>NC_138342.1:82671553-83271553 GCF_046562875.1 Panthera onca
TAGAACAAGCAATCCTAAAATTCATATGGAACCACAAAAGGCCCCGAATAGCCAAAGTAATTTTGAAGAAGAAGACCAAAGCGGGAGGCATCACAATCCCAGACTTTAGCCTCTACTACAAAGCTGTCATCAGCAAGACAGCATGGTATTGGCACAAAAACAGACACATAGACCAATGGAATAGAATACAGAACCCAGAATTGGACCCACAAAAGTATGGCCAACTAATCTTTGACAAAGCAGGAAAGAATATCCAATGAAAAAAAGACAGTCTCTTTAACAAATGGTGCTGGGAGAGCTGGACAGCAACATGCAGAAGAATGAAACTAGACCACTTTCTCACACCATTCACAAAAATAAACTCAAAATGGATAAAGGACCTGAATGTGAGACAGGAGACCATCAAAACCCTAGGGAAGAAAGCAGGAAAAGACCTCTCTGACCTCAGCCGTAGCAATTTCTTACTTGACACTTCTCCAAAGGCAAGGGAATTAAAAGCAAAAATGAGGGGCGCCTGGGTGGCTCAGTCGGTTAAGCGTCCGACTTCGGCTCAGGTCATGATCTCACGGTCCGTGGGTTCGAGCCCCGCGTCGGGCTCTCTGCTGACAGCTCAGAGCCTGGAGCCTGTTTCGGATTCTGTGTCTCCTTCTCTCTGTGACCCTCCCCCGTTCATGCTCTGTCTCTGTCTCAAAAATAAATAAACGTTAAAAAAAAAAATTAAAAAAAAAATAAAAGCAAAAATGAACTATTGGGACCTCATGAAGATAAAAAGCTTCTGCACTGCGAAGGAAACAATCAACAAAACTAAAAGGCAATGAACGGAATTGGAAAAGATATTTGCAAATGACATATTGGACAAAGGCTAGTATCCAAAATCGATAAAGAACCCACCAAACTCCACACCTGAAAAACAAATAACCCAGTGAAGAAACGGGCAGAAAACATGAATAGACAGTTCTCTAAAGAAGACATAGATGGCCAGCAGGCACATGAAAAGATGCTCAACGTCGCTCCTCATCAGGGAAATACAAATCAAAACCACACTCAGATATCACCTCACACCAGTCAGAGTGGCCAAAATGAACAAATCAGGAGACTATAGATGCTGGTGAGGATGTGGAGTAATGGGAACCCTCTTGCACTGTTGGTGGGAATGCAAACTGGGGTGCAGCCACTCTGGAAAACAGTGTGGAGATTCCTCAAAAAATTAAAAATGGATCTACCCTATGACCCAGCAATAGCACTGCTAGGAATTTACCCAAGGGATACAGGAGTGCTGATGCATAGGGGCACTTGTACCCCAATGTTTATAGCAGCACTTTCAACAATAGCCAAATTATGGAAAGAGCCTAAATGTCCATCAACTGATGAATGGATCAAGAAATTGTGGTTTATATACACAATGGAATACTACGTGGCAATGAGAAAAAATGAAATATGGCCTTTTGTAGCAACATGGATGGAACTGGAGAGTGTGATGCTAAGTGAAATAAGCCATACAGAGAAAGACAGATACCGTATGTTTTCACTCTTATGTGGATCCTGAGAAACTTAACAGAAGACTATGGGGGAGGGGAAGGACAAAAAAAAAAGTTAGGGAGGGAGCCAAACCATAAGAGACTCTTAAAAACTGAGAACAAACTGACGGTTGATGGGGGGTGGGAGGGAGGGGAAAGTGGGTGATGGACGTTGAGGATGGCACCTGTTGGGATGAGCACTGGGTGTTGTATGGAAACCAATTTGACAATAAATTTCATATTAAAAAAAAATACTTAGTGCAAATTACAGATCATTAAAGGATGAGCACTGGGTGTTGTATGGAAACCAATTTGACAATAAATTCCATATTAAAAAAAATACTTACTGCAAATTACAGATCATTAAACTCTAAAGCTCTAGACATTATATGTTTAATGATTATCAAAGATGAAAAGGGCATTTAATATAGATGGAAATTTGAGAGTGTACATGTGTTTTTGCTTTTTAAAAATCTTCATTTTTAATATATATATATTCATTTATATAGCTTCTGATATCCCACTATTGTGATTATAGTTCATAGTGATAAAGTAGGACTAAGAGAAAAGAAATTAACAGATGTTAGAAAGGAAATTATTTAGTAGTTTATTAAAGAAGATTAGCTTGTAGCTTATTGAAACCCAGAAATTATGTGACAGCGATTTATATATATAACATATTTCAATGATGTATATATCTTATGTATATGTATATAATAATTTTTTCTAGTCAAAATTTTTTGATTATGGAAAATTTTAAACATATACAAAAGTACAGAGAACAGTATAATGAAACTTTGTATATTTATCACCCAACCTTAAAAATTATAATCATGTAGCCAATCTGGCTTTACTTCTTACCCTTCATTCCCCATTCCCACCTCTCCAGAATGAGTTTTAAGCAATTTTCATCATATAATTCTATTCATAAATGCATCAGGTATCATAGTTGCTAAATAGGAAATATTAATGCATTTTATGGATACAAATGCCATAAATGTTTATAACTATTTGATGTTGAGATGTTAATTGTAAATAGTTGTTTAAATTCATGGCAATTCTTGGCTCATCGTTACAGGATATAAATTAACCAGACAGGTTCAGATTCAGTCAGATTGGATTCCAGTTTGTTCCTCGTGTCTTCAGAAGGTCAGGACTATTCGAATGCTGTTAATAATAATAAAACAATAGTCAGCATAGTTTTTATGGTAAATGTAACTAAAACCCACAAATAATTTCTGTATTTTCATTTCAGCATTTGGTTTTAATCTTTCTTTATAGACATCTACTTTGCTAAGCCTAATTGCTTTTATCTTGTCATCCTCTTTCATTCGTGGAATGAATAATACTTTGCAAATGTTGCTAGTAAGCTGGGAAAAGTTCGGAACCCTCACCTGACCCTGGGTGAGGTCCATGCTGCCGCATGATAAGGTTGTAGTGAGGTTTCTGTGTTGGAATAGTCACTGCTTGTTGTGTTGGAGTGATGCTTTCTGAAAACCTAAATATTCTAAATCCTGGGTAATTCCTTCAACATGTAGAAGCAAAGAAGGAGATAATCCTTGGGGACAGAGAATTCCTTATGTTGGACCTTACTGTTGGAACTGTGGAAGCCCTGGCATTAGCAGTTTGCCATGCATAAATGTTTTCTTCACCCAGGGACTAGAGCTACATCTGTCTACCCGTGGAAGGAGAACCTCTGTGTCCTTTTACCAGGAGTCAAGGTCATTGCACCTTAAAAGACCAACTGGGCGTTGCGTTCCCTCTGCTTTCTTACTGCTATGTAGTTGGTATGGTAGGAGGGCCTATCCTCAGTTGTGCTTCCTACACCCACGTGGTAAGTGCCATCCTCTGCTTTCTCCATTGTCACCTTTCCATCTGTGTGGGCAGGAATGTGGTCTTCTCAGTGAGCTAGAGGCCAAGTAGGAAGCCTCATTCAGGTATCTACCCCTCAGCCTTTCATTCTACCTCTGATTACTAGGCCTACTTTAAGAGTACGGGGGACTTGCCCAGCTATTAATAAAGTAATTGACCATTTTCCATTTGGCTGCCACTTAGCAACTCCCTATGGGTATATTCCGTGACTGAAAACTCTAGGGGAAAAGGGGCAGTGGTGGAGGAGCTATGAGTTTTAGGTTCTAAGGCTCCAGACTCCAACCAAACTCCTTACTTAAGGACCACTCCTTATAGGGATACTGAGATTGTGTGAGATATTGCAGAGTTTATACACTAAGTTACTTTGTGTAGCCTAAGTAATTTTTTGTTTTTATTGAACTTCTTTTTGATATATTGCAACTAATATGTTTGCAGATTAGACAGTTCATGTCAGTAGAAATAATTTCTCAGGTTTCTTTCCCAGGAAGTAGCTTGGGTCCTCACACCATGAACCTGTTTTCTTCTGCAACGTTTATTTTCTCCTTCAAACTCATGTCACTTAACTTTAGGTCCTCCCTCCCCCCCCCCTCCCATTTTGTGATGTCTTCTCAGATACTTTTTTGTCCTGCATCTCCTCTATGAAAGAGTGGTCCTGGTGTTTTTGCCTATTGTTTCTATTGACCAAGATTGTGCCTGATCATTTGAACCAAAATTGTTGATCCTAGTCTCTCCTGCTCCCTAGCTGCTACAGATCCCCCAGTTGGGACATTTCTATAACTTAGTTCTCAGGGTCTATGCCAATGTCAATGCCAAGATAGCTAAAATTGTGGGTCAGAATGTATCTGATGGGAGACCAGTGACAAAGCATGAGGATAAGAGTTAGGGCATGCTTTAAGTTTCTTTAAGTGAGCCACTCACTGCTCACATATCCATGGTTTTCACTTGGTTCTGATAATGAAGGGCCTAGAGTGGGCATCTTTTGTTAATTGCAGAACGTAATGATGCCGGACCCAGGGCTATATTGCACCAGAATGACCAGACATCATACTATGGAAACCTTTCTTACTAGGGAGCAGCCCCAACTGAGTTAACAATGGTTTTTGAAAGGGAAAATCTGTGTCAGTTTGTATCACCACTCTATGTAAAAATAATGTATGGCAGTGTACATTATGGGAATAGAGTAGGAAGCTTTTCTTTTCCCAGATGGCCACTATTTAATCTTTTAAGCACATCTAGTATGTGTGATGTTGTGGAAAGTGTCAGAAAAGACAAACTGATTGGTTCTTAACATCAAGTAAAGAGTCATCGTAAAGGTTTTTTGAACCACTTATCCCTCTGTTAACTTACCTTTTGCCTTGGTTCATTAGGTCAAATGCCTCATTGATTTTGTCAAAAGGCAGGGTATGGGTCACCAATATATCCAGATCAAATATCTTATTCTTGTAGTCAGTAACCAGCTTTGGAATAGAATCAATGCTTTTCCAACCTGTAATTTGGCCAAAATGCCACGTAAAGACATGGTTTTTGACAAGAAGTGGTTTAATCAGTTTGTGAGTGAATGAAATTACTAAGCCAGATTTGGGTTGCTTCAAATAGATTATCCCTCCCATGTTTGATCTTCTATACTTTTATTGGTTTAAAAGTTTTTCTTAACAAGGAATGTTAAGATTAGTTTCTATTTCTAGATAAGGAATTATCTCAGTTTGGTCGAAGTTTACCTTTTGTCCCTCATGTGTTGGTTCATTTTAATGCAAAATGAACTTTACAAATTGTAGTTATCCATTTATACAAATTTTGTTTATTCTCAAATAATTGCTAGAATAGCTTTTATGCAGTCTCTAGATATGTTATTAGGCACTAGATATTTAAACAATATATTTTTTACTTTCCATTCAATAATTTCATTATAAGAATTTGAGTACTACTATGGAGATAATTAAAAGAGGGGAAAAAAAAAACTGACCACCAAAGCATGTTCCATTTATGGTACGGCCCATTATGAGCTCCACTGGAGATATAGTCAATCCTCTAATTTCAGAGTCTACCCCGATGAAAGTACATGATCCCCAACCTGCTATTGTACAGTCCAGGGCTGCTCTCTGGAAGGTCAAAAAAAAGATTGGTTAAGCAGAAAACATAGAACATGAACCCTAGTGTAGGTATGCACAATGCTTTAGGGAAAACGTATGCAACTCTGCATATAAGATAAGATTATTCAAGCTAAAATGGTCATAGTATTGTTGATTGATACTTGAGGTGCCACTGTTCTGTTTCAGATAGAACATTCATTAAAATTTTGAGCATTACCCAAAAATATATTGAAAAGAAACAATATATTATTTTGTTTAATACCATAGTTATGGTGAACCTGGAATGTGTATCATTGCCTGTCAAGAAAAGTAACATGTGAAGTTAGGAAAGAACTCTAGAAGGTATTATAAACTCTTACCAAGTTTTCAGTGATCTGTTGTGGATATGTAGTAAAACATTTGCAGTTCTATATGCATAAAAACAATCTTTGAAGTCATGAAGAGAGGAATGAATAAGTATTTATTAGAGCCCAGGAAATGAGGTACACACCATAAACTTAGTAGATCCCAAAGTAAGATAATTAAAAAATGCTACTTAAAACAGAGGACAAAACAGTTTCAACAGAATCTGACACTGGCTGCTGGTCATAAAACATTTCATCTCCTTCCCTACATTAGTTAGCTCTCACAGTTAGGTAGAGTTATGTAACTAATTCTGGGTCATTGGCTATGAGCAGAAGTGATGTGTGTTATTTCATAGACGAAACAGAACCTGCCAGCTGTTCCTTCTCCTGCTGTAACAACCAAGATGATCTCGTGGTGAGATTGTGAAGCTACAAATTTGAACTTGACTGAGCCTTGATTGCTGGCTGAATAACTACATGGAAGACAGTGGCCCAGGGGAGTTGCTTTGATATTCTCATGAGAGAGAGTTATGTTAACCTACTGCAAGTTTGGGGTTAAAAATGCCAAGGATTGAAAACATAAAGAAGTTTGAGAAAGGTATAAATTTCTGGGTGGCCATTCCATAAGAAGCCATATGGTAACTAGATGAACATTTATAATCTTTTGAGACTAATCTTAAGAAAAGTGTAAACTTTATTTTATACCCCTTGCCATAGTCAGTGCTCAACTTAATTCTGACCTGTTGGGGCAATTTTTACTTTCACAAAAGTCCCAATAGGAAGAACAGCTTTTTTCATCACTGATCACTGTGTGAAAGAAGCAGTTTAAAGTACAGTAAATTCTCCCCCTCTCCATGTCTTACGAGTGATGGAAAATGCAATGATCTAGAACTTTTAGAATGTGTTTTGAAATTTTTATTTGACTACATATTTATTCTTTTGAGAATTCATAACATTTCTAAATAGCAACTCTTCTGTGTGGACTTTTTATTGGGAGGAAATACTTTCGTTTATGCTGTATGGAGAGATCTATGGAGAGGGGAAAATCCATAGGCACTATTTGTTACCTGAAGGTAGCTATTTACATTGACTCTTATTTACTATCTTATTAAAAAAATTTTTTTTTCCCTGTTTGCCTTTTCTATGTTTCTGGAGCTTTGCTCCAAGCAAAGAATTAATTTCCCTAATGATGACTTAAGTAAAAATGAGCATTATATGCACAACAGTTTTATTTAGAAGTCTCTGATAAGTTTTGATGAGAATTACTTTTAATTTTCAAAACTTTATAATATTGTTAATTATTGTAACTTTCTGATTATTCTGTTGGGTTCTTAAGGCTGCTTTAGAGCACTAGTGGTCTTTGAATTCAAGTTCACACCCATTGCTGGAATCTCCTCTACAACCAAGAAATTTAGCTTTCCTTAGTAATGGAAACTTGGTGGACTGGTAGGTAGCTGATGTTTTGTGATTAAATAAATCCATCATTTATTTGGATTCTCTGGTATAATTCTATTCCATAATTTAAAATGATAATAGAACCTGCCAAGTTTTAGTTCAGATGGTTCTCAACTTGAGTAATGTGTAAAAAATATTGGTATCTGGGCCTTAGACTCTTGAGACTATCCTGGAGTATGGTCCATTCATTGATATTAAACAATGACAATAACAACTCCCCACGCATTTCTAAAGTGTAGCCGGTGTTGAGAATCTCTATACTAGAAAGATAAAATCAATAGGCTGAATTTCAATGTTTGTAAAAAGTTTGAGCTATGGAAAGTGGAAGAATATTGTGGCACAATGCAAGTTGCAGATGCCAGGGACAACGTCTGAAGCATTGAACACAGGGGACTACGTGCAGGATAAGGAGCCTTAATGCATGAATTTTCAGTAATAGCTGATATTTATTGAGTGCTTATTACCTACCAGACCCTCCTTTAAGCAGTTACATTATCAATGAAAGCATTCTGAGAGGAGAGACCGAGGTAGGGAGCCTGATGCTCTCAGCACCTCTTCCCCATCTCCATTCTCTTCTGGGAAATGCATCAGTAGGGTAAGAACCAAGGGGAAGAACTGTTCAAAGCCTGCCACTGGGAGGCTGAAGTACAGAATTGTATTGTTAAATTTTTTTTTTTTTTGTAAAAATCATTTTAAGAGAAAGAGGGAGAGAGAGAGAGCACATGTGTGTGTGTGAGTGGGAGACGGGCAGAGAGAGGGAGAGAGAGAGAATCCCAAGCAGGCTCCACACTGCTTTATTTTGAGTTTGGCCCTGCTGAGTCCAATGTGGGGTTGAAACTCACAAACCATGAGATCATGACCTGGGCCAAAATCAAGAGTTGGGTGCTTAACTGACTGAGCCACCCAGGTGTCCCCAGAATTCTATTTTTTTTTATCATCTCCCTAGAGGAGGGTTTGGGAGCCATGTTGAATGAAGTCATAATTAAAAGGGCATAGTGTCATAGCTACTCCACAGATCTCACTCATGAAGAAGACTCCATGGCAGATAGTTGACAAATTTTTTTGTCATCTCATAAAAAAAAAAACAAAACTCTTCTTAGTGTATTTGCACAAATGGGTATGAAGTGAACATTCGCTGGAAGATGAGCCTGGGCATTCTGGCAGGCTAACTTCTCCATGTGTTGTCTGTGTGGTTGATTTACCCCACTTTCTCAAGTAGAATAGACAGGGCTGGCTTTGTGGGCCTGCAGCCAGTGCGGTCGCTCAGGGCCCTGTGCCTAGAAGGGCCTGCAAATTATGTAGCTCGTCTTGAGAGAAGAAATCTGAATGATACAGAATTATTTAGGAAAAAAAGATCTACTTTTTAATTTTGCAGTGTGTGTGTGCGTGTAATATATTGAAAATTTCACGTATATGATTTGGATCTAATTTTGCAGCTCATTTACTGAGATCTGATGGACAGAACTGGATTGCTTGTAAATTGCTAACCTCTCCCTTCTCTGATTTTAGCTGGGAGTGGATACTTCCAGCTGTTAGGGGTGACACGTGTCCTTCTGTCCCCTTCCCTTCTCCAAATCTGCCTTTTCTGTTGTTTCTTTGTCATTTCTCATAGGCAGAATTATTTTAAAATTTTCATTTCTAAGTTTTCTCTTAACTTTTTGCTGAATTTCATGTGGAAGAGTATACAAAAATATTTATTAATACTTGTAATTAAATATTAATACATGCAATCTAATAGCTAATATTTTCTATATAAATATATAATATATACATATATGTATATAAAATATACAAAGTAACTATATCGATATGCACATTGCCAATGTTTATTAATGTTAATAAATAATAATTTATTATATACTATCATTAAAAATATACATACCATGGCTTCAGGTCCACCTGCACAATCAAGGGCAAAATCCACCCCTCCTTTGGTCATTTCAATGATGACCTCCTGGATGGGTTTATGTAGGTTTCTAGGATTGAGGCAGTCAGTGGCTCCGAGGGCTTTGGCCTTTGTAAACTTCTCACTGTTGATGTCAATAGCTATAATTCTGGAAGCTCCTGCTACTTTACAACCCATTATAGCAGAAAGACCAACACCTCCTAGGCCAAAGATGGCACAAGTAGAACCAGGGGTGACCTGCAGGCAGGACAATTATAAATTAACTTTTTAAAAAATTTATTTTTTAATTTTTTTAGAGAGAGTGCATGAGCTGGGAGAGAGGACAGAGAGAGAGAGAATGAGTCCTAAGCAGGCTCCACACTCAGGATGGAGGCCAGTGAGGGGACTTGATCCTACGACTGTGAGATCATGACCTGAGCTGAAATCAAGAGTCAGACGCTCAGCTGACTGAGCCACCCAGGCACCCCTAAGTTAACTGTTAATGGAAGTGAACTTAACTTTTTTTAGATGGAGAGAGTGAGGTGGGGGCAGGAACATATAAATAAAAGACTGTCTATCGTAAAACTAAATGATACAGCCAATAGGGAAAATCTGCCAATATAAAAATGGATGAATCACTGGCTAAATTTGGAGAATCATTTGAATGCCATTAGAATGATCAGCTAATAGTAAGAAATAAGCCCAAGTGAAAATAATCCTCTTGTTTTCCTGTTCCCTTTTAGTGTTGTCAGCACAAAATTTTAAAACCCACACATTTTAAAGGGTTTATTATTTTCCTTTTTAAATAGATCACAAATAATTTATATTTTTAATGGGCCTTATTTGGTTGTATTAGTGTTATAGTCGGTTTTGAATGAGCACTAATGTTTCTCTAAGTGTGAATTAACTCACATCCCAAATCACCAATTAATTTGAAAGGCATGAAATACAAATTTCTTTTGGTTTTATATATTTCCTTTTTGTTTTTTCTATATTGCATAATTTATAATCTACCTTGATTTGTTGATTTTGTATTTGTGTGCGTGTTTCTTCAAAAGACTGTAAGTTCTTTGAACTCATATTATCTTTCACATTGCTATTAAGAGTGTTCTATGTGTTGGGTCTTTAATAAATGTTCATTGCATCGAATGAAATAGAAACTGAATATACAAGATGATAAGGAAAGTTGCTGTAACTGGATTATGTTATTCTGTAGAGTGGTATAGTGGCAAAAAAATACCACACAGATGCTTAATTAATGCTGTTAGAATTAAAGCATAAACAAAAGGGAAAGAGGAATCTGCCCAAGGGATGTACTGATATATTTTAAATTGGAAACAAAACTATTAAGGAATAGAGAAAATGTATATCTCTTACTTTAATTTATGCATGATATTAGGCAGGCATACAGTGTTTGACTTTTGCTACTCAGGGGGAAATAAAATATATTTTTTACAAATATTCATAATGTTCTCTATACACAGTGTGATGTTTACAATGTTGTGGCACATGTTTACATGTGTTGTGGCACATGTTTACAATGTTGTGGCACATGTTTACAATGTTAAAAGTTTGCCTCTAAGAGTCATTGAAAGTAGAAATGCATCTTCCTTATTGAGGCAATGTTATACACCGCTTCCAACAGTATAAATTGAATACACTATATTACTTGTGTTAAACAACTAGACTGCTGCGTGTAAAAGTGCCCTTGATTATGGTCCTGGGGGGGGGGGGGTGGTCACTATAAACTACCCCGCCACAATTTGAAAATAGAATAATTCATAGTGGATGATTATCTATTTGCAGACAACACGGTTAAAAGACATTTTCATGCTTCCAAAGATCTCTGTGAAACGTGATTAATTTGGCAGTAAAGGATACAAGCTGATTAAAAAGAATTAGGACTCCTGGTCACGCTGGGTGCCAGTCTCCCACTAATTATACAAAGTTGTGTCATCACTTTTCTTCCCAGAAGGAAATTAAACTTTATTAAAACTCTTGCCTTTTGGCTAGAATTAATGATATTTCACTTCCCTTAACTTGTTCCTATCAGATTCATTTCTCTTCTCTAAGCATCCTATGAGGTGGTTTAGGTGTTCCTCAACCGCGAGAACAGGTCCTGGAAATTTGGATTGGGTTTAAAAGAAAATTGTAGCTGAATCTCTAGTGTTAATATCCCTGAAGAAAGACTAGAGTAGTAGAAGGTGACAGTCTTCATGGAGTCCAGACAGGAGAGAGTGGCCCAAAGAGCAATAATTCTGACAATACTATGTACAGGAGAGTATGCCTTGACTGCTAAGGTTACACCTGCTTTTAACTTCCCTCAATTAACCCCCTTCCTCCAGGAGCCTTCAGAATGTAGTCGGACTTCGCATATGATTTTTAATTTTTATTAATGAATGAATGAATAAATGAATGAATTTTTGGAGGGAGATAATACAGTGATAGCCAAAAGTAGCATTCCTGTCTGCTTGGTTGACATAATTCTCAGTGAAAAGTCTTCTCTTCATATTCTGCCTACTAGATCACCCTGTTATTTTGGTTAGGCTGAGTTTATTTCCTTGACACTCTAACACCTCTAGGTAACCTGACAAAAAGGACTATTTGGATTGCAAAGCTGAAAACCAAGCCTTATCAAGATTTTTAGGGGTTGGGCACCTGGGTGTCTCAGTCGTTAAATATCTGACTTCCGCTCAGGTCATAATCTCAAGATTTGTGAGTTTGAGCCCCACATTGGGTGAGCTGGAGCCCCGTATTAGGTGAGGGTGAGCCCTAATTCTCTCTTTCTCGCTACCCCCCCCACCCCCCCGCCGCTCCTCGTGGGGCTGCCCCTTGAGGATTCTCTCTCTCTCTCTGCCCCTCACTCGCGCTTTCTCTCTCTCTTTCTTTCTTAAGAAAAAAAAAAAAAAAGATTTTTAAGCGTTGCACGTGAATCTGGCTTCATTCATTCATTCATTGAAAAATTATTAAGCTCCTACTCTGTGCTAGGCATAGGGCCTAGAGTGATTGTTCACATCACAATGAACAAGAGAGAGTTGTTGCCCTCAAGGAGTAAATAGTCTAATAGGGAGGAGAAATAAATGGGAAATTTCTCCATAGTATGATAGGAAGGAAGACAGGGATAAACACAGATACTTTTGGGAAAACTGGAAGGAATACCCAATGCATGCCCAAGAGGCTGAAGTGTTTCTGATAGGAGGTGGGAAAAAAATGGAGTCAGCCAGAAGAGGTAGGGGAGCTTTCCAGGCACTGTTGTTGGGAGCTGGGTGTGGAGAGCCCAGGAGACCCGGTGATTAGAGCCTGGAGACTGAAGGTCAGGCCCGGGGGAACAGTGAGCCTGCAAAGGGAGAATTAGGGAGAATCACTAGCTCACTGAGGGAAAAGGGGAGTAATGAAAGGGGAATGAAATCTTCAGATTTGTTGTTTAAAAAGACCACTCTGGTTGCACTTTGCAGTTTGAACTCAAGGGATGAAGAGTGATGTCAAGGAGGTTTAAATAAAGGGGTTGTTTGAGGCATCCAAATGATAGTGACATCTCTCCAGTCTCTCATTAAAGTTTTGTGAAAGCTTCTAAATTCTAAGATGGGATCCCAGGGATGCATCTTGCCACCATCGGGGCTGTCACTTGAGACATTCCCTTGGAGCCACAAATGGGCACGATGAGAAGCAGAAGTGAATTACCACAGTTTGAGGGAGAGAAATCTGCAGGGTCAAGGAGAAAGCAGAGGTGGCTATATGGAGATCGCTGGGAGTTTCTGTAGTTTCTGTTGCCTCTTGACTGGATCTGCTGTCCCAGGATGAACATTGCTATTTAGGGGACATATTTAAGCATGCTGTATTTAAGGCAGGGATGGTCTATAAGGTAGCATATCAGTATAGAGACAAGAAATTAACCTCATCCAGGTGCTAACTATATGCCAGCTGCTGGACTAGATATCTTATGTATGTAATATGATTTAATTATCTGCATAACTATTTGTAGGAAATATTAGTGTAGAGGGATTAAAGAACTTGCCTACAGTCACAGAGGTAATAAATTACAGAGCTAGGACTTGAAGGTAACCAGCTGATTTATCACGCTATTTCCTAGTAAATTCTATTTTATGCAACCTGGTGATTAAACACTTTTACCTTGGCAGTGTTGATTGCAGCTCCATAGCCAGTTGAAAACCCACATCCTAACAGACAAACTCTCTCTAAATTTGCATCATCATCAATTTTGGCAAGATTAATATCTGACACGACAGTGTACTGAGTGAAGGTGCTGGTTCCCATGAAATGGTAAATTGGTTTTCCTTTGCAGGTAAACCTGCTGGTTTTGTCTTCCATTAGTTCTTGATCAACAATAGGATTTTTGACTAGACTAGAAAATTACAAAAAAAAAAAAAAAAAGACACAAAAAAGAGAATGTAAATGGACCTCTGATTACATTCCTGAAAAAATTCCTGGGCATTACATGTTTATTATGACAATTTTATGAGAGAAAAATTGAGAAAATGACTTGAGACTTTTCACATAAATATAATCAGAAGTAGTTTAAAGATGATAAACTTTTTATTGAATACTCTTTATGGGCCAGAAACTCTCTTAGGAGTTTACATGTATTAATTCTTAAAAAAATTGTAATGGAAAACTCAACTATATATGAAAGTAGAAAGTCTAGGTTGTTGCATATCTGTGCAACCATATCTCAGCTTCTGTAGTTATCAATTCATGGCTGATGTTCTGTCATCTATTACCTGCCACCCCCACCAGCACCCACTCTCCCTCATGGGACTATTTTGAATTAAACCCCAGACATTACTATTTCATCTGTAAATATTTTAGTATGTGTCTCAAAAAGATAGATTCTTTGGGGTACCTGGGTAGCTTAGTCAGTTAAGCATCCAACTTCGGCTCAGGTCATGATCTCACGGCTCATGAGTTTGAGCCTCACATCGGGCTCTTTGCTGTCAGCTCGGAGCCTGGAGCCTCCTAAAGATTCTGTGTCTCCTTCTCTGTGCCCCCTACCTCCCATCTCTCTCTCAAAAAATAAATACACATTAAAAAACAAAGAGATTTTTTTAGGTTGACATATTGCATTTGGTTGATATGTCTGTTAAGTCTCTCTTACTTTCTAGATGCTCACTTCTCTCCTTATTTTTTTCTTTACAATTTATTTGTTGAAGAAACAGTCATTTGTTCTGTAGAGTTTTCTCATTCTGGATTTTTCTGATTACATTCCTGTAATTGGGTTTAACATGTTTCTCCATGCTTGTATTTCCTCTAAACTAGTGTTTTCAATCTAACTGATTGATTTAATTCAGGTTTTATATTTTTGTAGGAGTATTTCAAAGGCAGTGTTGTGTATTTTCATCTGGAGGCACATAATACTTTATTATCTCTCTTTTTGTGATGTTAGAAAGAACTTATGGTCATTGCCAAAATCCATTATTTCATTAAGAGTTTGCAAAAAGGTGTATTAATTCTTTAAATATCTACCACAACTCTGTAAAATAAGCATTATTATTATTCCCATTTTATAGACAAGGAAATTGAGTAATAGTGATTAGATGTAAGAGTAGTATAATTTTAGCTTCCAAAATAACTAGCTTCAATTAGTATTAAGGATAAGTAGATTTTTCTGTAGTCTCATTAAAGAATAAGGTGATAAAGGTTTTGGACTCTGGAGTCCAACTGCTTATGTTCAAAATCTAGTTATTTTTTTAAAAAAATGTTTAATGTTTGTTTATTTCTGAGAGAGAGAGAGCGAGACAGAGTGTGAGTGGAGGAGGGGCAGAGAGAGAGAGGGAGACAGAATCTGAAGCAGGCTCCAGGCTCTGAGCTGTCAGCACAGAGCCTGACATGAGGCTCGAACTCACGAACCATGAAACCATAACCTGAGCCAAAGTCAGACACTCAACCAACTGAGCCACCCAGGCACCCCTCAAAATCTAGTTCTAAGACTTTTATCTGTGTGGCCTTGGAATAAATTACTAAGCCTCATTTCATCCCTCTCTCTTCTGTGGAAATAGCTACTATTTTGATTTTGGCATTTATCATTCCAATAGTGTATTTATACCTTTACTACATGCATATGTAACCATAAATTATACTGTCTGTGGTATTGTTTTGTATATGATATCTTACTAAACATGTTTGTCAGCAACTTGCTTCTTTCCCTTAACATTATGTGAGATTATTCTGTGTTGTTGTATGTAGATCAAGTTTAGCCCTTTTCATTGTTATATAGTATTCCATTGTGTTACTACATAGCACTTTGTTAATCCGTTCTCTTATTGGTGGGCATTGGGCTATTTTTAAATGCTGTTATAAATAATGTTGCAGTGAACATTCTAGCATATGTTTCTTTGGGTAATTTTGCAACACTTTCTTGTATACACCAAGGACTAGAATTGGTGGATAGAAACTTCATCTAGGTATTGCCAGTGTACTTCCCCAAATACGTATACCAATTCATATTCTTACTAATAGTGTATAGAGCTTACCTGAGTTTTGTACAGAAATTTGTGAGTGGACTCAGACAGAACTTGCATTTTCCACATTGAGGCATGTAGAGTGGAATTACTTTGTCACCTGGAAAGAAAGGCCATGTGTTGGATGGTGCCTAAGATACAGCTTGTAAATAGTTTCTACCAGATGTATCAGTGGAAAACACCATTCTTTTTGGTATATATATGTTCAGCAGAAAGTATAGATGGCTACAATATTTTGTTGCTTTACAAGATTCCCCAAGTATTGAATATACTGTATTTTAAAAAATTTTAAAAATATTTATTTATGTATTAATTTAATTTAATTTAATTTATTTTGCTGCTGGGCGCTTGGGGAACAAATCTGCATTGATACCACTAGCTGCAGAGTCCTGTCTGAGGCTATGCTGTCACTGAAACTCTCTGCATCATGACTATTACTTTTTTTTCTTAACATTTCTAAACATCTTGTATGGAGTAGAGCATCCTTATTAAAGGTGGACAACAACAGGCAGGATATGGAGATTAAACTTTACATCATTGCCATGTTTCACCATTTAGTTCACTTCAAATTCTATATTTTTCTATTTTTTTACTCAAATACAACTTACTTATGGCTTCTTTCCTCTGATGATCACAGCCCAATAATGATAATTAACATTTTTTCAACATTTAGTATGTGCTAGGCATCCTTCTGTTTACCCATATTATCTCATTTACTTCTCAGAACTGTCCTTTGAGATGGGTACCTTTTCTCTCCACTTTAGAAAACAGAAATCTGAGCTGTGTCACAGAAAAGTGACTTCACTGGTGAAGGTCACACAGCCAGTAAGTGGCAGAGCTAGGACTACATTGGCCAGAGCACTTCATGGATGCAAAGCTTATGGGAGCAATTTGTTTCTCTGATCTTGTTTGGAATGGAATCTAATATACTCCTATGTTTGGAGCATTCTCATTAAAGGAGGAAAGAATGATACAGTTCATCCCACTTGACAAGTGAGTATTACAGAACCCATATTCCAATATTTTGTGAATGTTATAAAATGGGAAGTAAAAAATTTCAGCCCATTGGCATGTTCCATTCACATATTATTTTTATGTTACAAAGTTTCAAAAAGACACATAAGCTAATATTGACATATATAATATTTCTCACTTAGGCTGACTGTATATCCTTATTCTTTAAATTCTTTGTAATATTCAATTGGTTCTCTGTTTTGTTTAGAGGAGGTTGTTATAAATTTTCATTTGTGCCTCACTTTGTGGGTTGCTTCACAGGACAGTTTCTCAGTGCTACATGTGAATAAAGTGACCATATTATCCAGATTTTATCCATTCTGATTTCAAATATTCTGTCCCATTGTTATACTGTGATAGATAACATGTTTTAGTTTGTCTTTGGAAAAGATGGTTCCCATATATAGAGACCAATATAATATACATCCCCTATATATAAATAGCATGCAAAACCAAGATTGTATCAGTCCCTGAAATATCCTGACATTTCCATTTAACTGGAATCAGGAAAAGACGTACCTGGTTTGAAACTGGTCACTCCTGGCCCAACACTTTCCACAATTCCTGCGCCCTCATGGCCAAGGATCACTGGGAAGAGGGCCTCTTTAAACTTAGGATTGATCGGATGGCCGTCAGTATGGCACAGGGCAGTGGCGATTATCTGCAAGGCAATCACAGACTTGAGTCCTGTTTCTGTCATTATGTCATTAGGGTTAGGATAATTTTAGGCCCAATGTCACCTTGACACTTTACAACATTCCTAGAGCTCAATAAAAGAGTTACATTTTGAGGGGGGAGCACAATTAAAAATATCAGCATATATTCTTTTCCTCTAAATAACAAACCTTTGTTTTCTAACTTTCACTGTCACTGGAGAGTCATACAAAGAGATAGAATTGGCAATTACTGCCTCCAGGAGAGGAGAAATCAAAGGTAGTAGGGAAAATAAACAAAATCTTTTAGGCAGAGGTAGTGGAGGGAACACAGGCTTCTAGGGCTGGCGCAAATTTTGTTGAAACTACATGAAAGGAAATAGAGGTAATAAAATCTTTATACTTAAAAGAGGTATCGGATAAAGGAATGTCTCAATAGCTAACATATCCCTTACTATTCAAGATTCTCTTGACAAGGATATCTTATTCATCCTCATGTATAAACCCATATTGTGGTAGTCCTCAGGAGAAGTGTATAAGCTGGGCCAGCTGGGGGGAAATGGAGAAGTTTTGCCAGCTTTCAGTCTGTGGTCTCTGCTCAGTGCAGTGTCTTTTCCCTGCTGACCCATGCCTGTCTCTCCTCTGGGCATTTTAGACCCTCATACTGCCCTGGACAGCACTTCAGGTCTTCCTTCTACCTTGTGTTGAACCAAATTTTCCATCTTTCTTTTAATATCACTTTGTAATAAAGCAAAAGAAAGAAAGCAAAAAGAAAACCTAACTAATTCTAATCTGAAGTGAATTCCTTTGTCTAATTCTCAGGGCTAATGGTTAATGTAAAGATAGTTGAATTAAATTTTAAACCTGTTATTAATAACAACTGATATTTAATAATTTACCCCTCCTGGGATAATTCCTGTTTCTATCTGGACCTAAAAATGAAATTTTGCCACAGGTGACACTCCAGGTGCTCTCGGTCATACCACATAGGCTTGACCCGAAGAAGCCAAACCTGCACTGAGTGTCTTCTCTGTACTATATAGGAAAAGTCTCCACTTACCTGGACGCGAACTTCATGAGCCTTGGGGGGAGCTACCTCGACCTCTTCTATGCAGAGGGGCTTGCCTGCTTCCCAGGCAATAGCTGCTTTGCATTTAATAACCTGAGAAAGAGGGATACATGGGGAAAGACAGGGAGATTAATTGTGTAATTAATACATAACTATATAAGATGTAATTAATTAATATTATATTTAAAAATTTAAATATATGTAACATTGAAAGAAGGTGGAGGGGAGCCTGGGTGGCTCAGTTGGTTAAGCGTCCAGCTCTTGTTTTCAGCTCAGGTCATGATCCCAGGGTTGTGAGTTCGAGCTTTGTGTGGGTCTCTGCACTGACAGTGTGGAGACTGCTTGGGATTCTCTCTCTCCCTCCCTCCCCTGCTCACTCTCTCTCAAAATAAATAAATAAACTTAAAAAAAAAAAGAAATAAAGTGGAAGGAAACAAATCTATAATCCTCGTTTCTAATGCTATTATTTTTGCTTTTGGTATGCTTTTCCCAGTCTTTGACCACACAAATACATAATTTTTGATAGCTGTTTTGCAATTTTGAACATCTATATATATACATATATATGTATACGTATATATGTATACATATGTGAATCACATATATATATATGTATATGTATATCACATATATATGTATATGAATATATATATATTTAAGTTTATTTTTTGGGAGAGAGAGAGCACGTGTGAATGGGGAAGGGACAGAGAGAGAGGGAGAGGAAGAATCCCAAACAGGTTCCACACTGCCAGTGCAGAGCCCCATGTGGGCTTGATCCCACAAACCATGAGATCATGACCTGAGCCGAAATCATGACCTGAGCCGAAATTGAGAGTCAGTTACCCAACCGACTGATCTACCCAGTCACCCCTTGAGTTTATGTTTTTGAATATCATTAGTCTTATTGCACATACAACATAAATTATAGAAAGTTTCAAAGTACAAATAAGAACAAAAGAAACAAATCTACCTATAATTTCATCGCTCATTTTATGATTTTGAGGTAAATTTTTTCAGTATTCCTAAATGGGATCATATTTTATATAACATTTTGTAATTATTTTTCTACTTATTAATATACTATAAATATTTTCTATATTTTTCTCTAGCTTTTTTTCTAACAAATGCAAATTGTATTTTGTTGTTACAGCATAGTTACTCAAATCTGTCTCTTTTTTGCCTTTGTAAATAATATTTAATTGACTACTCTTGTAGTAAGCATTTTGGCACATCCTCAGTAATTTCCTTAAATTTCTAGCAGTTCACTTAAATCCTTTTAAAATGCTGCTTTCTGAGAGTAATTCTGAAGGAAGCTTCTCTTAGCAAAATTATAATAAGACAAACAAGAATAAGAAATAGTGTATTTGCTTACTTTGCCCTTGGTGCCCATTTTTCTTTGGCAAACTAGCCTTGGAAGTTTCTTTCTCACTTAAGAATCTCTTCCACTTCTATCCAGGGTGCTCAGTGTCCTATAATGATCTGTCTGAATAAATACCATTCCTGCCCTGTTATTCTCCAATCACTTTCCTCTTTTGCTTCTGTGATACATAGCTCTGCCCATTTCTCATGTGATTTGTACTCTCATATTTTAGCTGCCAACTGCATTGCTCCCAGCTGTTATTTGAAGAAGATTTTTGTTTACTTTTTTCCTTTTATTGCGTAATATAAGATAGTAGAGAAAAGTTCATTAAGATTATACAGATGCATTAACACATAAAGGATATTTCTACTGCCCCAGAATCCTTCCTGTACCCAGGCTTCTCCTTTATAAGCCTGTAATCATTCCCTTGCATTTTAAAAAAAATTTTAATGTTTATTTTCAAGAGAGAGACAGCATGTGAGTGGGGGAGGGGCAGAGAGAGAAGGAGACACAGAATCTGAAGCAGGCTCCAGGCTCTGAGCTGATAGCTCAGAGCCTGATGTGGGGCTTGACCTCATGAACTGTGAGATCATGACCTGAGCCGAAGTCAGACACTTAACCGACTGAGCCACCCAGGTGCCCCAATTTCCTTGCATTTCTTTATGTTTTATGGTTCTCTCTACAGTATAGTTTTGTTTTAGCTATTAAAATCTTTATATGACATGTGATAATTGTTCCTGGAAACAAAGGTACAGTGAAATTGTATTAATTGTACCAGATGTGGCTATTTAGTAGGTTAAGGGTTTAGAATCAGTCTAAATTAAAGATAATTTTGTATTGATCAGTAAGAAAACAAAAAACCACAAAAAACAAACAAGAAAACATTTATATGAATGGAATCACAGTATATATATTATTATTTTTTTAAATTTAAATTCAAGTTAGTCAACCTATAGTGTAATTTTAGCTTTAGGAGTAGAACCCAGTGATTCGTCTCTTACATACATCACCCAATGCTCATCCCCAAAAGTGACCTCCTTAATTCACATCACTCATTAAGCCATCCCCCCACCCACCTCTCCTCCAGTAACTCTTGGTTTGTTCTCTGTATTTAAGAGTCTCTTATGGTTTGCCTCCCTTTCTGTTTTTATCTTGTTTTTCCTTTCCTATAGTATATGTATTCTTTTCTGTCTTTTTTCCTCTCAACTCCATGTTTGTGAGATTCATACACACTGGGCTATGTCATTATCATTCACTTTCCTTTTTGCTTTTTTTTTTTTTTGTTTTTTTTTTTGCTTATGATTAATCATTGGTTGCATAAAAATTCTTTTAATGTATTGTTGTATATGTGCTTAAGTTTCCTTGGGGAAAATTTAGGATTAATATGCAGCCAGTACACACTATTAAGGTGATGCCAAATGTTAAAATAGAGAAATTTTTGTTCCAGTTGGTAGAAAACTACTGCTCCAAATTCCTAAATTTCCTTTTAACTCTGTTGTAGCCCTAAGGAGCCCTGTTTAGTCACTGCTGAGGAGCTACTCTCATGCCCCTCCAGATGTGTGAGCCCATCACCCAGCCCCCAAAGGTTCTGGGGTGTGTGTAGTAATCTTTGGACCCCGGTAGGCAGATACCTACTGCTCATGTGACACCCTGGAGCTGTTGACCTATCGTGCTGTAGGCCAGAACTCCCCTGAAGTCTCACTTGCTTGGCTGTTTGTGGGAAATGGAATGCTCCATATTGGCTGTTAAGTATTTTGACTAGGAGTGGAATTGCTGGGTCTTCAACTTTGATAGACAAAGTCAAAGAGTTTTACAAAGTGCATGTATAAGCAGCAATGAATCAGAGTTCCCATTGCTTCATATCCTTGCCTGTGCTTGGAATTGTTGGGACTTTAAAACTTTTGATAGCCTGTGGGTGTGAATGGTATATATTGTGTTTTAAATTTGTATTTCTCTGATTATTAATGACAATAATAAGCACCAGTGGTGTACCAGAGCCAGCTCATACTGATTTCTGGTCTGTTTATTCTATTAACTACTGAGAGATATTTAAAAGTTATTATTATGGGGGCACCTGGGTGGCTCAGTTGGTTAAGCATCTGACTTCGGTTCAAGTGATGATCTTGTGGTTCGTGGGTTCAAGCCCTGTGTCGGGCTCTGTGCTGACAGCTCAGAGCCTAGAACCTCCATTGGATTCTGTGTCTTTCTCTCTCTCTCTGCCCCTCCCTTGCTTGCACTCCCTCTCTTAAAAATAAACATTGAAGATTTTTTTAAGTTATTATTACGAATTTGTTCATTTCTTATAGTTATTTTCTTTTCACTTTACATATTTTGAGGCTTAATATTGGTGCATGTAAGTGTTCTGTGTTCTATGTGTTTTAAAAAGTTTAACAAGATATTTTACCATCTTTCTCTGTCAGTATTTTTAAAAATCTATGTCATTTCTTTTAATAGCTCCATAGTTTTCCAGTATCTCCTACAGACTTTAATATTTTATTGATTATTTAAGTTGTCCTATTACACTTTGTGGAAGTATAATTTGTGCTTCTTGTTTCCACTTTCTTACTACCCACATTTCCTTCCTAACTTACCTGGTTTCCATCTTTATATTATAATTGAAACTTGAAAGTTGTTAGTAGCCTCATTAAAAAAAAATGGCCTTAGAAATTCCTTTGTAGCGCAAAAATTTCTGGCCTTTCTTTTCATATTTTTATGACTTTTTCCCCTTTACTCCAAGCTGTAGACAAGAGTTTCTGTTTGCTCCTAGACCTATTTTAACAATATTCACATTCACACAACAACCTTATCTTCATTTACAACTCCAGATGCCTTTCTTGGACTTCCCTATGGCACTAGCATCTCCATTCTTTTCTTTACTGTTCTGAAACCTCCCTTGACCTTTCTCTCTATATTGTTTACAAGCTCTGTATACTCTACCTGCCTTTCATTTCCTTCTTTCCATTTTTATTATTATACTGTAGATAAGCTTATTACTGCTTTAAAAAAATGTTTTTTAATTGCAGTATAGTTGACATACAATTAGTTTCAGGTACACAGCATAGTGATTCAACATTTGTATGCTATGAGGTGCTCACCACAATTAGTGGAGTTACCATCTGTCACCATACAAAGTTATTACAATATTTTTCACAGTATTCATTATGCTAAACTTTACATCCCCATGACATTTTTTTTATAACTTGAAATTTATACCTCTTAATCTCCTTCACCTATTTTGCCTATCCACTCATCCCCCCCTTCCTCTGGCAATCACATTTGTTCTTTGTATGTATGAGTCTTTTTCTGTTTTTTTCTGTTTTGTTTGTTCATTTGTTTTGTTTTGTGGATTCCGTATTAATTGAAATCATAGGTATTTGTCTTTCTCTTTTTTTTACTTACCATAATACTTTCCAGGCCTATCCATTTTGTCACAAATGGCAAGATTTCATTCCTTTTTATGGCCGAATAATATTACATTGTGTATATATACCACATTTTATTTATGTATTTTTTCAAGGTATATCTCTCCATTTATTCTGTGTTAAAAATTTTTTTTTGTTTTAGGAGTGAAAATTAGTGATTAATCAGTTAATATAACATCCAGTGCTCATTACAAGTGCCCTACTTAATAATCATTACCCATTTTTAGCCCATCCCCTGCCCACCTCCCCTCCCTCAACCCTCAGTTTGCTCTCTATAGTTAAGAGACCCTTATGGTTTTTTCCCCTCTCTCTTTTTACCTCCTTTCCCTATGTTCATCTGTTTTGTTTCTTAAATTCCACGTATGAGTAAAATCATATGGTATTTGTCTCTCTCTGACTTGTTTCACTTAGCATAATGCACTCTAGTTCCATCTGCGTCATTGTAAATGGCAAGACTTCATTGTTTTTGATGACTGAATAATGTTCCATTGTGTATATATACCACATCTTTCTTATCCATTTATCATTCAGTAGACATTTGGGCTCTTTCCATAATTTGGCTGTTGTTGGTAATGCTGCTATAAACATTGGAGTACATGTGCCTCTTCTAATCAGTATTTTTGTATTCTTTGTGTTAATACCTAGTAGTGCAATTGCTAGAACTAGGATAGTTCTATTTGTAACTTTTTGAGGAAACTTCACATTGTTTTCTAGAGCGGATGCACCAGTTTACATCCTACCAATAGTGTAAGAGGGTTCCCCTTTCTCTGCATCCTCACCAACATCTGTTGTTTCCTGTGTTGTTAGTTTTAGCCATTCTGACAGTTGTGAGGTGATATCTCATTGTAGTTTTGATTTGTATTTCCCTGATGATGAGTGATGTTGAGCATCTTTACATGTGTCTGTTAGTCATCTGGATGTCTTCTTTGGAAAAATGTCTACTCATGTCTTCTTCCCATTTCTTAACTGCATTCTTTGTTTTTTGGGTGTTGAGTTTGATAAGTTCTTTATAGATTTTGGGTACTAACCTTTTATTTGATATGTCATTTGCAAATTTCTTCTCCCATTCCACAAGTTGTCTTTTACTTTTGTTGATTGTTTCCTTTGCTGTGCAGAAATTTTGTCTTGATGAAGTCTCAATAGCTAATTTTTGCTTTTGTTTTCCTTGCCTCAGGAAGTGTGTCTAGTAAGAAGTTGCTGCAGCCAAGGTCAAAGAAGTTAGTTGCTGCCTGTGTTCTTCTCCAGGATTTTGATGATTTCCTGTCTCACATTGAGGTCTTTCATCCATTTTGAATTTATTTTTGTGTATGGTGTAAGAAAGTGGTCCAGTTTCATTCTTTTGTATGCTGCTGTCCAGTTTTCCCAACACCATTTGTTGAAGAGACTGTCTTTTTTCCATTGGATAGTCTTTCCTGCTTTGTTGAAGATGAGTTCACCATATAGTTGTGGGTCCATTTTTTGGTTTTCTATTCTGTTCCATTGATCTATGTGTCTGTTTTTTGTGCCAGTACCATATTGTCATGACTACAGCTTTGTAATATAGCTTGAAGTCCAGAATTGTGATGCTTCCAGCTTTGCTTTTCTTTTTCAACATTACTTTGGGTATTTGGGGTCTTTTCTGGTTCCATACAAATTTTAGAATTGTTTGTTCTAGCTCTGTGAAAAATGCTGGTATTATTTTGATAGGGATTGCATTAAATGTGTAGATTGTTTTGGGTAGTGTTAGCATTTTAACAATATTTGTTCTTCCAATCCATGAGCATGGATTATTTTTCCATTTATTTTGTCTTCTTCAATTTCTGTTGTAAGTATTGTATAGTTTTCAGAATATAGATCTTTTACCTCTTTGGTTAGGTTTACTTCTAGGTATCTTATGGTTTTGGTACAGTTGTAAATGGGATCGATTCCTTAATTTCTCTTTCTGCTGCTTCATTATTGGTGTATAGAAATGCAACAGATTTCTGTATGTTGATTTTGTATCCTGTGACTTTCCTGAATTTGTGTATCAGTTCTAGCAATTTTTTCGTGGAGTCTTTAGGGATTTCCACATAGAGTATCATGTCATCTG
This sequence comes from Panthera onca, assembly GCF_046562875.1. Taxonomy (NCBI): domain Eukaryota; kingdom Metazoa; phylum Chordata; class Mammalia; order Carnivora; family Felidae; genus Panthera; species Panthera onca. The sequence goes on from NC_138342.1 coordinate 82,696,779, forward strand.
TGAATAGTGAAAGTTTGACTTCTTCCTTACAGATTTGGATGTCTTTTATTTCTTTTTGTGGTGTGATTGCTGATGTTAGGACTTCTAGTACTATGTTAATGGTGACAGTGGACATCCCTGCCTTGTTCCTGACCTTAGGTGAAAGGCTCTCAGTTTTTCCACGTTTAGGATGTAGCTGTGGGTCTTTGTATATGGCCTTTGTGATGTTGAGGTATGTTCCCTCTATGCCTACTTTGTTGAGTGTTTTTATCAAGAATGGACACTGTATTTTGTCAGATGCTTTTTGTGCATCTATTGAAAGGATCATACGGTTCTTATCCTTTCTTGTGTTAATGTGATGCATCACATTGATTGATTTGTGAATATTGAACAACCCTTGCATCCCAGGTATAAATCCCACTTGACCATGATGAATAATTCTTTTAATGTACTGTTGGATTAAATTTGCTAATATTTTGTTGGGAATTTTTGCATCCATATTCATCAGGGATATTGTTCTCTAATTCTCCTTTTTAGTGGGATCTTTGTCTGGTTTGGGAATCAAGGTCATCCTGGCTCATAGAATGAGTTTGGAAGTTTTCCTTCCATTTCTGTATTTTGGAACAGTTTGAGAAGTGTAGGTATTAATTCTTCTTTAAGTGACTGGTAGAATTTCCCTGGGAAACCATCTGGCCCTGGACTTTTGTTTGCAGAAGATTTTTGATTACTGATTCAATTTCTTTGATGGTTATGGGTCTGTTCAAATTATCTATTTCTTCTTTTTCAGTTTTGGTAGTTTGTATGTTTCTAGGAATCTGTCCATTTCTTCCAGATTGCCCAGTTTGTTGGCATATAATTGCTCGTAATATTCTCTTATTATTGTTTGTATTTCTGTGGTGTTGTGATCTCGCCTCTTTAATTCATGATTTTATTTATTTGGGTCCTTTCTATTTTCTTTTTGATAATTCAGGCTACGGAGTTATCAATTTTATTGAAAATGTCAGAGGGGGTGCCTGGATAGCTCAGTCTGTTAAGCGACTGACTTTGGCTCAGGTCATGATCCTGGTGAGTTTGAGCCCTATATTGGGCTCTGTGCTGACAGCTCAGAGCCTGGAGCCTGCTTTGGATTCTGTGTCTCCCTCTCTTGGCCCCTCCCCCACTCACTTTCTGTCTCTGTCTCTCTCAAAAATAAATAAACTCTAAAAAAATTTTTTTTAAAATGTCAGAGAATCAGCTCTTAGTCTCATTGATCTGTTCTAGTGGTTTTTCTTTTGTTTCTGTTTCATTTATTTCTTCTCTAATCTTTATTATTTCCCTTTGTATGCTGGCTTTAGGCTCCATTTGCTGTTCCTTTTCTAACTCCTTTAGGTGTAAAGTTAGGTTGTGTATTTGAGACTTTTCTTGCTTCTTGAGGTAGGCCTGTACTGCCAATACTTCCCTCTTATGACCACTTTTGCTGTACTCTGGGTGTTTGGACTGTCATGTTTTAATTTTCATTTGCTTCCAAGTATTTTTTCATTTCTTCTTTAATTGTCTGGTTAACCTATTCATTCTTTAGTAGGACATTCTTTATCTGCCATGTGCTTGTGGTGTTTCCAAATTTTTCTTGTGGTTGACTTCAAGTTTTATAGTGTTGTGGTTGGAAAATATGCATGGTATGATCTCAGTCATTTTGTATGTGTTGGGGGCTGATTTGTGACCCAGAATATGATCTGTTCTAGAGAGTGTTACATGTGCATTTGAAAAGAATGTGTATTCTGCTGCTTTAGGATGAAATGTTCTGAATATATCTGTTAAGTCCATCTAGTCCAGTGTTATTCAAAGCCATTGTTTCCTCGTTGATCTGCTTAAATTATCTGTCCATTTTGTAAGAGGGGTGTTGAAGTCCCTTATTATTGTTGTTATTAATGTGTTCCTTTATAATTGCTATTAATTGATTTATATATCTAAGTGCTTTCAAGTCGGGGGCATAAATATTTATAAATGTTAAGTCTTGTTGGATATATACTTTTATTATGATATAGTGCCCTTCTTCATCTCTTGTTACAATCTTTGGTTTAAAATCTAGTTTGTCTGATATAAGTCTGGCTACTCCAGCTTTCTTTTGACGTCCATTAGCATTATAAATGGTTCTTCATCCCCTCACTTTCTTTTTTTTAAAGTTTATTTATTTATTTAGAGAGTGTGTGTGTGTGTATGTGTGTGAGAGAGAGAGCAGGGGAGGGGCAGAGAGAGAGGGAGTGAGAGAATCCCTAGCAGGCTCCATGCTGGCAGCACAGGGCTCAAACTCACAAACCATGAGATCATGACCTAAGCCAAAACCAAGGGTTGAATACTTAACTGATTGAGCCACCCAGGAGCCCTTCCATCCCCTTACTTTCAATCTGCATGTGTTAGGTAAAACAAGTTTCTTGTAGGCAGCATACAGATGTGTCTAGTTTTTTTTTTTTGTTTGTTTGTTTGTTTTTTCAATGTTTTTTATTTATTTTTGGGACAGAGAGAGACAGAGCATGAACGGGGGAGGGGCAGAGAGAGAGGGAGACACAGAATCGGAAACAGGCTCCAGGCTCCGAGCCATCAGCCCAGAGCCTGACGCGGGGCTCGAACTCACGGACCGAGAGATCGTGACCTGGCTGAAGTCGGACGCTTAACCGACTGCGCCACCCAGGCGCCCCAGATGTGTCTAGTTTTTTATCCATTGTGATACTCTATGTCTTTTGTTTGGAGCATTTAGTCCATTTAAATTCAGAGTGATTATTGATTGATATGAATTTAGTGCCATTGTATTACCTATAAATTAAGTGTTTCTGGAGATTTTCTCTGTTCCTTTCTAGTCTCTATTGCTTTTGATCTTTCCTACTCAAAGCATCCCCTTTAATATTTCTTGCAGGGCTGGTTCACTGGTCACAAACTCCTTTAGTTTTAGTTTGTCTCGGAAACTCTTTTTCTTTTCAATATGTATATTTTTTAACATTTATTTATTTTTGAGAGACAGAGTGAGATGGAGCACAAGTCGGGGAGGGGTAGGGAGAGGGGGGTACACAGAATCCAAAGCAGGCTCCAGGCTCCAAGCTGTCAGCACAGAGCCCGATGTGGGGCTCCAACTCATGGACCATGAGATCATGACCTGAGCTGAAGTCGGCTGCTTAACTGACTGAGCCACCCAGGTGCCCCATGTCTGGGAAACTCTTTATTTTTCCTTCTATGCTGAATGACAGCCTGTTGGATAAAGTATTCTTGCTGCATATTATTTCCATTCAGCAGGTTGAATATTTCCTGCCACTTCCTTCTAGCCTGTCAAGTTTCTGCAGAAAGATCTGTTGCTAACTTTAGTTGTCTTCTCTCATAGGTTAGGGATTTCTTCTCCCTTGCTGCTTTCAGGATTCTTTCCTTATCTCTGTATTTTGCAAATTTTACTATGTTATTGTTGGTGTTGGCCCCCTTGTTGATTTTGATGGGAGTTCTCTGTGCCTGCAGGATTTGGATATATTTCCTTCCCCAAATTAGGGAAGTTTTTTTTTTTTTAAACTATAATTTGCTTAAATAAACCTGCCCCTCTCTTCTTCTGGGGCTACTATGATACCAATGTTATTACATTCGTGGATTTGCTGAGTTCTCTAAGTCTACTTTTGTCATCCAAGTATTTTTTCATTTCTTCTTTAATTGTCTGGTTAACCTATTCATTCTTTAGTTTTCCTTTGCTCTTCTTTTCAGCTCCATTAGTTTCCATAAATTTATCTTCTATATCACTTACTCGTTCCTTTGCTTCTTCCTTTCTTGCAGTCATTATATTCAGTCAGTTTTGTGTCTCCGTTATAGCAGTTTTTAATTTTGTCCTGACTAATTTTTAGGTCTTTTATCTCTCTGGTAAGGGACTCCCTGGTGTCTTCTGTGCTTTTCTCAAACTTAGCTAGTATTCTTATGATTGTTGTTTTTAAATTCTGGCTCAAGCATATTATCTATATCTGTTTTGATTAGATCCCTGGCTGTGATCTTTTCTTGTTTTTTTTCTTTTGGGATGAATTCTTCAATCTTGGTATTTTGCCTAGGTCTTGGTCTTCTCTGTGTTAGGAAAGCCTGTTACATTTCCTGCTCCTGAACGTAATGGCTATATTAAGAAGAGACCATTTACTGACCAGGACCTGACACATCAGGAAGTGTTTGTGGTGTGTGCTGTGTGCACTCTGTTCTTGTGTTTTGGCTGCTCTTTCCTTCAGGTCAGTCCTTTGCAGAGTTTTTCCTTACCTGCAGTGCAGAGTGTTTGGGCATTGTCTACTGTATGGCAAGTTTTAATTAGGTGTGTTTTGGTCTGCTTGTTAAAAGAGGCTAGATCCTTTTTTCTCTAGAGCTGAAACTTTGCAGCACTCTATGGTCAGTAGACCTGGTGCTTGAGGATGGGGGGAGGTTGTGCTGGTCTTCTGGGGGAGGGGCCACTGCTGCGGTAAGGTAAGGCACACTTACCCTAGTAACAAAGCACCTATAGAGTGCAGGGGGTGCGGAGCTTGGTGTAAGCAGCTCAGGCCTCCACTATGGGTGCTGTGCTGCTCACTCAAGTCAGTCTCTGCTGAGGGACTGGGGGTAAAAATGGCATTGGCTGGCTCTGTCTTCCCTGGAGAGGAGAATTCATATCTGTCACTGTCTGGGAAGTCCTCCCAGAAGAACGAACAATCTCCTCTCGTTTGCCCTAGCCTTCCCTCAGATCCCTGCCTTTACCCTGTCTGTGTCCAAGCTGTCTGCCCACCTGTCAGCCCAGTGGTCCTCTGGCACACTGGCTGGGTTTCAAAACTCCAAACTTTAGGTACCTGGTGCGGTACAGACCTGTGCTGGTTCTCTGGGGGAGTCTCACTGTGCTGTGACTGGTGCTGGTTTGCCTCAGAAGGACAGTCATGTGAACACACAGGGGCTTGGATTTATGGTAAAGTGCAGGAAAAAGCCAGCATCCAGGTTAGCTGCCCTCAGCAGCTGCCTCTGCTCCTACGCTAATGAATGGGGCAGCTCAAATGGCACCTGATGGCTCTTTTGTCCCTGGAGAGGCAGTGCCAATTCTCCCAAATGCACTCCAAGAAAGGGAAGTGTCTCTCCCTGTGTGACCCAGGGGATCCTCAGACCACCCTTTCTTCTCCCAGACCTCCTCCCTCCTCCACAGGAACACCTTTACACCTGCCAGATTCCACCTGGCATTGGCACAGACTTCTAAAACTTCAGGCTTTGAGCTCTGCTGCTTATTAAAAAACTTACAGCCCCTCTTGTTTTCTCCATCAGTGGTTTTGGGGAAGTGTTTTTCTTGTGCAATGCCCTGTGCCCTGCTGTCTCACTTTTTCTTCCCTCTCTTGCTGATTAGGGCTCCCTCCCCTCTAAAGTACCTGTGATTCTTTTCTCCCCCAAATCATGTCTCTGCACCTTCTACCTTCCATGATGTGGCCTCTTCTCTCTCTCTAGTTGTGTAGTTTGTTCTTTCAGTCCTCAGATTGGTTTCCTGGGTATTAAGAATGATTTGATATTTATCTGCTGTGTTCAAGGGATAAGGCAAGCATAAAGTCTTCATACTACTCCCCCATCTTAACTCCTTGTATCGCTTCTTATTACTTCTTGCTTGTACTATCACAATAGCCTTCCTACTGATTTTCCTATTTGCAGATCTCCCTTTGCTAGTCCATGTTTCAAAATGTTGCTAGGTCAGTATTCATAATAGTTTTTGTCATGTCATTGTCTTATTCTAAAACCATCAAGAAACTATCTAATTCTTACAGATTAAGTATAAAACTTTCACTCTGGGGTGCCTGGGTGGCTCAGTTGGTTGAGCGTCCGACTTTGGCTCAGGTCATGATCTCACAGTCCGTGAGTTCGAGCCCCGCGTTGGGCTCTGTGCTGACAGCTCAGAGCCTGGAGCCTGTTTCAGATTCTGTGTCTCCCTCTCTCTCTGACCCTCCCCCATTCATGCTCTGTCTCTCTCTGTCTCAAAAATAAATAAATGCTAAAAAACAACAAAAAACAAAAAACGAAAACCTCTCACTCTGGCGTTCAAGGCCATTTACCTACAAGCCAACCTATATTTTACAGTTTACCTTCCAGGTTTCCCAATTTGTATTCTTGTCTCAATCCAAAATAGACCTTCCTTTGATGCCATGTATGTCCTCCTGCCTCTGTGCTTTGGTTCACACTGTTTGCCCTGATTATAAAACCTACTTCTGTCATCTGTGGCTACGAAACTTTAATATATTCTTAAAGTCTACATCCAGGCCCACATCTTGCCTTTTTTAGTCCTTCTCTTTGGGTATGATTTTTTTCCCTCTTTGAATCCCCTCAACACTCATTGTATTTACACATCTTGCTTTGCTCACACCTAGCTAGCTACTTGAAGCAAATATTATTCTCTTGTGTTCTGTTATCTGTGTTCCTTTTTGACACCTCCCCACTGCCTCCTTAACTGTAAACATTGCATTTTACTTACATTTCAAATCCTGCAAAGTATACTTCAGAGACTGGAAAGTTCTAGGTGCTTAATAAATGATGATCAAATTGAATATTTATTTTGGATATACAATAGCCATTAACGTACTTATTAGTCTTCTTTCTGCCTTTCTGTTTGTGTTGCACGTTGATGAGCTTTGAAGATAGGGACTTTATTTTCTTTAAATATCAAAAGAACCTGTTTTTCGAGGAAGCTGGAGAATGGTAAATTCCTGGGCTTTTGAATGTGAGGGCTTCTTATTTAATGTTAAAAAAAGAAAGGTCATGGATTCTTCTTGAGAGAATGGTTTTATATATTCTGACCTTTGATTTTAGGCTTGTTCTCAAAGTTCCCAGTGTTGTATACATTTAAAAGTATAATTTCCCTCCTATTACATTGGTGTATATATAATAATTTTAAAATAATAATTTATTAATCTCAACATGATTACCCAAATAGCTTATTTGGGACCTATGAATTCATTGTGTTTCTACACAAATTAGATCTTTCTCTTTATTTATTTTTTTCCCTGATTCTAATTATACATTTCTTTGATTCTAAAGCACTTTTTTTACAAGATAAAATTTCTTTTTTTTAAATTAAAAAAAAAGTATTTATTTATTTTGCGAGAGAGAGAGACATTGAAAGCAGGGAAGGGCAGAGACAGAGGGAGACAGAGAATCTGAAGCAGGTTCTAGGCCCTAAGCTGTCAGCACAGAGCCCAACATGGGGCTTGAACTCATGAGCCATGAGATCATGACCCGAGCCAAAGTTGGATGCTCAGCCAACTGAGCCAGCCAGGTGCTTCTACAAGATAAAGTTTCTGGTATCAGTTGCTTCTTACCACCAATGGCATATCATCATTTAATTGGTAGTATTTTTCTTTCTTAAAGTGGTATATAAAATTACAGTGGATCTTAAAATTGATGGTATTTTTAAGCTCTGATAAAATAGGTAGTTGTAAAAACATGTAGATTCCTTAAGTTTTCAACCATTTGTGTTTCTATTCACTTGACCATAATTGTAGTTCATTTCTTCCCTATTTCTTTCTTATTGAGATAAAATTTACTTAACTTAAAATTCACCATTTTAACCATTTTTAAGTGTATAATTTAATGGTTGTTGAATATATTCACAATATTATGCGACTGTCACCAATAGTAATTCCAGAATATTTCTATCACCCCAAGAAGAGACCCCATACATTTTAATTTCCCCCTCTGCCTATTCTCTGGCAACCACTAATCTACTTCCTGTCTCTATGGATTTACCTATTCTAGATATTTCATTTAAATGGAATCATACATTATATGGCCTTTTGTGCTGGCTTCTTTCACTTATCATAACATTTTCAAGGTTCATCCATATTGTAGCATATTTCAGTGCCTTATTCCTTTTTACTGCCAAATAATATTTCTATTGTATAAGTATACCACAATTTATCGTTTTTCAGTTGATGGATACTTGGATTGTTTCTGCTTTTTGGCTATTATGAATAATGCTACTATAAACATTCACATACATATTTTTGTGTGGAACATATATTTTTAATTTTCTTATGTGTATATCTAGAAATGTAATTGCTTAAATTATGGTAACTCTGTGTTTAACTTTTGAGGAACTGCCAAACTGTTTGACAGAATGAATGTACCATTTTACATTTCTACCAACAGTGAATGAGGCTTCGAATTTCTCTGCTTTTCATCAACACTTGCTATTCTCCTTTCATTATAGCCATCCTAGAGGATGTGAACTGGTTCCTAACTATCTCTTAAATGGTGTTTCCCACATAACTTCCTCATTGACCTTTTGGTTTGTTTCCATTTGATTCCATTCAAACCCCACTGTAGGAATAGATTTCTATAGGGAAGTTATATAATTTCGTATTAAAAAATTTTCAGTAGTTCCACAACAAATCTGTCAAATTAGGTATGACTTTGTTATCCTAGAACTCAAAAGACTTTAAATATATGTCTCTATAAATTTTTTTGTGCTATTATTTCACTCCTTCACTGGTGGTACTTTGTTTCAACAAATCTGGAAAATTCACTATCACTTGAACATCTCTTATACTGTCTTTTTAAAAAAATTTTTTTAATGTTTATTTTTGACACAGAGAGAGACAGAGCATGAGTGGGGGAGGGGCAGAGAGAGAGGGAGACACAGAATCCGAAGCAGGCTCCAGGTTCTGAGCTGTCAGCACAGAGCCCCATGCAGGGCTCGAACTCACAGACCATGAGATCATGACCTGAGCTGAAATCAGATGCTCAGCCAACTGAGCCACCCAGGCGCCCCCTGTCTTTTGTTAATTTTGTTTCCTATACCTCCACTTCTGCAGGTGGAATTACTACTTTCTTTCTTTCTTTCTTTTTTTTTTTTTTTTAAATGTTTATTTATTTATTTTGAGAGAAGAGAGAGAGAGAGGAAGAGAGAAAATCCCAAGCAGGCTCTGCACTGTCAGCGTGGACCCTGATGCGGGGTTCAGTCTCATGAACTGCAAGATCATGACCTGAGCCGAGACCAAGTCACTTAACTGAGCCACACAGACACCCCTGGAATTTCTACTTTTCACTAAAGTTTCATCTCAGAAATCTTCTTCCAAATGAAACTTCTGATTCTTCCATCCTTACATGATTTTCCCTCTTGTGAGCATCCAGAGAAATTGATATATTTTTTAATATTGTCCATCTTACTCTGCCTTTTATTATGAAAGATGGTGTTCTTTTCCTGACATTCTTCTTTGGGTACAAAGACTTACTCATCTTGTGTCTCTGCAGTTTCTTGCAAATGTAAAATATTTGATAATTAAGCAATTTGATTTTGAAATTATTCAATGATTTTACAGAATTAGATGAATCTTCTTGAAGTATAGTGTGCTGTGTGGTACTGTGCATTTGAGTTGTGTATTAGGGAAAGGAGAAAGAACTTGCCTTTAGTCTAATTGGAGAAACAGTGCTGAAAATATGAAATCTACAGAAGTATGTATCAGTGAATCTAATAACTTAAAGCTTGCCTTGAAGGGAGGAATCATGCTGGTGGATTGGAAAAGTAGTAGGTGGAATAAGAGCAGATTCCTGGAAGTTGACCTGGGACTGTAATTTAAAGGACAGTATTATTTGGAAGCACAGTATAGGGAAGACAGTTTCTCCAGTAAATCCAGTAACTCAAATTAAATTACATGTTTGGTAAATATCTTATTAATTGCTTTAATTATTTTCACCTGTATGTTTTCAACATCTGTTAAGTGGCCTAGAAATTCAATGATCTATGTTGTTAAATGACCTTTGTTTTCTTGTAAGGATTTTACCAGGCAAACAGGCCTGAGGTAATGATTTATAAAAACATTTCAATTTATGCCAACAAGATGGTACTAAATTCAGATACTGAAGTAATAATAACCATATCACAGAGCATTTGCTTGTGATGAAAGAAGTTTTGTCATGAAATGTGGCCTTGCCTGAAGACAGTAAATCTGGCTAAAATGTGCCTATTTGAGTGGTATTTCCCTCTGATTCTCTTCCCAGGAGGACATGAAGAGGAATGTGAAGGTGCTCTCCCAACCTCAGACCACTCTTGGTCTGTACTTTTGTAGTTATTCTTACAATGTTAAAATATTAAGGATATTTAATAAAAAGAAAGATACTTCTAATCTGAGATAGTTTGGATTAAGACTTTAGAAGAATTACCACCTGAGATCAATGTGTTTTAAAAAGTACAGTAACTATTGCATTTTGTTTCTTGATTTGTGAGAGGAAGGGAGGTAGTAGAATGGAATAATTAGGTGTTAATATCTGTTACTGAGAAAATTGGTGCAGTTTTATGTCTTGTGTATTTGTGTATTGCTGAGATGGTTACTCTTACATTTAAATTTATAGAATTCACCTTTTTTCATTTTAGAGAAAGAGGGAGAGAGAGAGGGAGGGCACGTGAACAGGGGAGGTGCAGAGGGAGAGAGAGAGAATCTCAAGCAGGTTCCACCCTCAGCACAGAGCCTGATGTGGGGCTCGATCCCATGACCCTGGGATCATGACCTGGGCCGAAATCAAGAGTCAGACTCTCAACTGACTGAGCCACCCAGACACCCCTATATAATTCACCTTTTTATGATTAATCTTTTTAAAGCATATATTTCAGAATACAGACTAATATATTCATATAGCATGTCATAAACATCTGGCCCATGATTTTATTGTTAATTTTAAAGTTCCAAAAAACAAGAAAAAATTTTTTAAATCCAAGATAAGGTAGTTCTGAGAGAAGAGGCATAATAAGTTAAACTCATAGGTGTCTGTACACTATGATACTAATCAGTTCATTTATAATAGGAGATATACCGAGCCTGTCAGAAATGTGTGACTGATCCTTGCAAAGGCCTCATCTTTATTTATCGGTAGGTCCATTTCTGAAACTTAAATTTGAATTCAGAGTTGAGGCAATTCAGTTGGCTATTGGGAAACTAAAAGAAAGTTGGGGATATTTTATTTAGACTAAGGCGAGGGGCTAAATTATTCAAGACATTTTTAACAGGAAATGATAGAAATCCCTGACCCAAAACTAGCTTAAACAATATCATTATGGCTTTAATTAGATTTTCAGAGCTAGGGCTGGCTCTTGAGTTGTTTAATTGAGTGGGTCAATGATGTCAGTAAGAACTAAGATTTTATCTTTTTTTATGCTCTGTTGTCACTGTTGAATTCATCAAGGGCTGCTTCCCCTTGTGATTAGAATCCCTAATTGGTACTACATGCTTCCTTGTTCATTTGAAGTTGGGAGAGAGGTGAGAGGGAGTGTTTTGAATTCGATTACTAGGTTTGAAATTCCAGAAAAAGAAGTGCCATCTCACTCAATTCCAGAAAAAAGAAATGTCACTGGGTAAGATGGTTCTGAAAAACCAACCAACCAACTAACCAACCAACCTAATGAAACTCGTGGGGGATTGTAAACTGACTGGGCCAATTCAAGTCACATGCCCATAGGCCAATAACAGTTATCTGGGAGAATGTTAAAAGTTGCTGTTAGGCTTAATTATCTGGGGGAAAGAATACTGGGGAGTGAACTAGTATTATAATAAACCTGAAAGAATGCTCTTTTTTCTTTTCTTTTTTTTAAATGCTTATTTATTTTGAGAAAGAGAACCAGAGCACATGCATATGCAAGCAGGGAAGGGGCAGAGAGAGAGGGAAAGAGAGAATCCCAAGCAGGCTCTGTGCTGTTAGTGCAGGGCACAACACAGGGCTGGATCCCATGAATTGTGAGATCATGACCTCAGCCGAAATCAAGAGTCTGAGGCTTAACCAACTGAGTCACCCAGACGCCCCTCTTTTTTTCTTTGCTCTAGAGATTTACTCAAACAAAATTAATGGCTTAAAGTCAGAACAACCTCTCCCATGAATAGGCATAGGTAAATAAATATTGGAACCTTCTACTTTTGTTCATGTTCATGTTCTGTGTGTTTGTTTCATGTATGTATCAATTACTACATGATTCATAAAGCTAGTAGATTGAGTAAGGGTACTTTATCAGTGTCATTGGTTCAACTCCTGTGTGTTAAATTTTCTCTGTACCAGGATTTTATTTTATTTATTTATTTTTTAAACGTTTTTATTTATTTTTGAGGCAGAGAGAGACAGAGCATGAATGGGGGAGGGTCAGAGAGAGAGGGAGACACAGAATCCGAAACAGGCTCTAGGCTCTGAGTGGTCAGCACAGAGCCAGACGCAGGGCTCGAACTCACGGACCGCGAGCTCATGACCCAAGCTGAAGTTGGACGCTTAACTGACTGAGCCACCCAGGCGCCCCTCTGTACCAGGATTTTAGATCAAATTGCTATATTGCTAATGTTTGTCTTTAGCATTACAGAGAAGATTGGTTGATATTGATAGGTAAGTGTAAATATATTATTGTTAATTAAGTGGATATCACCTTAAACAGATAAAGGGCTACTGGGAGTGTACTTTATTTCATAGTGCAAAGCGGGTAGCATTACTTGGGATTGTTTGGTTGCAGTATCTCATTTGAGCTATTAACCAGAGATTTATTTATGAATACATCGGGGTGTATCATGGAATCCAAAAGCAAAGAGGCAAAACAGCTCAGGAAGGAGCTGGAACTAGGCACTAGACTTTTACCAGAACTCCTCCATTTCTCTTCTCTGCTGCTTTCTGTGCCTCCTCATTCCTCTTACTGTAGACTGGCTTTTGTTTTGATCTGTGTTCGTGTAGTTTAAATTTTGACTACTATTTCCCCAGTTCACATTTTACTAGGCCAGACTCTTAGGAAGAGGATGAATCAAAATGCTTTCTTCAGTCTATATTTCAAATTCCCAGGGAGTTCTGTGACTACATGTGGTCCCATCAACAAAGATGACTCTTAGGATCTTATATGTTTAAAAAATTTTTTTGTTTTGTTTTGAGAGAGAGAGAAAGAGAGCATGAGCAGGGGAGGGGGAGAGAGAGGGAGAGAATCCTGAGCAGGCTCCATGCTGTCAGTACAGAGTCTGATGCAGGGCTCAAACCCACGAACCGTGGTATCATGACCTGAGCCTAAATCAAAAGTTGGACACTTAACCGACTGAGCCACCCAAGCACCCCTTAGGATCTTATAGACTTAAGGAAGAGGCAAATCTTAGTGAAGAACTGAGCTAGACAGATAATTCCATAGATATCATATTGAGTTAACTTATGGAAAATTGCTCAAGAAATTTTCACTTCTATATTTATATGTGGGTAACATTTCCCTTTCTACATAAAATCAATGACTCATTTTCTTTTGTAGGGGAAAGTACTGGACTAAGAGTCAGGAGACTTTGAATCAAGTTCTGACCCAACCATTTTTATGTAATATTAAGCAAGAATGGTTATTTCTCTGCCTAGATTTAATCATCTTTAAAGTGAAAGACTTGAACTAGAGTCTTTTTAATATCCTTCCCAGCTCTAAGGTGGTATAATGTAAGCTACTATGTTGGGGGAAGAAATGTTTCATCTGGTAGAACCAACAGTGTAATCCCAAATTCTGGGTTTGGTATTACAAAGTTTTTTACTTTGTGATATTTCTGTTGTTTTTCACCATTTCAAACTGGAAAGAACATTTACATATTTATAATATAGTTAACATATCTATTCTTGCCATATTTTTAAACATTAGACATTTTATTTTATTCCTTTTATAATTTCATTTCAGAATCCTGAAATGTATACCATTAGTGTCTCTAAATACAAATCTTTTTGTTCTTGTTCTTTTTTTATTTATTATTTTCTGTTATGAAGTTAGTTTCATTTTTGCCTTAGGTGTAGCTTATAAATTGATTTTTTAGAAATGATCCCTAAGACCCATGCAAAATTTGGAGTTCAGAAAATAGTCCTAAGAAATTCCAGTGGGGGAATGGCATTCAATAAGGGACCACCTATGCAAGGTCTAGATTAATTGGTAAGGATCACTGTAAAGCAGAAATTTGGTACCTTTTAAATCACCTAATCTAATCTACTTTTTATAGATTATTACAGAGTTACTCAATGGTTCCATAGAACACTTGTGATTACATGTAATAACTACTTTAGTTAAATTCTCTCCATTTTGAGGATTGAGTTCTTTTTGAAATTTTGCTTGAGGTAACAATGCCTTTGGTTCACTTTTTTATTTTGAAAGACATTTTTAAGTTATAGAAAAATTGCGAAAGTATCAAGGCCATGAAATTTAAGGAAAGAATGAGGAGCTATTCCAGTTCAGAGGACTAAAAAGATATAGCTAAATGTGGCTTGTGATTCTGAATTGGATCCTTTGGTTCTAAGAACATTATTGGGGCAATTAATGTAATTTGACTGAGGAATAGATGATAGGAAAGTATTAATATGAATGCCCTGATTTTGGTGTTTGTACCATGAGAATGTCTTTGTATAAAATATGCATTAAAGCAATTGGGGATAATGGGATACTACATTGTCAACTTATTCTCAAAGAGTTCAGGTAGATAAATTCTTTGTTCTGTACATGCTACTTTTCTGTAAGTTTGGGTTATTTAAAAATATAAAGTTTTTTTTTTAAAGTATGAAGAAAAAATCTACACCCATACTTTAGTTTTAATCATTTTCCAATAATTTCCTTTATAGGATATTCCCCCCCCCCCCCCCCCCAAGAGTTCAAGATCCATTCCAGGATCATGGATTGCATTTAGTTGTCATATCTCATTTGTTTCCTTTAATTCTGAACAGTTTCTTAGGCTTTCTTTATCTTTCACAAATTGGCATTTTTGAAGAACCACATGCCAGGAATTCTTGTCTGAAGTTCTCTTAAAATTTTGAATATGAGGCTAGCAGACTTATGATCTTTCATGTTTTTTAAGAAATAAAAATATTTTGATGAGTCAGTGAAAGCACACACATCATTTTCTTGGGATGCCTTCATTTTCTAATAACTCTCTGTTGTAGTTAGCTATTGTAAAAGAAAAAAAATCATTCATGACACTTGTTAAAGGCAGTAAAGAAGACTTGCAATGGGGGCTTTGCAGCAGGGGAGAGAGATTGGGCTCACCTCTGAATATGACAAAGACAAGTGGAGATTTATAGCCAAGGAGCAAGGTGGGGGTCAGTGGAAGGAAAATTACTCAGAGCAAACATTAAGACCAGGGGGATTCATGCTGGCCTGACTCAACAGAATCCTGTAGACAACGGTGATAAGATGGTGAGGTTGAGGAAAGAGGAATTAGATCAGATGTCAAAGGTGTTTGTGTTTTTGTTTTTATAAAATGATCCAGCAGGATTCTTGCTGAAACTGGACTAAGCAGGCCAAGGACAGAACCTACTTGGGAAGAGGACTCAGTGGAGCCTGACTCAGGTTTGGTCAAAGAGTCTTTATCACTCCTTGGTAAGGAATTACAACTTTTTGCTTCAGATGCAGCTTCCATAGATGCATTGATACACATCCATTTAGGCAATTACATACTTATGTAACAGGAAGAAAAAGTGTTACTTTAGAGTCTGCCTATATATACTTTGTGGTAATTGGCCAAGGAAAAGTAAAAGGCTCACTCAGGTGCAGAAAAAATGCCTTCATGGTCATGGGTGGTCCTGTAAGGCAGGGCTTCTGGTCATAGATTAGATGGAAGAGGTGTAGACAAAGAAGAATTATATTTGTGTAAGTAATAAAAATAGAAATAAAAAATAGGTGGATTTTAAGACTTATGCTAATATAATTCTTCTGCTTGTGGGTGCAACAGAAGTACCAGGATTTGAAGAGTGTAGAGAAGGGCAAGAATAGGCTTGGATGAGATCTGAGTGAGAAGAGAAACAGCCCATGGAAATTCCCAAGCATGGGGATGGCCAGAGAACACGGGGGCAGCAGCATCTAGCATTAAATTGCATGTTGTCTGTTCATGCCCCACTGCACTATAATGTATCTTTCTTGAGTCATCGGCAAAGTCTGCTTTCCCCCAGGGCCTTGGGGTGGTGGTGCTTTCAGAAATACGGGAAGAGGGAACGTATAGCATGTGGTGAAGTGGCACAGATGACAGTAGGTTTAGGAGGACAGCTGACCCATGGGAGGATTAAAAAAAAAAAAAAAAAATCAGCAGGAGCAGGAATGCAGACCACATGAATGTAAGCCCAGAAATAGAAAGTGTGGAAGGGGGTATGCATACCAGTGATTGTTGTGGGGTCCCCAGGCACTGTTTTTGCAGGGAGGATAGTGAACAAAAGGTGGGGACACACGTGCATGACAAATATTTGGATTAATGATAAAATCAAAAGTTTTTTTTCCTACAAGAGAAGTTTTTGGTTTTTATTTTGAAATAAATCTTGTCATGACTTTAAGCCATATATATATATATATATATATATATATATATATATATATATATATATGTATATGTATTAAATGGTTGTTATATGTTAAAATAGTTGCCTCATATTAAGAGACACTCTTGCAGGTAGGCTATCAAAGTTAGGCCTATGTTGTGCAAACAGTTGGGTAATTAATAAGAGGCATGTCTATAGAAACAAAATGTTTGGAGCAAAGTATAAATGTAGTGTTTGAGTCCTGAGTGCTGCCAGTGAGATTTCTAGATGTCAAGCTTAAAGCATCCTTGGGTGGAGTGGGAGCAGGCAGGGGTAACCTGATGGATTTTTGTCGTTAGTAGCTCAAATGTCTCTGGTGATCCTTTTGAGTGACCCATAGAGCAGCAGGCACGAATATTGTGTGGACATGGGCCATGGTGGCAGTTTCTCTGAAGATTACCTCAAAGTGCCTAGCATCAGTTTTCAGGGCTGTAGGAAAAAGAGCACTTTGAGTTCTCAATGATTTCAAGTCAAGAGAATTGGAGAAAATTGGAAACTTCAGTTTGGAGGGTTTATAGCCAGATATTTAAGGAAACCAGAAGAACTCAGGATCTGGCCTAGTTTTATAGGCAAACAACAAACACTCAAAGACAATTAATCAGAACTAGAATTTAACATCCATAAAGTGTGTTACTGAAACATAATCTTTTTCTCCAGAATCACCCTCCTTCCCATCAGAGATAGCCAAATTAAGACCAATTTATTGTTTGTGAAACACATCTAGTTTTAATAAACTTGGTTAATTATTTACATAAGCACAGCAAAATACCGATTGACCATATAGGTTTTTAAAAAATCTGCTTGCTGAAATTTTTATAGGGGATTTCAGATTGAACTTTTCATAGCCTCTCAAGGCCAGAAGCCAAACCAAATATTTGCCATCAAACTCACTTGCAGGATCTGTAGATTTGGGTGAGTTCCTCTCTTTCTGAGGTGCCCCAAATAGCCTGAGGTTCCTGCACCTGCCAGGAAGTTACATTTTTTTAATTCACCTGGTAAGGCTGCTGGGAACTTTGTAAAGAAGTTATCAGGCCGAAATTTCCAAAGGGCTTCATTGGTTCCGTGAAGTCAACTTTAGTTCTTTAAAGCTGTCTGATCATATCTGAGTCTATGCCTGTCCCTTTCAAATAGGACATTCCAGTCAAAGCCTTAGTAAAATAACCAGTGTTAGAAGAAGAGATTCTTATTGAGCTTCTGCAAATAATTATAATTACCATGAAAGAAAGAACGCTCAATGAGAGTTTTTTGAATTCTAGAGGGTTCAGATAAAGGGGAAAAGATAAATGTTTTAATTTGTTTACAAAGCATTTTTAAAATCAATTTTTTATAAGTTGTAGATATCTTAATTTTTTTTAATGTTTATTGTTAGAGTGCACACACACGTGCAGGCGTGCACACACACATGCACATATGTACGAGTGGGGGAGGGGCAGGGGGAGAGAGAGACACACACAGAAATCGAAACAGGTTCCAGACTCTGCTGTCAGCATAGAGCCCGACGCGGGGCTTAAGCCCACAAACTGTGAGATCATGACCCAAGCCAAAGTCAGACGCTCAACCGATTGAGCCACCCAGGCACCCATATAAGTTGTAGATATCTTAAGGGAAAAAGTTTCCTTAAATCTTGAAGAGCAAACATTAGACAACCAACAATGTTTCAAATAAAAGTCATAAAAACTATAATTATCCTCCTCAATTCATTTAGTCCAATGTTATTTATTCTTCTTTTGTTTGAATGCAGTTTTTCCATTAGTTCCAGAAACTTTTAGTTTAGTTTTGTGATCTTAAACATATCAGAAACTTGTATTTGTCAAAAGTAATTTTCATGAATCTCCTTGAGGCTGAAACACATTCATAAGAGCATCAGAGGGAAACAGTAATCATAAGTGGCAAAAGACTGAAAATGGCCATGGTTAAATACCTGATAAGAATTCATTTTAATGCAGTTGACAAGAATATTTGTTTATTTTTATGACATACAACATTTTAATAATTAGGATTTCAAGTGATAGCATTATACAAGAACATATTAAAACTTTAGGCATGGGATGTCTGGGTGGCTCAGTTGGTTGAAGGTCTGACTCTTGGTTTCGGCTCAGGTCATGATCTCACTGTTCATGAGTTTGAGCACTGTGTTGGGCTTGACAGTGTGGAGCCTGCTTGGGATTCTCTCTCTCCCTCTCTCTCTGTCCCTCCTCTGCTTGCTCTATCAAAATAAATAAACCTAGAACAATTAAAAAAAATGGAAAACTTTAGGCATTTTATATGCTTTTCTTTTTTTAAGATCTTATTTTTTAAATAACCTCCACACCCAACATGGGGCTTGAACTCACAACCTTGAAACCAAGAGTTGCATGCTTTACTGACTGAGCCAGCCAGGCACCCCAGGAATTTTTTAATACTTTCTAGTACAGTTATAGCATTCATTCATACAATACAACCTAAGAAGGTTTATTGTCCCTTATCTGATGATGCTTCCCATGTAGTTTAACATAGCAAATAAACAAGCCTAATTAGTCAAAAAGACTTAATTCAGTATGTGAATATTTGGGAAGTCTGTACAATCAGAATTTTAAAGCACATGCCTCAATAGGATCACAGATCATTACAAAACTTAAAACTTAATTATCTGTTTAACCAATATGTTCATAAGAGATTCTAAAGACAAATACAAAAGATTACACAGTTGTCAGAAAAACTTAGCTCTTTTAATATTGAGAAGATAAAACCATCTTAAGTAATTGAAGACCTCATAAGGAAAAAACATAAAAACTGATTCCCTAGATAGATAAAGAAATGCCTTTGTTCATGATTTTTTATCAAGAGCAGACAAACAATCCAAGAAAACTTTGTCTTTTTAACAGTGAGAAACTGAATTCTACTCTTACACCAGTGTACTTTTAAAACTTATTCATTACAGTCTTAGGCCTGTCTACATATAACATTCTTTTCTAAAGATTCCCCTTTATAAACCTACTACAACTTTCCATTTTCATTTAGATTTTGTCCTAAATTTTCCCTCTCTAAATAACTAGTCTCACTTCAGGATGAAATCACTTTTTTTTTCTGCAATAAGATGTATTTTCATGTCTTATACCTTTCTTATATCTCTCTTGCTTTCCTACATGCAGAGTTGCTTTCCTTATCATTTCTAGCAGTCTCAATTACATTCATCAGAATTTTAACTTTTAGAGACTTAAGTCTCCAGTGAAAACTAAGTAGTAGCCAGTTGTGAACTGTCTCTTACATCAGAATTCTTTATATTGGCAAATTTATAACTTCTAGAAACATGTTTTTTTCATAGTATAACTTTAAATAACATATAAAACATGTTCCTAATAGACCCAGGTATCTTGAGTTTCTCTGTAATAAGGCAAATGCAGACAAACTTGTGTTTAGTAATTGTTTTAGTATTTTATCTTATTTGGAAAAGACTTAGATATTTGATGAATTTAATCCAATTTATCATTTAACCTAGCAAAACTTAAAAGTTTCAGGTTACTAAAGATTTGAAAGCTGTTAAAAGTTCACCTATAAACCTTTTTATTTATTAAACCTATTTGCTCTTTAACAATTACCATGAAAAGTTCATGACACAGAAAAAATTAACCATCATTTTAAGTCATTTTTGTTGACAAATTGCAACAGAGATAACATGAGCTTATTTGACCTATAGTAAACCCTGACAGAATAAACATTATATATTTAATTCTAATAAGTCTAAAGACATGTCTATTTTAATTAAACCAACAACCTTGACTTTTAATTTACCAAAGATTATCCCAGAGCATGTGAACTTGAAAGATATTTGGGTTAATTTTTATCATTTTGAGTTTTATTTATTTATTTTTCAAAGTGTATTTATTTTGAGCGAGTATGCACCTGTGAGTGGGGGAGGGACAGAGAGAGAGGGAGAGAGACAATCCCAAGCAGGTTCTGTGCTGTCACCATGGAGACTGACGTGGGGCTTGAACCCACAAACTGTGAGATCATGACCCGAGCCAAAACCAAGAGTCGAATGCTTAACCCACTAAGCCACCCAGGTGCCCCCTTTTTGAGTTTTAGAGTGCCCAGTTTTTACAAGTACTTGCCTTTAAACCAGTTAAATAAAGCTCCTTTACAAATTAATTTTAGCAATACCATCTGGAGGTAGAGAAAATATCTCATATTTATAGGACATATGGGCACATATACAAACAAAACTAGCCTTTGTTTCACTAATATTTGTGGAGAGGATATTAAAGGTTCAAATTCCAAATATCTCTCTTCTACAAAACAAATTTAATTATAGGATGGCATTATAATTTATGGATCCGTTAATTAGTCATTTCCTACTTTCCAATTAGAACACAGCTGGTTTTGTCCAAATATGCCAAAAGCTGCAGCGACAAAAAACTAAATCAAGCCCCAGAATACCTTTGTGAGCCTTGGTTCCTCACCAAAAGTTGGGGGCTCATTAGCTGACCCAAATAGCTTCCGAATTTCTGGTTGCTTAGTCTTATAACGGGCTTTCTCTAATTGTGTGCACAAGAAAACATATTCAGTCATGTCAAAGAGAATCATAGGAGTTTGTTACTGTTATAATTCTGGTTTGGTATTTAAATTATTAACTAAATTAAAAATAATTATTTAGTGGGAAGAAACTAGCCGTTATTGAATGCATAGTGAATATTAGGCACTTTGTTACTGATTTCATCCTCTCTTACAGCCCTGTAAGGTAGATAATATGTTTCCTGTTAACAAGGTTCATACTATCTGATTCTGAACAATTATTAGCTAAGAGAGCAGGGATTTGATTTGAAGTCTGTTTGAATCCAAAGTTCATGTTTGTTTGTTTCTTTCTTTTTTTTTTTCCAGATAAGCGCTGCTCTGTAAAGTTTCAGGTTGTTTGATAAAATTTGGGCTCTGTAGTTTCCCTTCTCTTACCATTACCTGTAAATAGAATTGTGACTTCTAGGATACTGTCCCTTTTACTTTCATTGTTGTTAAGTTAGTAAACATATAGAATTAATAGGTCCTAGTTAGAAAAAGGAGATTGTTTTTACATCTTTAGATGAGTGTCTATAAGATAATTCATAATAACATATAATAATTTTCACATTGGGATACCGGGCAAATGTAACTCTTGTTTTTCAGATTTTAGCTTAAGCATCCCTTGTTCCGAGTTGCCCTCCCATACCCCTCAGATTGGGTGAGGGCCCCTTGTGTTACGCTCTCAGAACACCCTCTACTCTTCCTTCACGGCACTTTGAACCTTCACTTTTAAATTTAGTGGTGTTTAGTTGTACCTCTTTTTCATCTCATGTTTTCTCTAGGATGAATATAGTGTGTAGGATTTAAATGGACTTACTGTAATTCTGTAACATCGACTTACCATGCAAGCTCTAGCTGCATCTCAGGTTATGGCAGGGGCACATGCGCGGAATGAACCTGAACTGCTCTGAAGTAGAGTCCACATATGTCTTTTTCTTCCAGAGAAAACAAAGGTCAGAGTCCTGAAGAAACCACAGAAGGAGATACTGAGTTGTTAAACATTACATACATTTTGTTGAATGTTAATGAAATACAAAATGAGAATTATAGCTCAAGCTATATGTCCTGCTAATGTTAATGAGCAAAGCATGGTTGCCAAACCAAATAACAAAAACCTAAAAAAAATCACAGAACATACCACAAAAGACAATAAATGTTATATTTTCTAAAAGACTCAGCACAAATACAAACCTTATATCTAGGCCTATTATAAATACACATTGCTGTGTTAGTATTTATAGCTCACCTTAGTATTTAAAACTTGACTTCCAATCTAGAATAGATTCATTCTGTTCTGTTCATTTTGGCCAATTATCTTCTTTAAAATATTTATCACAATTTGTAATTATGTATTTATGTGTGAGTTTACATGTTTAATGTCTGTCTCCTTGAGACTGTAAGCCCTACAAAGGTAAAAGACCATACCTGATTTGCTCAAATCATGCACGGGCTGCCATCCATGCCTGCCACACAGTTCTTACATAGACAATTTGTTTCTTGAACGTTGAATGGCTAGGCTTAGCACTACCTGTAACCTGAGCCATCTTTAAATAGGGAAGGGTCGAATTTGGCCTTTGTACCATGAGTGTTAATAACATTAAAAAGATAAACAAGATAAATTTCTTGTTAAAAATTCTTTCCTGTTAAAAACTTATAGTTTTAGATCTATATAGAGTCATTATGTACTTTACAGATCCACGGCCAATTCTGGGTTTAATTTGTGAGACTGCCAGAAACTCCCAAAGGCTGGCTCCATGCATTAAGACAAGTAATTGAAGAGAATGTCTGCTGGATTGGTGAAGATAATTGCCACTGGAAACATTATTTTTTACGGAGGGATGGTGCAGTCCAGAGGATTTGAATCTGTCTGGAAAATACTTATGAGGTGCCTTAAGACTTGTAGATTTCAGTTAAGAGCATGTTATAGTGTCTTAAAGACTTAAATTTTTAATTATTTGTTTTTAAAAATTACATAAATGGTACATCTTTGTTGTAAACATGAGTTGGGGTGGTTTCAATCCACCATTTACCAGGTAAGTTACTGTATGTAATTTATCTTTTGATTATGGCCTTTATACTCTTCAAGTGTTCTCTTCCTGATATGTGTGTTATCTCAGTTTATCTCTGGCACTCTAGCTATCAGAATATCATGCGAAAAATCAGGATGCTGGAAAGAACACATTTACAAAAATATCCCTAGTTTTTGCGGTCATCAGGGTGTTCATGGCCAACAGTGGCTGAAAACTTGAAAATGTCAAGGAGCTGCTTAGAAGATTTCCTGACGAAGAGCTGTGTGGCGCTGTGTCCTTCCAGTAGTCACCAGCACTTTTACTTTCCCTCCTTAGTTTTAGCATCTTCTCCTTTTGGCAAACTGCCTGGACGGAGATGCCACTGCTTCCTGGTCCTAAGTCAGTCCACTGGCCCCAACTTGTCTAGCTACTCTCTTTCCCGGGATGCTCCCTGGGCCATGGAGCATGCACACGGAGCACTAGCTGACAATGCCCAGGGGCCAAGCCATGCCATTTAATGTGTCTTCCATTCAGTTTGGAGCAAGTCGCTAGTCGCTGGGTTAGGATAGTGTTTCTCAAGTTACCCATAGTGAAGGATGACTTTTGTTTATATTTTCAGTCTATTGTAGACTGGTACTTTTTTATAAAAAAAATTTAAAAATCAATTGTTAGAAAAATAAAATAGGAAATAAAGACAAAGACAAGAATAGCCCTAATTTTTATTTTTTTAAAAATTTTTTTAATGTTTATTTCAGAGAGAGAGAGAGAGAGAGAGAGAGAGAGAGAGGCAGAGCACGAGCACGGGAGGGGTGGAGAGAGAAGGAGACACAGAATATGAAGCAGGCTCCAGGCTCTGAGTTGTCAGCACAGAGCCTGATGCGGGGCTCGAACTCAGACCGTGAGATCATGACCTGAGCCGAAGTTGGACGCTTAACCGACTGAGCCACCCAGGTGCCCCAAGAATAAGCCCTAATTTTTATTATTAGATTCAAAAGACCTAAAAGTATTCTGCCAGTGTGCTACAGAAGCTTCAAAATGTTTACTCTCAGTTTTGGTATTTACTTGGTCATGGGCTGATAGCAAAGAATACCTGGGCCTGTACTGGTCCACTGTCCACACTTTGAGTAGCTGATTTGGGCTTTTGCTCTGGAACCCTCACCACATATTTTTGGAAAGTGTTTTGTATTTGGAGACCTTACTTGTGGTCCTACTGTATGTATTCATGTGTTTATGTATGTGTGTGTGTGCATGGTAGTTCTAGTTATGCTCTTACCTACTACTTTCTTTTTGATGTGATTACTTCAGTTTAAGTGGAACTTCCAGCAACATTTTCCAACGGCATGGCACTTCTGCAAAATTCTTTGGGAACGCCAAGGGCCTATCACATGCTGTACCTCTAATTGCTGGTGCCTGGGCATAGCCTTTTCTTTCTTTCTTTTTTTAAAATTTTATCAAGTTTTTAATTTTAATTCAAGTGTAGTTATCATACAATGTTATATTAGTTTCAAGTGAATAATATAGTGATTCAACAATTCTATGTATTTATCAGTGCTCATCATGGTTACGTGTACTTTTTAATCCCCATGAGCTATTTCACCCATCTCCCTACCCAATTCCTTTCTGGTAGCCATCAATTTGTTCTCTATAGTTAAGAGTTTGTTTCTTGGTTTGTCTCTCTCTCTTTTTTCCCCCTTGTTCATTTGTTTTGTTTAATTCCACATATGAATGAAAACATATGGTATTTGTCTTTCTGACTGACTTCGCTTAGCATTATATTCTCTAGCCATCCATGTTGTTGCAAATGGCAAGATTTCACTCTTCTCTATGACTGAATAATATTTCATTGTATATATGTACCACATCTTCTTTATCCATCATCTATCAATGGATACTTGTGATGCTTCCATAATTTGGCTATTAAAAAATAGCTGCAATAAACATAGAGGTGCATATATACTTTTGAATTAGCATTTTTATATTCTTTGGATAAATACCCAGTAGTGTGATGACTGGATCATAAGGTAGTTCTATTTTTAACTTTTTGAGGAAACTCCATACTGTTTTCCACAGTGGCTGCACCAGTTTGCATTACCACAGACAGTGCAAGAGGGTTCCTTTTTCTCCATGTCCTCACCAACACTTATTTCTTGTGGTGTGGATTTTAGCCATTATGACAGGTGTGAGGTGATAGCTCATTGTAGTTTTGATTTGTATTTTCCTGATGGTGAATGATGTTGAGCACCTTTTCATGTGTCTGTTGATCATCTGGATGTCTTTGGAGAAAAGTCTGTTCATGTCCTCTGCCAGTTTTTTTTTAATGTGTATTTATTTATTTATTTATTTATTTAGAGAGAGGGAGCATATGTACACTAGTGGGGGAGGGGCAGAGAGAGAGGGAGAGAGAGAATCTCAAGCAGGCTCCTCCCTGCCAGCACAGAGTGTGATGTGGGGCTTGAACCCATGAACTGTGAGATCATGACCTGAGCCAAAATCAAGAGTCAGGCGTTTAACTGACTGAGCCATCCAGGTGCCCCATGTCTTCTGCCAGTTTTAATTAGAATATTGCTTTTTGGGTGTTGAGTTGTATAAGTTCTTTATATATTTTTGATACTTGGGCATACGCTTTATCTGATAGAAAGTGGCCTCCTGCTTACAAACCCAAAGGGATGTGACTAGAATATCTCTAGATACACACAAAAATGTGCGAGGATTACAAGTGTGTAACACATGGTGGGCAGGTTGTTGGCATCTGTCTTGTGTACTGTTTGTTCCCCCAGTGTAAAAGTCATTAAATTATTTTGTCTCAACTCCAACCTCCCTTGTATGCTTGGCTGTGTGATGCTGGGGCTCTTGTAAACCACAGCTCTGTGTTATTCTCTGCCAATAGGTGGCACTGGGGTTGTGGAGGAGAAGAGACTGGGAGGGAGGAGAGGAGACTGATATGCCCAGTGAGTTTCCTGTTTTATTCTTGGATGTTTGCATTTCCTGTGACCATCACCCCAGCGTCATTTCTTCACCCCAGTAGCAGCAGGGCCCTCTCATAGCAGCAGCTCAATCCAGTTAGAAGTTATTCCAGTCCTTGCAAAAGTAGCCCATGGTGGACCCTCAGCGACCCAGCTAGTCTGAACACCCTCCTCGGAGGTCTGAGTTTCAGGTCTGTTGGGCCCATCTCTCCATTTTTAATAATTACAACATTGTCTTTTTGTTCTCTCCATCCTATTTTGTTCTCTCAATAAATTGCAGTTTATTGCAATTGCTACCTTTATTACAGTGTAGTTTTCTCTTCTTGCCTTTTTAGTTACCTAGTAACCAACCTTATTGCTACTTAACAATTTCTTTCTTTATGAACTGGTGTGGTTTTTGTCTCTAGACTGAATCCTGACTGAAGCATAGCCAAGAACAAAGGCAAGGACCTTTGACTGTTTCAGTGTGTATGCTTTGGGTATGCCCAATAGCACACATTTGAATTTGAGCTTGAGCTAAGTTTGGTGTCATAGAAGACAATAAAATAGAGAAACTGGTTTTGGTATTCCTGAACCTCTCTTAGTGCCTGAGAGATAAAATGGCAATGACAATTATAAGAACTGTGGGTTTAGTTGGGTTTTGTTAAGTGTCATTAATATATTGAAGGAAAAACAAAACAACAAGCTTGAATTAACCAATCACCAACTAACAGCATGACTGAAAACCATGAAACTTAAAAAAATTTTTTTTTAACATTTATTATTGAGAGACAGAGTGATACAGAGCATGAGCAGGGGAGGGGCTGAGAGATGGGGAGACACAGAATCCGAAGCAGGCTGCAGGCTCTGAGCTGTCAGCACAGCTGGGCTGGAACTCACAAACTGCAAGATCATGACCTGAGCCAAAGTCAGACGCCTAACCGACAGAGCCACCCAGGTGCCGCAGAAAACCACAAAACTTCTATGACATCTTTGAATTTTCCCTTCATCTCCTCTGGTTACTTTGGCTGTAACCAGAGGACAGATTAGGCTAAATATCAGTCTAGGATTTGATTATTAGCTAAATTGCAGATAAGTTTTCATGTATAGTTCCTCCTTTAACCTCCAACACTAAAATCAGGGCCCTGGTCAGGAAGGGATGAAATCTTAAAACCGTATGGGGAGTGTCTTCTAAACTTTGAACCATAAAATTATGCTGAGCCTAGAAGCCTAAAGAAGTGGTCCAGTCCCCATTGCTATAGGATAGCAGGCTCTCCCTGCCTGGAGACCACAAGGAGCCTCACTAAGGTAAATGCTCATACAATGATACTTACCTTCCTTCTCTTCATGACTTCCTGGCCAATAAATAAGTTCAGGTCTCAGCTTGGCCAGGAAAACAATTCACCAAAACAACCACAAGACATAGTTCACATGTGCCAGCAAGACCTGGAAAAACATGCTGAAAATAAATCATAAGCATCTTGGACCAAGGGAGCAGAATATAAGAAGCAATTGAGGGTAGGGTTGAATTTAGTTTAGAATGTGTAAAAAGTGTCCTAATTGGATACTGTAAAGATTGTTGGGTTTAACTGAGATAGATAATGTAAAATGGCAAAAATAAATAAGGGGGCCGGGGCAGGGATCAGGGAAACAATGCAATCTATGAAAATATCCATCAGGTCATGATCTCATGGTTCGTGGGTTCGAGCCCTGTGTCAAGCTCTGTGCTGACAGCTCAGAGCCTGGAGCCTGCTTTGGATTCTGTGTCTCCCTCTCTCTCTGCCCCTCCTCCGCTCACGCTCTGTCTCTGTCTTTTAAAAATGAATAAATGTTGAAAAACATTAAAAGAAAAGAAAGAAGGGAAGATGACACAAAGAAGAGAAGGCTGCCAATAAAGAGGATATTTTTTATTGTGATAAAATATACATGTTATAGAATTTTAGGTATATAGTTCAGTGGCATTAAGTACATTCACATTGTACTTATATTCACATCACCACTATCTATACCTAGAACTTTTCCCCGCTTTCCAAATTGAAATTCCCTACCCTTTGAACACTGCCTATTCCTCCCTCCTCCCAGCCCTTGGCAACGACCATTCTACTTTCACTCTATAATTTGACTTCTCTAAGGTACCTCATATGAGTGGACTAACTATTGTACTTTTATGTCTGGCTTATTTCACTTAGAATAATGTCTTCAAGGCTCATCCATGTTGTAGCATGTGTCAGGGTTTCCTTCATTTTTAAGGCTGAATAATATTCCACTGTAGGTGTGTATCATATTTTGTGTATCCATTTATCTGTCAGTGGACACTTGGGTTGCTTCTACATTTTGGCTACTGCCAATAATGCTGCCATGAACATGGATGTAAGAGTGCATTTTTTAATTTTTTAAAATGAATTATTTTTTTAATGTCTGTTTTTGAGAGAGAGAGAGAGGGAGGGGAGAGAGAGAGGGAGACACAGAATCTGAAGTAAGCTCTAGGCTCTGAGCAGTCAGCACAGAGCCCGATGTGGGGCTCAAACTCATGAATTGCGAGATCATGACCTTAGCTGAAGTTGGACACTTAACCAAGTGAGCCACTGAGGCACCCCTAGAGTGCATTTTTTTTAAAATGTATTTTAGAGAGAGAGAAAGATAGAGCAACCACAAGTGGGAGAGAGGGGTAGTGGGTGAGAGAGAGAGAGAGAGACAGAGCATCCCAAGCAGTCTTCATACCCAATGGGGGGCTCAATCCCATGACCCTGGCATCATGACCTGAGCCAAAAGCCAAGAGATACTCAACTGAGCTACCCAAGAGCCCCAAGAGTGCATTTTTAAAGCCAGTTATCAAAATGGGCAACTGGAGTTTGATCCCATAGGAGTACTTTGCGGAATGTGTATTTTATAGAAACTTGTATTAGTCATTATTTAAAGGCTTCTTGGGAGGTATAAATTCTCTGGAGCTTCTGGTCTGTGTAACCCAGAATAGAAGAGACTGTCCTTTCCCTATTGCATATTCTTGCCTCCTCTGTTGTAAATTATTTGACCATATAAGCATGGGTTTACTTCTGAGCACTCTATTTTATTCCATTGATCTCTGTGTCTGTTTTAGTGCCAATACTGTACTTTTTCTTGATTACTGTGGTTTTGTAATATTGTTTGAAATCAAGGAGTGTGATACCTCTGGCTTTGTTCTTTCTCAAGATTGTTTTACCATTTGGGGATCTTTTATGGTTTTATACAAATTTCAGAACTATTCTAGTTCTGTGAAAAATGCCATCGGAGTTTGCATAGGTATTTCATTGAATCTGTATATTCCTTTGGGTCCTATGGACATTTTATTAATTTTCTCAATCCATGAACATGGAATATCTTGCCATTTTGTGTCTTCTTCCATTTATTTCACCAATGTGTATAGTTTTCAGTGTACACATCTTTTATCTCTTTGTTTAAATTTGCTGCTAGGTATTTTATCCTTTTTGATGTAATTGTAAATATGATAGTTGTCTTGATTTCTCTTTTTGGTAGTTCATTATTAGTGTATAGAAACACAATTGACTTTTGTATCTTAATTTTGTATCTTGTAACTTTATTGAATTTAATTATTAGTTCTAACAGTTTTTTGGTAGAATTTTTAGGGTTTTCTATACTTGGTATCAATCATGTCATCTACATATAGTGACAGTTTAACTTCTTCCTTTCCAATTTGGATGTCTTTATTTCTTTTTCTTGCCATAATTGCTGTGGCTAGGTCTTCCAATACTATGTTGAATAAAAGTGTAAATACTTGTCTTGTTTCTGATCTTAGAGGAATAGCTTTCATCTTTTCATTGTTGAGTATGATAGTAGCTGTGGGTTTGTAATAGTCTTTATTATGTTGAAATACGTTCTCTTTATATTCACTTTATTGAGAGTTTTTAATCATAAATGGAAGTTGAAATTTGTCAAATGCTTTTTCTGCATCTATGAGGCGATCCTGTTATTATTATCTTTCATTTTGTTAATGGGATATATCACATCAATTGATTTACAGATGTGGAAACATCCTTGCATTCCTGGAATTAATCCCACTTGATCGTGGTGTGTGGTCCTTTTAATCATTATTGAATTCAGTTTGCTAATGTTTTGTTGAGGATTTTTGCAGCTGTGTTCATTTTTCTTCTTTTGTAGTGTCCTACTGGCCTAGTAAAATGAGTTTGGAAGCTTTCCTTCATCTTTATTTTTTTAAAAGTGTTTGAGAATGTTAATTCTTTAAATGTTTTTTTAGAATTCACCAATGAAATTTTCTGGTCCTGGACTTTTTGTTGGGAAGTTTTTAATCAATGATTCAATCTCCTTTCTAGTAGTTATTCTATTCAGATTTTCTATTTCTTCATGATTCAGTTTTGGAAGATTGTAAATTTCTAGGAATTTATCCGTTTTTTCTAGGTTGTCCAATTTGTGTATAATTGTTCATAGTAGTCTCTCTCTTGCCATTCTTTGTATTTTTGTGATATCAGTTGTAACTTCTCCTTTTTCATTTCTGATTTTATTTGAGCTCTACCTCTTTTTTCTGAGTTTAGTAAAGATTTGTCAATTTTGTTTATTTTTCAAAGCTCTTAGTTTCATTGATTTTTTTTCTATATTTTTGTTTCTATTTCATGTATTTCCTCTCTGATCTTTATTATTTCATTCATTTTAGAAAGTAACTTTGGGCTTTGTTCTTCTTTTTCTAGTTTCCTTAGGTGTAAAGTTAATTGTTTATTTGAGATTTTTTAGTTTCTTGGAGTTGGTCTGTATTGCTATGAACTTTGCTCTTAGAGGAACTTTTTGCTACATCTCTTCGATTTTAGTATATTTCTGTTTTCATTTGTCTCTAAATATTCTTCGATTTCTCCTTTAATTTCTTCTTTTTTTAATGTTTGCTTTTTTTTGAGAGAGACAGAGCATGAATGGGAGACGGGCAGAGAGAGAGAGGGAGACATAGAATTCCAAGCAGGTTGCAGGCTTCTAGCTGTCAGCACAGAGCCCGACGCGGGGCTCAAACTAAGGAACTGTGAGATCATGACCCGAGCCAAAGTCAGACTCTCAACTGACTGAGCCACCCAGGTGTCCCTCCTTTAATTTCTAATATGACTCAATTGTTGTTCAGTAACATGCTATTTAATCTTTATGTTTTTGTAGTTTTTTCAGTTTGTTTTTTTGGGGGAGGGTAATTGATTTTCAGTTTCAAACCTTTGTGGCTGGAAAGATGTTTGATATGAATTCAGTCTGCTTGAGTTGTTTCGTGGTCTAATGTGCAATCTATCCTGGAGAATGTTCCATCTGTACTTGAGAAGAATGTGTATTTTGTTGATTTTGGATGGAATGTTCTGTATATATCCATTAAGTTCATTTGGTCTAATATGTTACTTAAGGCCAATGCTTCTTTTCTGATTTTCTGTCTGGATGATCTATCTACTGATGTGAGTGGAATATTAACATCCCTTACTTATTATTGTATTCCTGTCAATTTCTCCCTTTAGGCTAAACACTCTGGTAGCCAACATTCTGCTGCTACCACCCACCATGACTGCTCTCTGTGCTCCAACTTCTTGTTCATGCCATTTTAAAAATTGTTTTCTGGCTTTTTTTGTATTTGTTCTCTTCTACTCTTTCTCTCTTCCCAGTTGTTGATAACTTTCTATAGTGTTATGTTTAGATTTCTTTCTCATTTTCTTTTGTGTATTTATTATAAGTTTTTGCTTTGTGTTTACTCTGAGGTTTACATATATCTTCCTATGCATATAATAGTCTTTTAAAAGTTTATAGCAACTTAAATTTGAAAACATTCCAAAACTACATTTTACTCTCCCCCACATATGTGTTTTTTTTTTTTTTTTTTGAGTTTGTTTATTTTTGAGAGAGAGAGCAAGCAGAGGAGGGACAGAGAGGGAGAGAATCCCAAGCACCCTCTGTGCTGTCAGCATGCAGCCAGACATGGGGTTTGATCTCACAAACTGTGAGATCATGACCTGAGCCAAAATCACAAGTCAGACGTTTAACTGACTGAGCCATTCAAACGTCCCTTATGTTTTTTTATTTATTAATTTTTTAGAGACATTGAGGTGGGGGGGGGGGTGCCGAGGGAGATAAAGAAAGAGAAAGTCTTAAGCGGGTTCCACATGTAGTATGGAGTGGAGTGGGGCTGAAACTCACAACTGTGAGATCATGACCTGAGCTGAAATCAGAGTCTGACATTTAACTGACTGAGCCACCCAGGTGCCCTGATTTTATGTTTTTGATGTCACTTTTTATACTTTTTTTTTTATCCCTTAATTAATTACTGTAGCTTCAATTAATTTTACTACTTTCTCTTTTAATCTTTTTAGTAAATTTACAAGTGATTAGTCCACTCCTTTCCCTATATATTTATCTTTTCCAGTGATTTTTTTTTTTTTTTTTTACTTTTGCATGTTTTGTTATTAGTGCCATTTTATTTCAGCTTAAAGAAGTCCCTTTAATATTTCTTGTATGGCTGGTTTAATAGTGATGAACTCTTTTAGCTTTTGCTTGTCTGGAAAACTGCTTACCTGTCCTTCAAATCTCAGTGATATTCTTGCCAGGTAGAGTATTTTGGCTGCAAAATTTTCTTTTCACCATTTTGAATATGTCAATTCTACTCCCTTCTGGTTTGCAAGTTTTTGCTGAGAAATCTGCTGACAGCCTTATGGAGTTTTCCCTATATGTAACAATTTGTTTTTTCCTTGCTGCTTTTAAATTTATCTCTTTATTTTTAACTTTTGACATTTAATTATAATTTGTCTTCGTGTAGCTTTCTTTGTTTTATTTTTTTGTTTTGTTTTGTTCTTTCTGGTTCTTATATTTTATTTTATTTATTATTTTTTTCAACATATGAAGTTTATTGTCAAATTGGTTTCCATACAACACCCAGTGCTCATCCCAAAAGGTGCCCTCCTCAATACCCATCACCCACCCTGCCCTCCCTCCCACCCCCCATCAACCCTCAGTTTGTTCTCAGTTTTTAACAGTCTCTAATGCTTTGGCTCTCTCCCACTCTAACCTCTTTTTTTTTTTTTTTTTTTTTTCCTTCCCCTCCCCCATGGGTTTCTGTTATGTTTCTCAGGATCCACATAAGAGTGAAACCATATGGTATCTGTCTTTCTCTGTATGGCTTATTTCACTTAGCATCACACTCTCCAGTTCCATCCATGTTGCTACAAAGGGCCATATTTCATTCTTTTTCATTGCCCTGTAGTTCTCCATTGTGTATATAAACCACAATTTCTTTATCCATTCATCAGTTGATGGACATTTAGGCTCTTTCCATAATTTGGCTATTGTTGAGAGTGCTGCTATAAACATTGGGGTACAAGTGCCCCTATGCATCAGTACTCCTGTATCCCTTGGGTGAATTCCTAGCAGTGCTATTGCTGGGTCATAGGGTAGGTCTATTTTTAATTTTTTGAGGAACCTCCACACTGTTTTCCAGAGAGGCTGCACCAATTTGCATTCCCACCAACAGTGCAAGAGGGTTCCCATTTCTCCACATCCTCTCCAGCATCTATAGTCTCCTGACTTGTTCATTTTGGCCACTCTGACTGGTGTGAGGTGATATCTGAGTGTGGTTTTGATTTGTATTTCCCTGATGAGGAGCAACGTTGAGCATCTTTTCATGTGCCTCTTGGCCATCCGGATGTCTTCTTTAGAGAAGCGTCTATTCATGTTGTCTGCCCATTTCTCCACTGGGTTATTTGTTTTTTGGGTGTGGAGTTTGGTGAGCTCTTTATAGATTTTGGATACTAGCCCTTTGTCCGATGTGTCATTTGCAAATATCTTTTCCCATTCCGTTGGTTGCCTTTTAGTTTTGTTGGTTGTTTCCTTTGCTGTGCAGAAGCTTTTTATCTTCATAAGGTCCCAGTAGTTCATTTTTGCTTTTAATTCCCTTGCCTTTGGGGATGTGTCAAGTAAGAAATTGCTACGGCTGAGGTCAGAGAGGTCTTTTCCTGCTTTCTCCTCTACGGTTTTGATGGTTTCCTGTCTCACATTCAGGTCCTTTATCCATTTTGAGTTTATTTTTGTGAATGGTGTGAGAAAGTGGTCTAGTTTCAATCTTCTGCATGTTGCTGTCCACTTGTCCCAGCACCATTTGTTAAAGAGACTGTCTTTTTTCCATTGGATGTTCTTTCCTGCTTTGTCAAAGATGAGTTGGCCATACGTTTGTGGGTCTAGTTCTGGGGTTTCTATTCTATTCCATTGGTCTATGTGTCTGTTTTTGTGCCAATACCATGCTGTCTTGATGATGACAGCTTTGTAGTAGAGGCTAAAGTCTGGGATTGTGATGCCTCCCGCTTGGTCTTCTTCAAAATTACTTTGGCTATTCGGGGCCTTTTGTGGTTCCATATGAATTTTAGGATTGCTTGTTCTAGTTTCGAGAAGAATGCTGGTGCAATTTTGATTGGGATTGCATTGAATGTGTAGATAGCTTTGGGTAGTATTGACATTTTGACAATATTTATTCTTCCAATCCATGAGCAGGGAATGTCTTTCCATTTCTTTATATCTTCTTAAATTACCTGCATAAGCTTTCTATAGTTTTCAGCATACAGATCTTTTACATCTTTGGTTAGATTTATTCCTAGGTATTTTATGCTTCTTGGTGCAATTGTGAATGGGATCAGTTTCTTTATTTGTCTTTCTGTTGCTTCATTGTTAGTGTATAAGAATGCAACTGATTTCTGTACATTGATTTTGTATCCTGAAACTTTGCTGAATTCATGTATCAGTTCTAGCAGACTTTTGGTGGAGTCTATCGGATTTTCCATGTGTAATATCATGTCATCTGCAAAAAGTGAAAGCTTAACTTCATCTTTGCCAATTTTGATGCCTTTGATTTCCTTTTGTTGTCTGATGGCTGATGCTAGCACTTCCAACACTATGTTAAGCAACAGCAGTGAGAGTGGGCATCCCTGTCGTGTTCCTGATCTCAGGGAAAAAGCTCTCAGTTTTTCCCCATTGAGGATGATGTTAGCTGTGGGCTTTTCATAAATGGCTTTTATGATGTTTAAGTATGTTCCTTCTATCCCGACTTTCTCAAGGGTTTTTATTAAGAAAGGGTGCTGGATTTTGTCAAAGGCCTTTTCTGCATCGATTGACAGGATCATATGGTTCTTCTCTTTTTTTTTGTTAATGTGATGTATCACGTTGATTGATTTGCGAATGTTGAATCAGCCCTGCATCCCAGGAATGAATCCCACTTGATCATGGTGAATAGTTCTTTTTATATGCCGTTGAATTCGATTTGCTAGTATCTTATTGAGAATTTTTGCATCCATATTCATCAGGGATCTTGGCTTGTAGTTCTCTTTTTTTACTGGGTCTCTGTCTGGTTTAGGAATCAAAGTAACGCTGGCTTCATAGAATGAGTCTGGAAGTTTTCCTTCCCTTTCTATTTTTTGGAATAGCTTGAGAAGGATAGGTATTATCTCTGCTTTGAACGTCTGGTAGAACTCCCCTGGGAAGCCATCTGGTCCTGGACTCTTATTTGTTGGGAGATTTTTGATGACTGATTCAATTTCTTCGCTGGTTATGGGTCTATTCAAGCTCTTTCCTGCTAATTGAGTTTTGGAAGTGTGTGGGTGTTTAGGAATTTGTCCATTTCTTCCAGGTTGTCCAGTTTGTTGGCATATAATTTTTCATAGTATTCCCTGATAATTGCTTGTATCTCTGAGGGGTTGGTTGTAATAATTCCATTTTCATTCATGATTGTATCTATTTGGGTCATCTCCCTTTTCTTTTTGAGAAGCCTGGCTAGAGGTTTATCAATTTTGTTTATTTTTTGAGAAAACCAACTCTTGGTTTCGTTGATCTGCTCTACAGTTTTTTTAGATTCTATATTGTTTATTTCTGCTCTGATCTTTATTATTTCTCTTCTTCTGCTCAATTTAGGCTGTCTTTGCTGTTCTGCTTCTATTTCCTTTAGGTGTGCTGTTAGATTTTGTATTTGGGATTTTTCTTGTTTCTTGAGATAGGCCTCGATTGCAATGTATTTTCCTCTCAGGACTGCCTTCGCTGCATCCCAAAGCGTTTGGATTGTTGTATTTTCATTTTCGTTTGTTTCCATATATTTTTTAATTTCTTCTCTAATTGCCTGGTTGACCCGTTCATTCTTTAGTAGGGTGTTCTTTAACCTCCATGCTTTTGGAGGTTTTCCAGACTTTTTCCTGTGGTTGATTTCAAGCTTCATAGCATTGTGGTCTGAAAGTATGCATGGTATGATTTCAATTCTTGTAAACTTATGAAGGGCTCTTTTGTGACCCAGTATATGATCTATCTTGGAGAATGTTCCATGTGCACTCGAGAAGAAAGTATATTCTGTTGCTTTGGGATGCAGAGTTCTAAATATATCTGTCGAGTCCATCTGATCCAATGTATCATTTGGGGCCCTTGTTTCTTTATTGACCGTGTGTCTAGATGATCTATCCATTTCTGTAAGTGGAGTGTTAAAGTCCCCTGCAATTACCACATTCTTATCAATAAGGTTGCTTATGTGTGTGAGTAATTGTTTTATATATTTGGGGGCTCTTGTATTCGGCGCATAGACATTTATAATTATTAGCTCTTCCTGATGGATAGACCCCGTGATTATTATATAATGCCCTTCTTCATCTCTTGTTACAGCCTTTAATTTAAAGTCTAGTTTGTCTGATATACGTATGGCTACTCCAGCTTTCTTCCGACTTCCAGTGGCATGATAAATAGTTCTCCATCCCCTCACTCTCAATCTGAAGGTGTCCTCAGGTCTACAATGAGTCTCTTGTAGACAGCAAATAGATGGGTCTTGTTTTTTGATCCATTCTGATACCCTATGTCTTTTGGTTAGTGCATTTAGTCCATATACATTCAGTGTTATTATAGAAAGTTATGGGTTTAGAGTCATTGTGATGTCCATAGGTTTCATGCTTGTAGCGATGTCTCTGGTACTTTGTCTCACAGGATCCCCCTAGGATCTCTTGTAGGGCTGGTTTAGTGGTGACGAATTCCTTCAGTTTTTGTTTGTTTTGGAAGACCTTTATCTCTCCTTCTATTCTAAATGATAGACTTGCTGGATAAAGGATTCTCGGCTGCATATTTTTTCGGTTCATCACATTGAAGATCGCCTGCCATTCCTTTCTGGCCTGCCAAGTTTCAGTAGAGAGATCGGTCACGAGTCTTATAGGTCTCCCTTTATATGTTAGAGCACGTTTATCTCTAGCTGCTTTCAGAATTTTCTCTTTATCCTTGTATTTTGCCAGTTTCACTATGATATGTCGTGCAGAAGATCAATTCAAGTTACGTCTGAAGGGAGTTCTCTGTGTCTCTTGGATTTCAATGCCTTTTTCCTTTCCCAGATCAGGGAAGTTCTCAGCTATGATTTCTTCAAGTACACCTTCAGCACCTTTCCCTCTCTCTTCCTCCTCTGGAATACCAATTATGCGTAGATTATTTCTCTTTAGTGCATCACTTAGTTCTCTAATTTTCCCCTCACACTCCTGGATTTTTTTATCTCTCTTTTTCTCAGCTTCTTCTTTTTCCATAATTTTATCTTCTAGTTCACCTATTCTCTCCTCTGCCTCTTCAATCTGATCCGTAGTTGTCTCCATTTTATTTTGCAGCTCATTGGTAGCATTTTTCAGCTCCTCCTGGCTGTTCCTTAGTCCCTTGATCTCTGTAGCAAGAGATTCTCTGCTGTTTTTTATACTGTTTTCAAGCCCAGAGATTAATTTTATGACTATTATTCTAAATTCACTTTCCGTTATATTGTTTAAATCATTTTTGATCAGTTAGTTAGCTGTTGTTATTTCTTGGAAATTTTTCTGAGGGGAATTCTTCCGTTTCGTCATTTTGGATAGTCCCTGGAGTGGTGCGGGACTGTGGGCACTTCCCCTGTGCTGTCTTGAATAACTTGCATTGGTGGGTGTGGCCTCAGTCAGACCTGATGTCTGCCCCCAGCCTACCGCTGGGGCCACAGTCAGACTGGTGTGTGCCTTCTCTTCCCCTCTCCTAGGGGCGGGATTCACTGTGGAGTGGCGTGGCCCATCTGGGCTACTTTCACACTGCCAGGGTTGTGGTGCTGGGGATCTGGCATATTAGCTGGGGTGGATCGGCAAGGTGCACAGGGCCGGGTTGGGGGGCAGGCTCAGCTCACTTTTCCTTTGGAGATCCTTCGGGAGGGGCCCTGTGGCACCAGGAGGGAGTCAGACCTGCCACCGGAGGGATGGATCCGCAGAAGCACAGCGTTGGGTGTTTGCGTGGAGCAAGCAAGTTCCCTGGCAGGAACCGGTTCCCTTTGGGATTTTGGCTGGGGGATGGGCGAGGGAGATGGCGCTGGCTAGCGCCTTGTTCACTGCCAAACTGGTCTCTGCGTCCTGGAGCTCAGCAACTCCCCCTCCTGTTGTCATCCAGCCTTCTCGCTTTCCAAGCAGAGCTGTTAACTTATGACCTCTCAGATGCTAAGTCCTGCTTGCTGTCGGAACACACTCCGTCCGGCCCCTCTGCTTTTGCAAGCCAGACTTGGGGCTCTGCTTGGCCGGCGGGCCGCCCCTCTGCCCTGGCTCCCTCCTGCCAGTCCGTGGAGCGCGCACCGCCTCTCTGCCCTTCCTACCCTCTTCCGTGGGCCTCTCGTCTCGCTTGGCTCCGGAGACTCCATTCTGCTAGTCTTCTGGCAGTTTTCTGGGTTATTTAGGCAGGTGTAGGTGGAATCTAAGTGATCAGCAGGACGCGCGGTGAGCCCAGCTTCCTCCTACGCCACCATCTTCCGGTGTAGCTTTCTTTGAATTAACCTTATTTGGAACTCTCTGGACTTCCTGGATCTGGATGTCTGTTTATTCCCTACGTTAGAGAAATTTTCAACTATTACTACTTCAAATAAATTTTCTGCCCCTTTTCTCTCCTTATTCTAGGGCCCTTGTAATGTGAATGTTGTCCCGGAGGTCCCTTAAGTTTTCTGTATTTTGAAAAATGTCCCTTTTCTTTTTGCTGCTCTGTCTGTATGAGTTTCATTGCTTTATCTTCTAGCTCACTGATCCATTTATCTACCTCATCCAGTCTGTTGTTGAACCCCTATAGTGTGTTTTTCAGTTTATTATTGTATTCTTCAGCTGTGTTTGGTGCTTATGTGACTTCTGTTTGGTTTTTATGTTTCTTATCTCATTGTTGAAGTTCTTACTGTGTTTAGCCATTCTTTTGAGTTTGGTGAGCATCTTTTTGACCATTTCTTAGGTTCTTTATTAGGTAGATTACCTATCTTTATATAATTAAGGTCTTTTTCTGAGGTTTGGCCTTGCTCTTTTGTTTGGAAAATATTTCTGTTTTCTCATTTTTATTGACTCTCCATATTTCCGTATGAGGTGAAATGGCTACCTTCTCAATGTTGAAGGAGCGGCCTTGTTTTAGTGATGATCCTTCCTGTTCAACCTTGCCCTGACCCTTTTTCATTTCTCAAACTTTTGTGATTGTCTGAATCACCTGATTTATTCTTGCTATGCCCCCATTGTTGAAGGTGTTCCAAGTGACCCTGTGTCAGTGTATCAGTGACCCAGGAGAGGAATTTCATTAGCACTAATTTCAGGCTGATTGGAAGCCAGACCCTCAGGCAACACCTTTTAAAGTATGCTAATAAGTATAGATCAGTGGAGCTGGAATTTTAATCTCTGTTGGCCTCCAGACCAGAAGGTCCAGAGGTGTTCCCTAGGTGACAGTTGTAAGAATCAGGGTTTTAGATGAGTGTTTAAGCTTTTTTCTGGGAAATCTTGTTTAGGTGTAGCAATGCCAAGGAGGTGCATAAGGATGATATTTTCCTGCTTATGTTCCCTGGAGGGCCTCCTTAGCCTTTACATGTATGAGAAACCTTAAGCCTGTCCCTTAAGCTAGAGTACCAGATGAAGTAAATAGGCCTTTCTCACAGGAGTATTGGGGTTGTGTTTCAGTCTGTTGTCTGTACAGTGCCCTGGGGGTGGTAGTCTTCCAAGAACTGTATTTCTGATTGTTACATTTTTGTAGAGCTCTGGAATGCCCTCCCTCTTGGCCACAAAGACCAGGTGATCAAGGAGCATCCCTTGTTTTGATTGTATGTGCCTCTTGGTTTTAGCTAGGCAGGGTGTAGGGGGCAGGGCATGCTCATGGGTTTCAGAAAGGCAGTGGAAAAATGTCTTGACTCCATGTATCTGTGGGCTTCAGCAGTGCAGCAAGAGCATGCCTCATCTATGTGCACACATGGGCTTTAGGCTGTTTAGAACAATGCTGGACTACTTGCGCTTGCCAGCTTTGGTCAGGGGCAGGGGAGTGTCAGAACTGTTCATGCTCAAAGACTTTAGCTAAGTACCAGGAGATTTCCTGCTCCAGCTAGGGAACAGGGGAGCATTGTAACCACTTGTGCCCTCTGGCCTCAGTAAGTGCCATAACTACTCACCCCCTGTCCCAGCAAGGCCATGGAAGTGTGCTGTATCCAAGCTTGCTCAACTATGCTAGCAGGTTTTATGGAGAGTGCAACAATAGCATCTGCCAGTGTCTCCAGTTCTGATGAACAGCTCAACTGGCCCCTATTCCTCCAGCTGATAACCCTAGATTAGTAAATTAATCTCCCTCACATATTGTCTAGATATTTTCAATCTGCTGATTTTTTTCTGGATCTTAGGGTAAGCAAGACCATACATGAGCCTTCCAAGAAGGAAATGTCAGTTTCCTATAGCACTTAAGTAACTACTTTCAGCCCTGGTTGGTTTTCCAAGCTAGACATTCTTGGGTCTCATCTCCCTGGGCTGGTACAAATCCCAGTGGCCAAGGTGCCTGATGTAGGGTACCAACCCTTTGCTTCTCTGGGACAAGCGCCTGTCTGGTGATATCCATCCTTATTGTATATCACTGCACCAGGGGTGGGGTTTTTGGAAGACTGTGTCTCTTTGCCTCTTCTCCCCATTGCAATAAGATCTTTTTATCCTCTGTTGTATAGAGCATTTCATCTAGTTTTCAGTTTTTACATCTTTTTTAGAGGGTAGTGATCCATTTGTGACTGTAGATTTGGTGTGTTTGTGGGAGGAGATGAGTTTAGGATATCCCTATCATCTTGTATCCTTCTCTTCTTAAATACTGCCATGTATCCTTCGCTTCTTTTTTTTTAAATTATAATTTATTGTCAAGTTGGCTTACATGCGACATCCAGTGCTCATCCCAACAAGTGACCTCCTCAATGCCCATCACCCACTTTCTCCCCCTTCCTCACCCCCATCCACCCTCAGTTTGTTCTCTGTATTTAAGAGTCTCTTATGGTTTGCCCCCCTCCCTCTGTTTGTAGCTATTTTTCCTCCGTTCTCTCCCCCCATAGTCTTCTGTTAAGTTTCTCATGATCCACATGAGTGAAAACATATGATATCTGTCTTTCTGTGACTGACTTATTTCACTTAGCATAATACCCTCCAGTTCCATCCACATTGATGCAAATAGCATGATTTTATTCTTTCTCATTGCCAAGTAGTATTCCATTGTATATATAAACTACATCTTTATCCATTCATCAGTTGATGGACATTTAGGCTCTTTCCATAATTTGGCTATTGTTGAAAGTGCTGTTGTAAACATTGGAGTACATGGGCCCCTATGCATCAGCACTCCTGTATCCCTTGAGCAAATTATTAGCAGTGCTATTGCTGGGTCATAGGGTAGTTCTATTTTTAATTTTTTGAGGAATATCCACACTGTTTTCCAGAGCGGCTGTACCAGTTTGCATCCCCACCAATAGTGCAAGAGTGTTCCCGTTTCTCCACATCCTCACCAGCATCTGTAGTTTCCTGATTTGTTCATTTTAGCCACTATCACTGGTATGAGGTGGTATCTCAGTGTGGCTTTGATTTATATTTCCCTGATGATGAATGACGTTGAACATTGTTTCATGTGTCTGTTGGCCATCTGGATGCCTTCTTTGGTAAAGTGCCTATTCATGTCTTCTGCCCATTTCTTCACTGGATTATTTGTTTTTCGGGTGTGGAGTTTGGTGAGTTCTTTATAGATTTTGGATACTAGCCCTCTATCTGATATGTCATTTGCAAATATCTTTTCCCATTCCGTTGGTTGCCTTTCAGTGTTGTTGATTGTTTCCTTTCCCACACAGAAGCTCTTTATCTTGATTCATTTTTTCTTTTATTTCCCTTGCCTTCAGAGACATGTCAAGTAAGAAGTTGCTGCAGCTGAGGTCAAAGAGGTGGCTGCCTGCTTTTTCCTCTTGGATTTTGATGGTTTCCTGTCTCACATTTAGGTCTTTCACCCGTTTTGAGTTTCTTCTGTGTAGGGTGTAAGAAAGTGGTCCAGTTTCATTCTTCAGCATGTTGCTGTCCAGTTCTCCCAGCACCATTTGTGAAAGAGATTGTCTTTTTTCCACTGGACATTTTTTCCTGCTTTGCCAAAGATTAGTTGGCCATATATTTGTGGGTCCATTTCTGGGTTCTTTATTCTATTTCTCTGATCTATGTGTCTGTTTTTGTGCCAATACCATACTGCTTGATGATTATAGCTTTGTATGACAGGTTAAAGTATGGGATTGTCATGCCTCCAGCTTTTTCTTTTTCATCTTTACTTTGGCTATTCAGGGCCTTTTGTGGTTCCATACAAATGTTAGGATTGTTTGTTCTAGCTCTATGAAGAATGTTGATGCTGTTTTGATTGGGATTGCATTGAATATGTAGATTGCTTTGGGTAGTATTGACATTTTAACAATATTTGTTCTTCCAGTCAAAGAACATGGAATGTTTTTCCATTTCCTTGTGTCTTCTTCAATTTTTTTTTTACAAGCTTTCTATAGTTTTCAGCATATAGATCTTTTACCTCTTTGGCTAGGTTTATTCTTAGGTATTTTATGGTTTTTGGTGCAGTTATAAATGGGATCGATCAATTCCCTGATATCTCTTTCTGTAGATTCTTATTGGTGTATATAAATGCAACCAATTTCTGTACATTGATTTTATAGCCTGCAAATTCACTGAATTCCTGTATCAGCTCTAGCAGTTTTTTGGTGGAGTTGTTCATGTTTTTCATGTAGAGTATCATGTCATCTGTGAAGAGTGGAAGTTTGACTTTTTCTTTGCCAATTTGGATGCTTTTGTTTTCTTCTGTTGTCTGATTACTGAGGCTAGGACTTCCAACACTATGTTAAAGAACAGTGGTGAGAGTAGATATCCCTGTCATTTTCCTCATCTCAGGGGAAAGTTCTCAGTTTTTCCCCCTTGAGGATAATATTAGCTGTGGGCCTTTCATATATGGCTCTTCTGATGTTAAGGTATATTCCTTCCATCCCGACTTTCCTGATGGTTTTAATTAAGAAAGGGTGCTGTATTTTGTCAAATGCTTTTTCTGCATCTATTGATAAGATCATATGGTTCTTATCCTTTCTTCTGTTATTGTGATGTATCACGTTGATTGCTGTGCAAATATTGAACCTGCAGCCCAGGAACGAGTCCCAGTTGATAATGGCGAATAAGTATTTTAATATACTGTTGAATTCGATTTGCTAGTATCTTGTTGAGAATTTTTGCATCCATGTTCATCAGAGATATTGGTCTGTAATTTTCCTTTTCAGTGGGGTCTTTGTTTGGTTTGGGAATCAAGGTAATGCTTGCTTCACAGAATGAGTCTGGAAGCTTTCCTTCCATTTCTACTTTTTGGAATAGCTTGAGAAGAATAGGTATTAACTCTGCTTTAAATGTCTGGTAGAATTTCCCTGGAAAGCCATTGGACTCAGGACTTTTATTTGATAACTGATTCAATTTCTTCACCAGAAATGGTGTTCTGTTCAAATTTTCTGTTTCTTCCCATTTGAGTTTTGGTAGTGTGTGAGTTTCTAGGAATTTGTCCATTTCTTCCAGATTGTCCAGTGTGTTGGCATGTATTTTTTCATAGTGTTCTAGTAATTGTATTTCTGTGTTGTTGGTTGTGATCTCTTCTCTTTCATTCGTGATTTTTTTTTTTTTTTAATTTAGGTCCTCTTTTCTTTTGAGAAGTCTGGGTAGGGGTTTATCAATTTTGTTTATTCTTTCAAAAAACCAGCTCTTAGATTCATTTATCTGTTCTACTGGATTTTTTGTTTGTTTGTTTTGTTTTGTTCTTGTTTTCATTTTTTTTTATTCTATATTCTTTATTTCTATTCTAATTTTTATTATTTTTCTTCTGATTTGGACTTTCTTTGGTGCTGCCTTTCTAGCTCCTTTAGGTGTAATGTTAGGTTGTGTATTTGGGACCTTTCTTGCATCTTGGGATAGTACTGAATTGCAGTGTATTTTCCTCTTAGGACTACCTTTGCTGCATCCCAAAGAG
Source organism: Panthera onca (assembly GCF_046562875.1). Classification (NCBI taxonomy): domain Eukaryota; kingdom Metazoa; phylum Chordata; class Mammalia; order Carnivora; family Felidae; genus Panthera; species Panthera onca. The sequence continues at coordinate 82,740,823 of NC_138342.1, forward strand.
TTTAGACTGTCATATTTTCATTTTCATTTACTTCCATATGTTTTTAAAGTTCTTCTTTAATTTCCTGGTTGAGCCATTCATTCTTTAGTATGATGTTCTTTATCCTCCATGTATTTGTGGGCTTTCTAAAATTTTTTTTTTGTGGTTTATTTCATGTTTTATAGCATTGTGATCTGAAAATATGCATGGTATGATCTCAATATTGTTGAGGGCTGTTTTGTGACACAGTATGTGTTCTATTTTGAGAGTGTCCCATATGTGCTTGAGAAGAATGTGTTCTTCTGCTTGAGGATGAAATGTTCTGGATATATCTGTTAGTCCATCTGGTCCAGTGTGTCATCTGAGCCATTGTTCCTTATTGATTTTCTGCCTAGATGACCTGTCCATTTCTGTAAGTGGAGTATTAAAGTCCCCTATAATTAATATTATTATCTATACATTTGTTTATGTGTGTGATTAGTTGATTTATATATTTGGGTGCTCTCATGTTGGGAGCATTAACATTTACAATTGTTAGCTCTTCTTGATGGATAGACCCCTCAATTATGATATAATGCCCTTCTTCATCTCTTGTTGCAGTCTGTGTTTTGAAATCTAGTTTACCTGACATAAGTATGGCTACTCCAGTTTTCTTTTGATGTCCATTAGCATGATAGATGGTTCTCTGTCCCCTCACTTTCAATCAGGTGTCCTCGGGTCTAAAAATGAGTCTCTTATAGGCAGCATACAAATGGATCTTGTTTTTCGTCATTCATTCTGATTCCCTATGTCTTTTGATTGGGGCATTTAGCCCATTTACATTCAGAGTGATTATTTAAAGATATAGATTTAGTGCCATTGTGTTATATGTAGGTTTTGTGTTTATGGTGATGTCTCTACCCAGGACAGTTTAATGATAGTTATTTTTAGGGATTAAATTTGCTTAGATAATTTTAGTCTTGAACTTCAGTGTTGAGTTAAATTTATATTCAATCATATCAATCTCCATGTTAAACACATGATCTCCAGTCTTAAAAATCATCCAACAACATTGTTCTTATTTTCCCTGTTTTATAGTGTGGCAGTGGATACTCAGAGAGAGAAGAGCTTATTGAGAAGGTGACAGAACTAGACTTTCAGGATCATGTTTAACATAATCACCTTTAAAAAATATTTTTCTTTCTTTTCTTTTCCTTTTTTTTTTTTTTTTTTTTTTTTTTTTTTTTTTTTTTTTTAATTCTTGGACCTTTCCCCATTATGTCAACTGGATATTCTGGGCTCAGATATCAGGAAGGGATATTGAATTAAAGCAATTGTAAGAGGAATTTTCCTGTCAGCTTTTGTGTTTCAAAAGCTGAAGGATTAAGGAGAATAGAAATGACTCATGGACAGATGAAAAATATAAGAAAAAAAGCAGGATAAGAGGAGCTTGAGTTTTTCTTTCTGCTCCTAATCTCTCAACCTCAATGAAGAAATGATTATACTGGCTCAAAGACTTGAAGAGGGAGTTTGGAGCTTGTAGATATGGAAGAATTCTTCTGAGAGGGTCCTATACCTACTACCTAGGGGTGGAATTGGCAAGATTTCCCAAATGCATTTTTGTGTTTGAAAGCAGTGAACCGTGGCTCAACATTTCATAGGTAGAGGGATAGAATGGTCTAAAGACCTTAGCATAGAAAATGGCTTACTGTGTCCTGAGAAAGCCTTCCAAAGATTTATGATACCCCAGCATGTTGAGGAAGAAGCAAAATCATGCAAACCCTGGTGTGGCATGAAAGATACAGAGAAATCTGTGTATTATGGAGGTACTCTGAGAATGGCAACAAGGGATAAGTCAGTGACACCTTTCATGGACTGGTGACAGAGATCAATTGGGTTGATGGACATATCAACAATGTCATCACTAAATCCCATCATTTCTCTTTTTAAAGTCACAGAATGAATTATGTAATATCTGTTCTCTGAGCAGTTATTTTATTACAGCTACGTTCAAGATGCACATATTTCATTTTTCACAATTACACTGCATTTCCATCTCTGGTATGCCTCTTTCCACTGTACTGGAATGATCAGAGAGGTGATACAGGAAAAGAATGATATCCCCAAGGATGCCCTTTCACCTTTTATCATCTGGGATCTCAGAACAGCAGAATACAGCGGATGCTGAAACATAAAAGTGTAATAGTAAAGTGATTGAATTGCTTAAGAAACAGTGATTTCAGCAAAGCAATTATGCACTGTATTATGTGACGTTGCATTGCCTACCTTTTCCTTCGTACCCCCTCCCAATTCCACCTTCATCCTAGTTCACCTATATGAAATATCACTTGATCATCTGATTGGGATCATTGTTAATATCACCACTTGGATATGGTGAAAGCAGGATCAACATCAGTATCCAACATCAGAAAGGAAGGCCTCAGCTTTGAGGACTGTTTCTCAGGCTGTGTGATCACAAAGACATCCAAACCCTGTGCTATGGCTTCTGATCAGCTTTTGTCAGCCCCGGAATCTAGCACTGTGTCTTCTTAGGAAAAAATAATAATTTTTTTGGGGGGGTGTTCCTTTTACAGCATGTATACTGTCTGCTAGATCCCCTCTCTGCATTCTCCATAATCTGTTCATAAAATTTCAGATGAGGTTTCTTGATTCTTTATTTCTGATTCAGATTGGCTGACATGCTAGGTCAAAACCAAGAAGGTGGTAAAGCAGGATAAAACTTAAAGACCTAGATTAAAAAAAATTTTTTTAAATCACTTACCAATCAGAGAATGTAGGTAGAATTGGGGGAGAGAATTTGAAAGGGAGATGTGCTTAGAATCAGAATGAGAATATCAAAGCATTCATCACAGGAGTAATTCCTCATTTACTTATTGTTGCTTATTCTCTACTGGTGTCTCTAGCACTTAGGACAGTCCTGGCAAACACTGCACCATCACAAAATAAACATTGAATGAATAAATGAACACACTGAGTGAACACTCCATCCCCGAAGGTTTGCTAGCTGAAACAGAGTGACCATTTGTCAGAAATGATGCAGAAGGATTTGTGCCCTAGGTGGAATCTAAACCTCTGCCTCTAAGATTCCTTGCAAAATTGTATGACTTCAGTAATGTCAACTCATTCATTCTAGATCATTTCTCTAACCAGAAAAGTAATACATAATTGGCCAATGTAGTGTCAAGTGCTTCTTAGTATTATATGGAATCCTTGAACATTTTTAAAAAATAAGCTGATGTGGAACTTTCCCAAAGAGGGGCTTATAGGTAAAACTTTTTCTAATCCTGGTAATAGTAGGAAATAAGGTAGAGAGTGCGAAAGATATTGAAGATCCAAGTGGCCATCTCTTTCTCACAAAACCACTTGGAAATGTTTGAAGAGTCATTTGTCTGTGAATTCAGGGTAGTGGAGATCATCAAATAAAGCACTCACGTTTTTCCAGCATGGTACAACTCGAAAGCTTTGTGGAGTTGGTCAAAAGGCAACTGATGGGTTATTAAGGGATCTATATTAATTTTATTTTGCAGGTAATCAGTCACTAGTTGGGGAATACAGTCTCTGGTTTTATAATCTGCAAAACAAAAAAAAAAAAGGCTATTGTGATAAGATTTGAGAAATGCCAAACCAACCAAAAGGAAACAAGTGTAAACTTGTGATGGAGATTTTCTTCTGAAAATCTGACATTGAACATGAAAGATAAATCATTTATACATCAGAAGCTATTGACTGCTGTTACTAAGTGTGGCTGCTACAGACAGTTCTGTTACCTAGAATTCCTTTAGAGAAAAATTGGGTCAGTATTCACATGTTACTGGGTTGAAAAATGGTCTTTTTAAACTAGCAGTTTATAGCCCACCTCCTGGGCTTACCTTTACCCAAAATTTCCTCTTTTGTGTATTCATACACACATAGAGATGGCATTGGGAACTACGTGCAGATGGGAATGTTAATTGACTGAAGCTGTTGGTCAATAATGCTCAGAAATAAGGGCTCCTCTGGGAGGATAAAAGCTGGTATCAAAACTCCAGGTTGGTGCATATAATTATCCAAAAGATTTGCTGCTAAAGTAGCAGAATAAACTTTGAACTCACCAGCATTTGGAACTGAAGTTGACTGAATTGTTTGAAACACTGGCAAAACCCAAAAACTATTTTGTAGGAGATAAAATTTGTATTTGAACTTAAAAAAACCTATTTAATTAAATTAACTGAAGTTGATTTGCAAAGCTCTCCAACTTATTGGAGAAGTCTTTGAAGACCTCTATCATTATAGCTCTGTTTCCCCAAGAGGAGGAATTTTGAATTGTATGTTTCTACAAAGTCAAAAGGGATTTCGTGAGAGCAACCAACTAGTCCCTTCTGTTTGTTGACCTACCTCCTAAACACACACCCTTCAGTGTCCGTCCAGAGATAATATCTGGTGCGTTCAGGGAAAGCTGTGAATTTGATGAAGCCACCCCAACCATCAGACAGACACCATAGCTCCGGTGGCAGGAATCCTAAGCAGCAATCTGATAACAACAATAATGACCGTAAGTGCCTTCCCACACAAGTAACAACTACCACCAGAGGTTGAGGGATTGTGTTCCTAGATCTCGAACCTCTTCCTGGCCAGATGCTATCTCAACCTCACCTTCAACACTGCTAGTGATGGGATTTCTTTACAGAACCAGTAGAGTTTAGTGGGAAAGACTGTGCTAGCTGTGTGACCTTAGGTAAGTTACTTAACTTCCATATGCCTCAGTTTCTTCATTTGTAAAAGGAAGACTAATACTGCTTACTTCATAGAATTGTTATGAAGATTAAATAATTTACCATTCTTAAGACATTTAGAACACTATCTGATATATAGTGAGGACCATATATTTATTAAATAAAATTACTCACTGCCTTTGCCAGAACTTCTCACTTGCCATGGTTCTCTAACTCATTTCTATTAAAATAAAACATATACATATATGGGTGTGTGAAGCTTTATTTATTATTTTTAATTCAGTTTTGCAGGGATGTACAGTGTACTTTTTCATATCTTATATATTTGTTTTACTTCCTTTTCTGGCTCATTGTCCTATTGTCTTCCTCCTTTTCTCCATTTTGCCTTATTTTCTCTTTTACCTATGTTACTACCTTTACTTCCTTTATTTGTCTATCAAGTATGTTAGGTACACGATAAAACATATTAAATGTCTATATATTCTCTCTTCTGAACTGTAAGATCCAAGAGTGTAGTGCCTATTTTGTCCACCCTTATATCCCTAGGACTTCTGATACAGGACCCATAATTATCTTGTGAGTTAAATAATGTTTATACTTAAATATAAGAGTATATCTGAAGACCTAGGAATAAAGAAAAGGGAATACTGGTATTATGGCCTTTTGAATGTTTAAATTTTGTGTATTATAATGACATATCTTTAAGTATATATTACTTTTATTTTTAAAATAGATATTTTAGAGTGAATTTATTTTCCATTTTTACATTTGGGGTCCACAGGTCCAAAATGTATGTTCGGGAGAGTTTATACCCATCTATGTGAGGATATTTAGCATGTATTTCTCACTCCCGCCCCACCCTCTTTAAGCATCTATGCACTGTGCCCTAAGCCCACCTACCATCGTATCACTGAGTCCAATGGCTTCAAAGGCAAAGTCAACACCAACTCTTGTCATTTCCATGACCACCTGCTGGACAGGTTTCTTGAGGTTTCGAGGGTTGAGACAATCAGTGACCCCTAATGCTCTTGCCCGGGGAAACTTCTCCTCATTGATGTCAACCCCAATGATCCTAGAAGCACCAGATGCTTTACAGCCCATGACAATGGCTGAACCAACTCCACCAAGTCCAAAGACCACGCACGTGGAACCGCGAGTGACCTACAAATTCACAAAGCATGTTTGTATTAGAAATCAACCCTGGACACATAGGTAATTAGAAAAGCAAATAAACAAAAACAACCATTGGAACCTTTGGAACTGTATACAACTATTGAACATTTTGATGTTTCCAGGCAAATCACTATGACACTCATTAACACGGGTAACTTCCTCACCTTGGCCGAATTTACAGCAGCTCCATAACCTGTAGACACCTCGCAGCTTATGATACTAACTTTATCCATAGGAGCAGCAGCATCAATTTTTGCCACTGCAATCTCAGGTACAACCGTATATTCAGTGAATGTGCTTGCACGGAAAGAGTGATAAATCTTTTTTCCTTTGCAGGTAAATCTGCTGGTCTTGTCCAGCATTAATCCAGAAGAAGGTAGAACACTGTTCCGCGGTGACAGACACAGTTACAGGTGGCGGCACCGACACATGGAATTATAAAGACAGAAGAGAGCACATTTAGTTACAGGTCAGTGCTTATACAATATCAGCAATTTAATAATAGAGTAAGGGGTAAATTACTAACTCTTGCTTCTCACAGAAGTTTCCCTTGGGATGCAAACAGGAACTGCATTCTCTACACTGTGGTATAGCGAGTGTGAGGACTTTATCTCCTATATATAGAGAAATAATAATATGAGTATTAGTTTAAAATATTACTGGGTCACAGGGGAGTTCTACCAGACATTTAAAGCAGAGATAATACCTATCCTTCTCAAGCTATTCCAAGAAATAGAAAGGGAAGGAAAACTTCCAGACTCATTCTATGAAGCCAGTATTACTTTGATTCCTAAACCAGACAGAGACCCAGTAAAAAAAAGAGAACTACAGGCCAATATCCCTGATGAATATGGATGCAAAAATTCTTAATAAGATACTAGCAAATCGAATTCAACAGCATATAAAAAGAATTATTCACCATGATCAAGTGGGATTCATTCCTGGGATGCAGGGCTGGTTCAACATTCGCAAATCGATCAACGTGATACATCACATTAACAAAAAAAAAGAGAAGAACCATATGATCCTGTCAATCGATGCAGAAAAGGCCTTTGACAAAATCCAGCACCCTTTCTTAATAAAAACCCTTGAGAAAGTCGGGATAGAAGGAACATACTTAAACATCATAAAGGCCATTTATGAAAAGCCCACAGCTAACATCATCCTCAATGGGGAAAAACTGAGAGCTTTTTCCCTGAGATCAGGAACACGACAGGGATGCCCACTGTCACCGCTGCTGTTTAATATAGTGCTGGAAGTTCTAGCATCAGCAATCAGACAACAAAAGGAAATCAAAGGCATCAAAATTGGCAAAGATGAAGTCAAGCTTTCGCTTTTTGCAGATGACATGATATTATACATGGAAAATCCGATAGACTCCACCAAAAGTCTGCTAGAACTGATACATGAATTCAGCAAAGTTGCAGGATACAAAATCAATGTGCAGAAATCAGTTGCATTCTTATACACTAACAATGAAGCAACAGAAAGACAAATGAAGAAACTGATCCCATTCACAATTGCACCAAGAAGCATAAAATACCTAGGAATAAATCTAACCAAAGATGTAAAAGATCTGTATGCTGAAAACTATAGAAAGCTTATGCAGGTAATTGAAGAAGATATAAAGAAATGGAAAGACATTCCCTGCTCATGGATTGGAAGAATAAATATTGTCAAAATGTCAATACTACCCAAAGCTATCTACACATTCAATGCAATCCCAATCAAAATTGCACCAGCATTCTTCTCGAAACTAGAACAAGCGATCCTAAAATTCATATGGAACCACAAAAGGCCCCGAATAGCCAAAGTAATTTTGAAGAAGAAGACCAAAGCAGGAGGCATCACAATCCCAGACTTTAGCCTCTACTACAAAGCTGTCATCATCAAGACAGCATGGTATTGGCACAAAAACAGACACATAGACCAATGGAATAGAATAGAAACCCCAGAACTAGACCCACAAACGTATGGCCAACTCATCTTTGACAAAGCAGGAAAGAACATCCAATGGAAAAAAGACAGTCTCTTTAACAAATGGTGCTGGGAGAACTGGACAGCAACATGCAGAAGGTTGAAACTAGACCACTTTCTCACACCATTCACAAAAATAAACTCAAAATGGATAAAGGACCTGAATGTGAGACAGGAGACCATCAAAACCCTAGGGAAGAAAGCAGGAAAAGACCTCTCTGACCTCAGCCGTAGCAATCTCTTACTCGGCACATCCCCAAAGGCAAGGGAATTAAAAGCAAAAGTGAATTACTGGGACCTTATGAAGATAAAAAGCTTCTGCACAGCAAAGGAAACAACCAACAAAACTAAAAGGCAACCAACGGAATGGGAAAAGATATTTGCAAATGACACATCGGACAAAGGGCTAGTATCCAAAATCTATAAAGAGCTCATCAAACTCCACACCCGAAAAACAAATAACCCAGTGAAGAAATGGGCAGAAAACATGAATAGACACTTCTCTAAAGAAGACATCCGGATGGCCAACAGGCACATGAAAAGATGTTCAACGTCGCTCCTTATCAGGGAAATACAAATCAAAACCACACTCAGATACCACCTCACGCCAGTCAGAGTGGCCAAAATGAAGAAATCAGGAGACTATAGATGCTGGAGAGGATGTGGAGAAACGGGAACCCTCTTGCACTGTTGGTGGGAATGCAAATTGGTGCAGCCGCTCTGGAAAGCAGTGTGGAGGTTCCTCAGAAAATTAAAAATAGACCTACCCTATGACCCAGCAATAGCACTGCTAGGAATTTATCCAAGGGATACAGGAGTACTGATGCATAGGGGCACCTGTACCCCAATGTTTATAGCAGCACTCTCAACAATAGCCAAATTATGGAAAGAGCCTAAATGTCCATCAACTGATGAATGGATAAAGAAATTGTGGTTTATATACACAATGGAATACTACGTGGCAATGAGAAAAAATGAAATATGGCCTTTTGTAGCAACATGGATGGAACTGGAGAGTGTGATGCTAAGTGAAATAAGCCATACAGAGAAAGACAGATACCATATGGTTTCACTCTTATGTGGATCCTGAGAAACGTAACAGAAACCCATGGGGGAGGGGAAGGAAAAAAAAAAAAAAAAAGAGGTTAGAGTGGGAGAGAGCCAAAGCATAAGAGACTGTTAAAAACTGAGAACAAACTGAGGGTTGATGGGGGGTGGGAGGGAGGGCAGGGTGGGAGGGAGGGCAGGGTGGGTGATGGGTATTGAGGAGGGCACTTTTTGGGATGAGCACTGGGTGTTGTATGGAAACCAATTTGACAGTAAATTTCATATATTAAAAAAAAAAAAAAAAAAAAAAAAAAAAAAAAAAAGGAAATAAACAATACTAAATTCTAAAAAAAAAAAAAAAAAAAAAAAAAAAAAAAAAAAAAAAAAAAAAAAAAAGAAGACATCCGATGGCCAACAGGCACATGAAAAGATGTTCAACGTCGCTCCTTATCAGGGAAATACAAATCAAAACCACACTCAGATACCACCTCACGCCAGTCAGAGTGGCCAAAATGAAGAAATCAGGAGACTATAGATGCTGGAGAGGATGTGGAGAAACAGGAACCCTCTTGCACTGTTGGTGGGAATGCAAATTGGTGCAGCCGCTCTGGAAAGCAGTGTGGAGGTTCCTCAGAAAATTAAAAATAGACCTACCCTATGACCCAGCAATAGCACTGCTAGGAATTTATCCAAGGGATACAGGAGTACTGATGCATAGGGGCACCTGTACCCCAATGTTTATAGCGGCACTCTCAACAATAGCCAAATTATGGAAAGAGCCTAAATGTCCATCAACTGATGAATGGATAAAGAAATTGTGGTTTATATACACAATGGAATACTACATGGCAATGAGAAAAAATGAAATATGGCCTTTTGTAGCAACATGGATGGAACTGGAGAGTGTGATGCTAAGTGAAATAAGCCATACAGAGAAAGACAGATACCATATGGTTTCACTCTTATGTGGATCCTGAGAAACATAACAGAAACCCATGGGGGAGGGGAAGGAAAAAAAAAAAAAAAGAGGTTAGAGTGGGAGAGAGCCAAAGCATTAGAGACTGTTAAAAACTGAGAACAAACTGAGGGTTGATGGGGGGTGGGAGGGAGGGCAGGGTGGGTGATGGGTATTGAGGAGGGCACCTTTTGGGATGAGCACTGGGTGTTGTATGGAAACCAATTTGACAGTAAATTTCATATATTAAAAAATAAAAAAAAAAAAAAGAAAAGTAAAATATTACTGGGTCAAAAATACAATAGTATGTTTATAAAAATTTCATTTGATGGCTTGAAAACTTGCTGTGGGCAGATTATGGTAGCCAGCATAACATTGCCCATTGCTGTTTTATTTTTAAGTTTTCATTTAAATTCCAGTTAGTTAACATGTGGTGTAACATTAGTTTCTCTTGTAAGTTTAGATAAGGCACATCTTAACTTCACTGGCCTTTAAAAATTCCAAAGGTAGTGGATCTCAAATTCAGGAGAACTTTTGCTCTCTTGTCCTTTCTCCTCCATCTCTTTCTCCTCCAACCCCTCATTGTTTTACACAAAACTTTCACTGCAATTTTTTTTTTTTTTTTATGCTAAAGAGGAGTTAGAGCATATATCTCTTCTGTTTGCATTATGTTCTTGGAGATAGACCGTGCCTTTTTACTTTTGTCGCCTTTCTGTGCCTAGTGTCAGATTCAATGTAGGTATCTCATAATTGTTTGCCAAATGAATTCCCTGGTAAGAGCTTCACAAATATCCTGACCATGCCCTTTATTAAGTCTCTTTGTGTGCCTGGTTCCAAGTTGTGAGGTTCTATAGTATCTTAATCTGTGTGATTGCTCTTCTTCACTCTAATCATTTCAGACAGGCTAAGAATAGCTATGTCCAGATCTTTTTTGGTAGTCTGGGGAAGAACATATACTTGCTTTCTTTGATTCTTTGAAATATCATCATCATCCTGTCAATGAAAATTCAAGTTTGATATTCCAGTTGATTAGAACATTCATCTGTCAAACATTCTAATGCATTCTAACCATGGGACAGGCACTGTGGTAAACATGTGGGGGATACAGTATGTAAGGAGCAGTCTCAATAGTTTTCAGTCTATTTAGAAGTACACCTATCTCAACTCTCATTTAGTTATGGATATATTCTTGGCTCAGCTACTGCCCCTCTGAATTGCTAGAGAAAACAGCAGAGAAACCATGTGACTCTTGGAATGACTGAATACATTTAATATAATGATATGTGATTAGTTAGAAGAGTCTAGAGGTAAACCAGTTTTTTTTCTTCTGTAAGTGTGTGAATGCATTTTATTTGTTTGTTTGTTTATTTATTTATTAAAAAATTTCTTTTAATGTTTTTTATTTATTTTTGAAGGAGAGACAGACAGAGCATGAGCGGGGGAGGAACAGAGAGAGAGGGAGACATAGAATTTGAGACAATCAGTGACCCCTAACGCTCTGAGCTGTCAGCACAGAGCCCGATGCGGGGCTTGAACTCAACGAACTGTGAGATCATGATCTGAGCTGAAGTCGGACGTTTAACCGACTGAGCCACCCAGGCACCCCAGTGAATGCATTTTAAGTTCCTTCTCTGTGCAGGGGAGCTCTTTGGGAGGCTGTTTGTGGGAAGGTGTCATTACCCCACTTCCTACCTGGTTTCACTGAGCTCACTCCTTCGCCAATACTCTCTACAATCCCAGCTCCTTCATGGCCTGGGATGAAAGGAAAGTTTACGGAGAGTAATCCTTTTACTGCATGATCATCAGTACCACAGATCCCTGTAGATATCATCTGCATAAGAATTAAATAGCCAAGAATCAGTTGGTTTGGAATTTTCCTTTATCTTTTTCTTTTAATCTGAGACTGATTATTAAAAAAATTTCTCTACTTGAACTGTGTCATTTGATCCCTATTACAATGCTCAGAGGAATACAGGGTGGATTGTATCATTCCCAATTTAGAGGTGAGGAAAGGGAGATTCAGAGACTTAGAATGACTTGTCCAAAGTTACGTGGCACATGTTAAGACCTGGAAATAAACTTAGATTTTTTTGAAATCTACTTTGTACATTTATGTCATCAAATAGTTTTGAAATATGATGGACAATCACATACAATGAAGGACTTTTTGCCACATTATCAATAACACCATGATTGAGAAACAAAGAATTTTAGGCCCATACCGTTGAATGTTTTTCCAATGCTCTAGGAAAATCTGTTTTTAACATTTCAAATTTATACATTGAGAGCATTCTTTAAATTAATAATGTACCAATGAATTTAAGTTAAAATTAACCATTGCAAAATTTAGTTGACGTTGTGAAGTTTTAAAACTTTCTTAGTTAATGGCCTGAGTTTTCTTATCTGTAATAGACCTGACCCAATGACATTGGTCATAAAAATGAAACATTTCATGTACCGTAGCCCCTAAGTTACTGCTGTGCCTGGGTTGCAGCCAGAAAAGCCTATGCCTGAGCATATTGACTAGTTCTCCAGTGTGTGTAGTGAGAGTGGCAGCATTTACAGCTGGAACACTGGGAACAACTGTGGTATATGATCCTGGCAAATGAAGGATCCTGGTGAAGAGAAAGTGCTCATGAGAAATATGCTGTGGTTTTGGTTCCCACAGTGCTAAAATGGCTTCAAGATGCTGTCAAAGGCTAGAAGTGTTGTTTTAGGTATGCAGCAGCCTGGAATCTCCTTATTACTTTGGTTCTACATATCAAATAAGAGTATGCAGTTATTTTGGGGAAGTTTCCCATGGCATAAACTGGAGGTGGAATTGACTGTTCTTATGAACAGACCCTGTCCTTAACCTTGATTTGTTCAGGGTTCAGTGTGATGCTGAGTTTCTTGCTATGCAACTTCTACCTTGGTAGCCTATTGTGGATTTATTATTTAGGGGGTAGCCTTTGTAGTTAAGGAGCCTATCAATGTAAGAACAGAGAATATTGACTAATTAACTAGTAAACATTTCAGCAGATGGTGACCCAGTACACAATAAGGACTAATTAAATGCTGTTTGGATGGATGATAAATAGAAAAATACAGCTTCTGAACAGCAGTCAGTTACCAAACTTCTTTCTTTGTGTACATTCTTATCAATTATCATTTTGTTCTTTACCATGTCTCATTGGTGAAATAAAATCTTGAGTGTAACACTAGACATGGACTTGATAATTTATTCAGTGTTCCCAAATTCTCCTGTTTTGTCTTTCACTGCCTGTCTGTCTTTTTATACTTCCCTCCATCACCTTTTCCTTTTGGCATCTTTCCAATTCCCTTCATTCCTTGTCTCTGTTACTCCTGTAGCCATCCTCCTACACCTTTGACTTTGATTAGATATAGTATGACTAGATGCATATGGCATCCAGTATTTGTCTTATTTATTAAGTCAAGTGTTCAATTTCCTGATCTCAAATTAGAAGATAGGTGGATATTAATGTTTAATTAGGAGTAATAATACTCCTAATCTTGGGTATTTAATGGTTTTATAAAATTTGGGATGTATTAATCAAAAGTTTGATTTGAGAGTGGCAAGAAGCCGTTGACAGGTCATTGTTTTCCCATCCCTGGTCCAAGCTCTGTTCAATAATTGTTAACTCTTCCAAGTCACCTTGAAGACTATCATGGAGTCCTAGCTGCTCATTCCTAGAAATTGAAATTTACCACACAGTGAACTTTTTTTTTTTTAATTTTTTTTATTTATTTATTTTTTTTTAAAAAATTTTTTTCAACGTTTTTTATTTATTTTTGGGACAGAGAGAGACAGAGCATGAACGGGGGAGGGGCAGAGAGAGAGGGAGACACAGAATCGGAAGCAGGCTCCAGGCTCTGAGCCATCAGCCCAGAGCCTGACGCGGGGCTCGAACTCACGGACCGCGAGATCGTGACCTGGCTGAAGTCGGACGCTTAACCGACTGCGCCACCCAGGCGCCCCCACAGTGAACTTTTTCAGACATTTTCTGAGGTTATCATGTGTGAGCTCCAAACAATAGAGACGGAACATTAGTCTGTTAGTCATTGCATATTCATTTGTTGATATCAATTTTGCATCATTGAAGTAGGGGGAAATGCAGTTCTTGTTGCCTTTCCCTCAATGAAAAGAAGTTAGTACTTAAAACACCTTCTAGGTCACATTGTGAAGTATATAGACCTATGATGTTATATAATTTAAGTAAAAATTTCAATACTTAAAAAGTAATTATGGTAGATGAGTAAATTACCAGTATTTTACAAATATTAAGAATATATTAAACATTCATTACCTCTATTCATTTATCTTAGTTTAAAAAATTCATTTTACTAACAGAAGTGGACAGACCCCAAATGCAAATGTTATATGTATTACATATAAAATATGTTTCATTTCATGAAACAGGATTTCCTTACATTTACCTACAAAGGTAAAAGTTAAAAGACTTAAATTTACCTTAATACGAACTTCCCGAGCCTTTGGTGGATCGACTTGTACTTCCTCAATTGCAAGAGTAGAACCTGTTTTCCATGCAATGGCTGCCCGGCATGTGATTGTCTGTTGACACCAGGACAACAAAATTTTTGTGAAAAAAATTAATTTTTATTCTGATCATACAAACGACACTTATTTGTTATAATTAGTAAAGTACAAAAATCATAAATAAAAGATCACTGCAATTTTAGATGCAACCTACTGAAATTTTAGCATATTTTCTTCTAGTCTCTTAAAACAATTTTGATACAGTAGAGATCATGTCTACAGTTATGTATTCTGCTTTTTTGCTAGTGACAGCCACCATGTAATGACCATTTGTCATTTACTTGTAAGTAGGCATTTTCTCATCACTTCAAATGCTTTGTAATCAGAATTTTAACTATTTTTTTTAGTAATCACTACACCCAGCGTGAGACTGAAACCCATGACCCCAAGATCAAAAGTCATGTGCTTTTCTGACTGAGCCACCCAGGCACCCCTGTAATCAGAATTTTAAATGGCTACTTTTGGGGCACCCAGGTGGCTCAGTTGGTTAAGTGTCTGACTCTTGATTTCAGGTCAGGTCTTGATCTCACAGTTCATGGGTTTGAGCCCCACGTGGGGCTCTGGGCTGACAGGGCAGAGTCTGCTTGGGATTCTCTCTCTCTCCCTCTCTCTACACCTCCCCTGCTCGTTTGTTCTCTCTCTCAAAATAAAGAAATAAACATTAAAAATAAATAAATAAATGGCTACTTTGTATTTCATCATTTGAATGTGCCAGTTTGCTTAGTAACCACTTATAAATGTAATCATTTCCATTGTTTTGACTGTTCCAAAGTCTAATGTGATAAACAGCTTTGTTCATAATTTTGACTTGCCTGGTTTCCTTAAGTAACAATTATTTTGGAAAAGATAGAGACATTGCTAAGGCTGAATTGATTTCCAAATCTCTTAGTAGAAATGTTTAATAATTTGGCACAATTCCTAGAAGTAAAAGAATATCTATATCATCATTTATCCCACCCTCATTAGCACTGACCATAGTCATTGAAACCAAAATATCTAATAGACACAAAAAATCAATCTCTTTTACTAGTATTTTTTGAATGCTAATAATATTGAATATTTTCCATGTTTATATTAGTCATATATACTTTCCTCTTTCGTGGAGTATTTGGTCATAGAGTTAATGTATGTATCTACTCGCATCTTGGTGTTTTTCTCATTAATCATTTGACCTCTTTACACATTGAAGGAATAAGTTATTGTCTGTCAGCTTGCTGTACGTGATTTTCCCTGATTGATATTTGAACCTTAATTTTTGTGCATTTACGTGCGTGTGTGCGCACATACACACATTTAAAAATTTTTGTTAGAAGCTTCTTTTCCTTTGTTATTTATCCCATTTTTATGCTTTGGAAATTCTCTCTGTATAGAGACCAAATAAATATTTCTTCTCTTTCTAGATTTTTATAGTTTGACTTCTAAGTGTTTAATTCTTAAATCCAACTTAAAATCATTTTTTTGTGCGATGTGCAGTTATAGAATCTAAATGAATTGTCCTAACATGAACTCTTGATTATTTCTTTCATTTATGCTTAATTAGCCCCTTTACTATATACGTAGAAGTTCTCACATTTACAGGTTTCTCTCTGGAAGCCGTTTCTCTTGTTCCATATATCATCCTGACAGTTCTTGCAGCAGTACCGCAATGATCAAATACTTTACTTTTGATAGAGCTTAATATCTGGTGGCCTTAGTACGCTTTATGATTTTATGTATGTTCCATTTGCAATTTTTTTGTGCTAGTAATTGTAAGATATACTGAACTGACTGACTCTGTTATGTCTCCAAGAAATTTAGATAGAGGAGATAATATATGTATTATATTACAAAGAAAAGGGACAAATGCCACAAGAGAAGTTCAAATAAAATTATATAGAAAAACACTACTTCTTTCTCAAGATGAAATAATTCTGCTTTCACCTACCAAACTCCAGTAAAAGTGTATACTTTATGAAAAACGCTTTCCTAATTTCAAAATGGTACACACTCAAGGCAAAAAACTTGGAAAGCTCAGACATGTAAAGGGGGGTGGAAAATGGCAAACCTGGCACTCAGCTATTACTGTTTGTAACATATGTTAAGTCTTTCCAATTGATATGCTATGTGTGTTTGTGTAATCATACTAAGAAAACTATTTTACAGTCTGTTCTTGCACTTTGCTTTATAAGTATTTTCCAGGTAATTTAAAATAATCACTTAGGACTTTATTGACTAATATATCAGAATTTATTTAATCAATTTCTTAGTGTTTGACATATCTTGTTTCCAGTGTTGTCCTCTTAAAAACAATGCCATGATTAACCTATTTATAAAAACAACATAATTATTTCCTTGGAATAAATTTCCGGGTCAAATGATAGACACATTTTTAAGCATTTGATACAATATTGTCAAACTATCACCCAGGAGGTTCCTAAAAAGTTAGTCTCCCATCAGTGATGCTTGAGTTTCCACAAGTGGGAAAACATTAGGTATTGTGGTTAAAAATCCTTGCTAATCTGATTGGAGGAAATGGTTTCTTAACTTGGTTTCAGTGTATACTTTTTAGATAACTAATGGAAATGATATAAATGTATTTTAAAGGTAGCACTTACTTTGCCCGAAGTGTCCATGATGAATTTTCTTTCCATGGCACCCTACAGGTCTACCCAAGAGAACTGCACTTCTTCGACTCTGCTCCTGGGCAAACTAGACAGAGTAGTTATAGTGTTTGCACACCGGAAGTTATTAAACATAATGACATAATCACACATCAGCGAAGGGAAAACCAGACAAGCAAAGTGGTTGGCAAATATGGGAAGGTGAAAGACAGAAAGGAGTGTGGAAGAATGATTAGGGAGGAAGGAGGTTGAAAACAAGAATGCTGAATGAGGAGAGCTTGAAGGGTAGGGATGCATCTGAAGACAGTGTAGGGATTATTTAAAAAAGTGAATCAAGTGAAAGAAACTAAGAGAAAGATCAACTACTAATTAGTTAACAATAAGAATTTCTGGAGTTTCAATTACATGAAAGGTACTGCCAGATCCAGACAATGAGAGTATAACACGGGTCTCGGGGAGTCAAAAAAGATGGAAGAGCACAAATAATGATCCAAACTGCTTTAAAAAGGCTGAGAAAAAGTGACAAAGATGGTAAGTGCCCAAGGCAATATGAGGTCATTGTGAATGATTAGAGAGTTTTATTTAGGTGAGACTTAGCTGCATCTGGACGAATTTATATAACAAAATAATTTATATAAAATAATTTATATAATATATAAATATATAAAATAATTTATAAAATAATGGGTAGCATATTCAAAATGGGGGTTTAAGCTTCATCAAGGTATTCATCACGTTTACATTTTAATATTTTTTTACCGCAGTGTTTCTTCACATCAGGATGCATAAGAATCAATCCTCTGTGGGAGGTTGTTAAAATTTGTAGTTCTGGGCCCTGCCCTCAATATCCTGGCTTCTGCCAGATGAGGATACCAAGGCAAATATTAGACCAGAAAACACCAAGGCCCCATTTATTAATTTGCAGAGTAAGAGCGTGAGTTCTTTGGTTGGCTGCTTAGGCTCCCTTGACTCACATCTCTTAGACATTATTTGTTGAGAGCTTCCTCAGAGGAGGCCAATGAAGCAGTTTCTTTGCTGAGAACATATTACTGTCATAGTTCACGGCTACTGTAAGGTGAGAGTAATTTGGGACAGGATGGATGTGGGGAAAAATTTGGGACAAGCTTCAATAATTACTAGGTCTCTAGGTTTGGAGTTTTTCTTGCAACAGAACTGTCTTAACCCCCTAATTAGTTAGTTATAAGTTTCATTTGAAGGGTTTTGTATCTGCTAATGATTCAGAAATCCTCAGGGTCCTGGCTATAGAAGCACTGCTTCTATCTTACCATACAGTCTAGGGACTTGCCATTCCCCCCAAGGATATTTTGAAGCTCTTCCTATAAGACTTGGACCTTATCTGAGCTAGAGTGAAGAGACCTGGTTTCTTTGCTCTGAAACCTGGCCAGGAGAATGCTCTTGGGAGGCATTCCAGCTGACTATGATTTATATAGTCAGGTAAGATGATACAAGAATGGAGGTGCTTGGATGGGGTTGAAGGGACTTAGGTTTGTTCCTTCTTCTCTCTCCTTAAATGACCTTGCTCTACAATACCTTAGTTACCAAGCTTTTTGCAACCATGCATTAATCTTGGAACCTACACATTTTTCCTGTTCAGCAATGCTTGGATCATGTGATGCTCAATATTGTTTGAGAAGATTGACTGGAAGGAATGATCTGATATGAATGATCTTGTTCAGAAGGGCTAGTTTGGGCTTGTCTCTGCCATAGCATCTTGCTAAAGGCTAAAACATTAGAATTTTTTTCTTCCAAATTGCCTGCATTTATAGTTTTAGTGGGCATGTGATCTGAATCCTGAGATGGCAGGTGATAATTGACTATTTAATTGCTTTACTACAAAAATCTATCTTCAAATCAAGGATGGTGGAATTTTTATTGCTTCTCAGTCCCCTCTACTCAGTGAGTCCCACAGTTCAGGGATATTAATGAACCATTTTCCTTCTGGGACCCAATTTTTGTGTTAGGACTCTTTTCTTTCCAAGTTACTGAAACCCAACATGAACAAGCTTAAGGAAAAGGGAGGAAATGTTGACTTAACAGAAATCATGAAAGGAATGAATAACCAAACAAGGTCAAGGGCAGGAAAGTAGCTGGGAGCAGGAACTCTGAATCAATTCAACTGCAGTAGGATTTTCCCTCTCTCTTATGTGAGGCAATGCAGCAAAGTGGTTAAAAGCATGGATACCAGCACTAATAGACTTGCATTCAGTCTTAGTTCCATCCCGTACATACTGTGACATAAGAAAAGAAATCCAACCTCTTTGTATTTTAGTTTCCCCATTAATAAGGTGAGGGTGATTATACTAGTTCCTACCTCATAGGTTTGTTAATAAGCATTAAGATAGTTAACAAATGACAAATGGTTAGAACCATGCCAAGCACATAGCATGGCCTATATATAAGTATTATGTATTTATTACTATTATTAATTATTACCATTATATATCACACATTGTTTGCCTTTTCTTACCACTGTCTTGCTTTTGCTCTATGGTGGGAAATATAGCCACAAAAAATCCACCTAATTCTTAAATCTAACAACTGCAATAAGAGAGTTCAGATCTGTCTGTGATCTTAAGTCCAAAAATGTAAGGAAGTCTCTCCATGCTCAGGTTGGGTCAGGCGTTCACTCCTGGACCAATGAAACTACCCAAGTTGTGGGAATGTAGAAGAATTTGGCAGCTATTATCACAGCCATGTTGATGCCCCTGAGCAGCTAAAGGTGGCTGGGGAAAATCACAGGGCAGACTGGCTCCATTGTAAATTCTGGATCATCAAGATGAAATGAAGTCTCAATAGTGCTTGGCAGTACTTCATTTTCCTAGCTAACTTGCTGTCCAATTTCTTGAAATAAATGTCAGTTTTTCAACACTTGTGTCAAATATGTGACCATCTTCCCTCCGTATCTACCTCCACCCCCCTTTCCCTCAGGAGATGAGTTTACAGTACACTGAAAATTCATCCCGTTGCTCCAGGCACAACCCTTCCCGCTCTGTATCCAGTTCATTAACAAGTTCTGCCAGCTCTACCTCTGATATATTTCCCAAACTTGTTAGTGTTAAAGTCTTATTCTCTACTCTAGAATACAATTTCTGTAAGAATAGGGACCTTGAATCTCAATATTTTTCTCTACTCCAATCTGTCTGGAATGGTGCCTGGCATATAGTAGGAGCTCTGTGAATGTTGGTTAAATGAACTAAAGTGAAGTTATCAGAAAAGAACTCCCTTGGATGCCTATTATGTAATGTACGTATTATGCAGTCATGTAACTGCATCTATATTCTTCCTGTTCTTCCCTGTCACCTGTCCCTGTCACCTAATCATTGTTTCTGATTTCTTCTCTCACTGTGACTTGTCAGCTTTTTTTTTCCCCCTAGATTTTATTTTAAGTGATCTCTACAACCAATATGGGTGGAGCTCGATCTAACAACACTGAGACCAAGAGTTGTATGCTCCGCGGACTGAGTCAGCCAGGTGCCCAACTTGTCAGCTTTTTAATGTATTCATCCTTCTCCCATTAAGAAGAAAAGCAGAAACAAACTTTCTGTTTTCCCGTATCTCTTTCTAACTACCACTAGGAGTCAAGACAAATGTTTATGTGGCTTTCTGAATTGAAGGTTAAGATTTATAAGCCAAATACTATTAATTTGGGCTTCTGCTTATTGGTCTTGAGAAATTTTAATTATCCTGGATGTAATTGGGACTTTGCAATTAGACTAATTTGTGGGAGGACTTTTATATTTGAATAACTTTAATCTGACTTTATAATCTGAGTAACAGGATGCCAATATATGATTTGACTTTGTAATTTGAGTGATTTGGATTTCATAACTTCAGGAAGTTTCTACAGTAATTCAGGTAGTATCTGGCAGTGACCTCAAAGACAGCAATAAACCAGAGTCCTAGTAAGAAAAAACACAATTTAAGAAAAGATGCTTTATGCTCAATATCTGTTTTTCCTCACCTCCCCGTCACTTCTTCATACACACCATCCTGTTTTATACCCCCCAACACTCCATTGAAGCATCCATATTGAATTTTATTCATGACCTCCATGCACTAAAGCCAATGGCCATTTTTCAGCAGTCATCCTGATAGTTCAGTGCTATTGATCATGCCCTCCTTGAAACTCTTTCTTTCTTTTTTTATTTTAATTTTTTTTTTAACATTTATTTATTGAGAGACAGAGACAGAGCATTAGCATGGTACGGGGAGAGAGGTGGGGGGAGACAGAGTCTGAAGCAGGCGCCAGGCTCTGAGCTGTCAGCACAGAGCCTGACACGGGGCTCAAAACTCACAAACCGCGAGATCATGACCTGAGCTGATTATGACCTGAGTCCGACGCCTAACTGACTGAGCCACCCAGGCGCCCTGAAACTCTTTCTTTCTTCAATTTCTTGGTTCAGCCCTCTTCTGTTTTTCTCCATAATATTTGGCTGTTCCTTTTCTGACTCTTTTAATAAGGTTCATCCTCCTCTTGGCCATTAATCCCACACAGGTCTGACTTTGGCGGAGCAGGCTTGCTGAGCTTGAGAATTCAGCATCCTCTGGAGCTCTGCTACCCCTGAAATAATCTAGACTTGAGTCCCAGCTATGGTCAGCTCTTCAACTTCAGGAGATCAGAACTGAAATGTTTACTGTGGAACCATTCTTTCATACTTTATCCTCTTCCTAAACCATCATCTTTAGTATTGTTGATGTTTAGGCAAGGTAGTTATGCCTCTTTATTAAAGTACTATTTTTTCTTTCTTTCTTTCTTTCTTTCTTCTTCTTCTTCTTCTTCTTCTTCTTCTTCTTCTTCTTCTTTTTTTTTTAATGTTTATTTATTTTCAAAGACAGAAAGAGCACGAGTCAGGGAGGGACAAAGAGAGAAGGAGAGAGGGAATCCCAAGCAGGCTCCACGCTTAGCACGGAGCCCAAAGCAGGGCTTGATCCCACAACTGTGAGATCATGACCTGAGCTGAAATCAAGAGTCAGATGCTCAACCAACTGAGGCAGTCAGGCATCACAAAGCAATATTTTTTCTTATTATAAGTGATATATGCTCATTTTAGAAAATTTAAAAAATATACCAAATGTAAAGGAAAAAATAAAAATTCTTATAATCACATTACCTGTTAATCACTATAAATATTTTAGAACTTTTTCTGCATATATAAATGTTAATGTTTTCAAAGTTAAGATATTATGTATGTACAATTTTGTGTATAGGTGTACACAGCTTTGTATTTTGCACTTAAAATCTAAAATTATATTATGACTGTTTCCCATGTTGTTAAATGTTCTTCTAAAAACAGAGCTTTTAGTGGCTTTATTGTATTTCCTTCATAATTGTATTCCCTCTACAATTTAAATACACCCTTTTCATTGTACTTTTAGGGCATTTCTAATTTTTGATATAATGAATAACAAACGAACATTCTTATACTAATATTTGTTTGTATCTGGAATGATTTGCATGAAATAGAGTCCTAGAAACGAAATGGCTGAGACAAAGGACAAGAGCTTTTTAATTAATTAACTAATTAATTTATATATTTTAATGTCTATTTATTTATTTAAATGTTTATTTTATTTTTGAGAGAGAGAGAGAGAGCACTAATAGGGGAGGGGCGGAGACAGAGGGAGACAAATCCAAAGCAGGGTCCACGCTCTTAGCTGTCAGCACAGAGCCCGATGCGGGGCCCAAACTCATGAACCGCGAGATCATGACCTGAGCCGAAATCGGATGCTCAACCGACTGAGCCACCCAGGTGCCCCATAATGTCTATTTACTTATTTTTGAGACAGAGAATAAACAGAGGGAAGGCGGGGTGGGGTGGAGGAGAATCTCAAGCAGGCTTCAGGCTCCAAGCTGTCAGCACAGAGCCTGACGCGGGGCTCAAACTCATGAACTGTGAGATCACGACCTGAGCTGAAGTTGACGCTTAACCTGCTGAGCCACCCAGGTGCCCCGATAAGAGCTTTTTTTTTTTTCCATAAAAAAACCCATATATACAATAAAATGCATAAACCTTAAGTGTATAGCTTGATTGAATTTTTACTTATTTTTATATCTATGTAACCCTCTTCCAAATAGAAATACAGAACAGTTTTAGTACCTCAGAGGAATCTGTCATCTTTCCACTCAGTCAGTACTTTTAAAGGTAAGTGCTATTCTAATTTCTATCATCCTGACATAATTTTACTGTTTTTGAGCTTCGATGTAGTAGAAGCATACAGTATTTACTCCTGTGTCTGATTACTTTCTCTTGACAACATACTTTATCTATGAAATTCATCCTTGTTATTGCAAAAAGTAATTTTTTGTTGTTCAATTTATTTTTCATTTCAGTATAGTATTCCATTATAGAAATATACTATGACTTATTTATTCATTCTACTATCTTTGGATATTTGTATTGTTTCCAGTTTTTGTTATTATAATTACAGTTGCCATGAACATCCTTGTACATGTCTTTTGGTCGACACTGCTCTCTTTACTTTGGGTAGGCTTTTAGGAGTGTAATTTCTGGGTCATAAGATATCTATATAGTATAATAGATTTATGTCTATTAAATTTAACCATAAGATTATTCAGAAATTCATTTGAAAATGCCGATTACCTAGAGTAGTCAAGCAATCTTGAATAAAAATAAAACTGGAAGACTTAACTGCTAGATATCAGAATTTAATTATAAAGTTAGAGTAATTAAGTCACCATGATACTAGAGCACGTATAGATAAATAAGCCAATGGAACAGAATAAAAATCCAGGAGTACATCCACTTACATATAGTCATCACATTTACAATAAGAGCATCACTACAATTCACTGGGGGAAGGGTGGACTTTTTAGTAAATGATACTGTAGCAATAGGATATTTATCTGGAAAAAAAATGGACAGTTGTATTTTATCTGTTGTCCAGGTTTTAGAGTTGTCATCAGAAGGAGGTTCATTCTCCATCATGGTAGTAATCAGAAGTTTCACCACAATGTGATCTTCATGGAGGTTCTGATAAAGATTTTGCTTCCAGAAAAGTTGGAGCAGTTTATATTCCTAGAAGCAATAAACAAAAGTACAAATCATATATAACTTTACTAGCATTGAATATTACCCTACATATTTTTCATTTCGTAGGATTTAATGTACTTAAGTATGCATAGTAAACTTCACAGCGAAAATTTAACAAGGTTTAAAAATTTCTTTTGCTGTTCAGTGTTGCCATTTAGGGTAATCATCCTTGCTCACAGGGTAATGATGATGATGATGATAATGATAGCTATGATAACTAATAGTTTTAAGTAATTGACATATATTAGCCTTTGAGAGATCATAGGTATAGTATAAAAGTATTGTCTTTGATGTCAGTAGACCTAGGTTTCAGTTCTGGTTGCTCTGCTTATTAGCTTCATTAATTTGGCCAGTTCACCGTATATCCAAGTCTAGATTTTCTCTCTAAAATACTGACGTACTACCTACCTCTCAATGTTATGGGGATTGCATTAAGTGGTTTGTAAGGTATTGTACATAATAATGTTTTTTCTCCTGCTATTAATAACTTTAATTTTAAATGGTTATTCTAAACAATGATCTCTACTAAAACCTTTGAACATATTTCATTTAATCCTTAATTAAACAAATCTGAAACATTCTCAACATATCTCAGGGTTAGTCTTTTGCTATTGTAAGCTATATTGTAAGCGAAAGTTACAAAGCTTTCCCTATTGTAACTCTGCGTTTCCAGAGTTCTAGTACTTATTGAGCCAATCTGGTATTTTGTATTGATTTGGATCACAGGGAAATGATTATTTTGATTAACACTCTGAGAAGAAATTATTGGCTTTTGGAAAGAGTATGCTTAGATTTACTATGATGTGTATGCTTTTTTTTAAAACTTTCTTTTTAAATCTCATATGCAAAAACAATAAAAAAGAGAATCAAGGAAAAGGAATGCGAACATTTATACAAAAACTTCCATTGTTAGGAGCAAGTTTTGGGTAAGCACTGTGAAGTGAAAACCGAATTTCAAAAGTTTTAAACTAATATAGTAATGATGTCATTCTCTCCAAATTGATCTACATGTTTAACAAAAGTCCTATTAAAGTTCCAGTAGTATAGACAATATTATTCTAAAATTCATATGAAAAGGCAGTGAAACTAGAATAAACAATTTTGAAAAAAAAGAATTAAAGTGGGAAGAATACTGTACCTGATCTTGGTACTTACTTTCTAGATACAGAACAGTGTGGTATTAGTGGAGGAATAGATACATAGATATCAATAGAACAGAATAGAAAATCTAGAAGTAGGCCTGCACAAATAGATCCAATTTGACAGTGCAAATGCAATTCAATGGAAGAAGAGTAATCTTTTCAACAAATGGTCCTGGATGAGTCAGACATTAATAAGAAAAGAAAGTGAACCTCAATCTAAGCCTTATACTGTATAGAAAATGAATTCAAAATGGACCCTGGATATAAACGCAAAAACATAGAACTATAAAACTTTTAGAAGAAAACATGGAAGAATGTCTTCAGGACCTTGGGTTTGATAAGAAGATCTTAGAAATGACATCAAAATCATAATTCATAAGAGAAAAAATAAAGTAATTTGGGCTTTATAAAAATTAAAACATTTTTCCTTGTAATAGATCTTAGTAAGAGAATGAAGAGATGAGCTACATATTGGGAGAAAATAGTTGTAAGCCATATAATTGAAACAAAGAAACATATAATCGACTATGGCTTAGATCTAGAATATATTAAAAATTTCTCAAACTCAATAGTAAAAAAAATTCAATTATTAAATGAGCAAAATACGTAAACAGATATTTCACTAAAGAAGGGTTCATCATCATTAACCATTAGGGAAATGCAAGCTAAAAGCATATATATATATATGTATATATATATATATATATACATATATATATATATATATAAATATGTCATATATATACACATATATGTGTATATATATATGTATACATACACACACACTCACATATACATACCTATTAGAACTATACACCTATTAAAACAGCTAAAACCAAACTAGTGGTAATACTGTGCTGACAAGGATATTGGATCACCCATGCATCACTTGTGGGAATATGAAATGGTACAGCTATGCTGGAAAATATTTTGGCAGTTTCTAACAAAACTAAATATGTACTTGCTATATGTACTGGGTTAGATAGCACCCTCCCAAACTTCTTGTCTGTCCAGAATCTCAGAATGTGACCTTATTTGGAAACAGAATTGCTAGAGGCTAAAAGTTCGAGTCTCCTCAAAATTCATATGTTGAGACCTAATCTCTGATATCGTATTTGAAGGTAGGGCCTTTGGCAGCAGGTGATCAGGTCATGACAATGGAGCCCTTCTGAATGGGATTAAGTGCCTTTTAAAAGAAACTCCAGAGAATTCCCATACTCCTTCTACTGTAAGGACACATTGAGAAGATGGCCATCTATGAATTAGGAAGCAGGCCCTCACTGGATACTGAATCTGCCAGCACCCTGATCTTGGACTTCCCAGCCTGTGAGAGATAAATGTTGTTTAAACTACCTAGTTGATGGTATATATTTTATGGCACCCTGGATGGACTAAGACAAGGGTCTTTGCAGATGTATAATTAAGATGAGGTCATACTGGATTAGGGTGAGCCCTAAATTCAGTATGAACTGATGTCCTGATAAGAAGAGAGGATACACAAAGATATGCACATAGGTAAAAGGCCATAAGAAAATGGAAACAGACACTGATTGGAGTGATCTCACTACAATTCAAGCATTGTCAAGGACTGCTGGCAACCATTGGAATCTAGGAGAGAGACATGGAACAGATTCTCCCACAGAACCTGCAGTAGTCACCAACTCTGCTGACCTGTTGATTTTGGACTTCTAGTCTCTAGAATTGTGAAAGAATGGATTTGTTGCTTTAAGTTATCTAGTTTATGGTAATTTGTTATAGTAGTCCAAGGAAACCAATACAGATTTTTGTATGAAAAGTGGGGTGCTCCTTTAGCAAATACCTAAAAATTAAGAAGGGGCTTTGGATTTGGTAATGAGTAGAGGCTGGAAGAATTATGTGACATAAGATAGAAAAAATCTAGATTGCTTTGAAGAGACTGTTGGCAGAAGTATAGATATTAAAAGGTGACTCTGATGAGGGCTCGGAAGGAAATTAGAAATCTGTCCTTGGACACTGCAGGAAAGGCAGTCCTTGTTACAAAGTGACAGAAACCTTATCTGAGTAGCATTCTAGTGTTGTGTTGGAAGTATAACTCATAAGTGATGAACTTGGTTATTTAGCTGAGATTTCCAAGCGAAGTGTGGGAGGCGTCCTGGTTTCTCCTTGGTGCCTAGAGTAAATATGAGAAGAAAAAGAAGTTAAGGAGGGAAGTGGCAAGCAAAAAAACTTGACAACCTAGGTATTGCAGCTTTGAAACAGAGCCAAGGATGTGGCTGGACAAACCTCCACTGAAGAGAGCAGGTGTGTTATCCATGGATCTAATCAACTATCTTATCAGAAGCAGGGAATAAAAATGAGGTTACCAAAGAAGGATCTGTGGAAGACCCTCGTATGTAATGGTGAGGATCCCCTGACGTACACAGAAGACCAACAAGGTTTTTCAAAACATTATATCAGCAGAAAACCTACCAGCTTGGACTAAAGGGGCCAGAGACAGGACGAACGCTACCTGACTTCTGGGATTCTACGGAAAAAAGGCTGGGATAGAACCATTCAGCTACAAACATGTGCTACCCTTTAAGATGAAGGAAAAATGACTCTGAGGGCAGGGCGAGAGGGACAGGCCCAGAGAGTGGAGCCTCCTTGGACCTAGAGGGGGTCTTGGCCATAGAAAATTATTCTCAGGCTTTGAAACCTAAAGGAACTTGCCTTGATGGGTTGATAATTTCTTTAGACCAGAGACTCCTTTATTTTTTTCTATTTTCTTCCTTTTGGAATCAGATTGTCTATCCTATGCCTGTCCTACCACTGTACTTGAGAAGCAGATAACTCATTTTCTAGGTTCCTAGTACCACAAATGGGGAGGAACCTTGCCCCAGGATGGATGATACCTAGAGTGTTACCCATACCTGATTTAAATAAGATTTGGAACGTTCTGTTTTGAAGATACTTAGATTTAGAATTTAGAGTTAATGCTGGAATAGGTGAAGACTTTGGGGAATATTGGGATGAAGTAACTGCATTTTATACATGGGATGGAGAATTGATAAGAATTTCAGGAGGCCAGAGGAAGGACTATACCAGGTTGAATAGTATCCCTCCCAAATTCATGTCCACCTAGAGTTTCAGACTGTGGCCTTATGTGGAAATAGGGTCTTTGATGATATAATCAGTTACATTAAGTTAAAATGAGGTCACAATGGATTAGCATGGGCCCTAAATCCAATATAACTGGTGTTCTTATAAGAAGAGGACAGTACACACAAAGACACACAAGGAAGAAGGCCATGTGATGATGCACATTTGTAAAGGCAGCATTTTGTACAATGACCAGAAAATAGTAAGTGCTTCATAGATGTGAACTGAATAATTAGTGGTTTATAGAAATATTTATTTATTTTTTTATTCATTCATTTATTTAATGTCTATTTATTTTTGAGAGAGTGCAAGCAGGGGAAGGGGCAGAGAGAGGGAGACAGAAGATTTGAAGCGGCCTCTGCACTGACAGGCTGACAGCAGCAAGCCCACTGTGGGGCTTGAACTCGCTAACTGTGAGATCATTACCTGAGCTGCAGTTGGACACCTGAGCCACCCAGCTGCCTGTAGAAATAATTCTTTGTTTTTAATGTAATTTATTGTCAAATTGGCTAACATACAGTGTGTAAAGTGTGCTCTTGGTTTTCGGGGTAGAAATCATTTTTTTATTGTGGAAAGCAAAATATATTTTAAAAATATTTTAATTTTTATTTATTTTGGGGGGGGGCAGGGAGAGAGGGAGGCACAGAATCTGAAGCAGGCTCCAGGCTCCAAGCTGTCAGCACAGAGCCCGACGGGGCTTAGACTCACAAACGATGAGATCATGACCTGAGCCGAGGTCAGACACTTAACTTGGTGAGCCACTGAGATGCCCCAAGAAAGCAAAAATATATTTTAAAAATAGAGAACCAGAGATGAGCCAAGTAAGATGCTCAGGTAAAACTGAATTTCAGGCTATTATTATATTTTTTCCCAAGATATTAATTTCTAGTTAATTCCTATTAACTTCTAATAGGAAAATTAATTCCTATTAATTCCTAATTAATTTCTATTTCCTATTGCATTCCTATCAATGGTTATCTAACCACAACTCTGGGTCAGTGTGTGAAGTTCCAGATCACCGATATTTGATTGATAGAAAGATGTTTGTGTTTTTGTTATTTCCATTGCCTCCTTAATTGTTTGCTTCAGCCACAATGAACACCAATCTGTGTTCATTATTCCATGTGTTTTCCTGTGTCCCTGCTTCTCTTCTTCTCTTCTGTCTGACTGGGATGGTTTTCCTTTCACTCTTTTTTTTCTTAATTCCAATTCCACTATAGTTAACATCCTCAAAAAATTAAAAATGTAACTACCCTACAATCCAATAATTGCATGACTGCATATTTACTCAAAAAATACAAAAAACTAATTCAGAGAGATACATACACCCCTACATGTATATCAGCATCATCGGCAATAGTCAAATTTGGAAGCAACCCACTCCTTTACTCTTTAAAAAATTTTTTTTAATGTTTATTTTTGAAAGAGAGAAAGACAGAGTGTGAGCGGGAGAGGGGCAGAGAGAGAGGGAGACACAGAATCTGAAGCCTGCTCCAGGCTCTGAGCTGTCAGCACAGAGCCCAACGCAGGGCTCAAACTCACAAACTGCGAGATCATGACCTGAGCTGAAGTCAGACGCTCAACCAACTGAGCCACCCAGGCACCCCGACTCCTTTACTCTTTATGTGTCTGCTTCAACTTTATTTAAATCTCTCTCTACGTAACTATGGAGGGAATTATTTTGTATATAGTTCATTTGGAACTTAGCATGCACACCCTCTTTTGTTTTCTTTTTTATGTGTAGGGACTGCTTTCGAGGCTGGAGTTAAGAGATGTAGAAGTCAAAATTACAGACTAGAACTTTTTCTTCTTCCCCTTTTCCTTCCTTCTCTTCATCTTTTACATAGGAGAACTGGGTTTGAATCTCTACCCAGGACGGGTTAATGACAGTTTAAAAAAAAATTTTTTTTTCAATGTTTATTTATTTTTGAGAGACAGAGACAGAGCAGGAGAGTGGGAGGGGAGAGACAGGGGGAGACACAGAATCTGAAGCAGGCTCTAGGCTCTGAGCTGTCGGCACAGAGCCCAGCCCGACATGGGGCTTGAACCCACGAACCATGAGATCATGACCTGAGCTGAAGTCAGACTCTTAACTGACTGAGCCACCCAGGCACCCCAATGACAGTTATTTTTAGGGATTAAATTTGCCTAGATAATTTTAGTCTTGAACTTCAGTGTTGAGTCAAATTGATATTCAATCATATCAGTCTCTATTTCATTGTTATAAAACTACTACCATTCAAAACATTTCTGTAGAGAGATTGACATATGTTCCAGCACTCTCTTCTTCGTAGCAGGGAAGTCAGATGTTAGTCACAGCAAAGGTGCTCACTATCTCTGGCATTTCTGCTGTGTGCAACACCAGTCAGCACTGACTGTGCACCTTCCTGCTCCAGGCACTCAGCTGGGCACAATGGGGTGGCAGTGATGGATAAGAGGTGCCGTCTACCTGAATTAACAGGGAGTTTGGAGCACTGGTTATGGCATGGCCTTGGGTTCAGGCAGACCCTATCCCAACTAGTTGTTAACCTTACTTTTTAACTGTCTTTGAGCCTAGTTTCCTTTAAAATGAGGACAAATGATAGTACCTCTTCAAAGGGTGGTTTGATGAACAAATGAGGTAATTCTTTTAAAGCATTTAGGAAGCATCCTGGCAGATACGATAACCCTCGAAAAATATTAGCTACAATTATTATCCATAAAAGCAAGATCACAATCTATGGGAGAAAAGACACACAGACAACCAAGTCTTGTGTTGGCTTATCATGGGAAGTGCCATATCATGGGTCAGTGCTCTGGGAACAGAGGAGGAAGTGCCATTCTGAATGAAGGACTCAAAGGACACTTTGTAGAGGAGCAGGCCTTTGAGGTAGACTTTAATCTTGGAGAATAGAGAAATATCCTCATGAGGCCATTTCTATTGTCCTTTATTCAGTATAACTAGTATGTGTATGGTTTCCAGAGAATAAAAGTTTGATATATATATATTTATTTATTTGAAAGGGAGGGAGGGAGGGAGGGAGGGAGAGAGAGAGAGAGAGAGAGAGAGAGAGAGAGAGAGAGAGAGAGAGAGAGAATATTTCAAGCAGGCTCCATGCACAGTGCAGAGCCTGATACAGGGCTTAATCTCACTACCATGAGATCATGACCTGAACCAAAACCAAGAGTCAGATGCTTAACCAACTGAGCCATCTAGGCACCCCAATTTTTTTTAAATGCACATTTGGTGACCTTATAAAATCCATCATATAGCCAGCTATTTAATTAATTATAGTCTGTCCAGGTAGATAAGTTAACATAAAGGACATCTTTCTCTAGAATTGCCAAGGGAACAATTTGATGACTAGTTCATGGCTGTGTTGGCAAGCTGTGATTATGTAGTCACTGAGAAATCACTGGGGGCTAAGAAACATTCACCTACCAGATGTAAGGGACATCCTATGATTTCAAGTTGCATCTAGTTTGGAAAGGTCTGAAAGAAGGATGAAAGTCCAAGTCTTGTGTCTGACATTCAAGGCCCTTTATAATCTGACTCTAACCTTCTCATCCTCCTTACCTCTCCATTTTTTCCAGTATAGGACCTATGCTCTTTGGAAGCTAGTGTCTACACTGTCTTCCGAACAGAAATGCATTTCTCATTCAGCCCTTGCTCATCATGTTCCTTCTTTTCCTGTACCCTTGGGTCATTCAAATACTAAAATGCTGAGACCTAGATCAAAGTGCCCCACTCTGGAGATGATGTCAGCTCCATCTCACAGTCATCCCTTTCAACATGGCACTTGGAACCCATCGTCTTCTTTTGCTCTTGATATTTAGTATGGAGATCCATCTTTGAAATCCTACTGGCAATTTCTAGTTAGGAACCTTCTTAAATTTCATTTATGTTCTCAGCTGTATTTAGTAGCATGTATGCAGTAGGTGTTTAATAAACAGTTGATGAATTTTTGTGCTCATTTGCCTTAGGGCAGGCCTATGCTCACCTTGAGGAACCTGTAATGAATACGATCCAGTACTTCCTATTTAAGGGCTTGCAGATAGCTGTGGGGTCAGCATTCATTAGGTCAACAAGGCAGAGAGACCCTCATATGATGTTGGAAGTGGTCAGTGGCAGCAAAGTTCCAAAGTAGTATTCAGAGGGCAAAGACTGTACCCTGTTTTTTCATTTGTGCATTTTCAACACCTAACTCAATGCTTGGCAAATAGTGCTCAGATATTTGTTCACTGAGATGGAGGAGCGACTTCTACTTAGAGAGTCAAAGAAGCCTTGAAAGAAAGGTATTTTATTAAGACTAACCTAGAAAGATGAGTTGGAATTGAGAGGTATAGTTGGAATCAACAACACAGACAAAGAACCTTGAATAAAATCTTTTCTCTTAATATCTCTTTTACACATTCTCCTGTTTACTCATCTCCCCTACCTGGAGGCCTGGGGTTTGAGGGAATTATAGTCATTACCACCTTGTTTTCAAGTCCCAACTGATTTTGGCTCCCTGAATGACCAAAAACACATGGAGACAAACTCCATAGAGCCAGGCTATCTTATTTTCATACTATCTGGCAAGTTTTCTGCTCTCACCCTTTGCCCTACCTTCTAGAAGTTTAGATGGGTGGGTTAAAAGAATAGGGGACATGTTACTGGATATATCAGTACTCCAAAATCAAGATGGCCATAAAACATCTGGAACAAAGTCTGGAAAATTCAAAGGTAATTTTATCAGTTTCTAAAGGGTTACAGGCTATCACTCTCCTCTGTCTTTCTCTCTCCTTCTGTCTCTGTCCCTCTTTCTCTCTGTAACTGAGCCCAACTTTGTATAATGTTGTAATCCAAGCACTGTCTTCTAAGTTTGGATTCTCCAGAAAGAGGATATGATTGTTCCAGATGAGGTCACAGCCCACCCTGGGGTAGGCAGGATAAATGGCCTCCAGAAATGTCCATTCCTAAGCCCTGGGACCCATGAGTATGGTTGACCCTTGAACAACTCAGAGGTTAGGGACACCGATTATCCCCTTCCACCGCACAGTCTAAAATTGCGTATAACTTTTGATTCCCCAAACTTAATTAATAGCCTACTGTTGAGCAGAAGCCTTACCAATAACATAAACAGTTGATTAACACATATTTTGTATTTTATAGGTATTATATACTGTATTGTTACAATAAAGTAAGGTAGAGAAAAGAAAGTATTATTAAGAAAATCGTAGGGGCGCCTGGGTGGCGCAGTCGGTTAAGCGTCCGACTTCAGCCAGGTCACGATCTCGCGGTCCGTGGGTTCGGGCCCCGCGTCAGGCTCTGGGCTGATGGCTCGGAGCCTGGAGCCTGTTTCCGATTCTGTGTCTCCCTCTCTCTCTGCCCCTCCCCCGTTCATGCTCTGTCTCTCTCTGTCCCAAAAATAAATAAAAAATGTTAAAAAAAAAAAAATCGTAAGTGGGGGCACCTGGGTGGCTCAATCGTTTAAGCAGCTGACTTTTGGTTTCAGCTCAGGTCATGATCTTGTGGTTTCATGGGTTTGAGCCCCACATCGGGTTCTGCATTGACAGCATGGGGCCTGCTTAGGATTCTCTCTGTCTCCCTCTCCCTGTGACCCTCCCCGACTTGCACTGTCTCTCTCTCAAAAGAAAGAAATAAACAAAAAGCAATCTTTAAAATACAAAATAAAATTAAAACAATAAAGAAAATCATAAGGGGAAAGAACTAAAAAGAAAAAAACAAAAGAAAATCTTAAGGAAGAGAAAATAAATTTATAGTACTGAACTGATTTATTGAAAAAAATCTGCCTGTGCAGTTCAAACCTGTGTTGTTTAAGGGTCAACTGCATGTTGCCTTACATGGAAAAAGGAATTTTGTAGGTATGATTAAATTAAAAGTCTTTCAAAATTATTGTTATTTCATTTTTTATTGTTGAAGTATAGTTGACATACAATGCTTTATTAGTTTCAGGTATACAACATGGTGATTTGACAATGCCATACATTATATGATGCTCACCATGATATGTCGTCTGTTACCAAACAACATTATTATAATAGTAATGACTGTATTCCCTATGCTATACTTTTAATCCCTGTGACTTATTAATTTTATAACTGAAAGTTTGTACCTCTTAATCACCTTCACCTATTTTGCTCATCCTCCCACCCCCCTTGCTCTGGCAACCACCAGGTCTCTGTATTTATGAATCTATTTCTGTTTTCTTTTGTTGTTGACTTGTTTGTTCATTTGTTTTGTTTTTAGATCCCACATATAAATGAAATCATATTGTCTTTCTCTGTCTCACTTATTAGCATGATACCCTATAAGTCCATCCATGTTGTCATGAATGGCAATATTTCATTCTTTTTTATGACTCAGTAATGGCTGAGTATATATACACATATATACATATACATATATACACGACACATACATATACCACATCTTTTTTTTTATCCATTCATCTATTGATGGACACTTAGGCAGCTTCTGTACCTTCACTATTGTGAACAATGCTACAATAAACACAGTGGTGCATATATCTTTTTGTATTATTATTTACATTTTAGTTAATATACAGTGCAATATTAGTTTCAGAAGTAGAATTCAGTGATTCATCACTTACATACAACACCTGATGCTCATCACAACAAGTGCCCTCCTTAATACCCATCACCCATCTAGTCCATCACTCACCCACCTCCCTCCATTAACCCTTAGTTTTGTTCTCTATCAAGAGTCTCTTATGGTTTGTTTCCCTTTCTTATCTTCCACCCCCACTTCCCATTTGTTCATCTGTTTTGTTTCTTAAATTCCGTGTATGAATGAAATTATCTGATATTTGTGTTTCTTTTACTGACTTATTTTGCTTAGCCTAAACCATTCTAGCTCCATCCACATTGTTGCAAATGGCATAATTTCATGATGGATTTTATTTTTTAATATTCCATTGTATATATGTACCACATCTTCTTTATCCATTCATCAGTCATTGGACATTTGGCTCTCTCCATAGCTTGGCTGTTGTTGATAGTGCTGCTACAAACACTGGGGTGCATATACCCCTTCGAATCTGTATTTTTGTATCCTTTGGTAAATACCTCATAATGCAATTGCTAGATCGTAGGGTCATTCTATTTTTAGTTTTTTGAGGAACCTACATACTGTTCTCCAGAGTGGCTGCCCCAGTTTGCATTCCTACCAGCTGTACAAGAGGGTTCCCCTTTCTCCACATGCTTGCCAACACCTGTTGTTTCTTGTGTTGATAATTTTAGCCATTCTGACACGTGTGAGGTTATATCTCATTGTGGTTTTGATTTGTATTCCCCTGATGATGAGTGATGTTGAGCATCTTTTCATGTGTCTGTTGGCCATCTGGATGTCTTCTTTGGAAAAGTGTCTGTTCATGTCTTCTGCCCATTTCTTGACTGGGTTGTTTGTTTTTTGCTTATTGAGTTTCAAATAACCACCAGCATTCTTCACAGAGCTAGAATCCAACAATCCTAACATTTGTATGGAACAACGAAAAACCCCAAAAGCCAAAGCAATCCTGAAAAAGAAAAACAAAACTGGAGGCACCATGATTCCAGATTTCAAGCTATGTTACAAAGCTGTAGTCACCAAGACAGTATGATACTGGCACAAATCAGACACATAGACCAATGGAACAGAAGAGAAAACCCAGAAATGTACCCACAACTATAGGATCAACTAATCTTTGACAAAGTAGGAAAGGATATCCAAGGGAAAAAAAGATAGTCTCCAACAAATGGTGTTGGGAAAACTGAATGACATGCAGAAGAATGAAACTGGACCACACTCTAACACTATACACAAAAATAAATTCAAAATGGATAAAAGACCTAAAAAGAGACAGGAAACCATCAAAATCCTAGAGGAAAACACAGGCAGCAACCTCTGTGACCTCAGTTGGAGCAACTTACTAGACACATTGCCAAAGGCAAGGGAAACAAAAACAGACATGAACTAATGGGACCTTATTAAGATAAAAAGCTTCTGCACAGTGAAGGAAACAATCAACAAAGCTAAAAGGCAGCCTACGGAATAGGAAAAGATATTTGCAAATGACAAATCTGATAAAGGGTTAGTATCCAAAATTCTATAAAGAACTTATCAAACACGTATCTTTTTAAATTAGTATTTTTGTTTTCCTTAAAGATCTTGAAATGAGACGATTATCCTGGATTATACAGGTGGACCTAATCTAAGTACATGGGTTCTTAAAATAGGAAAACCTTTTTAGGCTGTGGTCAGGGAGGGTGACATGACTACGCACAGTTCTCAGATGGCCATGTTACAATAGGGGGTATATTAGTTTTCCATTGCTTTTGTAACAAATTACCACAAACTCCTTGGAAGGTTACCAGGAAGGCAAAGACTGGCATCTCTAATACAGTTATTCAGCTAATTATGAGCATTGCTGAGATTTGACTCCAAAGCCTCAGAGGAAAAACTAGCATCTTTGCAAGAGACCCTGGCTCTCTCTTTTTTTCCCTAGTGGGCTCATCATTTACAAGCACCTAAGAAAGAAAAATGTAATTGGCAGAAATCATTCTCAATTC
This sequence comes from Panthera onca, assembly GCF_046562875.1. Taxonomy (NCBI): domain Eukaryota; kingdom Metazoa; phylum Chordata; class Mammalia; order Carnivora; family Felidae; genus Panthera; species Panthera onca. Next base: position 82,777,709 of record NC_138342.1, read on the forward strand.
AAATTCTTAATTTTGGGGGGTTAAATTGCTTCGCAAAGTGAGGAGATTAATATTATTTAAAAATATTTAGAAAGAAAAAATGTAAAACTTCATATATGTTACATAAATAGTCTGAAAACTTTAAAGCATGAGGGATGAGTTACAAAATGAAGAGTGGAGCAGGGAATTCAGTAGCAGCATAAAGAACCCTCAGCCAAGATTTTAAATTCCTAGAGCAATTTTGAAAAATACTCACATTAAAAATCATTAATTGTTATACAGTTAGCATTTCATTTTGTTTTAATACTGAAGCTAAAAATGTTGAGGGACTTTAAATACTTGCCAGTTTTTCTGTGGCTGTGGCGCTGGGAACTTTGCCTTGAAGAACATCTGAGTGATATGCACCATCCTGTTTGCACATCTCCAGAGGGTCTTGGAAAATAATCTAAAAGAAGCCAAAATCCCAAACCACAAATATGTACATTCCATTTCTCTGTGAGAACCAAATGACAAACAATCTGAATGTCTCACAGATATTTTGGTGACGTATTTTATATCATTTTTATGACATGTTTGATAGATGCATAATAAAATTACTGAGATGATGTGGAAACACCACATATTCAGAATCCTTTGAAATAATACAAAGTAACACAAATGCCATGATTGTGACAATATAAAAATATTTAAAAACTAACAATAGTTGCTCAAGGGTGCCTGGGTTGCTCAGTCGGTTAAGCGTCTGACTTCAGCTCAGGTTACGATCTCACCGTTCCTGAGTTCGAGCCCCGCGTGGGGCTCTGTGCTGACAGCTCAGAGCCTGGAGGCTGCTTCGGATTCTGTGTCTCCCTCTCTCTCTGCCCCTCCCTGGCTCCCAGTCTGTCTCTCTAAAAAATAAATAAACTTTAAAGAATGAAAAAAAAAATAGTTGTTCGGTGGTGGAGAGTTTACTCCTCAATATAAAAATACTGTTATCCATGAAAAACAAGTTATTACTGTCAGTATCTAATATTCAATGGAGTGCTTAGTTTGGTAAATACTTTGAATGCATTTCAGTTCTTAAAATTCATATGTGAAGTAGGTATCTTTGTGATTCACATTTTACAGATGATGATGCTGAGTCTTGAGGAGTTTACATAAAATTTTCAAGGTAAAACAGCTAGTGGTAGAGCCAGTTTTCCAGGAAGCCCAGATCCAAGTTAAATAACCTGCCTGATAACAACAACAACAACAACAAAACAACAGTGATACCTAGTATCTTTGTCATTCTGTGTTCCAGGTACCATTTTAAATGCTTTACATATATCAACTCATTTAATCCTAAAAATAATTGTGTGGCAGATTCACTGTCATCCCCTTTTAATTTTTATTTAATTTTTCTTTTCTTTTCTTTTTATTTCAATATATGAAGTTTATTGTCAAATTGGTTTCCATACAACACCCAGTGCTCATCCCAAAAGGTGCCCTCCTCAATACCCATCACCCACCCCCCATCAACCCTCAGTTTGTTCTCAGTTTTTAAGAGTCTCTTATGCTTTGGCTCTCTCCCACTCTAACCTCTTTTTTTTTTTTTTTTTTTCCTTTCCCTCCCCCATGGGTTTCTGTCAAGTTTCTCAGGATCCACATAAGAGTGAAACCGTTTGGTATCTGTCTTTCTCTGTATGGCTTATTTCACTTAGCATCACACTCTCCAGTTCCATCCACGTTGCTACAAAGGGCCATATTTCATTCTTTTTCATTGCCCTGTAGTTCTCCATTGTGTATATAAACCACAATTTCTTTATCCATTCATCAGTTGATGGACATTTAGGCTCTTTCCATAATTTGGCTATTGTTGAGAGTGCTGCTATAAACATTGGGGTACAAGTGCCCCTATGCATCAGTACTCCTGTATCCCTTGGGTGAATTCCTAGCAGTGCTATTGCTGGGTCATAGGGTAGGTCTATTTTTAATTTTTTGAGGAACCTCCACACTGTTTTCCAGAGAGGCTGCACCAATTTGCATTCCCACCAACAGTGCAAGAGGGTTCCCATTTCTCCACATCCTCTCCAGCATCTATAGTCTCCTGACTTGTTCATTTTGGCCACTCTGACTGGTGTGAGGTGATATCTGAGTGTGGTTTTGATTTGTATTTCCCTGATGAGGAGCAACGTTGAGCATCTTTTCATGTGCCTCTTGGCCATCCGGATGTCTTCTTTAGAGAAGTGTCTATTCATGTTGTCTGCCCATTTCTCCACTGGGTTATTTGTTTTTTAGGTGTGGAGTTTGGTGAGCTCTTTATAGATTTTGGATACTAGCCCTTTGTCCGATATGTCATTTGCAAATATCTTTTCCCATTCTGTTGGTTGCCTTTTAGTTTTGTTGGTTGTTTCCTTTGCTGTGCAGAAGCTTTTTATCTTCATAAGGTCCCAGTAGTTCATTTTTGCTTTTAATTCCCTTGCCTTTGGGGATGTGTCAAGTAAGAAATTGCTACGGCTGAGGTCAGAGAGGTCTTTTCCTGCTTTCTCCTCTACGGTTTTGATGGTTTCCTGTCTCACATTCAGGTCCTTTATCCATTTTGAGTTTATTTTTGTGAATGGTGTGAGAAAGTGGTCTAGTTTCAATCTTCTGCATGTTGCTGTCCACTTGTCCCAGCACCATTTGTTAAAGAGACTGTCTTTTTTCCATTGGATGTTCTTTCCTGCTTTGTCAAAGATGAGTTGGCCATACGTTTGTGGGTCTAGTTCTGGGGTTTCTATTCTATTCCATTGGTCTATGTGTCTGTTTTTGTGCCAATACCATGCTGTCTTGATGATGACAGCTTTGTAGTAGAGGCTAAAGTCTGGGATTGTGATGCCTCCCGCTTTGGTCTTCTTCAAAATTACTTTGGCTATTCGGGGCCTTTTGTGGTTCCATATGAATTTTAGGATTGCTTGTTCTAGTTTCGAGAAGAATGCTGGTGCAATTTTGATTGGGATTGCATTGAATGTGTAGATAGCTTTGGGTAGTATTGACATTTTGACAATATTTATTCTTCCAATCCATGAGCAGGGAATGTCTTTCCATTTCTTTATATCTTCTTCAATTACCTTCATAAGCTTTCTATAGTTTTCAGCATACAGATCTTTTACATCTTTGGTTAGGTTTATTCCTAGGTATTTTATGCTTCTTGGTGCAATTGTGAATGGGATCAGTTTCTTTATTTGTCTTTCTGTTGCTTTATTATTAGTGTATAAGAATGCAACTGATTTCTGTACATTGATTTTGTATCCTGCAACTTTGCTAAATTCATGTATCAGTTCTAGCAGACTTTTGGTGGAGTCCGTCGGATTTTCCATGTATAATATCATGTCATCTGCAAAAAGTGAAAGCTTAACTTCATCTTTGCCAATTTTGATGCCTTTGATTTCCTTTTGTTGTCTGATTGCTGACGCTAGAACTTCCAACATTATGTTAAACAACAGCGGTGAGAGTGGGCATCCCTGTCGTGTTCCTGATCTCAAGGGGAAAGCTTTCAGTTTTTCCCCATTGAGGATGATGTTAGCTGTGGGCTTTTCATAAATGGCTTTTATGATGTTTAAGTATATTCCTTCTATCCCGACTTTCTCGAGGGTTTTTATTAAGAAATGATGCTGAATTTTGTCAAATGCCTTTTCTGCATCGATTGACAGGATCATATGGTTCTTATCTTTTCTTTTATTAATGTGATGTATCACGTTGATTGATTTGCCACTGTTGAACCAGCCCTGCATCCCAGGAATGAATCCCACTTGATCATGGTGAATAATTCTTTTTATATGCTGTTGAATTCGATTTGCTAGTATCTTATTGAGAATTTTTGCATCCATATTCATCAGGGATATTGGCCTGTAGTTCTTTTTTTTTACTGGGTCTCTGTCTGGTTTAGGAATCAAAGTAATGCTGGCTTCATAGAATGAGTCTGGAAGTTTTCCTTCCCTTTCTAGTTTTTGGAATAGCTTGAGAAGGATAGGTATTATCTCTGCTTTAAATGTCTGGTAGAACTCCCCTGGGAAGCCATCTGGTCCCGGACTCTTATTTGTTGGGAGAATTTTGATGACTGATTCAATTTCTTCACTGGTATGGGTCTGTTCCAGCTTTCTATTTCCTGCTGATTGAGTTTTGGAAGCGTGTGGGTGTTTAGGAATTTGTCCATTTCTTCCAGGTTGTCCAGTTTGTTGGCATGTAATTTTTCATAGTATTCCCTGATAATTGCTTGTATCTCTGAGGGATTGGTTGTAATAATTCCATTTTCATTCATGATTTTATCTATTTGGGTCATCTCCCTTTTCTTTTTGAGAAGCCTGGCTAGAGGTTTATCAATTTTGTTTATTTTTTGAAAAAACCAACTCTTGGTTTCGTTGATCTGCTCTACAGTTTTTTACATTCTATATTGTTTATTTCTGCTCTGATCTTTATTATTTCTCTTCTTCTGCTGGGTTTAGGCTGTCTTCTTTAGGTGTGCTGTTAGATTTTGTATTTGGGATTTTTCTTGTTTCTTGAGATAGGCCTGGATTGCAATGTATTTTCCTCTCAGGACTGCCTTCGCTGCGTCCCAAAGCATTTGGATTGTTGTATTTTCATTTTCGTTTGTTTCCATATATTTTTAACTTTCTTCTCTAATTGCCTGGTTGACCCATTCATTCTTTAGTAGGGTGTTCTTTAACCTCCATGCTTTTGGAGGTTTTCCAGACTTTTTCCTGTGGTTGATTTCAAGCTTCATAGCATTGTGGTCTGAAAGTATGCATGGTATGTTTTCAATTCTTGTATACTTATGAAGGGCTGTTTTGTGACCCAGTATGTGATCTATCTTTGAGAATATTCCACGTGCACTCGAGAAGAAAGTATATTCTGTTGTTTTGGGATGCAGAGTTCTAAATATATCTGTCGAGTCCATCTGATCCAATGTATCATTTGGGGCCCTTGTTTCTTTATTGACCGTGTGTCTAGATGATCTATCCATTTCTGTAAGTGGAGTGTTAAAGTCCCTTGAAAATACCACATTCTTATCAATAAGGTTGCTTATGTGTGTAATTGTTTTATATATTTGGGGGCTCCGGTATTCGGCGCATAGACATTTATAATTGTTAGCTCTTCCTGATGGATAGACCCTGTGATTATTATGTAATGCCCTTCTTCATCTCTTGTTACAGCCTTTAATTTAAAGTCTGGTTTGTCTAAGGGCTAGTATCCAAAATCTATAAAGAGCTCACCAAACTCCACACCCGAAAAACAAATAACCCAGTGAAGAAATGGGCAGAAAACATGAATAGACACTTCTCAATAAAAGACATCCGGATGGCCAACAGGCACATGAAAAGATGCTCAACGTCGCTCCTCATCAGGGAAATACAAATCAAAACCACACTCAGATATCACCTCATGCCAGTCAGAGTGGCCAAAATGAACAAGTCAGGAGACTATAGATGCTGGAGAGGATGTGGAGAAATGGGAACCCTCTTGCACTGTTGGTGGGAATGCAAATTGGTGCAGCCACTCTGGAAAACAGTGTGGAGGTTCCTCAGAAAATTAAAAATAGACCCACCCTATGACCCAGCAATAGCACTGCTAGGAATTTACCCAAGGGATACAGGAGTGCTGATGCATAGGGGCACTTGTACCCCAATGTTTATAGCAGCCCTCTCAACAATAGCCAAATTAAGGAAAGAGCCTAAAGGTCCATCAACTGATGAATGGATAAAGAAATTGTGGTTTATATACACAGTGGAGTACTACGTGGCAATGAGAAAGAATGAAATATGGCCCTTTGTAGCAATATGGATGGAACTAGAGAGTGTTATGCTAAGTGAAATAAGCCATACAGTGAAAGACAGATACCATATGGTTTCACTCTTATGTGGATCCTGAGAAATTTAACAGAAACCCATGGGGGAGGGGAAGGAAAAAAAAAAGGAGGTTAGAGTGGGGGAGAAGCAAAGCATAAGAGACTCTTAAAAACTGAGAACAAACTGAGAGTTGATGGGGGGTGGGAGGGAGGGGAGAGTGGGTGATGGGTATTGAGGAGGGCACCTTTTGGGATGAGCACTGGGTGTTGTATGGAAACCAATTTGACAATAAACTTCATATATTGAAAAAAAAGTCTAGTTTGTCTGATATACATATGGCTACTCTAGCTTTCTTCTGACTTCCAGTGGCATGATAAATTGTTCTCCATCCCCTCACTCTCAATCTGAAGGTGTCCTCAGGTCTAAAATGAGTCTCTTGTAGACAGCAAATAGATGGGTCTTGTTTTTTTAATCCATTCTGATACCCTATGTCTTTTGGTTGGTGCATTTAGTCCATATACATTCAGTGTTATTATAGAAAGATATAGGTTTAGATTCATTGTGATGTCCGTAGGTTTCATGCTTGTAGCGATGTCTCTGGTACTTTGTCTCACAGGATCCCCCTTAGGATCTCTTGTAGGGCTGGTTTCGTGGTGACGAATTCCTTCAGTTTTTATTTGTTTGGGAAGACCTTTATCTCTCCTTCTATTCTGAATGACATACTTGCTGGATAAAGGATTCTCGGCTGCATATTTTTTCTGTTCTTCACATTGAAGATCTCCTGCCATTCCTTTCTGGCCTGCCAAGTTTCAGTAGAGAGATCGGTCACGAGTCTTATAGGTCTCCCTTTATATGTTAGAGCACGTTTATCTCTAGCTGCTTTCAGAATTTTCTCTTTATCCTTGTATTTTGCCAGTTTCACTATGATATGTCGTGCAGAAGATCGATTCAAGTTACGTCTGAAGGGAGTTCTCTGTGCCTCTTGGATTTCAATGCCTTTTTCCTTTCCCAGATCAGGGAAGTTCTCAGCTATGATTTCTTCAAGTACACCTTCAGCACCTTTCCCTCTCTCTTCCTCCTCTGGAATACCAATTATGCATAGATTATTTCTCTTTAGTGCATCACTTAGTTCTCTAATTTTCCCCTCACACTCCTGGATTTTTTTATCTCTCTTTTTCTCAGCTTCTTCTTTTTCCATAATTTTATCTTCTAGTTCACCTATTCTCTCCTCTGCCTCTTCAATCCGAGCAGTGGTTGTCTCCATTTTATTTTGCAGCTCATTGATAGCATTTTTCAGCTCCTCCTGGCTGTCCCTTAGTCCCTTGATCTCTGTAGCAATAGATTCTCTGCTGTCCTTTATAATGTTTTCAAGCCAAGTGATATATTTTATGACTATTATTCTAAATTCACTTTCCGTTTTATTGTTTAAATCACTTTTGATCAGTTTGTTAGCTGTTGTTATTTCCTGGAGATTCTTCTGAGGGGAATTCTTCCATTTCGTCATTTTGGATAGTCCCTGGAGTGGTGCGGGACTGCGGGCCACTTCCCCTGTGCTGTCTTGAATAACTTGCATTGGTGGGTGGGGCTGCAGTCAGACCTGATGTCTGCCCCCAGCCCACCGCTGGGGCCACAGTCAGACTGGTGTGTACTTACTCTTCCCCTCTTCTAGGGGCGGGATTCACTGTGGGGTGGCATGGCCCATCTGGGCTACTTGCACACTGCCAGGCTTGTGTTGCTGGGGATCTGGCATATTAGCTGGGTGGATCAGCAAGGTGCACAGGGGGCAGGCTCAGCTCGCTTTTCCTTTGGAGATCCGCTTCAGAAGGGGCCTGTGGCACGAGGAGGGAGTCAGACCTGCTGGAGGGATGGATCTGCAGAAGCACAGCGTTGAGTGTTTGCGTGGTGCAAGCAAGTTCCCTGGCAGGAACCGGTTCCCTTTGGGATTTTGGCTGGGGGATGGGTGAGGGAGATGGCACTGGCGAGCGCCTTTGTTCCCCGCCAAGCTGCGCTCTGTCATCCGGGGCTCAACAACTAACTCTCCCTCCCGTTGTCCTCTAGCCCTCCCGTTCTCCGAGCAGAGCTGTTAGCTTATAACCTTCTAGATGTCAAGTTCCGCTTGCTGTCAGAACACACTCCATCTGGCCCCTCTGCTTTTGCAAGCCAGACTCGGGGGCTCTGCTTTGCTGGCAGGTTGCCCCTCCTCCCCGGCTCTGTCCGCCAGTCTGTGTAGCTCTTACCGCCTCTCTGCCCTTTCTACCCTCTTCTGTGGGCCTCTCGTCTGCGCTTGGCTCCAGAGACTCCGTTCTGCTAGTCTTCTGGCGGTTTTCTGGGTTATTTAGGCAGGTGTAGGTGGAATCTAATTGATCAGCAGGACGCTGCGGTGAGCCCAGCGTCCTCCTACGCCGCCATCTTCCCCGGATCTCCTTTTTATTTTATTTTTGAGACAGAGACAGAGTGTGAGTGGGGCATGGGCAGAGAGAGAGGGAGACACAGAATCTGAAGCAGGCTCCAGGCTCCAAGCTATCAGCACAGAGCCTGACACAGGGCTCGAAGCCACCAACCATGAGATCTTGACCTGAGCCAAAGTGATGCTTAACCGACTGAGCCACTCAGGCACTCCTGTTATCCCCATTTTAGGGCTGCATGTTTTCCGTCAATGTCTTTGTCATCATTAAAACCAGTATTTGCGTTTTGTAGCACAGTTTTCCAGCGAATGTTAACTACCCTTCCATCTAAGTTCCTTGAGACACAGTATATTTTCAAGCAAGGGCTGATACAGTATTTAAGATACAATAAAGCGCAAACTTTATTGCCAGACACCTTTTCTGTTGGAGTCTTTGGCATATTGTAGTATGAGCTGGCAGTACCTTGCTTCTGGTCATACTTGCCACTCTGGGGGTTCCCCACCCTCATCCTGGGGAATCCCTATTTACTCTCAACAGGGTGAGGGTATCAGCTTCCTAGATCCCATGTCTTTCTCTAGAATTAATTGGTCACTTTGGGAGAACTTTGTCAGGTAGCTTCATGAGAAAAGGTGTATTGAGAGAGAAATTTCTTGAGCTCTTTTATTTTTTTTTTAAGATTATTTATTTTGAGAGAGAGAGAGAAGAAGAAGAAGAAGAAGAAGAAGAAGAAGAAGAAGAAGAAGGAAGAAGAAGGAAGAAGAAGGAAGAAGAAGGAAGAAGAAGAAGGAAAGAAGAAAAGGAGAAGGAGAAGAAGAAGAAGAAGTGGGGGGAGGGGCAGAGAGAAGGAGAGACAGAATCCCAAGGAGGCTCCATGCCATTAGCACAGAGCCAGATGCAGGGCTCAAACTTATGAATCATGAGACCATGACCTAAGCCACAATCAAGATTTGGATGCTTAACTGACTGTGTCACCCAGGTGCCCCAACCTCGTTTATGTTTCTATTGCATTGTTTTTCCTGCTATGAAAACTTTTGTCTGGTGCTTTTTTCCTCCACTGCAACCTGTTCTTATTTCATGCATACAGTATCTTGTTGTCCCCTCCAGGATGTTAATAACAGCTTTTTGGAAGATTTTTGAACTCTTTCTTTTCATGAATTATTTCTTCTAAGCTTTTTTATCTTTGTTTGCTTTGTTCTCTCTCATATTAGAAGGCTAGAATAGCCCCAGATGTCTGATGGTTCTTGGTTATTTGTTTCTGTTGAAGAATGGGACACTAACAAACTGTTGGGAAGCTCTGGACACATGCGTGGTAATTGTTGACCATGGGGTTTACTATAGAATTATCGTGTGGTTTTTATTTTAGGCAATCTGCAACGTCAGTATGTTTAAGTCTTTTCTCTTTGGGAAGGTAAGATTTTTCAGAGAAGGATTTTCCAATTTTTTGTGTAGAAGGTACATGCCCAAATGCCACTATTTTGGAGTCCAAGAGGGCAATTGAAGACCCAATATAGGTCTCTTGGGAAAAAAAGGCAGAATCCAGGACTATGTAGGCAACTCTAGGAAGTTTGTTTTCATTAATCTCTTACGACTATAAGTCAACCATCTATTAGACTTTATAATCTCACATTTAATAGCTCTAAATAGTTTCTTTTAAGGTCTGTGAAAAATGTTTTTTATATCTAGCCTTATGTATCTGCTTTAAGATAATCTCAGGTTCCTAAATTATCCAGTAAGAAAACATGTCTGCAACTCAATGTGTAAAGTGCAAAATGTACAAAGTTTTTTTTAATATTTAATTTTTTTTCAATTTGAGAGAGAGGGAGAGAGAAAGATGGAGGTGGGGGGAGAGAGGCAGAGGGAGAGAGAGAATCTTAAGCAGGCTTCATGCTAAGTATGGAGCCTGACACAGAGCTCGATCCCATGACCCTGGGATCATGCATGACGTGAGCCGAAGTCAAGAGTCAGATGTTCAACCAACTCAGTCACCTTTGTGCCCCTCAAATTGTACAAAGTTTTGAATTCTTCTCAAGGATTTAGACGTCTCAGAATAATTTTTACTGGTTAGACAATTATGTGGCCGGAAGGTTTTTTCTCATATGAAAACAAAAATCACAGTCACTTCAAGTTATTTTACAATTGCATTTGAATGTTGGCAACTGAAATCTGTATTTATTCAGTGTTTATTTATAAGTAATAAAGTCATAAATCTCATTGTAACAAGTAAAACCAAACAGTTACAGTTAAAAAGGTAACTTTAGTTTTCTACCTTCCTTCAATCATAGTTGTTTGATTCACCTGATTCAATCAGAGGTAAACAACCAGTTTTGCACATTTCTACACCTTTCTCCATGTTCATATAAGCCTATATACTAACAAATGGGAGTATTTTTACTTTGTTTTGTCTTTCACAAAAATCGGATCACACAGTACACATTACTTTGTACTTTGCTATTTATTTGTAATGATGCATCATATTCATCCTTCTTAAAAATAAAATTTTATAAGTATCTACCTAATTCAAAATAGGGGCTTATTATTCCTTTTTCTGTCAGTTGTACTGTTTAAAGTTTTTTTCCCCCTTCTACAATCAAGACTGCAATAAATAACTTTGTCTTTATATCCTTACACCCAGATGCTTTTATTTCTGTGAGTTGATTCCCAGGTGTAGTATTCCTAGGAAGAAGGCCATGTATGTTTTAAAATTTTCCTAAATATTGTCAATTGCTTTTCAGAAACCTATAACAATTCACATTTTTATAAATTGTATGAACTAGTAGGTGAGCAGTAATAACTCATTTTCTTTTATGTTTTATTGACTACTCTCAAGGTTTGGCATCATTTCATATGTTTGATGGCCATTTGTATTTTCTCTGTTAAGAGTTTCCAGTATTGCTCATTTTCCTATTGAGCTGTTTGTTGTCTTTTTAAAAAAAACACTTAGATATTAGGGATAGTAATTCTTTGTCAATTACATGTTATAAATATTTTTCCTTATGAATTATTTTCTTTCTGACTTTATTTATAGCAGGATTAAAAGTTTTCTCTGTGCTAAATTTGATTTTAAATACTTTCATGGAATTATTGAATTAAATTCCAACTTTATTTGAATATTTCTCACAAGAAGTCAGAGATTTAAAGAAATACATTTTTATATACCACACGCATTTTCTCCTCTATCCTCTTTGCCCCCTGCTTTAGTTACCCTTATAGTCCTCTTTTCAATATCCATGCCATCTGCCTGTGTCTTCTCCTTTCTAGGGAAATTCTCCATTATAGACCTAGCCAATAACTTCTGCATTTGGAATATAATAAATATAATAAACATAAATATATAAATATATCATATTTATATCATATATAATATAAATATAATAAATATAATCACTTGAACTACTTAATCAATTTGCCCCATAGCAAAAGCTGATTTATCCAATATTCTTAAAAGTCTTAAAGAGAGGAGTGCTAATCAAATTGCTGTTAAGCACATTATTTAATAATTTATAAGAACTTGATATTTGGTTTCTAGTTCTAAATTCTTTTTTTTAAAGTTTATTTATTTTGAGGTAGAGAGAGGGAGAGGGAGAGAGGGAGCAAGCGGGAAAGGGCCAGAGGGAGAGGGAAAGAGAGAGCAAGTTGGGGAGGACCAGAGAGAGAGGGAGTGAGGGAATCCCAAACAGGCTCCATGTTCTCAGCATAGGGTTTGAACTCACAAACTGCAAGATCATGACCTGAGCCGAAATCAAGAGTCAGATGCTCAACCAACTGAGCCACCTGGGCATCCCTAGTCACTTCCTCGATTAGGTGATTTTATATGACAAATGGTGATGGTATAGTTACGGCCATTATTATGTTACATCACATAAGACTGGAGGAGGATTGGAAGTCAGGAGATTGTAAGCATGAAAGAACATATGGAAGGAGCCAGGCTGACATTGTTCCTGGCCTACTACTAACAAAAGAATGGAAGCCTTAGTCCTCTAACCACAGGGAACTGAATTTGGTCAACAACCATGTGAACTTTAGAAGAGGATTCCAAGTTCCAGAAAGGAATTCAGCCTGTCTGACACCTTGGTTTCAACTTTGAGAGACCCTGAGCAAAGAGACCACTTTTGACATGCCCACATTTTTGCCTTAAAGAAGCCATGAAATAACACATGGATGTTCTTTCAAGCCACTAATTTTGTGGCAATTTGTTACATAGCAGTGGAAAACCAATACGTCTATGGAGAAATGTTTCATGTAATTATGAATCACCTACAATTATGGGTATTTTTCAAGTACATTTCCTCAAATTTAGAGGGAACTTTTATGGGTAATCAAGGGAGATGTTTAGAAAGGGATCACTTTCAGTTAATAAGAACAGAATTTAGGGAGGAGAAGGAATTTTTGGAATCTTTTTAGTGACGTAAAGGAGACAGGTGAGTAGAGATGGGGAAATCACTTGGGGTAAGATTTTGACTTGCAGAGGGGGCAAGCATTGAAGAAACTGACAATAGAACACTTCTTGCTAAGAAATTTTTGAAAATGGAAATTTTAGCTTAAAATAGAAAAGTTTATGATACAAGAATAGAAAGAAGGTCTAACAATTTAGAAAATCCTATATACTGGCTAAATGTTAAAATTGTTTATTTCTACTTCTGACACTTATATAAAGATGTTTTAAGTAAAGTATTTAACCAACAATTTTTATAGTTCTGAAAATATAACCGAGAGATCCTAAGCACTCTGCCAGCAATTTGGGACAGTGGTTCCTTCTCCCCAAAGATTACTAGTAGCTTGCCCTGCCACAGCTGCCCTTGCCAGCTCCCCCAGTATATCTAGCAGATTGGGCAAGGGAAAGGGGTGTTTGTCAGTTATGAGATTTTGTCTCAGGGGAAGCATTATAGCTCTTCCCTCCTTTTCTATTTCTTTCCCAGATTGTAGGGGGAGTTCTAAGACATTTGCTCTCCCAGAGAGTTGCAGAAATTTCTACTTCTGAAGCAATACGCATTATGTATTTGTAACAGCTAGGTCCCAAGTTATCAAATCTTCAGATTTCAGAAGTCTATTATATAAATCTCCTTCCTCCCCAAATGCAGAAAAATAATTGAATATATTGTAACTTCTTTCAGACTCTTAATGATTTACTTCTCATTTAATGATTAATTTTGGCACTGGTTAGAACACTTTCATGAGTAATTTTTTCTTGTTTCCCAATTCCCAATTGCCCAGACAGTGGACTAGTTCATTCCAAAAATGAAATGAAATGAAATGACATGAAAAATTTTCAAAGTTGTCATTTCTTCTTTATACAATACTAATTTTCCATATATGAATTATCATTTAATTAGAATTTTTTACTTTTTCTTCACTTCCAAACTACAAAAAAATATAATTCCTTTTGGGAACTGTTTTAGGGGAAATAACAATTTTTGGTTATTTCACAAGAATTATCGTATCTTTAAAGATCTGTGGAGAACCGCAAAATTGAATGGAAATGTAGGCCCAGACAGGCAACAAGACTCATTCATGAGCTTACACTTTAGCCTCAGTGTAATGGACATGATGAAATTTCATTACTACATATTAGTGTGATTTATTGCTGATGGCACACGTCTAAATTGCAAAATATTAAGTTGCAAAACAACACTTACTGCTCCCCTACCATTTGTATTGCAGTGTGTTTAGTACTGGGGAGATCAGATATACATTAAACACGGTCTTAGCATCATAAGACACAGCCCTTGCAGTGAGGGATTTAAGTAAATGTTCAAAATAATTTAACATAATATTAAATGTAATAAACCCATTAAAGGTCAACATAACCTTTAAGTTAAACAGAATATTAAAGGTTATTTATAAGGCAACAAATGAACACTTGATATATAAGCTATAGAACTATCTGTTCAGGAGCCAGGACTAAAAATTCTCTTGCTTCCATGTCTTGTGATATCTATGTTTCCATTATTGGGGAAACTTTGTCACAGTAAAGGAGTTTTTTGAACTCCTTTGTGAAATATTTCACAGAAATATTTTAGTAGCTCATTTTGTTTATTCATTTTTTCATTTCTCTCATCAACATGATGGCATTTTATGTTTGCCAGGCTTACATGAGAAAGGAGGAATACAAGGTAGTGAGGCTCAAGTTCGAATTTCAGTGTAGGGATTGAGAAGTCTAAAGCAGTCCTAAGAAGTATATTAGTTTGAAATAGATTCAAGGACAAGTAATTGAAAACCTGACTCAGGATGCACTAAACACCTACAGGTTATTTTCTTCCCAGGTGATGAGAATTTGGAGGTAGAATTTTCCTACCTGTGTTCAGCAGCATGATAACATCAAGGCCAGTGTTTCAGAAAGTACCTTAGACTTTCCCATGATTGTTATCATTGGGTCCAAGATGGCTATCCCAGTACTAGGTTTTACAACTATGTTTAATCAGGCAAAGGGAGGGGGAAAGGAGGAAAAAAGGGATAGGGATAGTGCTAATTATACCTCCTTCCTTCATCCAGAAATGGGCAGCTTCATTTCAGAAGGCATCACCAAAATTTCGTTACATCTCTATTGGTAAGAAGTATGTCATGTGGCCACTCATAGATGAAAAAAAAGACTAGGAAAGTGAGTATATAGCTTTCCCAAGCCCTATGGTAGAGCCGGCAAGGCAATAGCTATTATATGCCATGGAACAAAGGACTACTGGGGGTGGGAATATGTATTTTATATGAACTGTCTCATTTAGTTATCATAATGATGCTGTAAGTAGGTGTTTTTATTATCCCCAGTTTGCAGATGAGAAAACTGATGTTCGCTAATTTGTACTAGATGGTTGCTAGGATTCAAACTAGATAGTTGCAGGGATCTGCACTGCCTGTTGAGATTCAAACTCTCTTATTATTTTTTAAATGCAGAGTTCATGTTCTTACTTACATTATTACTACAGATTTTTAAAATCAGATGTTGCAGACTTTTATGTCAATGATTAAAAACATATTTTGAGCAATGGTAACATGAGTGGAATAAACATATCACCCTCTAAAGATAATAAAGTGAAAGTAGTAATAGTCCATTGAATCTGCAAATTTTGTTCCTTTTTAAAAATCTTCTTTAAAAATTTCATCTTATTTTTCATACAGTCACTTTTCATATTTGGGAGAGAGTCACCACAGACCTTCTGCAGCATGCTCAGGGCAGTGGCCCTAAGGATAATCTGGCATGATTATGAGAACTGACCACTGGGGTCTGGGCTCCATAATCCTGGGAAAAAACACTGCCTGAATCTTTCCGTCTAGAAACTTGATGGATGGATGGCCAATAGTCTTGAAAGGCTTGTAATATTCATTGGATAACAAATTATATAGGGTCAGTCATCTATGAGGGTAGGAACAAGTTAGCTTTTTGGTTTTTAAAGTGAGGTAAACACATATTCTGGTTCCACTGTCTTCCAGGAGGTTGACTATTACTGTTTTCACTATTTATCTTTGAAATATGCTCATTTCCTGATAAAGTTAGTTTAAATGCTAAAATTGTGGGAGAAAGAAGGCTATATATGGTTCTTCTGAATTTTCTGGTGGCCCTCATAGAAAAAGCATCAGTATTGACAGTGTTTTTTAGAGCACGTTGTTTGTTTAAGCTGCGTGTCTTTAAATCCCAGACTCTTACTGTTTTTACGTATACATAAATCAGGGTTAAAAAGAGTCCTTCCTTGGAGGTTGGTTTATTTTATGTGAAACATCTCCCTCTCAATACATATTTGTAATATTCAGGATGCTTAGTTGACAAATGAAAATTGTGCATCTTCACTGTAGCATCTTCATGAGGCCACATGTGGGACAGGTAGTCAGTGGGTTGCACTGTATTATTGTAACTGGATTCTCAAGGGAATGGGTAAGCTTCCCTCTGCCCCCTTATCTAAAATCTATAGCCAGACTCCCAACATCTTCCCTTCCACCTGGTCATCTATTCATCCACCATCCTGGACTCATGTTTGAAATGTATACTGTTAAAAACTGAGAACAAACTGAGGGTTGATGGGGGGTAGGAGGGAGGGGAGGGTGGGTGATGGGTATTGAGGAGGGCAAACCAATTTGACAATAAATTTCATATATTAAAAAAAAAAAGAAAAAAATGAAATGTATACTACCCTTAACAAGACTTACAGTGAAGGTGCTATTGTCTAGGGTAGCAGAAAGCATTCCCTAGCAACACCAAAAGAGTTTAAATTTTGTGCTTTTATCCTAGGATGTATTATTTTCTTTATGTATAAACTGCAACATATTGTTAAACATATGGAAGGTGGGGTGCCTGGGTGGCTCAGCCGGTTAAGCGTCTGACTTCGGCTCAGGTCATGATCTCACGGTCTGTGAGTTCGAGCCCTGCGTCAGGCTCTGTGCTGACAGCTCAGAGCCTGGAGCCTGCTTCAGATTCTGTGTCTCCCTCTCTCTCTGACCCTCCTCCATTCATGCTCTGTCTCTCTCTGTCTCAAAAATAAATAAACATTAAAAAAAATTAAAAAAAGACATATGGAAGGTGGACTAAGTTGGTAACCACTAGTATAACCGATCCTCTTACTTGTTAATTTTTAATTTGGATATGTTAATATCTCATGGTCCAAAGTTTCAGTTCATAGTCATTCACAATCAGTTAACCCATGAAGTTGCAAGGTGAATTTACTAAGATGGCTGCTATAAGTAATATCCAGTTTATACACCATATTTTGGAGGTTCCCTTCTAGAATGCTTGGGATTTGAAAAGCATTTCCCCATATGTATAAATTATGGGGAAGATCAGTCCCATATTAGAGATCTTCCTCATTATTCTTCTCAATTGCTCCCTAGAAGGAATTTCCTCTTGGCCCTGTTGTTACTGCTATTATCCTGCTAGTCTCCTTGTCCAACCTTTTAAAGTTGACCATACTTGCCTCTTTTCCTTTGTAGCTCAACTCTTGACAAGTTTCTTTGTTTATGCCATTTATTTCTCCTCTCCTTCTCTTTACTAGAACTTCCACTTCCAGAGGTAAAGGGGACCTCTTTCCTCAACTCTCTGGTCTTGATAATCCAGTGTCTCCTCATTGTCTTCATGTCTCCACTGGCTGCTGCTTGTCTCTTCTCTTCACAGAACTTCCTTCTCTTTTTTCACCCCAAAGATGGGGACACATCCCAGCACAGTTTCTATGCTCTCAGAAAGTGTTTCTTTTTTCATGCTTTTTACTATTACCTCTGCCTGGTATAACCAGGGATTGAGGGGAATGACCACCTTATCTCCCATAACATCTCGGATCTCAAGTCTTACATCTGCTTACTGGACATCTTTTGAATACCTCTTGTCACCTCAAAAATCCATGTTTCTAAGATTTCTTTTAAAAAACTTTTTTTTGATGTTCTGTTTGGCACAATGGATTATTCTTCACTTCTCCCTCCATCTCCAGACTTCTGATAATCTTTGGATTTTCTGTCATAACAAACACCATCTTAATGCCCCTTTCTTTATGGCATTTCTCACATCTATCTCTTGTGATCCCTCTCTCATCTATGTCACTTATGTCCCATTGAAATCCTCTCCAATTGATCTCTTTGTTCAGCTCAATCTATTCTGTTTACTACTGTTATATTAATTTTCCAGATTGGCATATTTGCTAAAACTTCAGTGGCTTTTTTCTGGAGAAAAGGAGCCAAACCTGACATGGAGGGTGTCTTTACAGTTTATTTTCTCTCTCCCTGTTCAGTCATATCTTCTAGTTCTCAATCAATTGAGCTATTCATGGTTCCACAGATAGTAGTGCAAACACTTCTGCCTATGGCCCTTAGCTGATACTTTTTCCCTGCCTGAAATGTTCCTTCAGTTTCTACGTCTGTTATTCTCGTAATGCCTTACACTCCCTCCCTGGACTGTATTATCTATGCCCAGTGATTCAGTTAACACCCCATACTTGCCAATTGCTCATTGTTATAGACAACAGAATCCTCTCAAGATAGTTTACACAGAAGGGATTTCTTGAGAGAGGTATGTAGCTCATAGAACCTAGCAGACTCTAGGCTGAGCTTCCAAAAATAATGTCAGGACCTAGAAGGCTAAGGGAATTGTGCCTTTGTATTAATCAGGGAGCTGCTAGAACAGCTCCTGACTCCAGCTCCAGAACCTTTCTGTCCTTGCTGTGATCGGTACCAACGGAATGGATGCTACATATCCAGACTCTTTTGACAAAATGCAGTTCTCAAGCATGGTCTCTCATGAATGTATTTGACTGGAGGAACTTAATTACACTTCTGCATTAATCACTTTATATAAATCTATATATTTAGCTCAGAACTCAATTCTCAGCTCTAGCCTTTGTGTAGACAACTTTATTTGAATATCTTAGAAGCACTTCAGACTTGCCAAGTCCAATGCCAAACTTAACCATCTTCACCACAAATACCTGATGCTGTTCTTAGATCCCAAATTTGTGAAGGGGCCTACTGTCCACTTCCAGTTGTCAGGAAAGACACTGGAATCAGCCTCAATTCCATCTCCATCTACCATGCATCCTGTGCTCTTTTCAGTCTTGCTGCCATGTCACCTATACTTCCTAAGAATATGCCATTTATCTGATGCACTTTTTCCCTTCACACTGCCCTAAAACAGGCTCTTATCTGTTTTAAATTCTCTCTTGTCTCTACATAGTGAAAGCCTCCTTACTGCCCTCACCTCTAATGCCCCCTCCCCAGGGCTGCAAGAATGAGTTTCTAATGTGTTCTGACTAATCACCACTCTGCTCAGAAAATTTCAGTAAAGATCCCATGGCCCAGAGGATAAAATCTAAAGATCTTTTGAGAAATTCAGGAATCACTATTACCTGGCCCCACACATTTCCCCTTCTGAAGTCTGCAGGTCAGCAATACTAAGTGATTATAATTCCCTGAACACATTCTGCTTTTTCATGCTGAGCCCTCTCTCTGGGAGGACCCCCCCAAATTTTCCTCTTGTCAAACTCCTCTTAATTTTTTAAGTTATATGTATTTATTTGCCTCCGGGTGACAGTCAGTGTAATCACAGAGTGCAAAGTTTAGGTCAGACATCGGCAGTTTCTCCTTTAGGTGTTAGTTTTGGATGTAATTGTTATTTTTTCACCCCTTCTTCATTCCCTTCTTTTTCTTCAGAACTATTGGAGAAATGGAGAATAGCTCAAGGCCTTCAAATCTCTCTTGTGCTGAAAAGTCAACCAGCATATTCTTCAGTGTCTTGTCTTGAGTGTCACTGAAGGAGGGGAAAGTAGCAAATGTAAAATAAATGGACATTGACAGTTCTGAATCCTTTCTGCTATTAATTAGAGTTTGAAGATTTTGGAAACATAAAACCAAATGCCTTTGTATTTCCTTCCATTAATGATGGACTTGACTTTACTCAGCTTTTCTTTCACTTCTAACTTACTGAGGCTTGAATTCAGGTTCAAAAGAAATGGTCCTCAAGTTATTTCTCAATCTCTTTCTCCCACCCACTCTGAAACTTGGAATATTTATTAGGGGATAAGTTATCCTAGGGGACATTTATTATTATTATTATTGTTATTATTATTTTAAAAAGCTTTTTGTTTTAACTCCAGTAGACTTAAAATACAGTGTTACATTAGTTTCAGGTGTACAATATAGTGATTCAACTATTCTGTACATTACTCAGTGCTCATCACGATAAGTGTACTCTTTAATCCTCATCAACTATTTCACCCATCCCTCCAACTACCACCATTCTGGTAACCATCAGTTTGTTCTGTATAGCTAAGAGTCGTTTCTTGGTTTCTCACTCTCTCTCTCTTTCTTCTTTGTTCATTTGTTTTGTTTCTTAAATTTCATATATGAGTAAAATCATATGGTATTTGTCTTTCTCTGACCTATGTTGCTTAGCATAATACTCTCTAGCTCCATCCATGTCATTGCAAATGACAAGATTTCATTCTTTTTTATGGCTAAATAATATTTTATTGTGTATATATATCACTTCTTTATCCATTCATCTATTGATAGACACTTGGGATGCTCCCATTATTTGGCTATTGTAAATAATGCTGCAATAAACATGGCGGTGCATATATCCTTTCAAATTAGTGTTTTTGTATTATTCCCAGTAATAGAATTACTGGATTGTCAGGTAGTTCTATTTTTAATTTTTTGAGGAACCTCCACACTGTCTTCCACAGTGGATGCGCCAGTTTGCATTCCCACCAACAGTGCATGAGTGTTCCTTTTCTCCATATTCTCGCAAACCCCTGTTGTTTCTTGTGTTGTTGATTTTAGCCATTCTGACAAATGTGAGATGATATATCATTGTAGTTTTTTTTCTTCCCACAATTTTATTTAGATTATAGTTAGTTAACATATAGTGTAACAGTTTTCAGGAGTAGAATTTAGTGATTCATCACTTACATACAACACCCAGTGCTCAAGAAAACAGGTGCCCTCCTTAATACCCATCACTCATTTAACCCATCCCCACCCACCTCCCTTCATTAACCCACATATTTGTTCTCTGTTATAAACAGTATCTTATGGTTAGTTTCCCTCACTTTCTCTTTTCCCCCCTTCCAATATGTTCATCTATTTTGTTTCTTAAATTCCACATATGAGTGAAATCGTATGGTATTTGTCTTTCTCTGCCTGATTTATTTCACTTAGCATAATACACTCTACATCCATCCACGTCATTGCAAATGGCAAGATTTCATTCCTTTCGATAGCTGAGTAATATTCCATTGTATATATATACCTCATCTTTATCCATTCATCAGCCGATTGACATTTGGGTTCTTTCCATAGTTTGGCTATGGTTGATAATGCTGCTATAAACATTGGGGACATGTACCTGTTGGAATGTGTATTTTTGTATCCTTTTCATAAATGTCTAGTGGTAAAATTGTTGGATTGTAAGGTAGTTCTATTTTTAACTTTTTAAGGAAGCCCCATACTGTTTTCCATGGTGGCTGTACAAGTTTGCATTCCCACCAACACTGCAAGGGGATTCTCCTTTTTCCGCATCCTCACCAACAGTTGTCGTTTCTTATGTTGTTAATTTTAGCCATTCTGACAGGTGTGAGGTTATATCTCATCATGGTCATGCTTTATGTTTCCCTGATGATGAGTGATATTGAGCATTTTTTCATGTGTCTGTTGGCCATCTGTATCTCTTCTTTGGAAAAATGCCTATTCATGTCTTCTGCCCATTTCTTAACTGGATTATTTGTTTTTTTGGACACTGAGTTTAATAAGTTCTTTATATATTTTGAATACTAACTCTTTATCAGATATGTCATTTACAAATATCTTCTCCCATTCCATTGGTTGCCTTTTAGTTTTGTTGATTGTTTCCTTCACTGTGCAGAAGGTTTCTATCTTGATTAGGTCCCAATAGCTCATTTTTGCTTTTGTTTCCTTTTCCTCTGGCAATGTGTCTAGTAAGAAGTTGTTCTGGCTAAGGTCAAAGAGGTTGCTGCTCATGTTCTCCTCTAGGATTTTGATGGTTTCCTGTCTCACATTGAAGTCTTTCATCCATTTTGAATTTATTTTTGTGTATCATGCAAGAAAGTGCTCCAGGTTCATTTTGCATGTTGCTGTCTAGTTTTCCCAACACCATTTGTTGAAGATACTTTTTTCCATTGGATATTCTTTCCTGCTTTGTAAAAGATTAGTCGGCCCTATTGCTGTGGGTCCATTTCTGGGTTTTCTATTCTATTTCACTGATCTATTTGTCTGTTTTTATGCCAGTACCATATGGTCTTGATGACTACGGTTTCATAATATAGCTTGAAGTTTAGAATTGTGATGTCTCCAGCTTTGCTTTCCTTTTTCAAGATTGCTTTAGCTATTTGGGGCTTTTTGTGGTTACAAATTTTAGGATTGTTTGTTCTAGCTCTGTGAAAAATGTTGATGGTATTTTGATAGGGATTGCATTAAATGTGTAGATTGCTTTGAGTAGTATAGACATTTTAATAATGTTTAATAATGTTCTTCATGAGCATGGAATTTTTTCCATTTCATTGTATCCTCTTCCATTTCTTTCATAAGTGTTCTATAGTGTTCAGAATGCGATCTTTTACCTCTTTGGTTAGGTTTATTTCTAGGCGTCTTAAGGTTTTTGGTTGTAATTATAAATGGGATTGATTCCTTGATTTCTCTTTCTGCTGTGTCACTTTTGGTGTATAGAAATGCAACAGATTTCTGTATGTTGATTTTATATCCTGAAACTTTGTTGAATTCATGTGTTAATTCTAGAGTCTTGGTAGAGTCTTTCAGGTTTTCTATATAGAGTGTCATGTCATTTGTAAATAGTGTAAGTTTGACTTCTTCCTTGCCAGTTTGGATGCCTTTTATTTCTTTTGGTTGTCTGATTGCTGAGGCTAAGACTTCCAGTACAATGTTAAATAGTAACAGTGAGAATGAACATCCCTGTCTTGTTCCTGATTGTGGAAGAAAAGCTCTCAGTTTTTTCCCATTGAGGATGATATTAGTTGTGGGTCTTTCATATATGGCCTTTGTGATGTTGAGGTATGTTCCCTCTATCCCTACTCTGTTGAGAGTTTTTATCAAGAATGGATGCTGTATTTTGTCAAATGCTTTTTGTGCATCTATTGAGAGGATCATATGATTCTTATCCTTTCTTTGATTAATGTGGTGTATCATGTTAATTGATTTGTGAATATTGAACCTTGCAGACCAGGAATTAATCCCACCTGATCATGGTGATTCTTTTAATGTATTGTTGGGTTCAATTTGCTAGTATCTTGTTGAGAATTTTTGAATACAGATTCATCACGGATATTGGTCTGTATTTCTCCTGTTTAGTGGGGTCTTTGGTTTTGGAATCAAGGTCATGCTGACCTTATAGATTGAATTTGGAAGTTTTTCTTCCATTTCTATGTTTTGGAACAGTTTGAGAAGAATAGGTATTAATTTTTCCTTAAATGTCTGGTGGAATTCCCCTGGGAAGCCAACTGGCCCTGGACTTTTGCTTGTCAGGAGATTTTTGATTATTGATTCAATTTCTTTCCTGGTTATGGGTTTGTTCAAATTATCTATTTCTTCCTGTTTTAGTTTTGATAGTTTGTATATTCCTAGGAATCTGTCTATTTCTTCCAGATTGCCCTGTTTGTTGGCATATAATTTTTCATAATATTTTCTTATAATTGCTTGTATTTTTGTGGTGTTGGTTGTGATCTCTCCTCTTGTATTCATGATTTTATTTATTTGGGTCCTTTCTCTTTTCTTTTGATAAGTATGGCTTATAAATTTTGTTAATTCTTTGAAAGAACCAGCTCCTGGTTTCATTAGTCTGTTCCACTGTTTTTGTTTGTTTGTTTCTACATCATTTATTTCTGCTCTAGTCTTGAATATTTCCCTTCTTCTGCTCATTTTAGGCTTTATTTGCTGTTCTTTTTCCAGCTCCTGTAGGTATAAGGTTAGGTTGTGTACTGAGACTTTCTTGCTTCTATAGATAGGCCTATATTGCTATATACTAATCTCTTAGGACTGCCTTTGCTGTATCCCAAAAGTTTTGGACTGTTGTATTTTCATTTTCATTTGCTTCCATGTACTTTTAATGTTCTCTTTAATTTCTTGGTTAACTCATTCATTCTTTAGTAGGATGTTCTTTTTAAATTTTTTTTTTAACGTTTATTTATTTTTGAGACAGAGAGAGACAGAGCATGAACAGGGGAGGGGCAGAGAGAGAGAGGGAGACACAGAATCTGAAACAGACTCCAGGCTCTGAGCTGTCAGCAAAGAGCCCGACGCAGGGCTCGAACTCACGGACTATGAGATTATGACCTGAGCCGAAGTTGGACGCTTACCCGACCAAGCCACCCAGGCGCCCCAAGTAGGATGTTCTTTAATCTCCAAGTATTCAAGGTATTTTCAAATTTTTTTCTTGTGGTTGATTTCAAGTTTCATAGCGTTGTGGTCTGAAAATATGCATAGTATGACCTCAGTCTTTTTGTACTTGTTGGGGGCTGATTCATGACCCCATGTGTGATCTATTCTGGAGAATGTTACATATACACTCAAAAGAATGTGTATTCTGCTTTAGGATGAAATGTTCTGAATATATCTGTTAAGTCCATCTGGTCCAATGCATCATTCAAAGCTACTGTTTCCTAGGTGATTTTCTGGTTAGATGATGTGTCCATTGTTGTAAGTGGGGTGTTGAAGTCTCCTATTCTTATTGTATTATTATCAATGAGTTTCTTTATATTTGTTATTCATTTATATATTTGGGTTCTTCCAAGTTGGGGGCATAAATATTTACAATTGTTAGATCTTCTTAGTGGATAGACCCCTTAATTTTGATATAATGCCCGTCTTCCTGTCTTGTTACAGTCTTTGGTTTAAAATCTAGTTTGTCTGATATAAGTGTAGCTATGCTGGCTTTCTTTTGAGATCCATTAGCATGAAAGATGGTTCTCTATACCCTCACTTTCAATCTGCAGGTGTCTTTAGGTCTAAAATGAGTCTCTTGTAGGTAACATATAGATCGATGTTGTTTTTTTAATCCATTCGTATATCCTTTTGGTTGGAGGAGTTAGTCCATTTACATTCAGAGTGATTATTGATATGAATTGAGTTCCTTTGTAGTCTATTCCTTTCTAGTCTTTATTGCTTTTGCTCCTTTTTTCCCCACTTAAAGCATCCCCTTTAATATTTCTTTTAGGACATGTTTAGTGGTCACAAACTCCTTTTTTGTTTGTTTGTCTTTGAAACTCATTATCCCTCTTTCTATTCATAATGGAAGACTTGCTGGATAAAATATTCTTGGCTGCATATTTTTCCATTCAGCACGTTGACTATATCATGCCATTGCCTTCTAGCCTGCCAAGTTTCTGTGGACAGATCTGCTGTGAACCTAATCTGTTTTCCCTTGTGGGTTAAGGACTTTTTTTCCCTTTGCTGCTTTCAGGATTCTTTCTTGGTCTGTATATTTTGTGACTTTGACTATGATATGTCTTGGTGATGGCTGGCTTTTGTTGAATTTAAGGGGAGTTCTCTGTGCTTCTTGGGTTTTGACATCTGTTTCCTTCCACACGTTAGGGAAGTTTTCAGCAATAATTTGCTCAAATAAGCCTTCTGCCCCTTTTCCCCTCCTTCATATTTTTGGGATTCCTATAATATGAATGTTGTTATGCTTCTAAGAGTCACTGAACTCCATAAGCCTACATTCATGATCCAATACCTTTCTTTCCCTCTTTTTTTCAGCTTCATTATTTTCCATAATTTTATCTTCTGTATCACTGATTCCTCTCCTTGCTTATCCTTGTTATGGCATCCATTTGTGTTTGCATCTTGGTTATATCATTTTTATTTTGCCTGACTAATTTTTAGTTCTATTATCTCTGCACTAAGGAATTTTCTAGTGTCTTCTATGCTGTTTTCAAGCCCAGCTAATATCCTTATAATTATTGTTATAAATTCCAGTTCACACATCTTATTTATGTATGTATTGATTAAATTCCTGGAAGTTACTTCTTCCTATTCTTTCTTTTGGGGTGATTTCTATCTTGTCATATTGTCAAAGTCACTGTTTCTTTTGTGTGATGGTTAGGAAAGCCTGCTATATTCCTGTTTCTGGGAGTAATGACTATATACATATACATATACATATATGTATACATACATATACGTATATATATAATTTAAAAATTAATATGTATATAATAAGTTAAAAAATTGTTTTTTTCTGTATCCCAGGAAGAAAAAAAGAAATACAGAAAAAAAACCCTAAAGGAAGCTGGATCCTATTTCCTCTGGAGCTGAAGCTTTGCAGTACTGTATGATTACTAGACATAGTGAAAGGAGGGATTTATGCTGGTCTTCTGTGGGTGGAGTATGCTGCGCTGAATCTCTGGGTGCCTTACCCTGGTGGAGATGCACCTGCCAGGCACAGTGAGGTAAGGCTAAGTGGCTCTTACCTCCACTTGGTGGTGCTGGTTTGCTCACTGGAGTTGGTCAGTGCTGAGGGGTGTGGAGAGGGAATGGCCTCAATCTGGTCTCTGGTCCCGTCCCCAGAGTGGTGAGCTCATGCCTGCTACTCTTCAGAAAACCCTCACGGAAGAGTAAACAATCACCTCTCTTGTGTCTCCAGGTTCTACCAGATCCCCACCTTCACTCTGCCTACATCTGAGCTGTCCTACCTAGTGGTACAGCACTGCTGTGTTTTATCTCAGGTGTGGGCTGGGCTTCAAAACATCAAATTTTAGAGATCTGCACGATTCCAACTTGCAGTAATCCTCTGGGGGAAGCTTTCATTGCATTTGACCAGTGCAGGCTTCCTCTAGAAATTGGTTGCATGACTGCATAGTGGTTCTGAGTTTATGGTAAAGTGCCATAGAAAGCTGGTCATGGCTTGCTGCTCTCAGTCAGTGTCCCCATTCCTATGTTTGTGAACAGACAGCTCAATGGTGCCCACTGGGTCTCTTGCCCCCTGAGAGGCTGTTCTACCTCAGTTCTATTTTTAATTTTTTGAGGAACCTCCATACTGTTTTCCAGAGTGGCTGCACCAGTTTGCATTCCCACCAGCAGGGCAAAAGAGGTCCTCTTTCTCTGCATCCTCACCAACATCTGTTGTTGCCTGAGTTGTTCATTTTAGCCATTCTGACAGGTGTGAGGTGGTGTCTCATTGTGGTTTTGATTTGTATTTCCCTGATGATGAGTGATGTTGAGCATTTTTTTATGTGTCTGATAGCCATCTAGATGTCTTCTTTTGAAGTGTCTATTCATGTCTTTTGCCCATTTCTTCATTGGATTATTTGTTTTCTTCGGTGTTGAGTTTGATAAGCTCTTTATGGATTTTGGATACTAACCCTTTATATGACATATTTGATATGTCATTTGCAAATATCTTCTGTCATTCTGTTAGTTGTCTTTTAGTTTTGCTGATTGTTTCCTTTGCTGTGCAGAAGGTTTTTTGTTTTTTTGTTTTTTTCAATCTTGATGAGATCCCAATAGTTCAGTTTTGCTTTTGTTTCTCTTGCTTCTGGAGACGTGTTGAGTAAGAAGTTTCTGTGGCCAAGGTCAAAGAGGTTTTTGCCTGCTTTCTCCCTCTAAGATTTTGATGGCTTCCTGTCTTATATTTATGTCTTTAATCCATTTTGAGTTTATTTTTGTGTATGGTGTAAGAAAGTGGTCCAGGTTCATTCTTATGCATGTCGTTGTTCAGTTTTCCCAACACCATTTGCTGAAGAGACTGTCTTTATTCCATTGGATACTCTTTCCTGCTTTGTCAAAGATTAGTTGGCATGCATTTCTGGGTCCATTTCTGGGTTCTGTATTCTATACCATTGATCTAAGTGTCTGTTTTTGTGACAGTACCATACAGTCTTGATGATTACAGCTTTGTAATACATCTTGAAGTCTGGGATTGTGATGCCTCCAGCTTTGGCTTTCTTTTTCAGGATTGCTTTGGTGATTCAGGGTCTTTTCTGTTTCCATACAAATTTTAGGATTGTTTGCGCTAGCTCTGTGAAGAATGCTGGTGTTATTTTGATAGGGATTGCATTGAATATGTAGATTGCTTTGGGTAGAGTCGACATTTTAACAGTATTTGTTCTTCCAATCCATAAGCATGGAATATTTTTCCTTTGTGTGTGTGTGTTTGTGTCTTCTTCAATTTCTTTCATAGGTTTTCTGTAGTATTCAGTGTATAGATTTTTCACCTCTTTGATTATGTTTATTCCTAGGTATTTTATGGTTTTTGGTGCAATTGTTAATGGGATTGATTCCTTGATTTCTCTTTCTGTTGTTTCATTTTTGGTGTATAGAAATGCAACCAATTTCTGTGCATTGATTTTATATCCTGGGACTTTGCTGAATGCCTGGATCGGTTCTAGCAGTTTTTTTGTGGAATCTTTTGGGTTTTCCATGTAGAGTGTTATGTCATCTGCAAAGAGTAATAGTAGACTTCCTCCTTGCCAATTTGGATACCTTTTATTCCTTTGTATTGTCTGATTGCTGAGGCTAGGACTTCCAATATTATGTTGAATAGCAGTGGTAAGAGTGGACATCCCTGTCATCTTCCTGACCTTAGGGGGAACGCTCTCAGTTTTTTTCCATTGAAGATGACATTAACAGTGGGTCTCTCATATATGGCTTTTATGATCTTGAGATATGATCCTTCTATCCTTACTTTCTTGTGTTTTTTTTTTTTTTTTATCAAGAAATGATGCTGTATTTTACCAAATGCTTTCTCTGCATCTGTTGAGAGGATCATGTATTCTTGTCCTTTCTTTTATTAATATGATGTATCACATTAATTGATTTGTGGATATTGAACCAGACTTGCATCCCAGGTATAAATTCCATTTGATCATGGTGAATAATTCTTTTAATGTATTGTTGGATCCTGTTGTATAGTATCTTGAGAATTTTTGCATCCATATTCATCAGGGAAATTGGTCTGTAGTTTTCCTTTTTAATGGGGTCTTTGTCAGGGTTTGGAATGAAGGTCAGCCTGACCTGATAGAATGAGTTTGGAAGTTTTCCTTCCATTTCCATTTTTTGGAACAGCTTCAAAAGAATAGGTGTTAACTCTTCTTTAAATGTTTGGTAGAATTCCCCTGGAAAGCCATCTGGCCCTGGATTTTTTGGGGAGGTTTTTGATTATTGATTCAATTTCTTTACTGGTTATGGGTCTGTTCAAATTTTCTATTTCTTCCTGGTTCAGTTTTGGTAGTTTATATGTTTCTAGGAATTTGTCCATTTCTTTCAGATCACCCAATTTATTAGCATACAATTGCTCATAATATTCTCTTATTATTTGTATTTCTGCTGTGTTGGTTGTGATCTCTCATCTTTCATTCTTGATTGTATTTTTTGGGTCCTTTCCTTTTTATTTTTGTTCAAACTGGGTAGGGGTTTATCAACTTTGTTAATTGTTTCAAAGAACCAGCTCCTGGTTTCTTTGATCTGTTCTGATCAGTGTTTTGATAGCATTAATTTCTGCTCTAATCTTTATTATTTCCTGTATTCTGCTGGTTTTGGGTTTTTATTTGGTGTTCTTTTTCCAGCTTTTTAAGGTGTGAGGTTAGGTTGTGTATCTGAGACCTTTCTTCCTTCTTTAGGAAAGCCTGGATTGCTATATACTTACCTCTTATGACTGCCTTTGCTGCATCCCAGAGGTTTTGGGCTGTGGTGTTATCATTTTCATTGACTTCCATGTACTTTTTAACTTTCTCTTTAACTTCTTGGTTAACCCATTCATTCTTCAGTAGGATGTTCTTTAGTCTCCAAAATATTTATTGTCTTTCCAAATTTTTTCTTATGGTTGATTTGGAGTTTCATAGCATTGTGGTCTGAAAATATGCACAGTTTTATCTCGATCTTTTTGTATTTGTTGAGGGCTGATTTGTGTCCCAGTATGTGATCTATTCTGAAGAATGTTCCATGTGCATTCGAGAAGAATGTATATTCCACTGCTTTTGGATGAAGCGTTCTGAATATATCTGTTAAGTCCATCCAGCTTAGTGTGTCATTTAAAGCCATTGTTTCCTTGTTGGTTTTCTGCTTAGATGATCTGTCCATTGTTGTAAGTGGGGTGTTGAAGTCCCCTACACTTATGGTATTATTATCAATGAGTTTCTTTGTTTGTGATTAACTGATTTATATATTTGGGTGTTTCACGTTGGAGGCATACATATTTACTATTGTTAGATCTTCTTGGTAGATAGATCCCTTAATTATGATATAATGCCCTTCTTCATCTCTTGTTACAGTCTTTATTTTAAAATCTAGCTTGTCTGATATAAGTATGGCTACTCTGGCTTTCTTTTGGCAACCATTAGCACCATAGGTGGTTCGCCATCCCTTACTTTCAATATGAAGGTGTCTTTATGCCTAATATAGGTCTCTTGGGGTGCCTGGGAGGGCTCAGTCGGTTAAGCATTTAACTTCAGCTTAGGTCATGACCTCATTGTTTGTGGTTTCCAGCTGCACATCACGCTCTATGCTGACAGCTCAGAGCCTGGAGCCTGCTTCAGATTTGGTGTCTCCCCCTCTCTCTGGTCCTCCCCAGCTTTGCTCTGTCTGTCTGTCTCTCTCTCAAAAATAAGAGTACATTTAAAAAAATGGTTCTTTTGTAAACAGCATATAGATGGATATTGTTTTCTTATTCTGTTACCTAACATTCTGTTACCCTACATCTTTTGATTGGAGCATTTAATCCATTGACATTTAGAATGAGTACTGAAAGATTTGAACTTACTGCCATTGTGTTGCCTGTAGAGTTGGAGTTTCTGGTTGTGTTCTCTGGTCCTTTCTAGTCTTTGTTGCTTTTGGTCTTTTTTGTTTTATTTTGTCTTTTCTCCTTTCAGAGAATCCCCCTTAATATTTATTGCAGGCTGGTTTAGTGTTACAAACTCCTTTAGTTTTTGTTTGTCTGGGAAACTCTTTATTTTTCCTTGTATTTTGAATTACAGCCTTGCTGGATAAAGATTTATTGGCTGTGTACTTTTTCAATTTAGCACATTGAAAATATCTTGCCACTCCTTTCCGGCCTGCCAAGTTTCTGTGGATAGGTCTGCTGCAAACCTAATCTGTCTCCCTTGTAGGTTAAGGGCTTTTTTTCCCTTGCTGCTTTCATGATTCTTTCCTTGCCTGAGTATTTTGTGAATTTGACAATGATATGGCTTGCCGATGGTTGGTTTTTGTTAAATCTAATTGGAGTTCTCTGTTCTTCCTGGATTTTGATGTCTGTGTCTTTCCCAGGTTAGGAAAGTTTTTCTGCTATGGTTTGCTTACATAAACCTTCTACCCCTTTTTCTCTTTCTTCATCTTCTGGCATCCCTATGATTCGGATGTTATTCCTTTTTAATAAGTCACTGAGTTCTCTAAATCTTATATCGTGCTTTTTTGCCTTAGTCTCCCTTTTTTTTTCTGCTTCATTATTCTCCATAAGTTTGTCCTCTATATCACTAATTTGCTACTCTGCTTCATCCATCCTTGCCACCGTGGCATCCATTCGAGATTGCATCTCAGTTATTGCATTTTTAATTTCATCCTGACTAGATTTTACTTCTTTTATCTTTGCAGAAAGGGATCTATGCTGGTATTCTTAGTATTGTGATCCTAAATTCTGGTTCAGACATCTTACTTATATCTGTGTTGTTTAAGTCCCTGGCTGTCTCTGTTCTTTCTTTTAGGGTGAATTCTTTCATTTCGTCATTTTGGAGGAAGAAAAAGAATTAATAGAATAAAAAAAAAAAGTTAAAAAAAATTAAAAACAACACGAAAAAAAAATCAAATAAAGGAAGCTATATCCTAGGTGTGTTTTGATCGAGTTGTTGAAAGAAGCTTGGTAGAATAGAGAAGAAAGGGAAAGAAAAGAAAAAAAGAGGAAAAAAAAAAGAAAATGTTTAAAATTCTTAAAAAAATGTATGCAATAAAATAGAATAAAATGGAATGAAGAAAGTAAAATAGACTTAAAAATTTGCAAAAAAAATAAAAAATATTAGAAATAAGAAAAATCTTTTTTATAAAAATGGAAAATAAAAATGAATTTCTTCCTTTTCTGTATCCAAGAATAAGAAAAAAAAAAGAATAAATGGACAATAAAACAGAATGATATCTGAGGGAAATTACATCCATTTCCCCTCCAGAAGTCAAACTATGAAGCACTTTATAGTCTGTACACTAAGTAGGGCGGGAGACTTGTAGTCGTCCTCTAGGGCTTGCTTGAGGCAGCTGGATGGGGCTTGGTGTAATGGCTCTGTTCTCCACTAGGCGGTGCTGCTTAGTTTACTGGGGTATATCTATGTGGCTGTGTACACATGTATGTGCATGCATGGGAGGGGTGAAAATGGCATCACCCATCTTCTCAGTCTCTAGCATCAGAACTCTTGGGGCGCCTGGGTGGCTCAGTCGGTTAAGCCTCCGACTTTAGCTCAGGTCACGATCTCATGGTCCGTGAGTTCAAGCCCCGCGTCGGGCTCTGGGCTGATGGCTCAGAGCCTGGAGCCTGCTTCCGATTCTGTGTCTCCCTCTCTCTCTGTCCCTCCCCTATTCATGCTCTGTCTCTCTCTGTCTCAAAAACAAATAAACGTTAAAAAAAATTAAAAAAAAAAAAAAGAATTCTGTGCTCTCGCCAATCGGCAATCAAGCACCCTTCATTTGTTTACAGCTTCTGTCCACTTCCCACTTCTACACTGTCTGCAACCAACCTGTCAGCCTGTCAAGCAGCACCTACCTCCTGAATTTTATCTCAGATGGGGCTGTGTTTCCAAACCCCTTCTGAGGGCCCTGTGGCTTGGACCCATTCTGACACTCTGGGGGAGGGCCTCATTGAGCAATGGCCAGGTGCTGGCCCACCCCCAAAATGCTCATGCGACTGTGTCATTGCAGAGGCCCGGAAACTGTGGTTGGGTGCCAGTCCACCCCTGAAAAATTTCACTTGATCATATAGCAACAGTGGTTCAGGGACTATGGTAAATCACACATGTGGCACCAGGCTTCACCGCACCCTAGTGTCTTTGTTCTAACACCAGCAAACATGGCTGTAATCTGGGGTCCATTGGGACCATTTCCTGTGGGTAGGCTATAAGGCCTCTGCCAAATGTCTTCCTGACAGGGAACTGCCTCTCCCCATATGGCCCTCAGACCTTGCTGTCTGCTCCTGGGGATTCACTGTACCCACCAGAGCCCCACCAGGTATTGAGCTACAGAGTTTCTGATGCTGTGCTTCCCTGCTTATAGAGTCCTAATGGTAATGAAACCTTCTCTTTTCTCCTTTTTTCTTTTTCTTGTTCAGTTCCTTATGGGTGTTTCCACTCTTTCTTTCTCTCCAGCTGCTTTTGGGGGGAGGGCTTTTCCTATACTCTCCCCCCTCACTCCGTCCTCTCTCTGCAAACAAAATATCTCCCTGCCCTCTGCAGCTTCTCTCTTCCAGTTCACCTCTCTGTGCTGCCTACCTGCTGAGTTCTGTGGCTCAAGTTATGCAGATTGTTGTGTTAGTCCTTAGATCAATTTTCTAGGTGTGCAAAATGGTATGGTGCTGATCTAGCTGCATTTCAGGGATAAAAGAATCAGAGAATTTCCATGCTGCTCCGCCATCTTGACCCCTACCTTCAATCTCGGGGAAGAGTTTTTCGTATGTAGTTCCCTCCACACACTTTCATTCTTTCTCTCTCTGTCACTTCTCTCTCCATTATCAGGGCTCCCTCCCATTTGCAGCACCCACAGCTCTTCTCTCCCCCAAGTCAACTCTCCGCAGCTCCTGCCTTCCACAATGTGGTGTTTTTTTCACCTCCAGTTGTGCATTTTTGCTCTCTCAGTCCTCAGATTGATTTCCTGGGTGTTCAAAATGTTTTGATATTTATCTAGCTGTGTTTGAGGGAAGAGGCAAGCCTAGGATCTCCCTACTCCTCCATCTTAACTCCTTCCTGGGACGTTTATAATTTAAATTTAGAATAAACTAAAATTTTGTTTGCTTTGAAATTGTAGTTATAACCCCTTAAGGTAATTGAATATGTTCAAAAACAGTGTAAATTATTGGTTTCTGGGTGAGTGGCAGTCTTTAAGCATCATATTTAGGTAACAATTATCTGGTGATCTTTCATACTTTCATTTCTAATAAATCTACTGAATTATTTGTTGAGATACCAACTGCTTGAAAGACTAAGTCTAGACAAGGAAACCAAATGGTTTTTCTCTCTAGTTATCATTGTTTATGAGGTAACTTAGTGAATTATTAAGCAACTTCTGTGTTCTCTTGATTCTGATAGGGTTGTGCAGATGGTCTTTTGGACACTGGGTCCCAAGTGAATAAAATGATCAAACCAAGTCCACATATATCACCATTAACCTCATCAAAATAGTGTTTGGCCCCAAGTATTGTGTTCTAATTCTGCTTTATACTTTCCCCACTTACTTTGGTTTCTCTTTTTATTTGTTGACCCGTTTCCTGAATATTACTAGGTATTTGACAAATAGAACTTAGTATACATCAATAAAATTGTGACTTTAACATTTTTCAAGACTACTTAATAGAGATTATTTGTGCAATAATAATTTAACAGAATTAACTAGTCAAATGTCTAAGAAATGTAATTTTCAAATACAGACTTGCTCTCACTCTGCTTCAACTTCTGAGTGATTTTCTAATGAATCTTTCCAAATGACTTTCTTTCTAATACTAAACCAGCTTATGTGATTTGTAAAATGGCAAAGGTTAGTTAAGAGTTCAATTGTATTGCTTTTTGTTTATTTAATATTTCAGGGGGAACTGTGTCATTTTATCAGAGCTATTAGATAAACCGTCAACATGAAATTATTACTCTGCAAACTGAAAATTTTCTTAATTTTGATCGAGCTTGTTATGGCTGGCTAAAAGTAAGTACGTACATTAAGAGTTATATTTTCTTAAGGGAGGCCAGTGAATATGGAAATTTTTGTTTCTAGAGTTAAAATTTTTATTGCTGGAGACCAGCAGTACAGCCTGAGTATATGCACCATTATAGGCCTATCAGGATACCAGCCACTCCATTTTTATACTTTGATTTCAACTTGCCTCCTTTTCCATCAATGCCAATACAAATAGCCAGTGCTGGATGCAGAAGGCACCTACCCCCAACTTCCCCAGACACCCCATGGAGGACTGTACAACTCTGTGAATATACTGACATGCCCACCTATGTCCCACTCTTTACTTGCTACCCATGACCTGGGAGGAAGGAGGGTGGGAGATTAATACAGGCCTCTGGGAAACCAGAAGGATTTTATGCCCACTCTTGTGATTTTAAATTTAGAACCATACTCTCTTTTTCTGGATCTCTTATCAGCAGCACCAGTATAAAACATTGGCACACTGAGTAATATGGGATCCACAGTATTTCAGGGTGTTTTCTTAGGGACGTTCTGAAGGCCGCCTTCACCCTAAATATCTCCTTCAGCCTCTTTGACAAAACAATTAAACTATGTCCTACCTTTACATGGCGCTCCATAGTTGACAGAGCCCTTTCACAACATCATCCTGTCTAATCTTTATGAAGCTGTATTGTCCTGGTAGAGTAATTTTTTTTTAATGAAAGCATCTTTCATAGGTTTACTGATCCATTACTTTCAGTTAATTGAGGTAGAGAAATCTTTTTAAATTTATAATAGTTTATCAAGCAATACAAATTTTTGTTTACCTACAATGTAATACTAATCTCATAGTAAAGAGTGGACAGAATTTTTTTTACATAGATATATGAAAAAAGAAGACAAAAGCCTCAATCCAGTATCAAAAATGCAACAAAACCTTTTTTTTTCCTTTTTACAATCTGAGTTCCATAACAAAGAAAAAAACGGTGACTTTTTCCCCCCCCCCAAGTTTTTATTTAAATTTCAATTAACATATAGTGTAATATTAGTTTCAGGTGTAGAATGAAAAAGTTTGGTAGCTTCATGAAAGAAAGACTTTGATCTGTAAATAAATCACTTTCTCATCTACACACATTCTCGAGCACTTTTTTTTTTTGTGGCTTTTGATTTGGCTTCCTGGCAGCATAGACAGAAGAGAACACACACATGGGGACTTTATCAGTACCTCAGTTTTTTCTTTTAAAATTTTAAAAGTAAAGAATGATTTCTAAAAATAAGAAATATAGTCCATAATTTGGGCATGACCTAAGCAAAAATTTTTAATCTTTTTTCCATAGTTAAAAAGTTAGAATTTTCTGGCAATTTATTTCATGGAGATTTATCAAATGTACATCATCTCTCAATGCATTCCCAGTGCACAGACATTAGGGGACAGTCCACAGTTGATGGTCCACCTCAGGGGTGTTTAAGTAAATTGTGCTGACTGTTAAGAGTTGCTGATTTGTTGTTCAACGAAAGCCCAGCTGACACAGGCATCATTTTATCACACTGATTCACATTTTGTTTGTAATCTACTTTCACCTCCCCATTTCTACACTGGTAAAAAAGTGATACCCCCTTTCTTCTTCCACTATCATCATGACTGAGGGGTTGGTCTGAAACTGTGAACAGTCTGTCAAACAGGGGTGTTGAAGGTGTTATCTGCTCTGACCTGGCTTATAGGGAACCCAAAATCACCTGGTGAGGTGGGGGGGTGGGGGTGCATGCACAGTGCTTCA
Source organism: Panthera onca (assembly GCF_046562875.1). NCBI lineage: Eukaryota > Metazoa > Chordata > Mammalia > Carnivora > Felidae > Panthera > Panthera onca. The sequence continues at coordinate 82,813,934 of NC_138342.1, forward strand.
TCATTGGTTTGGATGGTGAAAGCTCTGTTACAATGGACCAAAGTACGTGAGTCAACAACACATAGATTTTGGATTTTGGCATTTCAACCTGTGGAGAATTTCTTTCTGAAGCACGCAGCTTTGAGGCCCCCATAGTATCTTTTAAAAAGCTGTTCTGCAGAATTGGGATAAACCTTTAATGTTGTCACAATCTAGAGTTCTTTGTATTTGGGTGACCCGTTAATGCTGATACCATATGTCCTCTACAGTAAAAAGTGTGCCAAAGGCATTAAATTAATCTTTCAAACTTAAAAAAAAAAAAAGGTTTTGTGGTCCTTGTGTTTAGAGTAATTTTTTTTTTTTAAAGGATAAAATGGGCTCAGAGAAGTTGAGTAACTTCCAGTTAAGGTCACAATTAAGTGGTAGATCACTTGCACTAAGTTTTAAGTCCTTTCCACAATATCAACAAATTGTAGACATGGAAGCAAATAACACTTTTGGAGAGAGACAACACCCCTTAAAGGAGTAAGCTTTTTAGCTTTTTATGTATATTTAGAGATAAAGCTTAAAATGCAAATCTTCCCTTGAGAGTGGGAAAGCATGAACAAATGACTACCATAGGCTTTTACATATTCAAAAAATTAAATTCCAGAATTCTAGATTTAAGACGTGGCAGTTAATAGAAAAGTTCTAATTTAAAAATAATTTCTATAGAATACACATCTGTATATGCACATATGTTTACTTAGAAAACATATTTCTTTGGATGTTTGTGCCATTTCTTAGTTATATGTTGTGTCCATAGCTGTTTCATTCCCATCCCTACACTTCAAGCCACCATATTACTTTTAAATTACCTTATGACTCATTTTCAGTTAATTATAATAATTAACTATTTAGCCAATAAAGCACTTTCATGAGTAAAAAATACAGATTTTTGAATTTGGTTCTAGGAATAGTTCAATTTTCATATTTAATATCTGAATCTCGTATTTATCACATGTAGCATGAAATTGCTTCTGTTTTAAAAGAATAATTATATATTCATTGCAAACAGTATAAGAAGTAATAAATATACCTCCTTCTATCATATGAAAATATGTGACATTTCCCTAAAAAATTCCTTGAATTTAGAATATAGTTAATAATATGGTAACAACTTTGTGTGGTGACAGAAGGTAGCTAGACTTATCATTGTGATCACTTCCTAATGTAAATAAATGTTGAATCACTATGTTGTACATCTGAAACTAATATAAGATTATACGAATAAAGAGAAAAAAATTCCCTGCATATAGAAATTTTAGACCTTCTCTACTTGTAAATCTAAGTGTATCCTTTCCCAGATGATAGCGTTTCCCCTAGGGCTTTGGTACATTTCATAAAAAGGAAAATATAGACAGTGGAAATACAGGTAGAAATAGAAGAGTTCAAGTGTGGTAGCTCATCATGTGTATGCTGGGGGCAAGTGTAATGAGGACCTGCTCCCCTGGGTTTCAGTGACTGAGGGTGGCAAAGATACAAGAAGTGCAAGAAATACCTACCTTTCCTCAATGGGAAGGATGCCACAATTCAACATGAGTAAAATGAGTAAGAAGGAAAGTTTACTGGACTCAACTATGCAGCTGATATTGCATTTAGCTCTCACTTGAATTTTAAACATTTGCTTGAAAAAGGATTTTAAAAAAAAGGTGGATTTCATTTCATTTTTTGCTTCTTTTGGAAAGCTCTCCTGTGTAATTTATTGATTGCATTCCTGAAGAACAGAGTTAATGATGCTGTTTGGTTGATGGTTCCAGAAGGTGCAGGAGCCAAAAGACCTGCTCCAAAGGAAGGCATTTGTGTGGTCTCAAAATGTCAGGATGGTGCGGAGGCTGAAACAGGAAATAAAACATGTTAATTGTTTTAATATTTGGATAACCCACATGTTCCATGTGGGAGTCCAGGGAGCATTCAGCTTTGAAGAAAATGTAAGACTTCAGCATTTAAAAGAGCAGTCCCCTTTTCAATACAGGCACACCTCACTCTATTCCTCCTTTTTTTTTTTTACACATTGAAGGTCTGTGGCAACCTTGTGTTGAGCAAGTCTACCAGTACTATTTTTCCAACAGCATTTGCTCACTTCATGTCTCTGTGTCACATTTTAGTAATTCTTACAATATTTCAAATTTTTTCATTGTTGTTATATTTGTTATGGTAATCTGTGATCAGTGATCTTTCCCGTTATTATGTAATTGTTTTGGGGCTACCACTAATGTGCCCATGTAAGACGGTGAACTTAATCGATACATATGGTATGTGTTCTGACTACGACTGGCATTCCCCTGTCTCTTTGTCTTTCCTGGGTCTCCCTATTTTCTGAGACACAATGATATTGAAATCATGCCAATTAATAACACTACAATGATCTCTAAGTATTCTAGTGAAAGGAAGAATCAATGGATATGGCAAACTATTGTTGTATTTATTTATTTATTTATTTATTTATTTATTTATAAATAATATAATTTATTGTCAAATTGGCTAACCAACAGTGTGTACAGTGCACTCTTGCTTTTGGGGGTAGATTCCTGTGGTTCATTGCTTACATACAACACCCAGTTATTGCTGTTTTATTTTAAGAAATTGCCATAGTCACCCCAAACCTCAGCAACCCCCACCCCGATTAGTCAGCAACCAGCAACACTGGGGCAAGACTTTCACCAGCAAAAAGGTTACAACTCACTGAAAGCTCAGATGATGGTTTGCATTTTTTTGCAACACAATATTTTTTATGTTTATTTATTTTGAGAGAGAGAGGGTGAGAGAGCATGAGTGGGGGAGGGGCATAGAGAGAGGGAGAGAGAGAATCTCTGATGCAGGGCTTGATCCTGTGAACCATGAGATCATGACCTGAGACGAAATCAAGAGCTGGATGCTTAACCAACTGAGCACCCAGGTGCCCCGGCAAGATAATATTTTTTTAATCAAGGTATGTACATTACTTTTTCAGACATAATGCTATTGCACACTAGACTACAGTATAGTGTAAAAATAACTTTATATGCACTGGAAAAGCAAAAACTTTGTTTGACTTGCTTTACTGCAATATTCTCTTTATTGGAATTGAACCCACATTATCTCTAAGGTATGCCTATAATTTTTGTGAAAACTTCTTTGTAAACTGAAAAAAGAAAAAATTTTAAAAATTTTTAATGAAAAAAATTAGTGGTATCTGTATACAAAAAAATCCCAAGGTAACTCCAACTCCTTCCATAATGAGTAGGTCCTTAATACAATTTAAATTTATAGCCATTAATGGTAACCCTTTTTAGGTGGCCAGAAAGAGGCTGCAGTGACTCCATATTATAATTAAGACTCTGTGACTCTGAATCTTTTTCTTTGCAAGCGTGACTGTTCTCTTGTAAATAAAGCTGGGGTGGCTCTGATCATCTAGATTTACTGTAACCAAAATAGTTTGGTTTCAGTAGAACAGGAAGTGCAAAGCAACTATTTTAATTTCTCACAATATGATGTAAAATGTGCTACATCCTAAGACTGAACTACTAATGGAGAACCAAGGCACTCCAATGTTTTTTTCATTCTTTCACCTTCTTTCTCTATTGGCCAACACCTACAATAAAAAAGAAATTTAATACCTACCTTTTTCCAGAGCGAAGCAGGTCAAATCCTTCATTTATTTTTTCAAGAGGCAAAACATGGGTTATTAATGGATCAAGTGAGAACTTCTTAGCCATAAAATCGGCCACAAGTTTAGGGACAGAATCTTTACTCTTAAAGCCTGAAAAGAAAATAACATCATTTAAGATTCAGCCATAGGTTAAGAGGAGAATTGGAGAGGAGGCTTTCCAAGTAGAATTGAAATGAAAGTTTATAGAAAGTGCTACATCCCACAGACTACAATTACTGAGGTTAATAACAGATAGTGTTTCAGTATCCTTTTGCCATGGTTAGACTTTTTAAAAATCCACCTAGATAAAGTGGGGTCCTTAATTATTAGCTCTCTCACAGAGAAATTATACTATGGGTGGTTATTCCCTTAGGGAGCAAATTTAGCAGTTACCTAAATTTAGGCAATGACAGCACACATGAATGACTGCTATGGATTTCCTGGGTCCTATGAGGTATTTCAGTGCCTTATACAGTCATGAGTATAAAAGAAGTGGGACTGAGAGATTCTAGTTAATTTATGGGGACACTAAAAGGTGTGTCTTGGAACCTTCTGTGCGCATCCTTATATCCGTATCTAGTTCATTTAACCATGTTGCTTTAAAAACATTTTTTTAAATGTTTATTTTTAAGAGAGAGAGCCAGAGTGCAAGCAGGGGAGGGGCAGAGGGAGAGAGAGAGGGAGACACAGAATATGAAGCAGGCTCAGGCTCTGCCCTGTCAGCACAGAGCCCGACGTGGGTCTTGAACTCACAAACCATGAGATCACAACCTGAGCCGAAGTCAGATGCTTAACTGAATGAGCCACCCAGGCACCCCTAACCATGTTGCTTTTTAAAAACTGGCTTTGGGGTGGGAGGGAGGGCAGGGTGGGTGATGGGTATTGAGGAGGGCACCTTTTGGGATGAGCACTGGGTGTTGTATGGAAACCAATTTGACAGTAAATTTCATATATTAAAAAATAAAAAAAATAATAAAAAAAAAATAAAAACTGGCTTTGTCACTTGTAAAAGGGAAGAACTCCTGAGGTCCATAAGAATTTAGCCATCAAGCCTAACTACATACCACCAAAAACTGCTCCTTTCCAGGTACGTCCGCCCAATAGCAACATGGGGTTCATAGAGATATTTTGAGAATAAGGAGCTACTCCTACGATGACGCTTACACCATATGACTCTTGGCAGCAGGACAAGGCAGCCAGCTGGAATAAAATTAATATTTAGCATCATTAAAGTGAATTTTCTGATAGTCCACACTCATGGTGCATGGTATCACGTAATATTGATTTAGCTAGATTGTGAGTGTGTGCAGGGAAGAGATTATGGCTTTTGCTTCTTCATTCCCCACTGTGCCTAGGATAGTGTTGTGGTTTTAGGAAATGCTCAGAAAAATTTTTTTAATGAAACAGTGGATGAATGAATCTGTTGTATATGCTTAATTCTTCCTTATAAAATAATAGAGGCAAACATCATCACAAACATATCTACCTATTTATTTATTTTAAGTAGCTATTTTGAACTCAGTACTTGAACCAGGTGTTTTGATGGCAAACAAGATGTTAAGGTCAATTACATCATCAAAATTGGTGTGTTTGTCTACTTGATGGTCTTCTGGAACTTCAAAAGAAAGCTTCTTCATCCAGCCAAGTTTTTAATCATATTCCACAGTAAGAGAATTGTTGAGGATTCTTTAGCAATATATAATGGTTAACCCTTTGATTTTGGAGTATGATGTTTAGAAGACCAGATAACCTCAGAACATGTGGCTATTGGATATTTGGTACCTTCAAGTGAAGTAGCAATCTAATTTCACAGGAGAAAATAGAGGGAAAACAACAGAAAAAGGGCATAAGGAGAAAAGCTATAGCCTTAGAACTTTAGTCATCTGAAGTGAGTATATTGTCTCAAGTCAAGGCTACAAAGAGCTTTATTCTTAGGGTGGTTCCTCATGTTACCATTACTACTAGGATTTACTGGAGAACCTCAAAAGGGGGATTTGTTGGTTTCTGGGGACTTTCTTTCAGTAAGGTTCTAGGGAGTTCTGGGTAGGCGGGATATATATAACTGGAGATGTATTCCTCCTTGCAATTGATGATATTTGTCATTGAAAGTAATGTTATGTATATTCCAAAGATTATGTAAACACTGCAAGATCAGAAACAGCACTGCATATCAGTAACACTAGCTAACATTTACTGAGCTTACCATCTGACAGGTCATGCTGTGCTAAGTATTTTACATGCATTATCTCATGTAATTTATAAACAGTGCTATGAGATATAGATCTCTTAAATTTTTTTGGTGGAAAAAATTGTTGAGTTTCAAAGGTATTCAACCCAACACATAGTTACTGGGTGCTTACTATGTGCCAGGAACTGTGCTCTCTGCTGTGGCAAAATAAGGCAGCATGGTAAATGGAAAAATGCAATATTTTCTGTTAATAAAATGATACTGGTCTAAAATTGGCCATTATTCCTCTGGCCAAAGTATGATATATGAAAGAAAATGGAAGTTTCTTAAAATGTAAAATATTGATAAACCATTTCATTATGAATGTGAGAAAGAAATCAAACTTGCCAATTTGAAAACAATTTATATTACCCATATTTACTTGTTTGAAATTTTTTTTACCAAAAATTAACAAAGTAAAATTATAGTGGTTTAATTTTATAAAAACCCTCTTTCCTCTCGAAAGGAGAAATATTACTTGAGACAGATTTGCTGAGCTGATGGAATTAAAGATTTCTCATAATAATAAGTAGAATAACCCAACAGGATATGGAAAATCACCTTAGTTTTAAAAATATTATTTATATATAATATTTATATTCTACTGCCTCAAAGTATACTATGAAATATAGAAGCAGATATCTCAAGGCATTTCATGTTACATACCATGGTGTCAAGCCGCCCAATGACTTCAAATGAAAAATCCACACCGCCACCACTCATCTCTTTTAGCACCTCCTGGATTGGTTTCTTGTAGTCCTGAGGGCTGATGCACTCAGTGGCACCCACCTCTTTGGCCTTTGCAAATTTGTCTTTGTTGATGTCCACCCCAATAATCCTGGACGCTCCTGCTGTTTTACAGCCTATGATAACAGACAGACCGACTCCTCCAAGGCCAAACACGGCACAGGTGGAGCCCTGGGTGACCTGTGTTTTCAGAAAATGCAAAAATGGATTAAATAATGATTGCCACTGGGGCACCTGGGTGGCTCAATAGGTGAAGCATCTGACTTCAGCTCAGGTCATGATCTCGCTGTTCATTGAGTTTGAACCCCATGTTGGGATTTGTGCTGACAGCTCAGAGCCTGGAGCCTGCTTTGGATTCTGTGTCTCCCTCTCTCTGTCCCTCCCCTGCTTGTACTCTGTCTTTCTCTCTCAAAAATAATCATTAAAAAAATAAAAATAAATGATTGCTAGAAAATGCCTAAGCTATATAAAGTGCTATGCCTTTTCTGTTATGAGGAGCTGTTCGAACTCTTACGTCCAGCCTTCTGCCAAATCTCTTTTGGCTTCAGTTGCTTCATGTTTAAATTGAGGTGGTTGAACTAGATGAGTGGTTCTCAAACGTTGCTGGACATTAGACTCACCTGGGGAGCTTCAAAACATCTCAATGCCTAGGTCACAGCTTATAACCAATTCCATCAGAATTTCTGCAGGTGGGACCCAGTCCCCAGGTGACTCCAATGAGAAACTCAGGCTGGGAGCCAGTGCCCTAAATGCCAGGGACTCCCGTCTTGAATCGAATCTAGTAGCTCAAATCTATCAACAGTTTTAGTATATCAAACACAGAAATGCAAAGTTTTGGGAAATGAAATAATAAGTGGAAAAGATTATTCTGGGAGACTGAAAAATAATTCAGTGAAACCTTCAATAATTAAGTATTTGTTTCATTAACTTTCAGCATCATGACCAGTATCATGAGAGCATAAATTAGCTGTGAAATATAGAAGAGTTAACCTTAGTTTAGAGGAAAGCCCAAGAACAGGGGAAATTTAACAGATAACTAAGATAATATAGCTTGAGATCACTGTGATCTTATTGGGTCTTTATCCCTGCTATAAAAAATATACTAATGAGCAATAATGCAATCAAAAGTTGGTCTATATTTTATTAATGGTTGAAAATAATTATGAATGCTCTCAGTTTCTGCTCTGTGTCTAGGCTCAGCTAGACCATCTGTTTAAACAGATGATGCAGTTGCATAAGAGACTCAGTGCTAGAGCCACAGAATTTGGAAAACTCATGCTTTCAATTGTTTTAGTTGGCTAGAGACTGTTTAGTAAACCTAGTCTGCTGTAATCAGCCTTCAGTGTGGCTGTTGATTTCTCCTATCCCAAGTAACTATACTCTGGGATATAACACCACTTTTTACCTTACTTAGAAAAATTTGAGACTTGTAATTGTGATCTAAAGGTGAAGGTAATTATGTATCCTGGTTTAAGATTCAGCAGGAATTTTGAGAGATAGGCCAATCACAATTCTCATACTAACCAGCTGTGAGATCTTGGGCAAATAGCTTTATGTCTCCGGGTTTCCATTTCACAAAATGAAGGAATACTGCTAGATTTCCATACTTTTGGGAAGAGGAATTTCTGTTTAAAGAATTTCTCTTTAAAATCTGCCACCTCTGAACTGTGTGTATATACATGTGTGTGCAGAAGATGAGATGTAGCAGTGAAATCCCCTAATGACTGGATTAATGCAAAGTGCATTACTGAAGCTTTATTACTTCCTTTGTAGGGATCCACAGAGTGGGTGGGTTGGTAACTCTTGGTTTGGAGGTGCACTATATAAGGCTTTGGAATCTACTGTTCATCCCAATTCTGAGAGTAAAAGATCCATGGACTAGATGCTAGTCAGAGGTGATCTCTTCATCTTATTTACTGTTGTTGCCTCTAAAGTTAGCAGAACCTACTATGCCTGATGCATGTTGGTGTTAGCAGTACAATAAATTACTAAATGAGCTCCCAGCTCTAAAATTTAGTAATCATATAAAGAACAATTGTAGAATAATTATTGAAAATTACATCTTTACTTTTTCTTAACTAAGCGTCAATAGCATTTTCATCTGTGATAAATAAATTTTCTAGGATATGCTCATCAATTCCTTCTGAGGCCATTTTTACAGTCATAACTGATACCCTAAATTTTATCAATGTTATTGTGATAGCAGGAGGAAAATCTACCAGTAAATCTATGAAGAACGATCTCTGATTCCTGTGAGAAATTGCTCTCCTCTTGGTTCTTGATAGTCTGAGTGTAACTGGTTTTATCAACCATTGTCTTTCCTACCTTGGCAACTTTGACTGCAGACCCATAACCAGTAGAAAATCCACAGCCAATGAGACAGACTTTATCCAGTGGTGAGGCTTCGTCAATCTTGGCCACTGAGATCTCATCCACCACTGTGTACTGGGAGAAGGTGCTGATGCCAAGGAAATGGTAAATGGGCTTCCCTCTGCAGGTGAATCTGATGGTACCATCCTGCATGGTCCCCCGAGGCATGTTCAGACTGGCCAGTGCAACACATAGACACACAAGGGCATGAGACAGTAGCATAACGGATGTGTAAATCCATTGCCTGTGTAAGGAGAGTATCAGAAACTTACTCGTTTTTCACGCAGAAGTTGCCTTCTGGGTGTTTACAAACATTGCATTTTCCACACTGGGGAGTAAAGAGTGGAATGACTTTGTCACCTGGAGGGTATAAAACAAATTCTTCTTAAATTTCTACCCAGGAATTAATACAGCAAGAACCAGAAGCTTATGCATATGTATTAGAGGTGTGTCTTTGAAGTCTCCAAGAAATAGGGTTCACCACTATGTTGTTGGTCATTGCCAGCCAGCATTGTTATTGGTTTGGGTTTCCATGTGCCTGAAGATTCTCAAAGAGGAAATGCAAATATCAGAAACAACATAGATTTAAAAAATATTTCTGCCATATTAATAGTTATCTTTTGTTGTGTGCCTTTATTCTTGAGAGTTTTATATATATCATTTAAGCCTCGGTAATTAAATGTTCTCATGTAACTGTAAACATAAATTTTAGCTGTGAGCAGGCTGGTATTCTTCCACTAGATGCCAGGGAAATCTGCTACTTTGTAATAGTTTGAAATAAAGTAAAAATGAGTGTTTGAACAACCATTTCTTGGCTTTTCAAAGTGACTATGCTTTTAAGTTTGTTTGTTTTTAAGGAAAACTAACAAAAATGGGAAAAAGAAGAATTCAAGAAATCCCTTTGTAAACCTCATCAATGAGTTAGGCACTTTCTTAAAGGATAAAAACTGACTTTCAAATGTTTGTGGCTGATAACTTAATTTGTAAATTATCTATTTTTTCTGCTATGATTAAGGGATCAGGGTGAAAAGTAAGGGTGTTGTTTATTATTAATTAATTTTCCCTCCACTGGTGAACTCTACCAAAAATTTATTTTTTATTTTTTAAATATAATTTATTGTCAAGTTGACTAACATGCAGTGTACACGATGTGTTCTTGGTTTGGGGGATAGATTCCCGTGATTCATCATTTACATACAACACCCAGTGCTCATCCCAACAAGTGCCCTCCTCAATGCCCATCATCCATTTATTAATTTATTTCTGAGTAAAGGAAATATTAAGAGCTGAAACACAAACCAGACAATTGACCTGTTCACAGGTCAATTAAGTATTCGGTAATGGGGGAGGCCAAATCCCTTGGTAAATTGATTTTTTTAGAATTAGACAAAATTTTCATTTTTAATCACCTATGCTACCTAGCCACAAGACCTAGAAAAATGGTCAGGCCATAACATCTAATTGAAAAATTTCTATGCCTATCATCTCCATATAAAATTTCCATCTATTCACCCTTTAAAAATATTTATCTATATTAATATTAAATTAGAATAAAATCTATATTAAAGATAAAATAGTACTTTGTCACCAGTCACATTTAACCATGGTTAAAGGTAATAACACAGATATTGTTTATGGCAGGGTGTCTTCTGCTAGGTCTATTTCATTCCCTTCCATCTAGTCTGTTTTGTTCATTTAATGTTCAAGAAGGGAGGCCATACTGGAAGAGGAAATCAGTGAATGAGTCTCTTCCCACCTAAGAGTAGGTCATGTAGATTCAGTTAAAGCCTCATGGCCCCCATCCTGTGAAATCAGTACACAACAGTTTCCATATAGTGATGTGGAGGGTCAGGACATAGACTTTTGTTTTCTTATTTTGTCCCATTTGTAGGTCTCTTTGGACCTGACAGAACATAGTACTCAGCAACACTCAAATGGAAATTATTTGTTTATGAACTCTAACCTTGGCAGTCACTGCGTCTCACTTGATCTTTATGTGTTCCCGGGATCTAACCCAGTGCCTGGCATCTAATAGGCACTTGCTAAAGGAGAGAAAACATGATTGCATGAATGCACACATGTCTGAGTCAGGCAAGGGAGGGAAGAAAGGAGGAGACCTATGTTCTAGTCCCAGCTCAGCCATGACCTTCTGCAAGGTCTTTCCAGGCTGCATGATCTTGTTCTTGAACTGTGAATTCCCGAAGTGTGAATTCTGTACCTGGTTTTACTGTCGTCACACCTTCTCCAACACTTTCCACAATGCCAGCTGCCTCATGGCCTAAGATCGCAGGGAGAGGCGTGATAATTGTTCCACTAACCACATGGTCATCTGAACGACAGATTCCTGTGGCCACCATCTACATGGGAAAGGGAGGATGATTAGATACAGAAAAGAATAGGACACTTATCTTTTCCTCATCAAACAATTTGGAATAGTCTGTGAAACATTTTTTTTCTGAAATAAAGTCTTAATATACAAGAATGTATCCTTTTTATAGAAGTAGAAATTGCAGATTAGCACTAGGAAAGTTGTCACTCAAATTCTACCAGCTGATGCTAATTGATGTTGAAATCTTGATGTACGTCCCTTTATACTTTTTTCCTGTAGAAACATGTAAATTATTTTTTATTTTATTGGGATTAGACTGTATATACCCTGGTTCCTTTTTAAAAACTTAACGACTTGTATTTGTATCTTTCTTGACGATAAGTGTTTGGATCACCATATAGAAAGTGCCTTTTAACGGATTTTTGCTTATTTCCACTTTTACCATTTTTGGAGCCTAAAATTAAAAAACTGGAAAAAATGTTTCACCTTAATACGAACTTCATGGGCCTTAGGGGGTGCAACCTCCACCTCCTCAATGGAAAAGGGTTTCTTTAACTCCCACAGCACAGCTGCTTTGCATTTGATCACCTGGAAATTGAATAGAAAGATGCTACTAGTTTTTCCCCATTCTTAAAGTCAGGTATAGTGACTTTCATCTTGTTATGTGCAACATGTTCCCTCATGTCTGGACCCTAAAGTGTCCCATAGAAATGAAGGAAGGACCTCTGATTTACAAAGAGAATAAAAATACCTTTTTAAAAAACAGGCAAAGCAATCGCACAAGGAAAGAGAAACAGGATTAACTATAATGAGACATTGAGATAAAATGGAATATATTCTTTCAGGCCATCTTCATGTTGCTTTTTGTTTGCCAAGGGTTGTTTATTCCTGATATTTCCTAATGTCCTTAACTCGGTTGTTTACCCGCGACTGTTGGCTGGTGTGTGGAATTCTAAATCAACATAATTTTGCTGACAGGTTTAGTGCTGTTCACATAAAAGCTATTGCCCTCTTGCTCAATTCTCTGCTGAAGCCCAAATAATCTAACTTTATGATTTCGGTTGCACATTGGCCTCCCTACCTAGGATGAGTTTTTTTTTTCTCTATTTGCCTGTTCTCTTCCCTTGACTTTGTTTTCCTTACTGCTTGTGGTTGCTACTTGCTTGCATCACTCATTTGAAAGTTAGCTTTGGCAGTGCTGTTTTGTTGTCTGATTTATGTGTAGAAATTCCTTCCAGATTAGATTTGCAACAAAAATTTCAGAGGTTATAGCTGTATACGCACACTCACACACACCTATGTACACATGTACGTATATATTTAAAAATGGGAGAATGGTGTGCTTGAATTTCTAGCTAGCACAGTTTACCCATTGGGGTTCTTAAAAATAAAAGTTGAAAACATATTTTTAGTGGTTGGGATTATAATATAAAGCTGTCTTCATTGTTGCAAAGCTTACAAAATTAAGGGAGTTTTCTCCTAGAAAGAATTGACTTAATTGCAAATATGATAAAAAAATTTTCAATGCAGATTTATCCTTTTGACAATTTATTTTCATGTTAAATCCCCCCCAGTTTTCAAGGTGTTTTCCAGGGTCAATGCCACAATAGATATGAAAATTCTTGGAAATAATACGCTAAGGGTAGATAAGTCCTGACTACAAGGTCCTGTCTTGGGTGAATTACATACTTGATCTTTAAACCTCACAATGATGTTACCAGGGCAGTATTATTGAATTATTGGTCTTATTTTACAGATGAAAAGATTGAGGCTCAATGGACTCCATAATTGACTAATTTTCCCAAAGTCACAAAGCTGGCTGTCCAGAGAATTAAGATCAATGCAACTTTATTTTTTTACTACTCCATGGTAGTGAAAAGAGATTAAATAATAATAGCAGTAACAATATAACAGCAGTGACTAACATTTGTTGAATTATTTCTTTTTACAATCTTTTTTTTTAAGTTTATTTATTTTTGAGAGAGAGAGAGACAGAGCATGAGTAGGGGAGGGGCAGAGAGAGAGGTAGACACAGAATCCGAAGCAGGCTCCAGGCTCCGCGCTGTCAGCACAGAGCCTGATGCGGGGCTCGAACTCACAGACTGTGAGATCATGATCTGAGCCGAAATCGGACACTCAACCGACTGAGCCACCCAGGTGCCCCTGTTGAATTGTTTCTATGTACCAGGCACTGTTACAAGTGTATTACAGTATTAATTTATTAAATTCTCACACCACCTTATAAAATGGTATTATTATTGCCATTTGGCATTTGAGGAGACTATAATGCAGGAAGGGTAAACAGAAATGGGTGTTATCACAAAGCTAAAAGTGATTAATGCTGCACCCAAAGATTTATTGTTTTCATTAATACATTTGGTTTGCACATTTGCTCTCTGAACTCCTTTTAAGCTTAGTTTTGGCATATTTAATTGTTCTTTTTCCTAACTATTCCTCATTTGAAATGTAACTTGCCATTGTAAATACTAACCAGTAATGAATTAAAATAAAGAGATTTGGAATAAGAAAACTGACAACTGGCGACCCATGTGGTTTCCAACCAATCTAATTGATATAGGAGTGTTGTGTCACACAGTGTGTGTAGAAACCTCGGAATCTTTAAGTTATCATAGCAAGATAGTGTATGGTGTGATCCACTCCTAACATAACACATGTCCTAGAAACAGTTGCATAGACTTTTGTAATTGAGGTAGGTTAAACAATATGAGTTGCTTGTATTGAATGACCACATGCGTTTCTGTGCACCTAAGCACATTGAACAAATGAGCATGAATCCATGGAAGACTTAGAACTGATTATCTCTGTTCTCAGTGCTAATAAGTGATTCAAACTGTACCACTATTATTTTTATTTTGTAAACCCATGTTGACTTTTGTGTGGAGAAGATACTGTTCCACAGGATTTCTATGGAAATTTCCTGGATTCTGCACAGTAGGGCCCTTGTAATTCAGAATTTGCATGTTGATGCTGGCTTGCTTATTAATCTTGATTGTTCTAAAGTTTTGAAATCAGTGTGCCTTTTGTAAGAGATTTTATAGGAAGGTTCAAAGTATATCTCAAAGTCCTCTGAATCAAATTCCTCTCATAAAACTTTTGTCAGGTCTAACTTTCCTGTGTTCCCAAAAAGAATATGATTACAAAAAACATTTAAATTATGTTTTTTTATTATAAAGAAAACTCCTTGATTAAAAACATAGAATGTTAGATTTACAAATCTATTTATGATTGACTATAACTACTGCACATGTATTTAATACAGGAAGTAAAGATTTTATTAAGTACAGATGCTATGCATTCTTGATAAAGATATTTAGGAATAGCCTATTTTTAACTGTAGTTTAATATACATTGAGTATTGAAGCACACACTCTGTTTTGTATTTCAGTACACATTGTTTCTAATTTATATATGCATTTTAAATTATTCATTAATACTATATCTTTGTGAATTATATAGTAAGAATATATTTCCAAAAGTAGAAACAAAATTTTTTTTGCTTACTTTTCCTGCTGTGCTCATCGTTCCGTTTTCTCTGCAGACCAGGAGACTGGTGAATTCTTATAGACTCTTCTGTTTGAGTAGATAAAGCTGATATGTTATACAGATATTTTGTTTGCTTGAGTAACTGCCCATTCCACACATGTGATCTGGGGTCTTTAAGCCACACCTATCAGCTTTTTCTCAAGCCAAGTCAAATCAGGAAGAAAAGCGCACTGAGCCAGCATCCAAACCTTTGACTTTGCACCTTGCCAATTTCAGTTAATATATTGGGTTCATTAGGTAAACTATGTCCCTACACCTAAATTTTAATCTCGCTCTCTTTTTTTCCTAGATTGCATATTTCTTCTCTTTCCATCCCACATAGGGTGTTCGGAGTTGTTTGCCCTTCATGTGAGCTAATCTCCAACTTCTAGTCCATATGTTGCAGTTCGAAAAGAGGAGTAAGGAAGCAGCACAAATGATATTGGACAGAGAGTGCTCTGAGCCAGAGGAATAGGTTTGATTTAGCACTCTTTTCATAGAAGGGAAGTTGGACAACAATGAGTCACAGCACAGACACTCACCTCTACCTGTCATAACAGGGAGTTTGGAGCAGTGGTTATGGCTTGGCAGACCCTATGCTTACTAGCTGTGTGCAGTTGGATTTATTATTTATCTGTCTTTGGCCTTAATTTTCTTACCTATAAAATGAGGATGACTGTTGGTACCCCCTCGAGGAGTTGTTTGAGGAAAACTGAGAATATCCTTTTAAAGCACTTCTCAGGGTGCCTGACAAATAGGACAACCTTCAGTGAATATTAGCTACTCACTAAGGTTTCAGTGCTGACAACCTTACTTTCTTTTTGTTCTCCCAGCCCTCTAGGGGCTGAATGTTAATGTTCTCTGTGGCCTAACATGCCTTTTGTGATCTTTCAGCTTTTCAACAATTGTGCAGCCAGTTTTCGGTAATAAATCTACTTTGTTTGAAATACAGAGTTTTCTATTTTCCTAACTGGACACTGATACAGTTCTTGGCACCAAAAGTGCTCCCAGAAGCATACTGTCTAGCAAACCATAGTATTACACAGACTGAGTTAATTTACCCAGACTGAGTCTTTTTAATGGTTACCATGTGCTGACATAGAAAGCACTGGAATGAGTATGTTAAAGGGGGTTGAGAAGAAAGGAAAAGAATCCAGAATCATCAACAGAAGAGAAACCAATAGATGACTAACAGGACCCACTTGCTCTTTTCCATTATAGATTTCACGTAGGCCTGATCTGCCACGGTTTGCACACCGCCCATTATGTTTTCAAGTAGTTTTCCAGAGCACTTTGAAGACGTTTGAAGTATTGTACCTTTCGAATCCCTGTATGATACAGTCACTGAAAATGTTATGCTCAGCCATATATGCCTATTTGCATGATGCTACAAAACTTGTTTTAGAATTTTCATTCATTTTGTATTTTAAGAGTCCTAGAATATAAACAATTCTTTTGTGTTCATCACTTTTCCAGTTTTTGATTTTTCATTTTCATTTTTACCAAAATTATACATGCATATACATATGCAAAACTTTTTTCTACAAAGCCTCCTAAGAAAAGCAGCTGTACTTGCTTTCCTGCTTTTTCCTACATTTACTCTTCCCTACAAGCCACTGCTGTCAACTTTCGAAACTTATTATTTTGTTTTTTTATTTCCACATCTCCAAGTAGCATGCATATATTACTAACTTGGTTTTGCTTTGGACATTCCTATTAACTTTCCATTTGGGAGGATGAAAATTTGGGGCAGTCATTACCACAAAAATGCTCTACTTCTGGGGGTGGAGAGAGTGAGGAGGAAGAGGAGGGGGGCCATCCCACAATACAAGGCGGGAGGGCAGTAGGTGGTTTGTATCTGGGCTGTGAGGTGCTCAGTGCCTCAGACGTTGCTGCTTCTGTCTCTTTAATGCGAGAGGAAGCAATGCAGTGGAATTGGTGGAAACTGGCAGAGCTGTAGATGTTACTAGAGGAGGAGATCCCTGTGGAAAGATGGCACTGATGGAGAGTTACCAGAATCTGACCCGGGTGGTGGACTACTGTGAAAACAACTACATACAGGCTGCAGACAAGAGAAAAGCTTTAGAAGAGTCCAAAGCCTACACAACCCAATCCATAGCTAGACTTGCTTCTCAAATAAATGCACTGGCCAACAATGTACTCCAGTTGCTGGATATCCAAACCTCTCAGCTTTGGAGAATGGAGCCTTCCACCAATCATATGTCACAGACCGTGGACATTCATAAAGAGAAAGTGTCTTGAAGAGACATTGGCATTTTGACAACAAATAAGAATACACCAAGAACTCACAAAATAATAGCACCTGCACATATGGAGCGCTCTGTAAGGTGTATTCAGAAACCTATTGACTATACAATTCTGGATGTTGTGGGCCGTGGTGTCAAGCATGGAAATACCCAGCCTGCAAGAACTGGCACACTGTCCAGAACAAATCTTCCTACTCAGAAACCTCCAAGCCCTCCCATGTCAGGCTGGGGAACACTGGGACAAAATACTCCTTACAAAACCCTGGAACCTGTTAAACCCCCAGCAGTTCCTAATGACTACATGATAAGTCCTGCTAGGCTCAGAAGTCAGCATAGTCCAGGCAGGACGGCTTCTTTACACCAGACACCGAGGACACACAGTAGAAGTAGTGGGGGGGAGTAGAAGTCGAGAAAGCAGTGGAAGCAGCACTATTGGCATCCCCATTGCCATGCCTATATTTCACCACTCACTATTGGACCAGCAGCCCCAGGCTTAGGTCCCAGTTCCCAGTACGGCACAATGACCAGGCAGATTTCTCAACACAACTCGACCACTTCCTCGATGTCTTCTGGTGGATACAGACGAACTCCCTCTTTGCTCAATTTTCTGCTCCTCAGCCTCATGTTAACGGAGGTCCACTTTATTCTCAGAATTCAATTTCTGTTGCTCTCACCCCTACCCCTATGCCTCAGTTGACTCCACAGATAACCTCTCACAGGCTTCGTGGCCAGGATGTAGGAAAGCATTGCTGATAGTCCAACTCCACCACCACCACCTCTCCCAGATGACATTCCCATGTTTGATGAGTCTCCGCCTCTGCCACCACCCCCAGTGGATTATGAGGATGAAGAGTCTGCAGTAGTTCAGTATAATGATCCACATGCAGATGGGGATCCTGCTTGGGTCCCAAGAATTATATGGAGAAAGTTGTGGCACTATATGATTATATGAAAGACAAGGACGATGAGCTATCATTTATGGAGGGTGCAATCATTTATGTGATAAAGAAGAATAATGATGGCTGGTATGAAGGAGTCTGCAATCAAGTGACTGGTCTGTTCCCTGGGAACTGTGTTGAATCAATCATGCGCTATGCTGATTACATTTTTGCTTTTAAAGCAGGTTCTTCTTATTAGTCATACTGTGGGATTATTATGGTTAACAGAGTTGTCTTAAAATATTTTCAAACGTGCCCATATTTTCAGGACATGCTGTTTTATTGGTATAATTGAATGTCTACCTGTAGGCATAAGTCTTTGAGGCAGTTTGTGTATTGCTAATCAGCAATTAATACAGGAGGCTGTCCATACCTGATAATGCTTATGTACTTACACAGTTAACTTTATGACCAGCCTAAGTATTCTGGGGGAGTGGTGTAGAATATTTAACAAATCATGATTCAGACCGTACCATTACATGTTTCCATGCGGCATGGTTACTAACGCTATGTCAGACTAATATTAAAACCAGAAAACTACAATCCTCGTGCTGGTCATACTTTCCGTTTAGATTTTCTCATTATTGAAATATACTATTTGTTTAAAGCATGCATACAAATTTATGTATTGAAATATACATAAAAAATCCAAGATGCTTCCAATTTGTGTAATATTTACTTGGAGTACTCGTACTTAGGTCTCATGAAATGAATTGAGTCTCTAAGGTCTCTATGTGAAACAAAACAAAGGGTTATCTGTAATGTTGTAATTTGTACCTAAGTTTTTTAATGGGTGAATTTGCGTTATAAATTTTTTCCATTCATAAATACATAAATGAACCAAAGATTTTTGTCCTTTCCCTCACTGGTTTGCTTATAAAATAAATGAGTAAATTTAAAAAATATTCTACTTCTCTCTTGTTTCCCGAAAGAATAACAGAATAATTTGTTATTAGGACTATGTAAATGTTACATATAGGTGAACCATTTAGTTTGCAGTGGTTTTTTTTTTTCCCCTTTACCTAAACAATTCTGTTTTTCCTAGGATTAAATATTGTTCGTTTTTTTTTTGTTTGTTTGTTTTGTTTTGTTTTTGTTTTTTTTTTTAACTAGCTTAGTAGGGCACTTGGGTGGATCAGTTGGTTAAGAGTCTGACTCTTGGTTTTGGCTCAGGTCATGATCTCGTAGTTTTGTGAGTTTGAGCCCCACATCAAGCTCTGTGTTGACAGTGCAGAGCCTGCTTGGGATTCTCTCTCTCTCCCTCTGTCTCTGCCCCTCCCCTGATCGTGCTATCTCTCTCTCTCTCTCTCCAAACTAAATAAACTTTAAAAAAATATATAGGGGCGCCTGGGTGGCTCAGTCGGTTGAGCGTCCAACGTTGGCTCAGGTCATGATCTCAGGGTTCGTGGGTTCAAGCCCCGCGTCAGGCTCTGTGCTGACAGCTCAGAGCCTGGAGCCTGCTTCGGATTCTGTGTCTCCCTCTCTCTGCCTCTCCCCCACTCATATTGTGTCTCTGTCAAAAATAAATATTAAAAATTTAAAAAGAATTTGTAAAAAACTAGCTTGATTTTGTCTTTATGCTTACATCTAATTCAATGCCCAAAGCATCTCCAGTTGTTTAGTTCTCCACTTAGGACAAATAGACGCATCAAGTATCTCACCAGTTTTGTCTTTAGAGAAATCTTACTTGGAGTCTTTGACATGCTCCAGAATGGCCTGGGTGTGCTCTGAATCTGGGGCAGCATGCTCTTTTGGATTCCTATGGCTGCTCTAACAAATTACCACCAACTGGGTGGCTTCAAACAATGGAGATTTATTTTCCCCCACTTCTGGAGGCCTAAAATCTGAAGTCCGTACCACTGGGCAGAAATCAAGTGTCAGCAGAGGTACTAAGAGAGAAGCCATTCCTTGCCTTTTCCAGCTTCTGGTGGCTGCCACATCCCCTGGCTTGTGACCACACACTCCAAACCCCTTCCTTCCCTGCTCCTTTCTTCCCCCTCCTTCTTCGTGTTGTCTTTGGGAGCTTGTAGCATGTTCTGTTTATCCCTGGTAATCTGAAATTTTACAATGACCAGTTCTAGGTGGATGTATTTTTATCCATTTTACTGGCATTCCGTGGCTTTTAAAAAAAGATGAGGGTTGGGGCGCCTGGGTGGCTTGGTCGGTTAAGCGTCTGACTTTGGCTCAGGTCATGATCTCACGGTCCGTGAGTTTGAGCCCCGCGTCGGGCTCTGTGCTGACAGCTCAGAGCCTGGAGCCTGTTTCAGATTCTGTGTCTCCCTCTCTCTCTGCTCCTCCCCTGTTCATGCTCTGTCTCTCTCTGTCTCAAAAATAAATAAAACGTTAAAAAAAAATTAAAAAAGATGAGGGTTAACTTTAAAGTTCCAGAAAATTTACTTAAACTGTTTTATTAATGCTCTTCCTTCCCTACCCTTCCCACCCTAGCTTCTCTGTTCTTTTATTCATTCTGGAACTCCTACTACTCAGATACTGAATGTTTTGATATACCACTCTCATTTTCTGTCCCATGCCCCTTTTTCCTTTTTTCCATCTCTTTGTGTTTGTGCTCCCTCCAGCTTCAAATATCCTCTTGAAATGAAGGCACAGTTGGCATAGTCAGGGTTTGCAGGGCATGACACAAGCCTCCTGGGGGTTGGGAGTTCCTACCAGCCCAGCAGTGGCACTTCATCTTTAGTTCCAGTGGTGGGGCAGGAGGTGGGTTGGAACCGAAGCCTGTAGTGATGAGCAGTATGTACCAGCTCTGAGAGCCCTTCTGGCTCCCAGCAATGAAAAATTTTATTTCTAAGATTAAAAGCTTCTACTTTTGCTAGTTTTCCCTAAACTATCACCTGTGAATTGAGACATCTTATGTTCATGGAAACAGGAGCCCTGATATTTTGCTTACCATGCTTGTTAGTCCCCTGAGAAATTGTGAAGGATATTTATACAACGATTGATGAGTTCATGGTCCAGTTAAGACCTGTGCTACACCTTGAGCAGCTATAGCTGGATAATAACACATCTCAGTTTGCCAGAGACAATTACTATGTGTGTTCCCAGAGTGATTATGAATAGCTTACTCCTTGCTTTCAAAAGTGTTCTAGTTTAGATGATTAATTATGTGGTCACCCTACTTATACTTGCATGTGAACTAGGACAGAGGCTCTAGGACATCCTGGATTTAGTCAGCTACAAAAGGCCTCCTTGGAATAAAGAAAACTTCAGAGTTTCAAGAGTTAGAGCTTATTGTTTAACAACTAGCTTTGACCCTTGTGACCCGTTTCAGTTGTATTGAAACAATTAAAAGAGTAGTACAGAATATCACTTAGCTAACCTTTACTACTTTATGAATAATATAAGCTAGTCTGGGATTAGAGCAAAGGCTGATGTGATTTTTGAAATTTGATAGTCTCATAAGAAAATTACTCTCAGAAGCTGAATTAGAATGAATCAAAGTCTATGTCCAAAAACTACATAAGAGTTAAATATTTAATTTTGTTAGGAAATGATTATTACAAAACCTTAATGAAGTGGTCACTGAAAGATTTGAAAGTGGTGATCAATTTTTATTTTAAAACCTGGAAATGGATTGTTGCATAAGAACAAATAGAGTTATTGGAATGAGAATAAGTGGAAAGTCGTAGTTATACCATAGTTTTAATCAAATTGGTATTGGAAGAGATTAAGGGTCATAAAGGTGAATTTAGGTGTTCTTTTCTTTATCTTTTTCTTTTTTTCTATTTATCTATCTACCTATCTATCTATTTATTTATTTATTTATTTATTTATTTATTTATTTAGAGTTACAATCCAGAAGCCATTCTATGTGCTGCTAGGGTAAACAACAAAGACAGAACTTGTTTATTAGTCTAAACTGCATGCTAAGGGGAAATTTTAAAAATCCTGGTTTGCACAGCTAGGTGAGAGATCGTCCAGGTAAGCAATTTAAGGCATTTACCATATCAGCAAATAGGAAAAAAAAATTTCTTTTCAATTAAGGCAAATCAGAGGAAAAGCAAGATCATTATTATGTAAGAGTGATGTTTCTGGTTTACTCTGGTTTACTCACCTGGGAAATCCTGGGATTGTGGTAATCTTGGCAGGATCTAGTTGTCTTAAGGTTGATCGCTGTAGTCTCAAAACAGAATTAATGTTTGTGTACTTTAATGTTAAAAGTAAATGTCTTCCTGGAATGCCTTGTCTGGAATCTAAGTTGCAGGGAGGAGAAGGGAAGAATGGGAAAGGAAGAAGGGAATAAGTATTTCTTCTGAGTCTAAATTCAGGCCTTGGGAAAGTAGAATCTAATCAAGAAAAGTTGGAGTGAAGTATATTCCTTTATAAGAGAAAGTTCAAAGGCACCCTCCCACCCCTCCCCCATGCTTAAATAAAAATAGCAGAAAAGGTTTAAACGAGTTTATGAGCTATTTATGTGACACATAGTACCTTCTTTTCTTACAAGGACATTCCAAAGCTCTTACAACACTCAAGTAGTGGGTGATTTCCAAGTCTGAGGGTTCTGGGGGGCTTTTGAGCAGTTTTTGCTTATTTATTTTAAAATTAACTTTATTGATGTCAATTTTATACACAAAAAATGCATCCATTTTCAGTGTATACTCAATGAGTCTTGACCATTAATAGAACTGTAAGTCTACCACAAACAAGATATAAAACATTTCTATCCACCCCCCCCCAAAGTTCCTCTTTCACCCCTTTTGCAGTCAATTCACCTACATACACCAAGCCCCAGGCAACCACTGATGTGCTTTCTGTTAATATAGATTGCTTTGCCTATCCTATAATTCCATATAAATAAAATCATGCCAGTACAAATTCCTTTGTGTTTATTAGCTTCTTCAGTTTTTGAGATGTAAGTATCTTGTGGGTATCAATAGTTGGTTCCTTTTTATTATTCCACAGTGGTCTGTTGCATGGATTTACCATAATTTGTTCGTCCATTTACTAGGGGATGGACATTTCACTTGTTACAATATTGGCCAGTATGAAAACAGCCACTATAAACATTGTGGACAAGTGTTTTCATTTCTTTTGGATAAATATCGAGGAGTAGATTTGCTGGTCATGTGGTAGGTGAGTGTTGAACTTTATGAAAAATGGCCACACTGTTTGCCAAAGTAGTTGCACCATCTTACAGTCCCATAGGCAATGTATGTGAGTCACCAACATTTGATACTGGCAGTCTTTTATTTTATTTATTTATTTATTTATTTTTTCCCAGAAAATATTTTGTGATATTTATTTATTTACTTATTTATTTTCACTATTAATATATGAAATTTATTGTCAAATTGGTTTCCATACAACACCCAGTGCTCATCCCCAAAGGTGCCCTCCTCAATACCCATCACCCACCCTCCCCTCCCTCCCACCCCCCATCAACCTTCAGTTTGTTCTCAGTTTTTAAGAGTCTCTTATGCTTTGGCTCTCTCCCACTCTAACCTCTTTTTTTTTTTTTTTTTTTTTTTTTCCTTCCCCTCCTTCATGGGTTTCTGTTAAGTTTCTCAGGATCCACATAAGAGTGAAAACATATGGTATCTGTCTTTCTCTGTATGGCTTATTTCACTTAGCATCACACTTTCCAGTTTCATCCACGTATACTGGCAGTCTTTTAAATTTTAGCCAGTGTATTGGCTGTAGTGTAATTTCAATGTGGTTTAAATTTGCACTTACTTCAAGATGAATTTTGAGCATTTTTTTTCATGTACATATTGACCATTTGTATATTTCCTTTGTGTGAACTATTTAAATCTTGTACCTATTTTTATTTGGCTGTCTTTTTACTATTGAATTGTAAGAGTCCTTTATGCATTCTGGATATAACTACTCCATCAGATATCTGTGTCAAGAATATTTTCTCCTATTCTGTGGTTGGTGTTTTCACTTCCTTAATGGTATTATTAAAAAAAGCATTCGTTTTTAATTTGGAGAAAGTCTTTTGTATCCATTTGCTCTTTTGTGATTAATACTTTTTATGTCCTGAGAATTATTTCCGTAACCCAAATATGCAAAGAGGTTTCCTATCTACTCTCCTTGAAATGAGATAGTTTTAGCTTTCACATTTAGCTCTATGATCCAATTCAAGGTTTTTTGTGTGTGTGTGATGGGAGGTATGTGTTGAGGTTCTTTTGTTTTCATATGGATAACTACTTGTTCTAGTATTGTTTATTGAAAAGCTCTCCTTTCTTCCATATATTACCTTACCACCTTTGTTTTTAAAAAGAAATAACATATGGGAGTGCCTGGGTGGCTCAGTTGGTTAAGTGTCCGGCTTCAGCTCAGGTCATGATCTCGCAGCTCGTGAGTTCGAGCCCCATGCTGGGTTTTGGTTTGACAGCTCAGAGCCTGGAGCCTGCTTTGGATTCTGTGTCTCCCTCTCACCCTGCCCCTCCCCCACTCACACTCTGTGTCTTTCTCTCTCTCAAAAACAAATAAACATTTAAAAAAATTAAAAAAAAAATAAAGGTTAAAAAGAAAAAAAATAGCATATGTGTGGGTCTATTATTTTTGGAATCTGGAATCTCTATCATGTTCTATTGCTATTTGTGTATCCTATGCCAATACTGCACTATTTTAATTACTATAGCTTTACAATAATCCTTGAGTTGTCCTACTTAGTTCTTATTTTTGAAAACTCTTTTGGTGATTCTTCCTTTGAATTTTCATACTAGTTTTAGAATGAGCTTATCTATACAAACACACACACACACACACACACACACACACACATAAACAAACAACACCAACCTGTATTAAATCTATAAATCAATTTACAATTGATAACATATTTGTTATCAATAGCAGTCTTGTCTCATCTAACCCATAAACATGGTGTATCTGTTCACTTAGCATCATCTATAATATATGACAATAATGTTTAGATTTCAGTGTATGATTCTTATTCATGTTTTGTTTTACTTATTTATTTATTTATAAAGTTTTATTGATTTAAGTAATCTCTACACTCTAGGTGGAGTTTGAACTCATGACTCTGAGGTCAAAAGTCGTGTGCTCTTCTGACTAAACCAGCCAGCCCCCGCTATTTTTGTTTATTTTATTCCATAGTGTTTCATATGCTGAATGATACTATAAATGATTATGATTTTATTTTCTGATTTTTCATTGCTACTATATTAAAATATAATTGATTTTTGTCTATTGACCTAGTATTCACTAACTTTGCTAAATTCATTTCTAATCCTAGAAGCTTTTTGGTACATTTCTTAGGATGTTCTCTGTATATAGTCATGCAATTAGTTAATAAAGGCAGTTTAATAAAATACTTCTTCTTTGATATTTAGGACTTTTGTTTATTTTTCTGGCCTTAATCACTAGTTTTGATCTCCAGTACAATGTTGAATTGGTAAAGGCAGAATTTCTTGCCTTGGTCCCCAAAATAGGCATATAGTTTTAACAGTAAGTATGCTGCTAGCTTTAGGTTTTTCATAGTTTGCAAAAAGCTTTTTAATCATTCATGGATGTTGGATTTTGTCAAAGTTTTTCTTGCATCTATTGAGATGATCATACAACTTTTCTTTTTTATTCTCTTATGAATTACACTTACTCTGTGGTGAATTACATTAATATTTGAATATTTGGATTCCTGAAATAAATCCCACTTGATCATAATTTATCATTTTTCTATATTGTTGAGTTTGATCTGCTAATATTTTGTTCAGATTTTTTGTGCCTACGTTCATGAAATCTGTAGCTTTCTTGTAAAATATTTGTCTGGCTTAGTTATGAAGGTAATACTAATGGTAAGATTAGTTGGGAAGTGTCCCTCTTTCTCTATTTTCTAAAGTTATTTGAGTAAAATTGTTACTTTTTTTCTCCTTAAGTGTTTTATTGAATTGACCAGTAGAGTCACCTAGAAATTGAGTTTACTTTGTGGGAATATTTTAATTAAGACTCTAATTTCTAAAAATAGTCATAGGTCTCTTCAGATTTTCCATTTTTTCCTTGAATCAGTTGGTAACTTTTTTATCTGTGTCTGTCAAGGAATTTGTCCATTTCATGTAAGTTGTCAAATTTAGTGGAATAAAATTGTTTATATTATTCTCTTAACATTCTTTTAATGTCTGTAGTATATGTACTACTGTCTTCTGTTTTATTCCTAAATTTTATATTTGTGCCTTTTTAAAAATTGATCTAATTAGAGGTTTGTCAATTATATTGTTCTTTTCCAACTAGCATTTGATTTCATTGACTTCTCTGCATTTTCTTTGTTATTTTACTGATCCTCAATTTTATCTATATATTTTTTCTACTTACTTTGGGTTTAATTTGATTTTAATTTTTTAGTTTCATAAGGATACCTGTATCAGCGATTTTAAGCCTTTATTATTTTCTATTATTATCATTTAAAGCTATAAAGTTTCCATCTAATTTCTGTTTTAGCTGCATCTCACAACTTTTGATATGCTGTGTTTTTATTACCGTTCAGTTCAAAATATCTTACTATTTCCCTTGGTTTTTTTTCTTGACTCATAGTGTTCCAATGTTTGGAAGTTTTACAGATATATTATTATTGGTTTCTAATTTAATTTCAGGTACTCAGAGAACATAGCCTGTATAATTTCAATCACTTCAAAGTTTTTGGGAAATATTATTATACGGTCCAGGAGAAGGTTCATCTTGATGAGTACTCCAAGCCATTTGAAAAAAAAAAATGTGTACTATTTTATTGTTGAATGTCAACTAATGTCAATTAGCTCAAGTTGATCAGTAGTATTTGTTGGTCAGATACGATTTTCTTACTACTTTTTTCTATCAAGTATGTATATGAAAGTGCTGACTTCTTCAGCTTTAGCGATTAGATTTGCCTACTTCTTTTAGTTGTAGCAGTTATTGATTCATGTACTTTGAAGTGTGATTAAGTATATGCTTGTTTAGGATTGCTCAGAATTTTTGATGAATTACCTCCTTCATCTTTGTGCAACGTTCTTCATTATCACTTGTGATACTCTTTTTTTTAAAGTGCACTTTGTCTGAAATAAGTAGAGCTATCCCAACTTGGTTGGTTAATGTTTAGATGATGTTCTTTTCCCCCATCTTTCCATTTTCAACCTGTATATGTCTTTATGATGTAAGAGGGATTTGTGTGAAGAGCATATTGTGTGTTGCATTTAAATTTAATTTGACAATTTTCTCCTTTTAATTTGGGTATTTACATGATCTGAAAATAAATTATTATCAATTTTTCATTTTTATCAAACCTTCAAGGAAGGGATAATTAATTCCATGTTATTTAAGCTGCACCGACCATATCAGATCATAGAGAAGGAAAGATTCCAAATTATTCTATGAAGCCAGCACAACGCCAACAAAGAGCACCAAAAAAGAGAAAAAATTACTGGGGGGAAAAAAATCTATTTTATGCATATTGGTGCAAAATTCATAAATTAATAACAAATAGAATCACCCAGTGTTATGTTAAAAATAACAAACAAAAATAACAAACACACAAGCAAGTGGGCTGTTTTTTAAAAAGTAATAGGTGAAAAGAGGTGAAAAATCATATAAATAGCTCCATAAATGCTAAAAATCCCGTAAAGGCATTTGATAAAATTCACCTTATGTCCCTAATTTTAACTATTAAAGTTTTTTTTTATCATTTTATTTTATTTCATCATGATAAGTATACTCTTTTTAAAAATTCATTTATTTATTTATTTATTTATTTATTTAATGTTTTTATTTATTTTTGAGACAGAGAGAGACAGAGCATGAGCAGGGGAGGGGCAGAGAGAGACACACACAGAATCCGAAGCAGGCTCCAAGCTGTCAGCACAGAGCCCGACGCGGGGCTCGAACTCATGAACCGTGAGATCATGACCTGAGCTGAAGTCGGACACTCAACCAACTGAGCCACCCAGGCTCCCCAATAAGTATACTCTTTAATCCCCATCACCTATTGAACCCATCTCCCTCTCCCCTCCCAGTTTGTTCTCAATAGTTTAGAGTCTGTTTCTTGGTTTGTCGCTCTCTCTCTCTCTCTCTTTTTTTTCCTTTGCTCATTTATTTGTTTCTTAAATTTCATATATGAATGAGAGTGTATGGTATGTATGTTTCTCTGAATGACTTATTTCATTTAGCATTATACCCTCTAGATCCATCCATTTTGTTGCAAATGGCAAGATTTCATTGTTTTGTTTTTTTTTTTATGGCTGAACAATAATCCGTTGTGTGTGTGTGGGGGGGGGTATAGATATCACTTCTTCTTTATCAGTTTCTTTCATGATTATTGGTCTGTTGAGGCTGTCTAATTCCTCTGAGGTCCAACTGGTGATTTATATTTCCTCAAAAAACTACCAATTTCAGCTGGTTTTCAACTGAATTTACATGTAGTCCAGCACAATATCCTCCAAGAATTCTCCTTTCTCTGTGTTAGTGGTTATTTCCCTATTTTAATTTTCAACTTTATATGTTTGAGTCATTCCTCCCCCAACCCCTATTAGATTACCTAGACCTAAAATAATCCATCAAATGACACATACTTTTCAAATAGTAGCCTACTTACTATGTACACAGCCCAGAAATAGAGGAGCTGAAATCAGGGACAAGGATGAGGAAGGTAACAGGAGAGGGGTAGTTTGACAAACACAAGTCACTGAATAAACATTTAAAAAGCAGAGAGCCCGTGCACATATGACCTGGTCTTGAACACCCTGTATCTCCTTTTCCCAATCCTCCACACCCAGTAAAAACCTGCTACATCCCACCTTGCCTTCAACACCCAGGTGTCACCTCCTCTTGGAAACTTACCTGGATTTCATGGGAAAAGTCAACGCCTTTCCTCTGATATTCAAGATTACTTTTTTTCTTTGAATTTTGAAAAATTTCAAATACAGAAAGTTAAAAGAATAAAACCAATGGGATTAATCAATGTTAACATTCGGTCAGTTTTACTTTAGATCTTTTTTGTTAAAAGAAGCATTATGGACAAATTAAAAGTCCTTCCTTTTGAATGAAATCTTTCCATTTGCAATGACATGGATGGAGCTAGAGTGTATTATGCAAAGCGAAATAAGTCAGGCAGAGAAAGACAAATACTATATGATTTCACTCATATATGGAATTCAAGATACAAAACAGACAAGGGGCATCTGAGTGGCTCAGTTGGTTAAGCATCCGACTTCGGCTCAGGTCACGATCTCACGGATGGTGAGTTCGAGCCCCGCATGGGGCTCTGGGCTGACAGCTCAGAGCCTGGTTAGCTAACTTTGATTTAAATAAAAATTTGAAAGGAAAAATAAATAAATTAATAAAAGTCCTTCCTTTTACCAACCAAAGCAATTTCTTTCCTTCACCAGAGACCACCACAAATGTGAATTTGGTAGTTATTGTGACATATTTGTATCCATAAATTATAAATAGTATTATTTGTGATTTCCATTAAAATCAAATGTTCATGAAAGAAATAAGAAAATAAATTATTATCCACTTGGCAATTTTTTCAGGCTCATCCCTACTGGGATTAACACTGGGGAAAGAACCATAACCGCAGTGCTAAAGTAGTTGCCTAGGTTTTTGTATTTCTCTCTCTGGAGAACTTTACTGTTGAAGATGACAAATCATCTTAAGCATTTTATTATTTTTTTCCCTCTGTGTAATTTGATTCATTCATTCACTCATCCATGAATTTATTCAAGAAGCATTTGTAACAGGGTCACAAGATTTATGTATACGACGTCTCAGGTATGTAGTCAGGATATGTTTTTAAAAATTATGTCTAAAACAACCCCAATCTATACTATAACCATCAGTCTATCAAGTAAAAGGCAAAAAAAGTAGCTTCTAGTCTTATTAAAACATGGACCACTGTAATGATTGAAATAATCTTTTAAGGTTGTGCTCTTTATCACTTGGTAAAAAGAAATGCTCAGTTTCCTAGAATCTTCCTGTCTTCCTGATTCTCTCCCAGGGCATCTTAGGGAAGGAGGACTTCATGACTTCCTGGCTGGGGGAAGATAGGCTCCCCAGAACTTGCAATGGTTTTGTTCCATTCCTCCAATCTTCATGAGGGTGCCCTGTTTGCTTGGTTGTTGCCTGCCTACTGCATTTGTAGCTGAGGTCTTTACCTTGTGGAATAGTCTTGTTTATCTTGTTTGGTTAGTTTTGCAGTTGACCTTAGGTTACACTGGTACAAAAAAACCTTTGTCCTCCGTGTGGCCTCCTACTGTGATGGTCCATCCCAAACCAAGGCCAGGGATCCCTTTACATCTCACCAATCCAGACCCTAAAAGGCAATCTGTCACCTGCTTCTCAAATTACCTGATGGTTCAATCCTTCCTCCCCAGGCTTGCTCTACTCTACACAAGGAATAAAGGAAGATTTTGTTATTGCAAGGCAGAAATGGTAAGCTGCCCCGAAAAGCAAATTTGAAGGCTACTCTCTAAGCACTCTTTGTTGCCAAATTAAACTCTGATGTGGTTTTGCCCCAGCTTGGTTAGGGCAACCTGTGGTTTGGGTTCTTCGTAGAGACTCAAACAACCCAACAGCTTCCTTCTTCCCATGGCAGTCCTAACACCCAGTCCTGGTGGAAGCCCAGAGAGAAGTTGGGACATTCAGATCTGTTTTCCACATCTCCTCTTTCCCTTTTCCTTCCTACGGCCCTCTATAATAGGGATGGGCTTCCCTTCCTTCTGTATCACATCCTCCTCGTATCACCATGCAGCAAGGCCTGGCTATCAGGGGCCGAAGGCATATAGGTGTTAACGTTATGTGAGAAATCAGAGTCCTCTCTAGGCTTAAAAAAAATGAAAGAAAGGAATTTAGAAAATTCTTTGGCTATAAAGCCTACAAGTCTTTGGCTTTTAAATTTATTGTGTTACTTTAAAGCCCTATGTAAATGATAGGAATTGAATAGCAACATCCTTATTCATATTTCTTTAGTCACCAGTCAAGTGGATATTTCTGGTCAACTGAGAAGGAGCTCTCAGAAGGAGATGGTGCCATAGAGAAGCAAACAGTTCTTATTCAGAAGGCCAGCTTTGGAACTGGGTGGAAAATTCCAGTATCCACCATCTTTCCAATTTCCCTTTTCTGGCCAAAGCTGCAAAGCATGGTTGTTGAGTAGAAACATCTATTTACCCTCATCCTAGGAAGATATTTTCTTTCACCTTTGGAAAGCAACATGCTGCTATCTGACCTTTATTATGTCCTCACTGAATGCTTTGCAATGCTTCACAGTGATTTGCAATGCTTTGCAATAACTTTAGGGTTACCACATGAAAAATAATTGAAAATCTCTTGGTCCTTAGGAGATGAGGCCTCCCAGACATGCATATATGCAAATAAAAACGATCTCTGACTTCCCTTTGTGTGTTCAACCTGTTTGCACTACTGACCAGATACAAGAAGAAAATATTTCTTATTCCATGTGGCCATGTTCCAGGTAGAATGACACTACACATTTCAACTTGGTTTCAAAGCCTCTGCCCTGAAAAGAAAAAAGAAAGAGAGCGTGTATAATCTTGTTCTCATGGGATTAGAATCTGTTTGGAACACCATACAATGACTGGAAAGAGGAGCAGAAGCAGTACATCTTTCAGCAAAGTGCCAAGGCCCTGGAGTCAGAGCTGGCTGGTTTCTTCCTATTTATGTTACCCCATAATTGGAATAATTAGTTAACTGACAAAGTTTAAACACAGGGTTTATTTTATGACCTCCTATAAAATAATATCCTCAAGAGTCTGAAAAACAGAAGTTCAGTAAAAGTCCATCTTAAGTTTGTGAACTCTTCTAAAAACAACAGATAATTGAAAAGAGTATGTGTATAAGTTTGTTGTATAGAGCATGAAAATAATGCGAGGAAATAGAATTAGGCAAAAGAAAATGTTTTTTTTTCTACCATAAACTTAAATGTTTGACACCTGCTTCCACATGTTTATTCTATTATCTAGAATTGCATAATTAGTTATTCTGAATTTAATGTTGACATTACATGATATTCCATAAAGACCATTGTAAATCCTAAGTTCCCTGCCTTTTGAAAAGTTGAGAACCTCTGCTCTATAAGGTCTTTCTGACATCAAAACTCTATAGGAAAAATAAAAACACTCCTATTGCACTTTGAGGTTCTGTTACAAATATTCTGTGGTTGGATGGGTTAATTAAGTTTAAATTATCTTATATATGATAAAACCAATGGTCCTCTGAGATTATGCAATTTATTCAGGTCACACAAAGTTGATGAAATATCTGGAATGGGAACTTCATGCATTTCCTGTATACTTCACTAATATGGGGGTCGGAGCACAGTGTCTTAGATCTCTAAGGTTATTGCATCTTTGGGTTCAGCATGACAGGCAAGTCACCTGTGTGCTATGCTTTCACTCAACAAAACCAACAATGACTATGAAAAATGGTGTCCACAGTAGAAATTCAGATGGCCACAGTTAGAATATATTTTCCATTTATATTGAGAAGCATATTCTTTGATGCATACCACATACTTCAGCATTTGAACTAGATGGAATCTTAACGACAAAGGAAACAGATAAGTATTTTGTTTTATCTCTCTTCTATGTGGCTTTTTTTTAGAATGAAAGAGTACCTACATAGTTCCTGAACTATGAAATATTATCTTTGCTTATCAGAATTATTCCACTCTTCCTTACCAGATCTTACAATATTACTGCCTCCCTTTCTCAGTCCAGGCTTTTCCATGAATGTAATATATTATATGAAAGGGGCCTGAAGAAAACACATAGCATCCTGACATGCTTAGTGACCTAAGGAGAAGTGTTGCAACTGTGGGTAGAGTTAGAGTGTGGGAAGAGCTTATGAGGAGATCTAGTCCCATGTGTTATATTGTTCAAGTAAGAGCTGCACACTGCGTGGAAGTTGCATTGCCAGTCAACATAAAATGACCTAGGCCTGTGCACATAAATTAGATCTTTAGTTTTAGCTACAAAACGAGCCTCAAGTACATAGCATGGAAACTGAAGACTGTTCCACTCATCCTATCTTTTGAAAAAAGGCAGTGTCTGGATAGAAATCATTTAATAAAAATCTACAATGGGGCTTATAAAACAATACTGCAGCTTAAGAATAGGGAACAACATTCCCAAATATAAAAGAAAATCAGTTTATATAAGAAACATCATAATTTTAGAAAGCAATTGCTTCATTTCTCCTCAAGTGTATGAATGGTGTAGCCTCCATGAAACAGGTGCTCTGGCCATCAAGCTAAGGCAAAGGCTGGGGTCAAAATACTATCTGAATGAATGGGAAACTAATACACTAATAAATACACTAATACACTAATAAACTACAGGTACACAAGTTTAAAAATCTTCTCAAAATGGAAGTAGTAAATAGTAGAATTAACGCTTCTGACATCAAATCAACATTCTGGAGGGCAAACTTGAGATACTCATCAAAAAACTGTAGAGTGGGTTAAAAAAACACTTCTTAATGTGATAAAGGTTAAAAATAAAAGAATAGATGACAATAACTTTAATTTTTATTGAGCATATATTACATTTTAGGCATACATTGGGCAAATTCAAATGA
This sequence comes from Panthera onca, assembly GCF_046562875.1. Taxonomy (NCBI): domain Eukaryota; kingdom Metazoa; phylum Chordata; class Mammalia; order Carnivora; family Felidae; genus Panthera; species Panthera onca. The sequence goes on from NC_138342.1 coordinate 82,847,541, forward strand.
AAAAGAAATCAAGATGGTTTCATAAACATCATATAGAGTAGCATGCATACAAAGTAGCACCAGACCTGACAAAGAGGGTCATTTTGTATTGATAAAAGGAAAGTTGCATTGTCAAGAAATATCCTGGCATTAAATAATGTGATATTTTACAAGTTACAACTTCGGAGAATGAGAGACACACTTAAAAGGAACCGAGAAGTACTGATCTAATCTAAGGGAGAGGAATGCATACAGGTTGGGCCACCCAATCCATGAGGATGCCGAGACACCTAGTCATAAAATCTTTTTTTTCTTCCTAGTCATAAAATCTTAATGAACAATGGCTTAAGGCTTTGCTTCTCGAAGTGAGGTCCACAGACGAACAGCATGGGATTCGCCTGGAGCTTTCTAGAGATGCAGAATCTCGGGCTCACCCTATACCTACTGAATCCAAATCTGCATTCTAACAAAATGCCCAGGTGATTCAAATGCACATTACTCATTCATGCATACACATATATACTTCATACATAAAGAAGATTTTGAATAATAAAAAGTAAGGTAAATTTATATGTGCTATATACTTTACATATGGACTATCCTCTTTTTTTGAACATTTATGGAAGACTTATGAAATGCATCACTTGGCTATAGATAAAACTATCAATTCTGAATAGTAGAAGTTGTAAAAGTCAAATAATCTACAAATTACATTAAAATTTAATGGCACAGATTTGAACAAAAATCAACAAACCAAAAAATAATAACTACTAGCTATTGTTTCAAAGAAGATATTAAAAATAAAATTATGGACTTTTTAGAAAACTATACACCGAAATTTGTAAGATGCTCTCAACTGTACTCATAGGCAAAAGCTTTAATTATTTAATACGAAAAGTTCTAATCTAAATATTTAAGTTAAGGAAGTAGAGGAACTATAGCAGCTTTGTGGAAGGCCAAGACACATATGTCTGATGACAAAACTGATTCAATTGATTTTTTTCTTATACAGATTATAAATCATATTCTTCAACCACTTAGAGCTTTGTCATTGTTCTTTACACTGATGTAGAAACCAATCATTACTTAGACGGTGCTGTGCTCCTTGAAAATAGAAGTTTTTAACTGCCTGAAAATCAGACCCAGAGCTAGAATAGCTCACTCATTAACTAGAGGGCCACAGAAGAGTTTTACTTGCAGCTTACAGCTGAGCCCCTTTCCTGATCATCTTTCCAGGAAGGATAGAAGAGGAGAGTATTCTGTTTCCTTTTATTGTTTTAACAGGGCAAATAATATGGGCTCGTAGTGGCATCTGATCACAACATCCTGCTCTGATTTAGGACAAAAGGACAAGCTTCTTGCTAATTTTTATGGACAGATAACAGATAATTATATTTGACTTTCTAAACAAAGAGAATTTTGAAGTGATTTCTGTACATTACATGTGTGCCTCTTTTACTGCAGATATTCAGGATATGTCAGAATAGAGTCCAGCCCTTGGTGTATTTTGCTTAAGAACAATAGAAAATAAAAGCTGTTAATCACATCTGTCCCTATAAAACAACAACAACAAAAACAACAACAACAACTTATTATGTAGTTTGCCAGGAAGTCTTGGGGTCCATTTAGAGGATTTTCCTAAGTGATTCTGAGAACAAGGACTTAGGACTTTGTCCATAAGAGTTATTGAGAAACTTTGGATGTTTTTAAATGGGGAAGAGGGACTCATAATCATTTTGGCATCTTAAAATGATCATCGTTATTGTTCATGTGATGAAGACTAGATTAGATAGGAATGAAGCTGAAGATTGAAGCTGGAGACTGAAAATCCACATATGACTTCTGACTACCCCAAATTTAACTACTAATAGCCTATGGTTGACCAGAAGCCTTACTGAGAACATTAAACAGCTGTCTAACACATATTTTTATATCTATTATATACTGTATTCTTATAACAAAATAATCCAGGGAAAAGATAATGTTAAGAAAACCATAAGGAAAAGAAAATACATTTACAGTACTGTATTGTATTTGTTGAAAAAACAAAAACAAAACCTGTATAAGTGGACTCACACAGGTAAAACCCATGTTGTTCAAAGGTCACCTGTATTTCAAACACAATTTTAAAGAGTTTGTATTTCTTTTTTCAAAGGAAAGAGGCCACTGAAAGTTCTCAGTATTAAAGTGAAAGGATCAAAGTTGTGTTACACGAACACCGTTTAGCCTCCTACAAGAATACTGTGAGAGATGTGGGGAGGGTAGCAGTTCTTCCAGTAGAACTATTACTTTATGTAAGAAGATATAAATATTCAAATTAGAGCAGCAGAATTAAAATCGAAAAGAAGAAACCATGCTCAAACCCCCATTTTTCATCAATGCATTTTAATATTGAGGTACCGTTGGCAGCACTTTTTTATTTCTGGTTAGGTGGAAGGAATGGGTGGTCATGAGAGGGAGCTAGACCTTGTGCCAGTCACACTTAATGAACACCATGTCCCTGAGTGCTCACAGCATCACTTTAAAGTAGTTATGCTTTTTCTCCATTCTACAGATAAACTGGGGTTCAGATAGGTTAAATAACTTTCCCAAAGTCACATAGCTGGAAAAGAAGCAAAGCTGAGAGTCAAACCTAAATCTGTATGACTGAATGGTTATTGCTATAATGTTAAACATAATAAAGTCCTCTTCAAAAGGGAGGTTTTGTTTTTGAACAGCAGTTTTAGGAGATGGCCAAAGGAACACAGAGATGCAAGTATAATTAATTCTAGGTTTACAATAGTTTCCCATGGATGTTAGATTGTAGGCAATGCTTATTTCCTCCTCAGTAATCACGTACAGTATTTGTTTTCTCACTGTAGGCAGTATTCATTAAACAGACTATTGAAATATGCCATTTCTTGTGAAAGAGCTGTTGAACCAGCCCAACGCTTATCTAAGCAAATACTTCACCACCTATCTTACATGGGTTGCCATAACAAAATACTGCAGATAGGGTGCTTTAAACAACAGACATTTATTTCTTACAGTTCTGGAGGCTGGGAAATCCAAGATCAAGGTGCTGACTGATTTGGTTCCTTGTGAGAGCCCTTTTCCTGGCTTGTAGATGGCTACTTTCTTGTTGTGTCCTCATGTGTTGGAGAGAGAGACTTCTCTGTGTCTTCTCTTATATGAACACTAATCCTATGAATCAGGACCCTTCTGTCATATTTCCTTATTCCAAATATAGTCACATTGGAGGTTAGGGATTCAACATGTAAATGGAGGGGGGCAATTCAGTTAATACTGCTACCTACAACAAAATTCAAAAAACGATTTACCTATTAAGTTTATTATTCAGCAAAATAAAACAGTCATAGCTTAAGAGAAAATACGCCTAATGAAAACAGTATTATTATTTGTTTGTAAGAGTTGCCTTATTACAAAGAATGCCAATGAAATTTAACATCCAAAGTGAATGTGTACACTACATGTGATTTCCAGTGAAATCAATGTCAGTGACAGTGTTCTTTGTTAATGAACGATTGTGGATAAGTGTAATATTTGCAACAGATAATTTTCTCAGAAATGATTATCCTTAATAGAAATTATAAACACAACACAAAGTCTTCTTTATGAATGACCTTAAGTTTATTGAGAAATAATACATTAAATTTATTGAGAAATGTCATAAAATGCTGATAATAAAAAGAGCAAAATCCAACTACCCAGAGAAAACCATGAATAACATCTGGGTCTATTTGCTTCCAGAATTTTTTATACATATAATTTTATATTTTATATGACTTACACTCTTCAGGACTGTTTAAATTCACATCACAATAGTTGTGAAAATGTTTTCTTTTTTCTTTTTTTTTTTTGAAGATTTTATTTTTAAATAATCTCTACACTCAACATGGGGCCCAAACTCACAGTCCTGAGATCAAGAGTCACATGCTCTACCAACTGAACCAGCCAGGTGCCCCATGAAGATATTTTCAAGTTGGCAAATGTCCATCTATGATTTTTTAAGTGCTGAAGAATATTTTATTGTATGGATATGCCGTAACTTATGAGCAACATGTCAAAATCTCCAGTTCCTACATTCAGCTCAATTAGTCTTTTCAGTCTTTAAAATATTTGTTTGATTGTCTTAGTTTTAACTTTCCTAATTACCAGGACTAATTTTTATGTACTTATTGACCACTTGTTTTTCTTCCATAGATTATTTATTAATTTCCTCTGTCTATTTTTCTTTGAAGGATTTGTCTTTTTCTTACTGATATGCAAAAATTCATTCTAGAGAACTTATTAACCATTTATGGTTAGTTTGAAAAAGTTTCCAAGTTGTCATCAGAATTTAAAATTTTTCTAGGTCTTTGTTTTCAGCTTTAGCATGTGTCTTCTAATGGAATATATACATATAAATCTTAATCTCTGTGGCACTTATTTAGATATATGGAATGAGGTAGGAATATGATCAAGTATCCCAATACAAATTATTGAATTATCTGTCCTTTTAGCATTTACTAAAATTTCAACTTTATTATATACTAAACTGTTATGCATTTTTAGGTCTATTTGTGGATTTCCTAAATTAGTTCCACTGGATTGTCTTTCCATAACTGTGAAACATAGTTTTATTTTTTATTTCATTTTATATTTGTCACTGGTATGGAGAAATGTACTGACTTTGCATTAGCGATCTTTCTAAATTCCCTTATTTTTATAATTAAAAGATTCTTTTAGATTTTCTACACATAAACCCTCTGGGAATAGTGAAAGCTTTATTTCTTACTTCCTGGTTCTTTTCTTTTTTTAAGTTTATTTATCCATTTATTTTGAGAGAGAGAGCAAGCGAGCATGGGATGGGGACGGGCAGAGAGAGGGAGAGACAGCATCCCAAGCAGGCTCTGCGCTGCCAACACAGAGGCTGAAATGGGGCTTGAACTCCCAAATCTTGAGATCATGACCTGAGCCGATATCAAGAGTCAGACACTTAACTGACTGAGACACCCAGGTGCCTCATCTCCCTTTCTGATTCTTAAACATTTTATTTCTTCTTTTTGCATCCTTGCACTGGGTAGGGCTTCCAGTAAAAGTTGAATTGAAGTTGTATTTATACTCCTATAAATTGTGAATCTCAATAATTGTCAATTGTCATTGCCAATCTCAATAACTCATTATTAAGTATGATATTTGCAGTAGGTTGATAGGCTACGTAGATAGGCTTTATCAGAATAAGAAAGTTCTCTTTAATTCATATTTTGCTAAGAGTTTTTTATCATTGGAATTTGAGTTTTATCATATGCTTTTCTGCATCTGTCAAGATCATCATGTAACTTTTTCTTTTTTTATGTGCTGAAATACATTGATTTTCAAATGCTAAACAGATGTTATATTCCTGAGTCAATCTACCTAGTCATGATATATTATTTTCTTTATAGTGTGCTGAATTTATTTTGTTTAGCATATTTCCATCTATTTTTTGTACAGTTCATCTGTAATTTTCCTTTTTTCTATGATGTTCTTATAGATTTTGGTATTACTATAGTTATGCTGGCTTTATAACATGAGTTGGAAAATATTCCCTCTTTTTCTATTCTCTGGAGGAGGCATGATTAATCATCAGGAAAATAAGAATGAAAACCACAAGGTGATATCACTCCATATCCATTAGGATGGTTATTATTAAAACAAACAAATAACAATTGTTGGCAGTGATGTGGAGAAGCTGGAAACCTTGTGCACTGTTAGTGGGATTATAAAATGGCACAAATGCTGTGAAAAACTGGCAGTTCCTAAAAAAATTAAAAATACAACTACCATATGATCCAGCAACTTCACTTCACACATACCCCAAAGAATTCAAAGCACAGTCTCAGATATTTGGAGAACCACGTCATGGCAGCACTATTTACAATAGCCAAGAGGTGGAAGCAACCCAAGTTTCCATTGACACATGAATGGATAAACAAAATGTGGTACATACATACAGTGGAATGCTAAGGAAGGAAATCCTGTCACATGCTACAACATGGTTGAACCCTGAGGATATTACCTAAGTGAAATAAGCCACTCACAAAAGGACGAATACTGTATGATTTCACTTATATGAGGTTTCTAAAGTATCCAGGTTCATTGAAATAGAAAGTAGAATTGTGTTTACCATGAGGGTAAAAAGAGTTGTTGTTTAATGTGTATAGAGTTTTAGATTTGCAAGATGAAAAAGTTCTGGAGATCTGTTTTACAACAGTGTAAATATACTTAACACTACTGACTTGTACATTTAAAAATAATTGAGATGGTAAATTTTATTTGTTTTTTACCAATAAAAAAAAGACACAAGTTGAACTTTTAGATGTCCAGCATGGAAAAAATACACTCAGTGGTACTAACAGCAGATTAGATATTACAGAATAAGAGATTAGTCAACTTGAAGAGAGAGACAGAGACAGAGACAGAGAGACAGAGAGACAGAGAGAAACTATTCAAAATTAAATACAGGGGAGAAAAATGAATAAAATATCAGTGAGAAGTGAGATAACTTCAAGAGCCCTAATGTATGTGTAACTGTAATCCCAGGGAATACAAAGAGGGGGGGAGAATATCATATTTGAAGATGTAATGGTTGACAGTTCTCTATATTTGATGAAAGCTATAAACCCACAGATCCAAAAAGTTCAATAAACACCAAGCACAAAAAACATGGAGAAAACTATATTTTCTATGTTTGAGCATTATGCTCAAATATATTGCTTAAAACCAGTGATAAAGAGAAAATTTTTTATTTTATTATTTTATTTATTTTTGAAAGGGAGAGAGACAGAGCATGAGCAGGGGAGGGGCAGAGAGAGGGAGACACAGAATCTGAAGCAGGCTCCAGGCTCTGAGCCTGACATGGGGCTTGAACCCATGAGATTTTTATTTTATTTTATTTTATTTTATTTTATTTTATAAATAATTTATTTATTTTGAGAGATAGAGAAAGAGAGAGCATGTGTGTGTGCATGTGCTCATGCGAGTGGGGGAGGGGCAGAGAGGAAGAGAGAAAATCCCAAGCAGGCTCCATACTGTCACTTGAACATATGAACTGTGAGATCATGACCTGGCCCAAAATCAAGACTCTTGACACTCAGCTGACTGAGCCACCCAGGCACCCCAGTGACATAGAGAAAATCTTTTTTTTTTTTAATAAAAAAATTTTTTTAATGTTGATTTAGTTTTGAGAGAGAGAGAGAGAGACACAGAGCGTGAGCAGAGAAGGGGTGGACAGAGGGAGACAGAATCTGAAGCAGGGTCCAGACTCTGAGCTGTCAACACAGAGCCCGAGGCAGAGCTTGAACACACAAGCCATGAAATCATGACCTGAGCTGAATTCGGACACTTAACCAACTGAACCACCCAGGCGCACCAAGAGAAAATCTCAAAAACAGCCAGAGAATAAAGATTGGTCATGTTCAGAAAAACAAAGACAAGCAGGACAGCAGATTTTTTGTTGGAAACAACACAAGAAAGAAGATGGTGGAACAATATCTTTAAAGCACTGAATGAAAAAATAATCTTTCAATCTAGGATTCTATACCCAGTGAAAATATTTCTAAGTTGAAGGTGGAGTAAAGATAATTTTTAGTACATAAAGGTTGAAAGAATTCACCATCAGACCCACAGTATAAAAAAATATTAAGTAAATTTCTTTAAGCAGAAGGAAAATCTATAGTGACAGAAACAAGACCACTGGTTGCATTGGATGGATTAGGACTAGGAAATTATCAAGGGGCACAAGGGTCTTGTAGGAATTGTGGATATATTTATCATCTTGTGAATATGCATAAAAACTTATCAAGTTGTACATTTTACATCTGTGCAGTTTATTATATGTCAATTATAATTCAAAAAGCTTCTCCATAAACATTATGAGGTTGATCAGGGAAATCTTTTTTATCAATTAAAAAATTTTTTTAATTTAAATTATTTTTTAAATTTACATCCAAGGTAGTTAGCATATAGTGCAACAATGGTTTCAGGAGTAGATTCCTTAATGCCCCTTACCCATTTAGCCCATCCCCCTTCCCACAACCCCCTCCAGGAACTCTCTGTTCTCCATATTTAAGAGTCTCTTATGTTTTTGTTCCCCTCCCTGGTTTTATATAATTTTTGCTTCCCTTCCCTTATGTTGATCTGTTTTGTATCTTAAAGTCCTCATATGAGCAAAGTCATGATATTTGTCTTTCTCTGACTAACTTCGCTTAGTATAATAGCCTCTAGTTCCACCCACATAGTTGCAAATGGCAAGATTTCGTTCTTTTTGATTGCTGAGTAATACTCCATTGTATATATATGTACCACATCTTCTTTATTCATTCATCCATTGATGGACATTTGAGCTCTTTCCATACTTTGGCTACTGTTGATAGTGCTGCTATAAACATTGGGGTACATGTGCCGATCAGGGAAATCTTTATAAATCCTCTAACAGTAATTGAACTGGCTTTATCTTCCTGTATTCAGCTGTGATCAAGATCCCATAATGGGGGAAAGAAAAACCCAACCCAAACCAAAACAAATACACACACACACACACACACACATAAAAACCTTTAGCTGGCAGCAGGAATGTATTTGATTAAAAGCATGGAATCATAAAGTCATCTTTTAAAAACACTATAAAATTAAACATTAAAAAGGCAGTCTCCTCGACTTCCTTTACAAAGGACATAAAATTATTTATTTTTTGATGTAAATTAATATTTAAAATTTCCCCAGGAGAGAAAGAATTTTGATTCATGCAGAGACATAAATAGCTCATGTAAAACCTTTCTTTGAACAGGTTTTAAGGGAGGTGGAGAATGAGAGTGAAAAACTATATCTTAGTTTTTCTGGGATGCCATTGGTTTGTGCCATTTGTGTCAGCTTGTTAGTAAAGCTGCCATTCACTCTTAAAATTATACTGGTTTGGGTAATAAATTATGTGGGCACCTACCAAGTCTGGCTAAGATACAAGAGAAGGAGAAAAGAGGCAGAAGGAGCACACGGGGAACACACATATCAAAGTCTTCTGCTTCTCAGAATTGCCTAAATCTTCTGTTCTTGTATCAGGTCATCTATTAAGAGGGTGTGAATCAGTGGTGAGAATGGTGCTAACCCTCACTATGTATGGAAAAAAACAGACTTCAGTGAAGGAAAAAGAAGTTAACTCACATAAAGGAGCAGATAAAATGATAAAGTGAAGTCTGCACTAAGATCAAGTTCTGTTCCTGGGTCCTGTTGTTACTGAGGTCTGGGTGCCTTCTATCCTATTCATTGTTTGCTTGTTCATCCTTCTTTGAATTCCATTAATTAATACATTCTCAGTCTGCCAGGGTCATCTGCTTTATTTAATCTGGAGCACTTCATTATTCCTTCTTTTTAAATTAAATACCCTTAATTTGGGAATTACTCTAACCTGACTCCATGTGTTTCCAATGGAGCTACCTCTGCATCACCTTGGCCATGGGGTGAGCACAAGACCCAGACCTGACCAGTCATAGCATCACATCCTTGTGGCCAAAGATGTTGGCCCTGGGAGGGGCACATGACCCCAGCTACCATTGTTTGAGCACATCTTTGGGATTTTATTTTTTAAAGCTTATTTATTTATTTATTTATTTTGAAAGAGACAGAGATAGCACAAGTAGGGAAGGGGCAGACAGAGAGGGTGAGAGAGAGAATCCCAAGCAGGGATTCCATGCTGGCAGTGCAGAGCCCGATGTAGGGCTCAAACCCATGAAACTGTGAGATCATGACCTGAGCCGAAACCAAGAGTTGAATGCTTAAATGACTGAGCCACCCAAGTGCCCCAATGTCTTTGAGATTTCAAAGCAAGAATTCTTAGAGAAGTTTTCTTTCTTTTAGGACTACTGTGACATGAGTCCTGAGCTGTTTGTATCCCAATCACCCACTGAGCAGGGAAAGCATGCCTGTAATGGGAGGGAATGACAACCACAGATAAAGGTTAATAAATAGACATTGAGAGTGAGTTTCTCCTGAAACTGGAAAGACCTCATCATCTTTATACATCATCATCAAAATGCTATAATTACTATCATACTTCTCTTTCTCACATCAAGGAACTGAAGCTAAGAAAGTTTAAGTAACTGTGCCAAAGGTCAAACAGTCAGTGGCAGAATGGGAATGTGAACTCTCATACCCACAGTTGTCCCATCATACCACCTAGTTCCCCACAAGTTCATTGTAGGTGAACAAATAGAACATATAATGCATACTGGACACTGTTCTAAGAGCAATCCCTGTCCCTCTATGACTTATATTCTTGTGACGGTTTACAGAGAAGAAACAAAATAAATAAGTTAGTGATATATTCTGAGAAGCAAAATAAAGTTGGGAAGTGACCAAGAATTTCCTGAGAGATATTTTATGTTAAATATACTTAGAATATTCCATTTGGTATAGACTTGACAGAGTTGAGGGAGACAGAGGGAAGATCATTCCAGGCAAAGGGTGCAGTAGAAGTGGGAGTCCCCCTGGAATTCTTGAGGCTTAGTGAGGGAGTTAGGGGATTGGGCACAGTGAGCAAGACTGTGAGTGAAAGTGGCAGGTCAGAGAGGAATGTGGGGGAGGAGCAAAGTCATTTGAGTGTTGAGATCATCTTGAGGGGATTTTAGATTTTCTTCCAACTGAAATAGAAAGCCATAGGAAGGTTTTAAACAGAGGCATTACTTGATCTGGCAGCTATTTTAACAGGATCCTTCTGTCTTTTTTTGAGAACATATTGTGTATTTGTTTGGAGGTAGAGTGGAGCAGGAAGCAGAGGACACAAGAGTGGTTCAAGAGCTGAGATCAAAAACGAAAACATACGGGGGAGTTGGAGACTGTGGCAACTCTGGTGTCAGTTTTGTGACAGAAACTCAGAGAAAGGAGAGACAAATGTTACTGGAATCCTCTGAGAGAAGACTGGAGGGGCTGCTGAGGAAGAGTGGACTCTGGCCCTGCAAAGAACACAGGGACGAGGTGTGAGGAGCCAAGAGAGGAGAAGGGGAGCATAAGGAATATGTTGACAGGTTGTGGTTACCTCCACCATACCTGGAGTGTCTACTCAATGGCTGGCGCTCTGCTCAGCACTTTTGCAGACGTAGCAAAGTTATTACCACCATTGCATAAATGAGAGGATCCAGACTCAATAAGGGTAAGCAGTTATTGAAAAAAAAAATAGAAGACATAAGGATATTTCCATTTTTTTTACGGGTAGAAAATCATTATAATGCTTGATAGTGAAATTATGAAGCCTATAGTAAATCCCATGAGTTCAAATTTCTTAGTATTCTGCTTATTTCTAAATGTATTTTCTTATTCGAGGCAGCCAGTGGGCTCACGGGAAATTGTTTTTGCCATCTTTACACCCTGCTCAGCGTCATCTCAGTCAAGCAGTCATTGACAGAACTGTGGCACTGATGCAGTAGAGGAAGGGGCTTGGGATGAAGGTGGGGAAGCCAGTTGACAGCCATCTTCAACCATCAGGAGAAGGGCAAGCATGTGAAAAATAAGATCAGGCCTGTTTTCTCAGGCCTAGGAAGCAGGGTTTGGATAAGGCTTGGGGTTAGAGGCAGATCAGCCACACATAATGAACAACTTCCCGCGGCTGGCTGTTGAGCAATAAAGCACTTAGGGGCAGGCTTGGAGATGTCCTAGCAGATTATGCAACCATTTGACAGACCACAGTGGGAAGAAGTTAAACACCAGAGGGGATGGTCCCAGTAGACAACTATAAAGTTCTTCCAAATTAGGGATTAGAATCCTTTGGATGTCGGTGGACACATATCATTGCCTGACCTTTATAATGCAAGCCCATTCTTTCTGTTCTAAAGCTTAATAAATTATAAAGACACCTGCTGCTGGAATGTAGCATGTCCTACTGAAAGGAATGGAAGAAACTACACTAAGACCATGAGCTCCTATCTCTGTTCCTATCTTTGAACCAACCAGCTGTGCACCTTTATTCTCCACTTTCCTCAGCTATACAGTAAAGGGGTAGAATTTGAAGAAATTTAAGGTCATTTCCAGCTCTCACAGCCTATCGTTTTTCACAGTACCTGCCTTTTGCTCACTACATATTATCAGGTCAGTTTTCCCTTCCATAAAAATGTGTGCATTCCAGTTTTGCTGGTTTACTTGCAAGATTGTGAATTTGGGTACCTTCTTAGTCATCTAAAAGTTGGATAGCTCAATATTTTGCATGTAAAAGATTCCACTGAGGAGGCTCGAGGCCAGTGCAATGTGGCTTGGGAGTGTCAGGGGTATAATGATGAGAGGATGAAAGTTACAGAGATTTTCCTCTATGGTAAATCGAGGCCACCAAGAGAGTTTTCACGTGTAAACCCACAGTGAGGCTAGACTCACTGAAAATAAGCATACACGGCAGCAGCATTGGTTTCCCTTTTCCATCTCCTCACACAGCACCTGTGAAGGCTTTAAGTGAGTTCATAGGATGTGTATGAGAACAATTTCACCACATAGCCATTCAACCTAAAGTTGAGCCCGTGATCCCACTGAGGCCACAGTTTTACTGGAGACATTATGAAATCCACCGGGCTCTGTAGGTGAGGAGCTAAAGGAGGACGCGTCCTCTGTCCTAAGCTTCTGATCCTCACAGCTTCTTCTTGATGCCTCTCCAGGTCTTCTTTAGTCTCTCGGTGGAACCACTTTTTGGCTGTGACCATAAGGGCTTAAAGACTCTGAGGGTTCACTGATGCAACATTACTGTGTCCCACCATTACCCCAGCAGGGAGATGGGGCACGGAGTTATGCCCATTTTATAGACAGGAAACTGAATGTGATCCCTCAAGAAGACAATCGCTCAGACTCCCAATGTATCTACTGCCCTTTCCTACCCATCCCATACCTTCTGTGTGCACAGAAGCCTCAAAGTCACTAATGACAGAAGCCCAACTCTGAGCTGATGGGATTAAGTAGAGAGCCGAACACTCTAGACTATTATCTATGAAGAGATCCTAGGAGGTCCCGAGGGCTGTTACTGGCAGGGGAAATGGGAGCTGCACTGAGCTGTAGCAGCCTCCCACTCTGGCCTTCCCCAGCCTTTTGTCAGGGAGCCTCCAAGGTCCTGAGCGAGGGGACACTGGGCCTGGCAGCTGAGGGCAGGGTGTTATAAGGTTTCCTAGTATGAATTTCTCTGTTTTGGAAGGTTCTAAATCCCTCTACTCCATGACAGACGCTGGGGAGAAGAGGTACGGGAAAGGGAGGAGAAGGCTGCACTAATTAAAGGTCTTTTCCTCTCATATATATTCTCAAGGCTGTGAAGTTTAAGATGTGTGGGGTGGGACTTGGAATGCCTTAGAGGTAAAACTGGGGTAGGGACTCTTGGAAATGTTTATTCACCCAAAGGGTCTCTTTAGGGCTGAGTATGCCACAGGCTATATCCCAATCACATAAATAAATGACAGTCATGTGACCCACCATTACTACCTGGGCAGCCACTAGACATCTGATACATAGGTGGGGGATGGAGAGAAATAAGCCAGAGAAACTAATGTACTAACTGTTTCGGGCCTCATGCACTCAATGTAGTAAGACTCTTACTTCAGCTCCCTGGAGACTGAGAGCACCAGGTTCTCCTACTTCTCTTGCATCAGTTCCTAGGGCTGCATCAGTTAGTCCTCACTCCATTCAGTGAAGACAATGAAATTCTGAGGCCCTCCCCACCTCCCTCCCCCCCCCCCCCCCCCAGGAAGCAGTCTTCCTCTCTCTCTCCACTGTCACACAGGGGCTTCAAAGTCACAAGAATCCAAAAGATCAAAGGCCAATAGAAATGACCCTTCACCCTGACAGAGAGTTATGTGTGTATCTCCTGTACATCCCTATTTTCTCAGAAGGGCATTGCCACCCCAACTCCCAACCTCCCCAACCCCAAGAAACTCCTCTTTTATTTATTTAGTTATTTTTAAAATTTTATTTGTTTAAATTCAAGTTAGAAACTCCTCTTTATTTAGCCAGACCCACGTTCCCAGCTGGGAGAAAGAGGCCAGCTCTTTTGCTGTAAGTAGTCATAACAACAACAGCAAAAAAGGTCCAATTTAGTTTTCTGTCACAGTCCTATTTTGCCATGTGGTAAGCAGCTGAAGCGAAAAAGGACCTGAGGCACCATAGCCACATACAAGGAACATGTGATACACGTTCCACTATGACCAAAGCAAAGAAACTCCTTTGGCTCTCTTGAGACTAGGGCCACATTGAGACCATGGCAACCATTTCTCAAACATTCATTTCATTAGTTCTGAACTTTAACATGACTCCTATTCCATACGGCTGTAAGGAAACTGACCTCAAGGTTTTCTTAAGTCCCACATATCCCCTAGGAAGTACCCTCTCTACAAGGAAGGCCCTTCTTCCCCTGGATCTCTGATTGTAGGCTCTGAGCCTTACTTTGGTGTATGGTACATGCCAGATAGCTAGTTTTTGGAAGCATACCCTAAATGCCCTGGTTAATTGTGATCTTGAAAACATAGAGATCCTGTCCTCCCTTTATATTCCCATCAAGCAGAATGTACAGCAGAACATGTTATTCAGTGTTCAGGGTAAAGGGCTCTGGGGGTGTCCAACCCAAGAGTGTCTACTTTGTAATGAAGAGTATCCCAAGTGGTAGACCATGGTCTCCTCAGAAATGCTGGCCATGCCCAGAGGGGAAGGGCCACTGATCGTTGCTAGGTTAAGTTGTTACAATATAAAAACTTGCTGCATATAGATCCCAGCATGTCCATTTGGCCACTCCTGGACTCCCTGCACCTAAATATCTCTGGTAAATCTATGTCTTGATCACTTTTTCCAGGTTTTGTCTTTGGCCTTACCTTTTCTTTAGCCATCACCCACCTGAGGCTTTAGAGTCTGCTGGGGTGAGGCTGCACATTTGGGAATACTTGTTAAAACTAAGCAAAGTTTGTTTGGGTGATATCTGCCATATTACTGAACTCTGGATAGATAAAAGTTGAGCTAATTATACATAGGATTAACCATAAAAATTAATGGTTAATCATGAAAATACTTACTTACGTTCTCAATTCTCCCTAAAACTGGATTGCAGATACAGAGTTCAAGAGAGAAACCAGCCAAGACTAGATCTGAAACACAGTGCAAAAATATGTTACCTAACATTGAGCTTGTTATATCTATAAAACTCTGAAATCTGAAGGTGGTTTTATATCTTCTCAGAGTCTGAAAAGATTTATATAATTTATATAAAATAGTTATCTTGAAGCTCAAAGTAGTGCCATAAAAAATACATAAAATTCCAGTCTTGGTTGTCAAAAAGTAAGGTTGTTTTTGTTGTTGTTATTGTTGTTCCCATATTTCAGATAAAGAAACTATGTGAAATAAGATAGATCCAGCTATGTGATAGTGATGGAGGTGATTTGAGAATCTGTAGAGCCAGATGCCCTATAGAGACCCACATGTGTTTCATAGATTGGTGGGTTTTCGTGGTAGGCAAAATGGATTGTTTAGTTTCAGTACTTTGTTTCTTCATGACACATATCTTCTTTAAGCAGTGAATTATTCTGTAGCTCTGAAAAACTAAATAAGTTCATGTATAAATACACAACACATTCATATAAATGGCGAGGTGGTGGTCACAAAGCCAACTACAAATTTCACGTTGGCTTTAATTCTATTACATAACACCAGTTTATCAAATTTTAATTTCTGGATCTTAAAGGGTCTTGAAGGAAGTAACAGGGGCAAAGAGCTAGTTCAGATATTAAACAGGAATATGTCTTTTTCTTGGTAAGACTACAGAGCCTAAAAGGTCAAATTGCTTTTCTTTTGGTTGGGCTGTATAAATTCAGTGTGGTAACCTTAGATGTTTTGATTAGAAGCTGGATGACGATATGTTGCTTTGATTAATAATAGTTTCTTACAAATTATGTTTGACAGACAAACTCTTTTTTTTTAATCTTTATTTTTGAAAGAGAGAGAGACAGAGTGTGAGTGGGGTGGGGAGGGGGAGAGAGGGGAACACAGAATCTGAAGCTGGCTCCAGGCTCTGAGCTGTCAGCACAGAGACTGATGCGGGGCTTGAACTCAGGAACTGTGAGATCATGACCTGAGCCGAAGTCGGACACTTAACCGACTGAGCCACCCAGGCTCCCTGATAGACAAACTCTTAAAACCTTGGGGGGGCTATAATAATCCCCTTGGATTATTGAAGCCCTTTGGGGGGGTTATAATAATGAAAGGGGGACTGGTGGTGAATCATTAATGAAACACCAGTGATAGAAGAGAGGCCTAGGGTCAGGTCAACCAGTCTTTATTTGGTGAATAATTTCACTGGAAATTCTCAGTCACTTTTGGATTAGCCTAGTTTACTACTAAATACTTAAAGGGAGTCATTTATTTACTAAGTATTTATTGGAACCAAGATGAAAAGTACAGTGCTAAGTATTGGGGAGAAAATGAGGAATGAGGCGTATGTCCTGTGATTGTGCCTGCTCTGCCTGCCACTTCAGATCTACTCCCTGCCCTGCTCTATGCCCCTAGGAGATTGATTCTACAGCTGGAACACCAGGCCTCCCTGGCCTCTGGATTCTGGCTAGGTTGAGTCAAGGAAGTTCCCAGCAGAAGATCAGAGGGCCGGAGGAAACAGAGGTTGGGTGTTTATTCCCTGTCTTCCTCATTGCCCACCCTGGTTTGGAAGTGATTGTTTCCTCTAGCTGTGGCCACGGCTCTGTCTGTGGTTCCGACTCTTGGTAGATTCTGGTAACTCTTCCTTGTCCTTGCCCTTCAGGCCTAGAAGCAATAATAGCTTCCTACCGTAATGAGACCCTGGATACTTTATCACTCCTTGTTGGAGTGACTAATCCTGGGTGCATTGCTGAAAAAAAAAATGAAAAAAAAACAAAAAAAAACCCCTTTATTAAACTTTCTTCAATGAAACTCTAATTGGATTTTGTATATTGTTTCCTGCTAGGATCCTGACTGACTTAGCTCTTGCCCTTGAGTTGTTCACCAGACAATTCAATAAGCAGGGACTATTCAGCATAAGCCCAAACTGTGGTGAAAATTCTAATTTCTGGCTTACTAGCTTAGAAGCTCACAAATGTAAGGAACAAAGAGAGGAATGTAAATGAAAATTACAGCAACCATCAAAGCAAACACCTAGAGATCACTGAACTAAACCATTCTTTTAACCTACATTTATTTATTAATAACCTATTATTATGCAAAGAATTATGTGGGGGACTTGAATTTAAAATGGGAGAATGGGATCAATTCAATGAGATTAAAAAGCTAATAAATGTAAATACAGTACAAGAAGAAAGACTTGGAGTCATAATGGAAATATAAGCACTCTACCCCCAAACCCTCAGTCTATGACATCATTTGTAAGTTCAAATGTGATTTACATACTGATTAACAGACCATTCTCTGTACATTTTCTCTTATTCCTAAAGCGGGTTGTGCAGGACATATGCGGGAGGATGTATTTTGTGCAAGTTGCATAGCTGGTCCAGCATTTCAGGGTTTGGTGTCTCCATCAAGTACAAAATTTGCAGCTGTGATTTCACCGTCCCCAACTCTACTAGAAAAGAGAAACAAAAAAGGCAGTTGGAAGAGTATCCTGAGGCACCTACAAAAAGGAGCAGTTATGTCTTGTCTCTTCCTAACTTGACAGTGGACTCACACATAGTAGATACTGCCACCCTCAACTCTTTTAAGACCTGCAGATAAGACCAATCCTCAGTGGACTGAGAGCCTTTCATTTGTGCATCTGTTAATTAGGGAACACTACTGGGCATCTATTCTTGTTAGCCTCTCTGTTGCTGGAGAGAGATGGATAGACTCATGAGGGAACAAACATAAACAGAATACTACAAAATAACATGGTGCACACAGTGACAGAATCACACCAGGTTAATGAGGGAGCAGAGGCACTGAGGTCAGAGGAGACATTCTGGAGGACTGAAGACTAAACTGAATCCTAAATGATGAGCAGGAATTTCCTAAGACAAGGGAGCAGGATGGGAGAATATTCTAGGAGAAGGAATAGCAAGAGAGAGAGCAAGGGTGAAAAAGAAACCCAGGTATGGTGTGTGTAGGGGAGAACTCAAGCATTTTAGTGCTGCCTGAACATGGTGGGGAGTACAGGGGTGGTGAGAAGTCAGCTGGAACATCACACACGGCCTTTGATTCATTCTCATCTCCTGGAAGCAAAGTTTAGCCTTTGAAGGACTTTTAAGTAAAGAAATGGTATAGTCAGATTTACCTTTAAGATGCCTCAGCTGGGGACTGTGGGGAAAAGTGTGAGAGGAATAAGAAAACAGGTGTATGGAATTTCCTAAAGGTCTCCTTATAATTACCTTGGAAGAAGATAATAGGATAGCAAAATTTCTCTCTATTTATAATTTTCCACAGACTGGGGAAAATTAGGTAGGTCATACAGGCTATGTTTTTGATGATTACTGAATAAAATTAAATTTAAAAACTCAGTAAATCTACCTAGAAGAACATTATGATTTCCAAGTCTTACTGAGTTTGTCTCCAATGAAAGATAAAGCAGTTAAGTCCATTGTATCTAGACCCTGAATTCTCTATTGTTTTTCAGGGGAAATAACCAGTGAAATGTAAAGCTCCTTCCTAAGAGAAAAGTAACAATGAGTTCCTGCTCTGACAGAAAGGAGGAGAGGACACCAGTGCGGTCTGAGCCCTGGCTATAGAGTGCACCTGTGGTTGGCATACTATCCATCCTTTTCAGATGGGGGCCTTGTCCTGTCTCCCACCTCTGAACAGGAACCAATTGGAGTCCAAGCAGAGCTGGTCCACAGCAAACAGAGCATGCCCTCATCACTCAACACATTCTGTCCATGCTGGGACCATGAGGTATCCTGCTCTAAGGCCTGATGTGAGAGAATGAGGTACAAGGAGGTTGGTGCCCTTTCTTCCTTTACACTCAAAAAGACTGTTTGTATCTTAAAGAACAGAAAAAGAGAATACTCAGTTTGGGTACTGCTGTGGGTGGGCTTGGAGGACTTGAATGAGCTAGTCCAAAGCCATTCTGCAACAGACAGGGACATGTTTTAGATGGTTATTGCAGACATTTGGGCAAGAGATGAGGAAACAAAGCTGGGAAACATGTTAGCAGAGAACGAGAGAAAATTGATTCATATTTAGGAGGTAAAAAACCAAGAGGCCTTGATGAGTCATTAGATGTGGAGACTGTGCAGAGGAGGAATCCAGCATGACACCCAGCTTTCCAGTTTGAGTGGATGGTTGGACCACAGACTAAAATGACCCAAACAAAAATGACCTGCCCAAGAGGCAGGTGAACTCTAGGGGGAATGAAAGGTTTAGTTTTGGTCATATTAGTTCATGGAATATGAACATGCAGGTGGTTATTCTCAAGTAGTTGGAGAGTTCATCCATTATGAGTAAGGTAAAAATGCCAAGCTCTTTTTAGGGAAAAGTACTGGGCATGGACTGTCAGGTATAATTCTATTATGTAAATTTTGAAAAGGGGAAGAACATTTTTGGTTAAAGGTAGAGAGACCTTATTTTAGAGGTCTCCTAAGTGAGTTGAGGAGACTTCAAGGAATGATTAAGCATTTCTCCTTTTAGGGACTCTTACTATTCCTACAAACATTGCCTAATGCACCAACACCAAAGGAACATGCCTGACCTTCTCTATGAAAGCCTGGGAGCCAGGGGTCTGAAATAGACCTTACCCTTACTACAATTAGAGGAAAGACTTTGGATAATGAGATATTCTCCATGACTTAATCACTTAATAAAGCAAATGGGGAAAGGGATGAAAATTACTATTCTTCAAACAACAGAAACTTTAGGATATGAGGAAACTGGCTTTAAAAAATGACCAATGTTATGGAGGAGCCAAGATGGCGGAACAGCATGGAAGATTTTTGTGTGTCCATGAAATACAGCCAGACCAACACCAAACCATCCTACACACCTAGAAAACTGATTGGAGGATTAACTCAACAATCTGCACAACCTGAACCACAGAATTCAGCAGGTATGTGGCACGGAGAGGTGAACTTGGGGAGAGAGGAACCGGCAGCAGGCGGGGAGCTGCCTTTGCAGGCAGAGAGAGGATGGAGACTGGGGGGACAGGGAAAGCACCCCTCCCCGAAAGGAGCTGGAGAGAAAGTGGAGAATTGGAAACAACCACAGCAACTAAACTAAAAATGGAGAAAGGAGACGGTTTAAATTCCATTAAGACTGTAAACAAGGGGAGCGCAAAGGCTGCAACTCTGCAGCTCAATACCTGGTGATGCTCTGGTGGGAAGGGTGAATACCCAGGAACAGAGTGGGGTCTGGGAGGTTCTCAGGCCACATGGGGAAAAGCGGTTCCACTGCTGGAAGGACATCTGGGAGAGACTGTTGAAGCCACCTGGTCTCAGCAGACCCCAGAGAATGGCCACATTCGCTGTTGCTGGAACAAGGTCGCTAAGTGTGAAGCCTGGTGCCAGATGTGTGTTCTGATTTTCCATAAACCCTGAAACGCTGCTGCTACACTATCTCACGAACTTTTTCTGGGGTGGGCTGGCACCTGACTGCAGTCTCGGGGCACCAGCAGCAGCAGGGTCCAGCAGGCGTTCCTGGGTGCAGCTGGCATTTGGCCATTGCTCAGTGAGACCCTCCCACAGAGGGGTGGAACAGGTCAAAGCCACAGTCCTTTGGAAGTAAGGGGCCGGGGAAAACAGCTGCATCTGAGACAAAACTCGGGAGAGAGGTACAGACTGGGGCTTGGTCACAGACAGTGAGAAACGGGGAGTGGACAAAAGCTGAAGACAGGGGAGGGGTGCATGATTGCTGATCTGAGAGAACAGACTTCCCATACTAGAGACTGAGTAGCTGGGTGACACCATTTTCACCGCTCCTGCGCATTCGCATAGGCACCTACAAGGGCCGCAACAATCCACCCCAGTAGGCTGGCAGCACCATCTAGTGGAGAACAGAGCTGTTACACTTACCCCTGCCCAACTGGGCCAACTTCGCTCTTCAAAAACACAAGTCTCAGCGCCTACTTAGTTTATGGACTATAAAGCACTACATAGTCTGACTTCTAAGGGAAAACGAGGTAATTTCAGTCCTATTTCAATCTGTTAGCAGGTCCATCTATTCAATTTTCTTTCTTTCTTTCTTTCTTCCTTTCTTTCTTTCCTTTTTTCTTTCTTTCTTTCTTTCTTTCTTTCTATCTTTCTTTCTTTCTTTCCATCTTTTTTTTCTCTTTTACACTATTTTTTTCTTGAGTACAGAAAGAAATAATTCATTTTTATTTTCAATTTTTATTAAAAATAATTTTATTTAATTTTGTTTACTATATTTTTACTTTTATGTAAATTTTTTCAAATCCTCTTACTTCCATCATTCTATTTTAGTGTACTTCCGTGTATTCACCTTTTCAAATTTTCAAATGATTTCCTTGTTTTCTTTTTTTTTCTTTTTCATTTCTTTTCTTTTTCTTGAATTCAGAAAGTGAAAAACTTCATTTTTACTTTCAATGTCTTTTAAAAATATTTTTCTTTAATTTTTTTTATATATTTTTTGCTTTTATGTAGTTTTTTTCAAATTCTGTTTTCCATCATTTTCTTTTAGTCTACTACAGTGTATTCACTTTTTAAAATTTTCAAATGATTTCTTTTTTTTCATGTTTCTTTTCTTTTTCTTGAATACAGAAAGAGAAAAAAATTCATTTTTATTTTTAATTTTTATTAAAAATATTTTTCTTTATTTTCCTACTGTATTCATTCTTTACTTTTGTGTAAATGTTTTCAAATTCTATTTTACTCCCATCATTTCATTTTAGTCTACTTCAGTGTATTCATTTTTTCAAATTCTTAAATGATTTCCTTTATTTTTTCTCCCCCCCTTTTTTTTCTCTAATCTGTCAAACCCCTTTCAACACCCAGACCAAAACACACCTAACATCTAGCATCATTTATTAGAACTTTTTGTGTGTATGTTTATTTTTTAAATTTTAATATTTTTTAATTTTAATTTTTTTAATTTTAATTTTTCTACCTCATTAATTCCTTTTCTCCCTTCAAAATGACAAAAATAAGGAATTCACCCCAAAGAAAGAGCATGAAGAAATGACAACCAGGGATTTAACCAACAGATACAAGCAAGATGTCTGAACCAGAATTTAGAATCATGATAATAAGAATACTAGGTGGAGTCAAAAATAGATTACAATCCCTTTCTGCAGAGATAAAAGAAGTAAAAACTAGCCAGAATGAAATTAAAAATGCTATAACTGAGCTGCAGTCATGGATGGATGCAGTGGCAGCAAGGATGGATGAGGCAGAACAGAGAATCAGTGATATAGAGAATAATGAAGCAGAAAAAAAGAGGGAGATGGAGGCAAAAGAGCATGATTTAAGAATTAGAGAAATCAGTGACTCATTAAAAAGGAACAACATCAGAATCATAAGGGTCCCAGAAGAGGAAGAGAGAGAAATAGGGGTAGAAGGGTTATGTGAGAAATCATAGCAGAAAACTTTCCTAACCTGGGGAAAGACACAGACATCAAAATCCAGGAATCACAGAGAACCCCCATTAGATTCAACAAAAAACAACCATCAAAAAGGCATATCATAGTCAAATTCACAAAATACTCAGGCAAGGAGAGAATCATGAAAGCAGCAAGGGAAAAAAAGTCCCTAACCTACAAGGGAAGACAGATCAGGTTTGCAGCAGACCTATCCACAGAAACTTGGCAGGCCAGAAAGGAGTGGCAGGATATATTCAGTATGCTGAATCAGAAAAATATGCAACCAAGAATTCTTTATCCAGCAAGGCTGTCATTCAAAATAGAAGGAGAGATAAAAAGTTTCCCAGACAAACAAAAATTAAAGGAGTTTGTGACCACTAAACCAGCCCTGCAAGAAATTTTAAGGGGGACTCTCTGAACGGAGAAAAGATGAAAAAATATATATATCTACAAATCCCAAAAGCAACAAAGATTAGAAAGGACCAGAGAAGACCACCAGAAACTCCAACTCTACAAGCATCATAATGGCAATAAATTCATATCTTTCAGTACTCACTCTAAACTTCAATGGACTGAATGCTACAATCAAAAGACATAAGGTAACAGAATGGATAAGAAAACAAGATCCATCTATATGCTGTTTACAAGAGACCCAGTTTAGACCTAAAGACACCTTCAGATTGAAACTAAGGGGATGGGGAGCCATCTATCATGCTAATGGTCAACAAAAGAAAGCTGGAGTAGCCATACTTATATCAGAAAATCTAGACTTTAAAATAAAGACTGTATCAAGAGATGCAGAAGGGCATTATATCATAATCAAGGGGTCTATCCATCAAGAAGACCTAACAATTGTAAACATTTATGTGCCAAATGTGGCAGCACCCAAATATATAAATCAATTAATCACAAACATAAAGAAACTCATCGATAGTAATACCATAATAGTAGGACACTTCAACACCCCACTCACAGTAATGGGCAGATCATCTAATCAAAAAGTCAACAAGGAAACAATGGCTTTGAATGACACACTGGACCAGATGGACTTAACAGATATATTCAGAACATTTCATCCTAAAGCAGCAGAATATACATTTTTTCTCCAGTGCACATGGAACGTTCTCCAATAGACCATATACTGGGACACAAATCAGCCCTAAGTAGGTACAAAAAGATCGAGATCATACCGTGCATATTTTCAGAACACAATGCTATGAAACTCAAAATCAACTACAAGAAAAAATTTGGAAAGGTAACAAATACTTGGAGACTGAAGAACATCCTACTAAAGAATGAATGGGTTATCCAAGCAGTTAAAGAGGAAATTAAAAAATATATGGAAGTCAATGAAAATGATAACACCACAACCCAAAACCTCTGGGATGCAGCAAAGGCGGTCATAAGAGGAAAGTATATAGCAATCCAGGCCTTCCTAAAGAAGGAAGAAAGATCTCAGATACACAACCTAACCTTATGCCTTAAAGATCTGGAAAAAGAACAGCAAATAAAACCCCAAAACAGCAAAACAAAGGAAGGAATAAAGATTAGAAGAGAAATTAATGCTATCGAAACCAAAAAAAAACAGTAGAATAGATCAATGAAACCAGAAGCTGGTTCTTTGAAAGAATTAACAAAATTGATAAACCACTAGCCAGTTCGATCAAAAAGAAAAAGGAAAGGACCCAAATAAATAAAATTGAGAATGAAAGAGGAGAGATCATAAACAACACACCAGAAATAAAAACAATAAGAGAATATTATGAGCAATTATATGCCAATGAAATGGGCAATCTGGAAGAAATGGACAAATTCCTAGAAACATATACACTATCAAAACTGAAACAGGAAGAAATGAAAAATTTGAACAGACCCATAACCAGTAAGAAAATCGAATTAGTAATCAAAAATCTCCCAAAAAACAAGAGTCCAGGGCTTTCCAGGGGAATTCTACCAAACACTTAAGGAAGAGTTAACACCTATTCTCTTGAAGGTGTCTCAAAAAATAGAAATGGAAGGAAAACTTCCAAACTCTTTCTATGAAGCCAGCATTACCTTGATTCCAAAACCAGACAGAGACCCCACTAAAAAGGAGAACTATAGACCAATTTCCCTGATGAACATGGATGCAAAAATCCTCAACAGGATATTAGCCAACCGGCTCCAACAATACATTAAAAAAATTATTCACCATGACCAAGTGGGATTTATACCTGGGATGCAGCGCTGGCTCAATATCCACAAAACAATTAACATGATTCATCACATTAATAAAAGAAAGGACAACAACCACATGATCCTCTCAATAGATGCAGAGAAAGCATTTGACAAAATACAGCATCCTTTCTTGATAAAAACCCTCAAGAAAGTAGGGATAGAAGGAGCATACCTCGAGATCATAAAAGCCCTATATGAATGACCTAATGCTAATATCATCCTCAATGGGGAAAAACTGAGAGCTTTCCCCCTCAGGTCAGGAACAAGACAAGGATGTACACTCTCACCACTGTTATTCAACATAGTATTGGAAGTCTTAGCCTCTGCAATCAGACAACACAAAGAAATAAAAAGCATCCAAATAGGCCAGGAGGAGGTCAAACTTTCACTCTTCGCAGATGACATGATATTCTATATGGAAAACCCAAAAGATTCCACCAAAAAACTGCTAGAATTGATTCATGAATTCAGCAAAGTTGCAGGATATAAAATCAACGCACAGAAATCGGTTGCATTCCTATACACCAACAATGAAGTGACAGAAAGAGAAATGAAGGAATCGATCCCATTTACAGTTATACAAAAAACCCATAAAATACCTAGGAATAAATCTAACCAAAGAGGTGAAAAAATCTGTATACTGAAAACTATAGAAAGTTTATGAAAGAAATTGAAGAAAACACACAGACACACACACACACACACACACAAATGGAAAAAGATTCCATGCTCCTGGATAGGAAGAACAAATATTGTTAAAATGTCAATACTACCCAAAGCAATCTACATATTCAATGCAATCCCTATCAAAATAACACCAGCATTCTTCACAGAGCTAGAACAAGTAATCCTAAAATTTGTATGGAACCAGAAAAGACCCAAGTAGCCAAAGCGATCTTGAAAAAGAAAACCAAAGCCGGAGGCATCACAATCTAAGACTTCAAGCTACACTACAGAGCTGTAATCATCAAGACAGTATGGTACTGGCACAAGAACAGACACTCGGATCAATGGAACAGAATAGAGAACCAGAACCCGGAAATGGACCCACAAATGTATGGCCAACTAATCTTTGACAAAGCAGGAAAGAATATCCAATGGAATAAAGACAGTCTCTTCAGCAAGTGGTGCTGGGAAAACTGGGCAGCAACATTGCAGAAGAATGAACCTAGACCACTTTCTTACACCAAACCCAAAAATAAACTCAAAATGGATGAAAGGCCTGAATGTAAGACAGGAAGCCATCAAAATCCTCAAGGAGAAAGCAGGCAAAAACCTCTTTGATCTTGCCCGCAGCAACTTCTTACTCAACACATCTCTGGAGGCAAGGGAAACAAAAGCAAAAATGAACTATTGGGACCTCATCAAGATAAAAAGCTTCTGCACATCAAAGGAAACAATCAACAAAACTAAAAGGCAACGGACAGAATGGGAGAAGATATTTGCAAATGACATATCAGATAAAGGGTTAGTATCCAAAATCTATAAAGAACTTCTCAAACTCAACACCCCAAAAACAAATAACTCAGTGAAGAAATGGGCAAAAGACATGAATAGACACTTCTCCAAAGAAGACATCCAGATGGCCAACCGACACATGAAAAAGTGCTCAACATCACTCATCACCAGGGAAATACAAATCAAAACCACCATGAGATACCACCTCACACCTGTCAGAATGGCTAACATTAACAACTCAGGCAACAACAGATGTTGGCGAGAATGTGGAGACAGAGGATCTCTTTTGCATTGTTGGTGGGAATGCAAGCTGGTGCAACCACTCTGGAAAACAGTATGGAGGTTCCTCAAAAAAAACAAAAATAGAACTACCCTGTGACCCAGCAATTGCACTGCTACGCATTTATCCAAAGGATACAGGTGTGCTGTTTCGAAGGGATACATGTACCCCCATGTTTATAGCAGCACTATCCACAATAGCCAAAGTATGGAAAGAGCCTAAATGTCCATTGATGGATGAATGGATAAAGAAGAAGTGGTATATATATACAATGGGGTATTACTCAGCCATCAAAAAGAATGAAATCTTGCCATTTGCAACTACATGGATGGAACTGGAGGGTATTATGTTAAGTGAAATTAGTCAGAGAAAGACAAAAATCATATGACTTCACTCATATGAGGACTTTAGGAGACAAAACAGGTGAACATAAGGGAAGGGAAACAAAAATAATATAAAAACAGGGAGGGGGACAAAACAGAAGAGACTCATAAATATGGAGAACAAACTGAGGGTTACATGGAGGGATTGTGGGAGGGGGGATGGGCTAAATGGGTAAGGGGCACTAAGGAATCTACTCCTGAAATCATTGTTGCACTATGTGCTAACTAATTTGGATGTAAATTAAAAAAAAGTAAAACAAGGTAATAAAAAAAAATAAAAATAAAATCTATATTGTTTAAACTAAAAAAAAATTAAAAAATAAAAATAAAAAATGACCAATGTTATAATAATTTGTTTAAGTTTCAAACTGACAACAGTCCAAATTAGGTTAGATTTGTCATACCAAGCATCCTAGAATCAGGTAGGAATGAAATAGGGCCTCTGATACTGCTGAGGCTGAGATCCTGGAACCCAGTCCTTCTCTTTCTGAGTTATTACTCCTTGACCAAGGCGACTCACTCGAGAGTTTCTTTAGAATTCTTGCTTTCCATGATCTTCATGGCTTCCTGGGGAGAGCCCATTTCTATGATTCTCTTTTGCCAGGACTAAAGCATGGGTTCCCTATTTTGTAAAAATAAAGTAGAAGTGCTTTACCACCTTTTATTCCTAGGGGGACACCTCTCAGTATTCTTTTATTAAGTACAAAGAAACCAAGAGCCCTATTTCTGGTTACAGCCTATGAAAGTTAGAACAAGATGGAACCTCAGATTTTGAGAGTTTGAACCCAGGCCTCTGAATCAGGCTATCACATCATGCTTTTGACTAAAGTTATAATCCACAATCACAGTATGATGTTTGCACTTCACGATTTTTTTGTATCCAAGTTTGTTTTACAGTTGCTTTGCTGAATGAATAGTACTACATTTGAGGCATGCCAGATAGTTATGTAAGTATATGGTTCTTTGCCAAAACTTGCAATGAAATTTATAAATTGCTAGTGAAGTTAGAACATTGTGGTTTCTCTTCCCAAATGTATAATTGCAAGTTCAAGTAAACATTATTTTTAATTAAAATGTTTTTTAAGTGAGTCTTGTTCATTCACTGTAGAGAAAAATAAATCTAAATTTGAAATTTGACTGCCTGAAAGAGCAGTGGCCAAGAACATGTTTTGCTACTTCATTCAACTCTTTGGCTAATATGATGATGTATTTAGTGTGTTGGATGCTTGGTAGAGCCAGAAGTATATAATCCTCTCAATTCATTTGTTGACTCAGTCAAGAATGCAATGTCCATTGGGCACAGGGTGTTCTACTAGATACTGTTTAAAGAAAGAACTTGGAACATAGTCTGTGTCTTCTGAAACTACATGCATAATGGGTTGAGCTCTCAGGAAAGGCATCAGTCATTTCCCTATAGCTTTGAGGTAACTGGCAAAATCAGCAAGGAGGTGGAAAGAACCACTGGAACCTTAGGCTGGTTTCCTGGTGTAACAGGGATTTTCACTTTCCTTCATGAAGTGGATCCAGGTCTGTGATGAACTGAAGAACAGAAAGATGGACAAATGTATGAAGAAGACTACACTATAAACTAGTTTATGAGGCCTCAGTTAGCTAATTATTATAAAGGGATACACAAAATTTTAGACGTAAAGAGGAATGAGAAACAAGAAAGAAAATGCTAAGTGCAGGTGGAAGGAATCTTGCAGAATAGAGTTGAGATCATGGAGGAAAGGGTATTTCTGGGAAAGCTATATATAGTCTTTTTCTTCCTCTAAGTAAAAATATTTTCATATCAATCTTGGCGAAAGCTAAGGCATGTTCTTTTCTGGACAAGTGGATAAGGAAACTATTGAGATAAATAAATATATAAAAGTATCTTTAAGAAATTAGCATTTTTCAACTTTATGAACCTAGATAATATTGTTAACATTTTGAGGCAAGTACTAGCTGTGCTGGCCTTTTAATAATTCCCAGTAGGAAATTGTCAGCTTTTCCAAATTACTGGCCTTTGGCCACATGTTTCCTTCAGTGGGAGGATTTTGCCTTTCTCTCCACAAGGCTGACCAGCTTATCCTTCATATGTGAGCTTAAAGTGATCTTGTCAGCAAGGCCTTCTACAACGCATTATAGAACACTGGAAGTTCCTTCTCTTTCTACCATTTTTTTTTTCCCTCTAACACAGTACCTTGGTCATTCTCCTATTTAGCATTTATCACAAATTTATGTGATAGATTTATATGTTTATTTACTTTTCTTATTAAATATTCTCTTACTACACTATATGATCTCTAAGTGCAGAAACCATGTTTGTTTTATTCACTGCTGGGACCGAGGTGTTTACTACTTAGTACTTGGTACATGGTTGAAGCGGGGGAAAAATTGCCAAATGAATGAATATCCTTCACACATTATTTGTGATTAAAATTTTAGATTATTTAAATAAGAAGCTTTAATAAGAAAGGTATTTCTTTTAATACTCTTCTAGGTATCTCTTGCTCATTTACCCTTTGATTTAACATCCAATAACTCAGTTTGACATTGCTTCATGGCTTCATTGACTAATAGTGAAAAGTATACAAAAGCTATCAATTTCCTGATCTCACCTTAGAGCTAGTGTTTCATAGGCAGGTTTTCCTGGTAAGACAGTAGAAGGTTTTTCTCTTCACCCTTTGGCCATGACAAGTTCAGAAGTAAAAAATGATTTCATAAAGTTTCATAATAAATATTAAATATGTAAAATTGTGACATATGAAACAGTTGTGAAAATATAATTGTTAGGAAGCTCTAGGCTTAAAATGGAGTTTATTTCAGAAACTGATCTGACACTATAAATGTTTATTTCTTATCGGATTTATTTCTTTTGCTCAAGTAACTATACTTGAATATACCTTTAGATATCCTTCATTTTTTTTTTTTTTAAGTTTGAGAAAAGAGACAATTCATTTTACATAGCTTTCTGGTTAAAAATGCTTTTCTGGGGGCAGGTTTTACTTCATTAATTAGATCATAGGGTTCTAACTATAGACATTGCTATCGGATGAAAGAAATGTCTCTAAATGATTCTTCGGTGGAGATTGTATATATACATTATGCAAATAAATACATGTGTTTATATAAGTATTACATATATATTATAAATTTATAAACTGGGACTATGACAAGTGCTTTGAAAATTGCTGTAGCCAAACTTATCTGATGATGAAGGTACTTCATAAAGGAACTCCATATACTTTTTAGGTATTTCAGCTATTTTTTTTTAAATCTAGATTAAACTTAGATTAACAAACTAGTAAAAGGAAAGAGAACTTTTACTCCTTGGGTTCAAGCCACTTTTCATTGGCAGATATTCATTGTGTAAAAGTGGCTCAAGATTATTTGGAGATTTTACAATCTGCCAAGGCAGGTCTGTCCAAGCTATATTACATTCTTGTATTAAAATCCCCAATTTCTGCTATACCCACCGTACTTATTTTTCTTATAGAGCATCTCATATGTTTTTCAAGTTTTAATGTTTTAATACTTTCTTTAATACGTTAATACTTTAATACTTTAATAATGTTCTCAAGTTTTAATACTTTATCCACAGCCAATAAAAGCTTAATAAGAAAATAAAACTGACCTCTTCAAACAAAATATATTACCACAAAACATTTTGTAAAATATTCAATTTTTGTTAAGAAATTTTAGTATATTATACATATAGAGATAGATAAAGATAGATAGACAGACAGGTAGATATACCAGTGCAATTGTACCAAATTGAAAACATTTTTTGTTAAGTCAAGTCATTACTGAGTAAACAGGGACTTGGGGACTTATAATTCTACTATTACTGAGCCCAACATTAGGCTATATATTACAATGTGATTCTAGCTGTACTTTTATATTTAGGTAATATTACAAAAAGGCATATTTTCTGAAACATTAATATGTGCTGGTAAATAGCCTCATGCATTTTATTGTGCTTTTCAGCTTTACCTAGTTATATAATGATGATTCTTAAAGTTAATCATTAAAAATTGTACCCTGTTCTTAAATGTCTCCAGCTCTTTCCTAATCTAATCAATAGCTTGTGCTATTCAAAGTTAATTTATAACTTGAAGTTTAAAAAAATTTCCATTTGAATCCACAAAAGAATGGTTACCATGTGTTAAAGACCATCCATAAAATGACTATTACTTTAGGAAATATATAAACCATTATGGTTAGATGCCCAATCTGCTCTAAGTGGTGGCAGCTGATTAAATGTCTTTTAAAAACTATTTCAACCTAAATATCTAAGCATAATTACAGCCTTAGAAAATGTAAATTTAAAATTTTAATATTGTTGACCCACGCCCCCTGCTAATTCCTGCTTGGAAGCCTCTAAATATTTATTTCATAAAGATTATATACCTTCACCAAATCTTCAATGTCTGCTTATATTTTGAAACAAATCCATGACCGCAGTGGAAGAAAGTGTGAAAAGGGAGGCCCCAGGTCACCATCGCATAACACAGACCACCTGCCACTTAGACTCTCAAAATGTCTGGGCAGTTCAGAAGCTGAAAGGTAAAATGATAGTTTTTGGTAATTTGTTTCTGTACCTTCCAAATGACAGTTTAAGCAATTGTCTTCCCTGTTATAGGAAACTTGAGGTAAATTCTGTTATTGGAAATCCTCGGCCTGAGGTCCTCACCAATTAATTTCTTTCTTGTGGGTCTTTGATAAGGATATCTGAGCTGATTCTTGAAGCCTCAGTACAATTGCACAGGCTGACAAGAAAAAATGAATTTTGCTGGCTGAAGAGAAAGCATGTTTAAGGCTAGAGAGGTGTGAACAGGAAGGGTAATCCAGTTAGACTTCTGGAAGCCTAGCAGACTTGTAAAAGTAGATGAGACCTCCTCCCTTATTGTATCCCCAGAGCTTAGCACAGAGGCTGCAGTAAAGTGGGTGCAAAATTCTTAGTTGTTGAACGACTGGCTACATTAGCAAATAAAATAAGTTGTGGTCCAATAGTAAAGACTTTCAAAACTATGCTAAGGCATTGGCATTTTGGGACAACTTTTATTTTAGCAGCTTAGTGAAAAAGTAGCATTTTGGGCTGAGATAAAAGGTACTCATGAAAGAATTATTTGGGACAAAGTTGATTCAAGCGGCACATTAAGGTGGAGAGCAGGAAGTAGGTGGAAATTGAAGAGTTGGGTTTATAAACATCCATTTGGAAGTCACTGCATAAGGTGGGATGTTTGAAGTAAAATTCCTGAAAGCAGAATTTGTTTCTTTGGACAATAATTAGTAATTATTCTTTAAACTGGCCATATTAAGCCATTACTTTTGCTTAACTGAGTAAGGGTTGTATGGGTGATAGTGACAGTTAAACCCAATCCCAATGTTTTGTTTTTTTTTTTTTTTTTTTAACTACAGACAGTTTGAATATTCATGATACAATGATCTAGTAATCTAGACCAGATGTAGAGACTAGAGAAAACACTGAAAACATGCAGGGGAAAAATTAGTGAGAATGTAGATCTCAGATTACTGTACAGTTCCTTTTGCTAATGAAACCCAAATTCTTGGCACATAGTGGATGTTCAAAAAATATTTAGAGACACAAGGAATGAAATCCATTTCATCTTGTGGACAGGTTCTCTGATTGCTGTTTCAGATATCCAAGAGGCATGGATAGTTGACATGTTTGTAGTTGACATGTGTGTGAATTGTTCATATTCTAGATTCTGCCTGTACCCTTGCCCAACCCTGAGAAGCAATAAGAGGGGTGACAAGAACGCCCGTGTTCACCAGGAGCTCACTAGCTGTCAAGGGAGCTCAGGAGTGGTGGAAAGAGCCCAGGCTTTGCACCGAGTTTGCCTCCTGGTGCTGCCCCCATGAGGTCTGCCGGGTTATTTACTTGCCATTCAGTCTTGGTTTCTTCAACTGGAAATGGTTAACAACAACCACCACAGCAACAATAATAAAATGGCCAGAAGAAAGTACATTCGAGAAAGCACTTTGAAAACTGTGAAGGAAGATTTTGTGGCATGACTTGAAGAAATGAGCATCTTTATGGCGAAACAAAAATATCCAAGATGAAATCGATGCAAAAATAAAAATAAAAACAAAGACCCCAGCTTTGGTTTTATACGTAGATGCACAATACCAGCCAACTGTTCAAAATAATTGCCAGGCGACATCTGATGATCACAACTTAAAGAAAGTCATCAATGCAATTATTTCACACCAGATCAGTCCAGCGGATCTGTTGAACCCTCTTTCTTGTTGTGAGTGAAATACCCATTATTCTTGAAATGCCAGTGTTGCTTGCTCATTTTTTCTGTAATAAACAATGACTTCAACAGCAAAAAAAAAATGGTTAATATAAATAGGACAATGATATACCAAGTCTATGAAGAAGTAATCAGCGATATCAATCTTGCTAGATTAAATAATTAGAAGTAAAATATGAAGGAAATAGATACATTTATAAATATTAATTTTAAAAGCAGTCTGCGAGGAGGAATCAAGATCATCATACACACAGAGAGAGACCTTTACCCTGAGTAGAGGAGTTCAAATTCTTCATCAGTTTTATTTTAAAAGGTAAAACACAGGTAATCAACTGGTCCAGGTCAAATTTCTTTGGGAGGAAATCAGTCACTAGTTTTGGAACACTATCTCTGCTTCTCCAACCTATAAATAAGTACATATTTTCTCTTCAGATTTTACTAAATGATCCTTATATCTTGTTATATCTACCTTTTTCTCTCCTGAATTATTATTACCTTTCTCCCCATATTGGACTATTCTCAAGAGCATACAAATAAGCTGTATTTCACTTATCTTAAGAAACAAAGGCAAAAACCCTTTCTTGGTGCCCACATCTTCTTTTTATTGCCCTATATCTGTTCCTTGTACCTTCTGTAAAGAAAGTATTGTTTCTAGTTCATTGTTTTAGGTTTCACTTTCTTTCTTCCCATGCTTTCTGGAACCCACTCAGCACTCTGCTATTACAGTTTTTGTCAGGGTCACCCATGACATACAAGACAGTGCTCAATGTGAGGCCAAAATTTGTTTTCTTTCCACAGTAACGAGGGTACAAGAATAAAGGACTGGTTGGTATGGATGGGGTTCTTTAGAGAAGCCTCCTTAGGGGAAATAAGACTTGAATTAAGGAACAAACAATAAGAGATATTAGTTGACCTCCTCACTTTGACTATTTGTGTGATGTAGGGAGATTATGGATTATTCAGGAAAATTAGAAGTCAAATTCTGTTGTTCAGTAAATATTGATTAAGTATGTGCTAAGTATCAGGCACCATTTCAGATCTGGGAATATAGCAGAGGCAAAACATACCAAGTCCCTGCTCTCAGGAAGCATGCGAATCCTCTCATTTTAGTACAGAGACACTAGCAAATAAGTCATTAGTAACAAGCACAAAAGAGAAAAATACAGTAAGGTCAATAGAGGGTGCCGGGGAGTGAAGATGGGGAGGTAGGGAAGGAATGCTACTTTCTAAAGCTCAGGGAAGGCCTGCCTGATAAAGTGACATTTAAGCAAAAACAGAAGGGAAATGAGCTAGCCAGAAATCCTGGGAAAGAATATTTCAGGGAGAGGGCATAGTAAATACAAAGGCCAACAAAGTAGTGTTGGCCTGTGAGAACAGGGAGAAGGAGTCTAGTGTTGTTAGAACAGAGTGAGAACAGAAGAATAGTAGCACCTAGGGCCAGAGGGTCAGATCTTGTGGGGCCTTTTGGCCATTGCGTATTTGGAGATTATATTCTAAGTGAAAAAGGAAGCCATCAGAGGGTTTTGAGAGAGGCGTGACCTGATCTGACTTCCATTTTTGACAGCTTCGCTCTGGCTGCTAAGGAGAATATTCTCTATGGCGCCAAAGAGCAACAGCAGGGAGACTGTTTAAGAAGCTATTATAATGCAGGAAGGAAATGATAGTGGTTTGTACAAGTGATGGTGTTGGTGAGAAATGGTCAGATCCTGGGTATACTTTGAAGATAGAGCCAAAAGGACTTGCTGAAATATTCATTGTTTGAGAGAAAGAGCATAACCCAAGATTTGAGGCCTGACCAACAGGAGTGATGGAGCTCTCATTTATTGAGGTGGGAAGACTGGGAAGAGTAGGTTGGGGGCTAGGGTAGCATTGGTGGAATCAGGCATGGTTGTGGCCAGGTTAAGTTTGCATGCCTATCAAATATCCAAGTGGGGGTGTCGGGTAGGTAATTGGATATATGGATCTGTAGCTCAGGTGGAGGCCTAGGCTGAAAATAAACGTTAAGTGTTATAAACAGTGTGTTTAAAGCCATGAGACCAGAGGAGATCGCCTTGGAAGTAAGTAAAGAGGAGGAAGTGTGAGGACTGAGCCCCAGGATACCCCAAAGTTAGATGTCTGAGGGATGTAGAGGATCCAGTATAGATTTCCTGGAAGGAGTGACCAGTGAGAAGGAGAATAAA
The DNA here is from genome assembly GCF_046562875.1 of Panthera onca. Lineage (NCBI taxonomy): Eukaryota > Metazoa > Chordata > Mammalia > Carnivora > Felidae > Panthera > Panthera onca. Next base: position 82,882,799 of record NC_138342.1, read on the forward strand.
AAAAGAGAAGAAGAGCAACAACAACAAAGTAGTATCTAGAAGCCGAGTGAACCAAAGTGAGAAAAAAGGAGCCACCAGCCGTATCAAATCCTGCTGATAGTTCAAACAAGACAAGGACTGAGAACTGCCCATTGTCTATGTCAGTCATTTCAGTGTGAATCTCAATTGTCCCTATAAAATGTAACACACCTTCTTTGTATATTTTGGCTTAGGGTTCAGAATTTTTTTTCTGATGCTCTTGTGACTTGAGTACGTTCTACTTTCACACATGTTCTTGTGCATATTGAGAATAATCCATTAAATCAGAACTTCCTGTCCCATAAAATCATTCCAACAGAGACAGTGCTAGTGCTTCTTATTCAGGCCTTTGAGGAACTTGAGTTGCAAATGCTAGTATTAAACATGTTCTCTAAATCAAGGTGAGGGGTGGGTAATTACTTCTTGTATCATAATGGTCAGTTTCATTTTAGATCACTTTATACCCATCCTTGGAAGTCCTTTAAGGGAGATATAATAAGACAATAGGCTTCTCTTACTTGTCGAAGCCCCAGAGTTAAAGACACCATTCTCATGATAGAGGCTCTACTGTCTTTACTCCTTACAATATCCCCTCCATGTGTGCCAAGTGAAAAGCAGCATAAGGTCCTAGGTAAGCATGTTGGCTCATGGAGGAGCACCTACCACCATGTTTGTTCTATAGCAGGATGCATGGGCATCGATGTGAATTTAAAATGAAGGGGACTGTTTGTTCTGTATGTTTTATAATATCTCACGGACTCAGAAATGCCCTATATATTATTGTGGCTCCAGTAGTTCAGTTTCCAAGTTATGATGCTAAATTAGATCCACATGCTTTTTGTTTTCTGCTTGCTTAAATAAAATTCTAAGGGCATCTGGGTGGCTCAGTAGGTTAAGCATCTGACTCTTGATTTTGACCAAGGTCATGATCTTATGGTCGTGAGTTCAAACCACATGCTGGGTGTAGAGCCTGCTTAAGATTCTCTCTCTGCCTCTCCCTCTGCCCCTCCCCTGCTTGTGTGCTTACTCTCTCTCAAAAAAGCAAAACTCTCAACATAACTGTAGTCTTAATTTAACTTTTTCATACATTTGCTCTTCAAGGCAGAAAGCAAAATTATTGTGGTCACTGTTCATGACATTTCAGCATATCATGGACCAAAACTCAAGAGGAAATTCCTATGATATTTTCAGAACAGTATCACTGCTTTAGATAAGCCTTGAAAAGTCACTTGAACTCAGCTAAATTGAATTAACTATACTAAACCAATTGACCTAGTCTTTTTTTTTTTTTAAAGCTTAGTATGAAAATCAAATAAAATACTAAAATGTGAGACAAAGGAGTTTCTTTTTTTGGTGGCATCTAGGAGACTAACTCCACATTTTGGGTCATTTGCCCTAAAACCCATCTGGCTTTCTATTAATAATTTTTTGAATAGCTGGTAGATTGTAGCAATGGATGTTGGCATTTTTCAGAGACAAGTGTTCATCAAAGAATCATCTAGAAATCAATAGGCCCTAATAGTATGCCTAACATTGCATATTGGCTCTGTAAACATACAACATAGAATGCTATTTATTGTCATGGAATAATTCTAAGTAGCACTTCAGAAGGCACTGTATGACAGCAATGGTAAATTAAAGGCTAGTTATTCATAAATTACCAGAAGTATTGAAGTGAATTAAATCTACTCAATCATGAGCAATATTGACCTTGTCCCTTATTTTCAAGTTTCCTTACCCTACCCCAGGAGCTCTGGATTTGCTTCTCAGATCTAAGTGGGGGTCTGGTACTGCTGGCTGCTGCATTGAGGCATGTTTTGGAAAATTGAAGCCTTGTATTCTAAAGGAGTTCACATATGGGAGCTCAGGTGTAAAGAGTGAGATCGGCTACATCATGGACTTTGAGGAAGAGCCTGCCAAATTTGGAATAGTCCCTTTTTGCCCTGGATCTCCTTATCTATCCTCAGAGGGTCACTTTGTGATATTTGGCTTGCTAAAGTATGAGAGATGTAATCACCTTTGCCAAAAAATCCATATATACAAGAAAGATAACACAAAAATTTGTTTGGGTATTTGATTGCCTTGCACTCTGGTCACGTGAAAGTGGAGTCATGTGATACTTATGGTCAGGAGACCTGCTCATAAGCTTTTGGCTTTTTAGGCAAAATTGTTTCATGGTTACTAGTTTTATAGGTATTTCCATAGTTGGTTGTTAATAAAGATATAGAAAGTGAGTTTTGCCCTGTGTAGTCATATAGCTTGGGTGTTGTGTGGCTCCCCTACCTTGGCTCTTATCATCCTTTCAGGATGCTCCTGAGTGGCTCAATCAGTTAAGCATCTGACTCTTAATTTCAGCTCAGGTCATGGTCTCATGGTTTGTGGGTTTGAGCCCCACATTGGGCTCTGCACTGGCAGTGTGGAGCCTGCTTGCAATCTATTCCTGTCTACTTGCACTTTCTCTCTCTCTCTCATAAATAAATATTTTTAAAAAAACCCAATCACAAACAATACAAATAGCACATTAAAGACCTTCATGCAGGAATAGCTCAGTAGGCTTGAGGATCTCAAAAGAGGCAAGTGTGGCTGGTTCATCATGGGAGAGATGAGATTATTCCAAATATAGAAGTTACTGATTTTTGGTGAAAAAGGTAATTAGTCCAATTTATGTTTTATAAAATTACTCTGGGTCATAAATGGAAAGTTATTGGAGATGTTCAGGAAGAGTAATGAGGACAACAGAAGGGAGGCATTGCATCTGTCCAGTCAAGACGTGATGATGATGGTGAGTTGAAGAAAATGAAGAGATTTGATGTATAGCCTACAAGTAACGTTAACAGAACTTGCTGCTGGATTACATATAAGGCATTGGGGAATTTCAAGGATGAGGAAAATTGAAGTGGGCATAAATATGGTTCAGGGGAAGGAAGGAAGAAAATCAAGAATTCAGTTTTATGTGTATTCAGTTTGACATATGTATGAGGCATCCAACTGGAGATGTCAGGTAGGGAGCTGGATAAAAAAGTTTGAGGTGAGTTTGAGTTATAAATCTGAAACCAACTAACACATAGGTGAATTTTTTTAAGACTTTGGAGTTGGATGAGACCACTACAGTATGGGGATTGCTTGTGGGAATGGCTTTACTACTTATGAATTGTATTCTGTTTACTTCTTTGACTCAATAAGAGTAACATAAATTGAGTCCAAATAATCATTCTTAAAACCTCATTCATGTGTTCATGTTTTATACCAGCTACTGTGGGTTGAATGGCATCCCCCCTCCAAATTTGCATTTGAAGTCTTAAGCCCCAGTACCTCAAAATGTGATCCTATTCGGAGACAGGCTCTTTGCAGAGATAATCAAGTTACAATGAGGTTACCAGGGTGAGTCCTAATCCAATATGACTGGTGTCCTTACACAGGGGAAATTTGGATGCAAAGACTGGCATTGAGAGATGATGTGAAGGTACATAAGGGGAAGACAGCCAGGGGGAGCCCTGGAACACTCCCTTCCCTCACAGCTCTCAAGGAGCCAGTGCTGCTAACACCTTGATTTGGGGCTTTACTCTCCAGAATGTGAGACAACAGATTTCTATTTAAGCCACCCAGGCTGTGGTACTTTGCTATGACAGCCCTAGTCAACTAACACATATTTTGCAGAAGAAGAAAGATGGATTTTAGATCTAAATTTCTGAACCTAAAATTTAGAAATGAACCTGAAGGCAATTCAGCAGGAACAAAATTAAATCTAGACATTTCATTTCCACTTATTTAGAAATAAAAATTCTAATCTGAATTTTTCATTTTTTCTTCTGGTTGATTTGGCAGTGTGTGGAAACAACCTGCATGTGAAATATGTTTTCAAAACTTTTTGTTGTTGCTTTTGGGAGAGAGAAAGAGAGAGAGAGAGAGAGAGAGAGAGAGAGAGCAAGCATGTGCATGTGCATGTGGGAAAGGGCCAGAGGGAGAGAGAATCTTAAGCAGGCTTTGTGCCCAGTGCAGAGCCCAACATGAATTTCATCTCAGAACTGTGACATGACCTGAGCTGACATCAAGAGTCAGATGTTTAAACAACTGAGCCACCCAGGTGCCCTGAGTGTGACAAGATCCTTAACATTAAACAAGAACTGGTAAAGAAAATTAATAACTGAAATTTGAGAACCATCTGCTTATTTCACATTCCAACCTTACAACAATGATATACTCAGTATGGGTGTGATAACATTTTAGGCATACACACTCCAAGGCTCCTTAATATGAACTTCTTTAGCCTTTGGTAGGGCAACTTCTAGTTCCTCAATGGAAAAGGGTTTCTTCTGTTTCCATAACATGGGTACTTTGCATTTAGCAGTCTAAGAAATTGGTGAGAGTTACAATGGATCCTAATTATGTCTTCACAAATACAGATTCCCCAAATAATATAGATATGGACAGAAGATTTCATCTAATATTCTAATTTGCCTAGGATGATTTTCATTGAAAATTGGAATTGTAACTCTTAGAGATCATCTCATGTATGCCCGTGTTTGATATATGAGAAATGCAGCCTGCGGAGGCTAAATGATTGTTCTGTGGTCACACAACACATGAGAAGTAGGGCTGGACTAGATCTAGATCCTGGCAGTTTTTGCTTGTGGTCACACAATATTTCACTAAACTAGGTTTCTGTACTATAATTTCAAATTAACAAAACTGGCATTTGTGTATCATTTACCCACAAGGGCAAATTTATAAAATAGAAAATGCTGCTGACTTGTCTGCAAGAATTTAAGCCAGTATTTAATTGCTGTATAATCATGTAGCAATGGTGAAGAAATTAGAAAATTAGCATGGTTAGAGATGAAGGGAATCATGAGCATCATGAAATATATAGACTGGGAGTTACTGATCGACTCAGTCTGTGACTTTGCATCTTTTTCTTTCTTTTTTTCTTCTAGCCTTTTTTTTTTTTTTTGCATTTTGTGGGTCCTGATAGGCTAGTTAAGACTTCTCATCTTATAAGAAGTGGAAAGTAAGGTGTGGACATACTCAGTGACAAGCCTCCATCTGTCCAACTGGTTTTGCTGTAGTTATTCAATTAAGTAGTTTTGCTGAGATTATTGAAATCTGGGGGGCGGGTGAGGGAGAGAGGGAAAGGAGGAGGGGAGGGAGAGAAATAGAGTGAGAGAGGGAGAGATTGAGAGAGAGAGACAGAGAAAGGGAAAATCTTCCTGATTCCCCCACACCCAAATCTGTTTAGGAATCCTATAAAATATTTTAATTATTTGTTTAGATACAAAATGATTTATTCCTCATCTTGCTTGTCAACTAATGCAACACTGCTAGAGAGTTTTTTAGATGGCTATATGGTTCTTTGGCAAAGAGTTAAATGCTGGAAATAGATGGGTGGTTGAAAGCCATCAGTGACTCAAATTAATATTCATCCTCTCTAAGAAAAATGTTATGGGTCATATTGTAATGTGGCCCAATGTGGAAGTTAGAAATCTCACACCACAATCCCACACAAATTCTTGCTGGATTAATAGTTGAGATTTATTTTTAAAATCAAACTATTTTATCAATCAGTAAAAATATAAATGTCAAATATATGGAGAATTGGGGGAACTTTTATCCTTAAGATTTGATTGATAAAAAAAATTCTTAAAGAAAACTTCTAAGAATGAAAATTTTGTGTTGAGAAACAGTAAATAAATCTTCCAAATAAGTAGTTAAAGCAAGTAGTTGGAGAAAAATGATTAAAACAAAAATGACAAAAGTTAACATTTTTTTTCTATAATTTATTTATTTTTTATAATTTATATCCAAGTTAGCACAAATGTTAACATTTTTTATATATACAATGCTTAATCAAATTTATAAGGAAAACATCAAGAGTTCCCCTCCTACCACTCCTGTCCTCCCACATATCCTACTCACATCTGGAGATAGATGTGAAAGATGTAAGGAGGAAAATATAAGTTAATAAATATGTAGTTTGTTCTCCTTGGTTATAAAAGGCTTCTTTTCTAAATAAAAATAGTGAGATATAATTGTCTATTAAGTGGACAATGACTTTTTTTTTTTTTTTTTGAGTATAGTTGACACAGTGTTACATTAGTTTAAGGTATAGGACTTAGTGATTTGACACGTTTATACATTATGCTGTGCTCACCGCAAGTGTAGCTACCATCTGTCCTGTTATGTTGCTACTATAGTATCACTGGGTATATTTCTTATGCTGTACCTTTTATTCCTGTGACCTGTTCATTCTATAACTGGAGATATTCATTCCATATCTTCCACTCCCCTTCACCCGTTTAGCTCAATCCCCCACGTCCCTTATGTTCTCTGTATTTATAGGTCTGATTCTGTTTTTTGTTTGTTTATTCATTTTTTTTTAAGATTCCACTTATGAGTGCAGTCATGTGATATTTTTCTTTTTCAGTCTGAATTATTTTACTTAGTATAATACCCTCTGGGTCCATCCATGTTGTCTCAACTGGCACAATCTCATCCATTTTTATGGCTACATAATATTTCTCTCTCTCTCTCTCTCTCTCTCTTTCTTTCCATGTGTGTGTGTGTGTGTATGTGTGTGCCATCACTTCCTTATCCATTTGACTTAGGTGGCTTCCATATCTTGGCTATTGTAAATAATGCTGCAATAAACATAGGGGTGCATATACCTTTTTGAATTAGTGTTGGAATTATTGGATCATATGGTATTTCTATTTTTAACATTTTGAGGAACCTCCACACTATCTTTCACAGTGGCTGCACCAATTTGCATTCCCACCAACAGTGCACGAAGGGTCCTTTATCTCCACTTTGTTGTCAACACTTGTTATTCTTATCACCAAAAATTTTGATTTTAGCCATTCTGACTGATGTAAGGTGATATCTCATTGTGGTTTTGATTTGAATTTCCCTGATGACTAGTGATGTTGATCATTTTTCATCTGTCTTGACAATTTGTATGTCTTCTTTGGAAAAATGTCTATTCAGATCCATTGCCCATTTTTTAATCAGATTGCTTTTTTTTTTGGTATTGAATTCTATAAAGTCTTTACATATTTTGGATAACCCTTTATTGGATCTGTCATTTGCAAACATATTCTCCCCTTCCGTAGGTTGTCTTTTAGTTTATTGATGGTTTTCTTTGCTGTGCAGAAGCTTTTTAGTTAGTTTATTTTTGCTTTTGTTTCCCTTGCCTCAGGAGACTGTCTAGATAACTGTTGTTATGGCTGATGTCAGAGAAATTACTGCCTATTCTCTCTTCTAGGATTTTTATGGCTTCAGGTCTCGCATTTAGGTATTTAATCAATTTTGAGTTTATTTTTGTGTATGGTGTTAGAAATTGGTCCCATTTCATTCATTTGCATGTAGCTGTCCAGTTTTCCATACATCATTTGTTGAAGAGACTGTCTTTTCCCCATTGTATATTCTTGCCTCCTTTGTCATAGACTAATTGACCATATCCTTATGGACTTATTTGTAGAGTCTTTATTCTGTTCCGTTGATCTGTGTGTGTATTTTGTGCCAGTACCATACTATTTTGATCACTACAGATTTGTAGTATATCTTGAAATCTCATATTGTGATACTTCCAGCTTTGTTCTTCCTCAAGATTGCTTTGGCTATCCGAGGTCTTCTGTGGGTCTATAAAATTTTAGGACTATTTGTTCTAGTCCTGTGAAAAATGCTGTTGATATTTTCATAAGGACTGCATTGAATCTGTAGATTGCTTTGGGTCATATAGGCAATGACTTTTTACTTAATGAGAAAACACAATATTGTCAAAGGGGTGGTGCAATGAATAATGTCATTTATATCACTACCTTTATAAAATAACTTGCAATATATATACACCAGGATACTTAAGAATGTTTTATTTTTTTGTAGATGGTCACATTTTATTTCTTCTAGCAACTTTACTAAGATATCTTTGCCATGTGAGATTTATATATGTTTAAGAAATATAACTTGATGTTTTGATATATGTATGCATTGTGAAAAGATGACCAGTCAAGCTAAATAACTTATCCTTTACCTCTACATTGTTACTAGTATGCGTGTTTGTGTTGAGAAGATATAATTGAAGGTGTATTCTGTTAGCAAATTTCACATATGCAGTATAGTATTGTTAACTACCATCACCAAGCTGTATATTACATTTCCAGAACTCATTCCTCTTGCATAACCAAAACTTTGTACCCTACTTAGGAGGATTCTGGTCCTTTCATCCTATAATTCTATTTTTAAAATCTTCCTTAAGGAAATGTTAAATTCAGAAAAATCTTAATATATATTAGGGGTCATCACAGCACTCATTATAAAGGAAAATATATAAACAGTATGTTTAAAGAAATATGTAAACAGTAGAGAGAAATGATGAAATAAATTGTGGTAAATGTAGAAATTAGAGTCATTTAAAATGCTTATAAATCATGATAAATTTGGAAAATGCATATTATATTAGGTTAGAAAAATAGGATGAAAATACTTATATATTGTGTGAGTACAAATTATGGACGAGGAAAATACAAACAAGAAATAAATCAAAGGTAGTCTTTAGGTCATAAGACAATAGTTGATTATTTTTCTCCTTCAAATTTTCTGACTGTTCATATTTTATAGAATGATTATGGTTATGTGCTAAATTATATTCCCCTAAAATGCGTGTGTTGAAGTCCCAATCCCAAGTCCCTTGGAATGTCTCTGTATTGGGAGATAGTGTTTTAAGAGGTAATTAAGTTAAAATGAAGTGATTAGGTCATTAGGGTGGTCCTTAATCCACCCTATATAAACAGAGGAGTTAGGACACAGAAATGTACTGAGAGAAGACCACATGAAAACAGAGAAAAGACTCCATTTGCAAACCAAAGAGAGAGCCTCCACCAGAACCCAACCTTGCCAACACCTTAATCTCAGACTTCTAGCTCTCAGAACTGTGGGAAAATCAATTTCTGTTGTTTAAGCCACTCAGTCTATGATACTTGGTTACGACAACTCTAGCAAACTGAACAATCACCTTTTACTTTTTTAATTAAAAAGACAATATTTATTTAATAAAGAAAAAGAATAATCCCCAGTGTAAAGAGAACCCTTCCTTTCATGAGCTACACTGAAACACTAGAGCAACTTGGGATATATATAGATATATATATATATATAGATATATATCTATATATAGATATATAGATATATATAAAACACTTATGCAGACCACACTATTGCATGGCTATCTTTATATTAAAATTATATGGCTCTTATGCTGTATCTTAAGTTATATACTGTATCATTCATTATACCTACCAAGTGCTGCCTTGAGGCTACTGAGTTCTGCATCATTGGCAATGTTCTAGCAGTGTGTGCACAAAGGTGCACAGTGCAGGGCAGAAGGGAAACAAATCCAGGCTTTCAAATGTCAACAGGCTTTCATATATTTTATTTTTTATTTTTTCAAAGGGCTTTCATTTACTTGGACAAATGCTTAGTTTTTCTGAAGTAGCTACTTAACCATTTCAGGCCACTCTTTTTTCTTTTCTTTTTTTTTTTTTTAAAGTTTATTTATTTATTTTGGGAGAGAGAGAGAATGAAAGGAGCAGGGGCAGAGAAGGAGGAGACAGAGGATCTGAAGCAGGTTCCATGCTGTGGGACTTGAACTCACAAACCGCAAGATCCTGACCTGCGCCAAAGTCAGACACTTAACCGACTGAGCCACCCAGGCGTCCAAGGCCACGGTTTCTTAATATAAGATGTAATGATGCTATAATCTTATGGATCTTCTGACTGTATTGGTATCAGGGTGCCCAAGATAGATTTTACTTTTTATAGTCTTTAGTAGTGACACTGACACACTCACCTCCGAGTAAATTTGTTCCACAAAAAGGAGATTTTACTCTTAGGGACTGAATCATGGAGGCAGGTTTTCTAAGTCTTCAGATGAAGCTGTTAACACCATGAGATATTTTTCAGACAACAAATACGAATAATACTTTCTTCTGAAAAACTGATATAAGCTTTGCCACGAATATCTCTCTTGATATACTATGTAATATATGATCTCATCAGCCAAATTAAATCTACCGTATAAAAGCATGCTACCAGCTGACCAGGCCTGAATGTGAATGCCATTGTTTTAGCAGCAAAATGCTGAAGAAAACCAGCATATCTTGGAGGTATTATCGGAAAAACTCAAGAAGGTCTAGTCAAACAGCTATTCTGACTCTCACACTACAAACCAAAGTAAACAAACTTTATCTTAGCAACGAAAAGTTGTTTACTTATGAACAAAGGCAAAAGAGTACTAACATGGGAGGTGCCAGTATAGACGGAAAAATGCTCCATTGAGTCAATTCCCTCTTAAGGCCTTGGCAAAATCTTACAGCACGTTCATCTAAAAAAACAAAGTTTAAAAAAAAAATAGCGTGTTGAGTGAGGTTTAATATCTGTATATATCTTTATCGTCCTAATCCCTTTACTAGGAGAATTGATTGGTGATAAAATGTCAAAAGCTGAAACTCAGAAGGTAACCTATTAAAGAAAAATAAAAAGGCGAGTTAAAAAAGTTCACAATCATGTTGGACAATATATCACATCAGTCCTAGATTTAGGTTTGGAGAAGTTAGCAGCTGAATCTCTCTTATAAACCCCTTCACAGTATTGTATGAAATTCTGGGGCCAAATCTCTCGTGGTACTGAATCTCCTAACTGCTGTGAACCTTGCTCCACTGCAGAAAGTTTCTAAGAGCCTCTAAAGAAAGGTGCTAATCTCAAAATACCCAGGCAACTCTAATTTGCTCAGGATAAGTTATAGGGGATCTGGAAGAACTTTGAGAAGTGTGCCACAGGAGGGAGTAAGGGCTAGAGTCAGAAACAGCTAGTTCAGGGCCTGGAGCCTTGCTTGAACATGTATGACCTCAGCTGCCGTGTTCGTAAACTGGGCATAATAAGAACTGCATTGCATGATGTGCTAAGGATTAGTGGTAAGGCTCTTAAAGCCCTTCCTACATTGACTGGTTCATAATCAGTAGCCAAAAATCATCATTTTTGATTACCTTGATTCCCATTGGTAACCAAGGGCTTGGATTTTTAAAATATTGGGACACTTGAGACAAAATAGCCAGGAGTCCAGGTTCGGTAAAAACTGTTTTTGTGGAGATCAATTGTGGAGTCTCAGAAACCTCCAGAATTTCCTAAGAGTATGAGGCTAAGAATCTTCTGAACCTGGAAGTGCTACCAGAAATTCAAGTGGAGACAAAGGCAAAATATGATCCACACATGGGGAGACCAAACATCCTGGTTTGCCCAGGTTTGGGCAGGTTCCCAGGCTGCAGGATTTTCAGTGCTGCAAATAGAGACATATTGGTTACCCTATGCTCGCTCTGAGTCACCTCAGGGTCCTTGAGTGTGTGCGGTGTGCGGGGGCATGTTAGCCTTGGGTTTCAGCCTCCCTCCCTCACAGCCCTGATCCTTCTGCCTTCAGACCCCAAACAAGTCTCTGATCACCCCAGTCTCAGAATGACAGCATGGAAGTGAAAACAGTCACCAGGGTCAGGAGAACTGGGTTCAAGTATCAGCTCCAACGGTGACTGGTAAGTGCTTCTGGCAAGACACTACATGCTCTGGCTTCCCAAATGAGAGGGAATTATACCTACTTCCGGGCTTGTCGTGAAGTCTAAGTGAGGTAGTGCATGTGGAAATGCTTATTCAACTGTCAAACAGTCGGTAAAAGAAAATTACTATAAGTGATAAGGTTAAGAGAGTAAGAAAAGGGCCTTTGTGCACACAGGCAAATGGACCCAGCTTATTGCCAAATCATTCTTCATGGCAGGAGGACTTGCACAATCGTAATATAGAGAAGCATACAGCTTCTAGTAAGCACACGGCTGCTGGTCACCCAGGATCGCAGTGAACACTGCTTACTTCCGCTCTGCTTTAGCAAATGCCAAACCTTCAGGATGGGATTTGATTCTGGCCTTTGTTCCTAAAATTTCCTCTCTCCAGAACTGCAAACTCAGAGGTGGTCAGACAGCCACAAGAAAGCAGAAACCTTTCATCCTCCCACTCTGCCCGGCCATGTGAGGGTGCGTCCGTGCTGCCACCAGGGCCAGGATGGGGTTTCTGCAGCTCTAACCTGGTAGGTAAAAATTGCTCCAATCCCTTCTTCAGGCACACTGTGGCAGCTTTCAGAACTGCTGTGTGAGACAGTGCTTGGCAGTGTTGGTGAAATTTTCTTCTGTAGGCACACCTTGCCGAAGAGAAGAATCCAAAGCAGGTTTTTTTATAACAAGGCAAGAGCTTCACATTCTCTAAGCATAAACTCTCTATTGGGTTCAACTCACCGAGTGTGCTGCTGATGAGAATTTCCATTCGAAGAGGTCAGGAATTGAGTAAAAAAATAATCCAAGTTGTTTTGTCCCTCTCCTCCCACCCCACTCCCCTGCCACGATCTCCCCCTTTTTGAAAAACACCCAGAAAAATCAGTTTGGCTGTATATCTGGCTGATAACAAGTTAAACATAACTCCAAGGCCACAAAGCCTGGCAGTTCTTTACAGATGTGAGCCTACAGGTTGTTTCTTACAGGGAAGGACAGGCCACAAATCATCATAGAAACTGGAAAGGGCTGGAAGGCAGGAGGCATGGCCTTGGGAAGGAGGCAGCCGTGACTCTGGGGGGTATTGCATATCATTAAGTCAAGCTACTGATTTGTTCTCTCTTTTCATCTATTGCGAGTTCCCCTGAGGGTCTGTCTCAGGAAAACAAGGAGTAGGATCCTTTACCATTTTGTGTTTCATCAGCAGGATCAAGTACAGCATCTTCAAGAGTTGGCTTACCTTTGCCAGTTTCTCTCAGAGAACATAGATCAGCACTGTCACTTCTAGTGTGCCTGGAAAAGAAATGGAAATGTATGAGTATAAAATGCAAATTACTTCTAAGTGATGAAAGCAACAGGGAGAACTCAATAGCACTTTGAGATAAAGCAGTTAGGTGACTGTCTCATAAGCAAACCTGAGGCTTCTTAGCCAAACACACTCCCGGAGGAGAGAGCCCCAGGCCTTGTGCAAGACCTGAGGGCAGGCAGATTCATAGCCCCCTCTTTTTTTTTTTTCTGGCCCTAGGAATGAAGTTATGTGACAAGATGGAGCCATATGGCAGTTCTCTCTGAGGACAAGACCCAGGATTGCATAATCATGGAAAAGTTAGCTGCTAAATTGAGGTCTCAGCTATTATCTTATAGGAGAGAACTAAACTGACCAGTCTGTGACTTGGTTTATTATTTCAAAACAAAGAACTTCTAATTTAAAAATAAAAAGGTTTAATTGTGTCTAAAAGAGTTATTTTCCTAATTAAAAATTAATGCAAAAAATAAAAATAAATAAAAACCAATGTAGAGTCTAATAAAGGGTTTTTTGGCTTTCATGTTTTGATGTCACTTCCATATTTGAGACTTAGTCTAAGAAATATAATTTGGATACTCAAATGGAGGAATTTTCTGAAACATTTCAATGCTTTATAGGGAAAATGGAGCAGAATATTTTATATCAGAATATGCTTCAAAAGCAGAAAAATTGCCAAAATTCTGCCAATGTGAAAGAAGAAAAATAGATGACCTTCTTCCATCTGAAATTATAGTCTGAAATTTCCTAGAAATTACTTTGGTCAAATCATGCTCTGTATCTTTCTCTTTATAAGTGAGTGTTCCTTCAATTAATATAGCTAATGTTTATTAGCTCATTAAATTAATACCTGATTTAATTTTCATAAAACCCCTATAAAGCAGATGATAGTAAGTCCACTTTATTATTTTTTTAAAGTTTTATTTAAATTCCAGTTAGTTAAACATTGGGGTACATGTGCCTCTATGCATCAGCACTCCTGTATCCCTTGGGTAAATTCCTAGCAGTGCTATTGCTGTGTCATAGGGTAGATCTATTTTTAATTTTTTGAGGAACCTCCACACTGTTTTCCAATGTGTATAGCAGTACTTTCAACAATAGGCAGCCAAATTATGGAAAGAGCCTAAATGTCCATCAACTGATGAATGGATAAAGAAGATGTGGTTTATATATACAATGGATTACTACTTGGCAATGAGGAAGAATGAAATCCTGCTATTTGCAGCAACATGGAGGGAACTGGAGGATAATATGCTAAGTGAAATAAGTCAGTCACAGAAAGACAGATATCATATGTTTTCACTCATACATGGATCTTGAGAAACTTAACAGAAGACCATGGGGGAAGGGAAGGGGGAAAAATAGTTACAAACAGAGAGGGAGGGAGGCAAACCATAAGAGACTCTTAAATACAGAGAACAAACTGAGGGTTGATGGGGGGTGGGGGAGAGGGGAAAGTGGGTGATGGACATTGAGGAGGGCACCTGTTGGGATGAGCCCTAGGTGTTGTATGGAAGCCAATTTGACAATAAATTATATTTTAAAAATAATAAATTCCAGTTAGCTAACATACAGTGTATTATTAGTTTCAGGTGTACAATATAGTGATTTAACACTTCCATACAACACCCAGTGCTCATCATAAGTGCACTCCTTAATCCCCATCACCTATTTTACCCATCTTCCCACCCACCTCCCTTCTAGTAACCATCTGTTTGTTCTCTACAGTTAAGAGTCTGTTTCTTGGTTTTCCTCCCTCTCTTTTTTTTCTCCTTTGCTCATTTGTTTTGTTTCTTAAATTCCATTAATCATATGTTGGATGGATTTGTTTCCATAATTTGGCTCTTTTAAATAATGGGGCTATAAACATTGAGTACGTGTTTCCCTTTGAATTAGTGTTTTTGTATTCTTTGGGTAAATACCTAGTACTACAATTGCTGGGTTGTAGGATAGTTCTATTTTTACCTTTTTGAGGAACCTCCATATTGTTTTCCGGAGTGGCTGCACCAGTTTACATTCCCACCAATGGTATAATAGGGTTCCCCTTTCTCCACATCCTCGCCAGCGCCTGTTGTATCTTGTGTTGTTTATTTCAGCCATTCTGACAGGTATAACATGATATCTCATTGTGACTTGTTTTATATTTTCCTGATGATGAGTGATATTGAGCATCTTTTCATGTTGGCCATCTGTATGTCTTTGGAAAAATGTTTATTCATGTCTTCTGGCCATTTTTTAAATTGGGTTATTTGTTTTTTGAGTGTTGAGTTTTATCAGTTCTTTATATATTTTGGATACTACCCCTTATCAGATATGTCATTGACAAACATCTTCTCCCATTTTGTCTGTTGCCTTTTAGCTTTGTTGATGGTTTCCTTCACTGTGCAGAATTTTTTTATTTTGTTATAGTCCCAATAGTTTATTTTTGCTTTTGTTTCTCTTGCCTCTGGAGACATATCTAGGAAGAAGTTGCTGCAGCTGAGGTCAAGGAGGTTACTGCTTGTGTTCTCTTCTAGGATTTTTATGGTTTCAAGTCTCACAGGTAGGTCTTTCATCCATTTTGAATTAATTTTTGCATATGGTATAAGAAAGTGGTCCAGTTTCATTCTTTTGCATGCTGCTGTCCAGTTTTTCCAACACCATTTGTTGAAGAGACTTTTTCCCATTAGATATTCTTTCCTGCTTCGTTGAAAATCAATTGACCATGTAATGTGGGTTTATTTACAGATTTTCTATTCTGTTCTATTGATCTATGTGCCTGTTTTTGTCCCAGTACCATACTGTTTTGATCACTACAGCATTGTAATACAACTTGAAGTCCGGAATTGTTATGCCTCCAACTTCACTTTTCTTTTTCAAGGTTGCTTTGGCTATTCAGGGTCTTTTGTGGTTCCATACAAATTTTAGGAGTGTCTATTCTGGCTCTGTGAAAAGTGCTGTTGATATTTTGATAAGGATACCATTAAATGTGTAGAATGCTTTGGGTAGTATAGACATTCTAACAATGTTTGTTTTTCTGATCCATGAGCCTAGAATGCTTTTCCATTTTTTTCTATTATCTTCAATTTCTTTCATTAATGTTTTATAGTTTTCAGAGGGCAGGTCTTTCCCCTCCTTAGTTAGGTGGGGACCTAGGTATCTCATGGTTTTTGTTGCGGTTGTAAATGGGACCAATTCCTTAATTTCTCTTTCTGCTGCTTCATTATTGGTGTATAAAAATGCAACAGATCTCTGTACATTGATTATGTATCCTGTGACTTCACTGAATTCATTTATCAGTTCTAGCAGTTTTTTGATGGAATCTTTCAGATTTTCTATATATAGTATCATGTCAACTGCAAATAGTGAAAGTTTGATTTCTGTCTTGCTGATTTGGATGACTTTTATTTCTTTTTGTTGTCTGATTACTGTGCCTAGGACTTCCAGTCCTATGTTAAATAACAGTGGTGAGAGTGGATATCCCTGTCTTGTTCCTGACTATAGAGGAAAAGCTCTCAGTTTTCCCCATTAAGGATGATATCAGCTGTGGGTTTTTCATATACGGTCTTTATTATGTTGAGATATGTTCCCTGTAAACCTATTTTGTTGAGGGTATTCATCATGAATAAGTCCATTAAAATTTTTTAATGTTTATTTATTTTTGAGATAGAGAGAGAGAGCAGGGGAGGGGCAGAGAGAGAGGGAGACACAGAATCAGAAGCAGGATCCAGGCTCTGAGCTGTCAGCACAGAGCCTGATGCGGGGCTTGAACTCACAGACTGCGACATCATGACCTGAGCCGAAATTGGGTGCTTACCCAACTGAGCCACCTAGGCACTCCTGGGTAATTCCATTTTAGAGATGAGGGACTGAACACAATTTGAAACAAGCCTCAAAGGTAATCTCAAAGAGAAAATGCTACTTGAGTGACATGAAAACTATGGATGGGTTACAGAAGTGTTTACAACATAGCTGAATAAAGAGGAGGAAGAAGAAGAGGAGGGGAAAAAATGGAAAGGAAATGAGCTAGAAGCAGACACATGATCTGAATCCTATGCCCAAAATCTACATTGAGCCATTATTCTCAGCTTGAAGCATCCTGTATGATAGCCCCCACAGCCCTATATCCAAGGAGCAGAGAGTAGTGTGAAACTTTTATTGTCTTGCTCACCCACACATAGAACCAGCTTCAAGAAGGAAGAATAGTCTCTTGTATACAAACTTCTAGGCACAGCCAGGCTAGCATCATTTTAACAAACTCTTGGGTAAACATATCCAGGTCATTATCCATAGTTGTACTGCCTCTTTATTTATTTATTTTGATCAGCTGAATCCTCAAATCCTACCCTCTATTCTCCATTGCCATCATTACTTAGGCTCCTGAAGAGCCCCAGATGCCATTCAAGTGTTATAAACAGAATTTAGCCTGAAGGCAAAATACACTAGGATTTGCATTTCAGATTTACTGGCTAAGAGACTTCAAGCAGATGACTTCTTATACTGATAATGATCTTATCTGCCAAATGGAGAAGATAATGTCTTTTTTATAGGGATACCACATTGAACAGTGTTTAAAAGTTCAGTCACTGGACTCTGACATCCATTTGAGAATGTTTCCACCTTTGGTAAATTACCTAATTTCAGCAAGGCTTAATTTCATTGTCTGTAAAATGAGGATAAGGCTAATAGCACTTATGTCACAGAATTGTTAAAAGAATCGAATGAGATACTATATATGAAACACTTGACATATTCCCTGACAAATAGTGATCAACAAATATTGGCTTTTATTATTATTACTGGAGATCAGTGATAAGCCTGCCACAGTGTAGCTGACCGATGCATGCTAACTAGCCTTATTAGGATACACGTGGCAAGCTTTGAATAATTTATATTGCACATTATTTTCCCCAAACTGCCACTCTTAAGTATGTATTCAGTGATGAAAGGCTGGCTTTCTAGTTATTTTCTCTGTTGATAAACAAACCTCTATCTAGAGATATAGACTCGTGGTGTGGGTAACATCTCAAGCAAGCCCAAATGCTGCCTTGTACTCCTATAAGATCTGGCTGGGAAGAGAGGAGTGGGTTGATTTTCGTCCCCTCGGAATTCATGTCCACCAGAACCTCAGAACATGACCTTATCTGAAAGTAGAGTCTTTGCAGGGATGATGTAAGTAGTTAATATAAGGTTATATTGAATTAGGGTACTCCCTAAATCTAATGACTAGGGTCTTTATAAGAAGGCCATGCGACCACAGAAACAGAGATTGGAGCAGTGCTTCTATAAGCCAAGGAACACCAGGGATTGCCAGCAATCTCCAGAAGCTACAAGAGAGGCAGGGGACAGATTCTGCTTGAGAGATTCCAGAAAGACCCAACCCTGCCAACATTTTGGTTGTGAACTTCTGGTTTTGAGAAATGATCAAGTTTGTGTAATTTGTTAGGGTAACCCCCAGAAACTAATACATGAGGGACCTCTAGCCAAAAGTGCAATAAGGGTTACACATATCTTCTCTCCAGGCAGAGGCAGCAAGGAGTGGTGCAGAGGATGTATATTTGGGGGTCCTGAATGTATCCGGACAAACATAAGACCTCCAAAAGTGGGCCCCAGAAGACACAGCAACGGTAGGTGCATGTTCTGTTATATCAGTGGTCCCTTAGGCAACTGAGGGTAGTTCTGTGCCATTTGGAGTGGGTGCCAGGGCACAAAAGGGCAAGGAAGTAGAACCACATTGATATGCAGAGATTGGGCTACGCCAATACTCAAGGGTGACCTACCAGACAGATTCAGAGGCTGGGGCATCTCAGGCAACATTAACTCCTTTTAAGTATATAGCCAAAGATATGGCACCATTCCTTGCTGCCTCTGCCTGGAGAGAAGAGATGTGTAACCCTTATTGCACTTTTGGCTAGAGGTCCCTCATGTATTAGTTTCTGGGGGTTACCCTAACAAATTACACAAACTTGATCATTTCTCAAAACCAGAAGTTCAGAATCAAAATGTTGGCAGGGTTGGGTCTTTCTGGAATCTCTCAAGCAGAATCTGTCCCCTGCCTCTCTTGTAGCTTCTGGAGATTGCTGGCAATCCCTGGAGTTTCTTGGCTATATACCTCTTATACTGCAAAGACAACACTGATACCAGAAGTACCTGAGGAGCTTTGCAAAAGTTCTGGAGCTCTGAAATAGGGACTGAAATTTGTGTTTTGAAAAGCCTTTCCTGGTAGATTGATACAGAGCCAGGACTGAGAGAAGTAGCTAGTTCAATTAATGTTAGTTACTAATATGCCAGAATAAGTAAAGGATGACCAGTCCATCATAAATGAGCAGCTGAATGATCAAGTGTGCCTTCAATACTGTAACATTTCAGGCCACGTGGAGGTATGGAGACATCAGGCATTGTGTGAACCCAATGTGAAGGGGGAAACGGACAGCTGGGGGCTGGAGGGGCATCAGTGTCCTCTGGCTGCAGAGCAAGTCTTGGCTGAGCCCTGGCTCCTCGGCGATTTTTCATCCTGGAATGATAATAGTCAATGGTAGCCCATATTTCTCTAGTACTTTTTGAGTTACATTTTTGTAACAGTTATGTTAATTGTCAACTCTGTTTATCCTAGGATGTAATATTGTAAGTATTTATAGCTTAACTCTGATGAAGAGAAAACGGAAGATCATTTGCTGGTAAATCGCCATGCGGAGATGTAGAATGTGAATTCCACTAGTGGAAGCAATATTGCAGATGTGCTGATTTATCAAGACGAACTTATTGAAAGGTCAATACATAAGCTTTCGTTAATTTTTTTTTTTTTTTTTTTTTTTAACTGTTTGAGGGGTTTATTAGTTTAGGGAACTGAATGGTTGCTGCCTCCAAGTCTCCTCCCTACCCTGGCGGACCTGGGCACAGACAAGTCCGTGTACAGTATAGCGTGTTGCCGCCACCTAGTGGTGAAGATGGCATTTAACCATTGTTAATGGAATAAAAAATCTCTTGAAGAAAGGACAATAAGTAAAGTTGGATTCTCAAGCTCACTTTGAAAACAATCTAGAATTCTCCTCTGGCCCTCCAAACAAAAACACCCTGATATATCTTTCTGATAAGTTTACATATTATATAATCAGCTATTTTTTAACATTGGCACACCAGTGCTCCCGTTTCGTTTCCTCTATTCACATCCTATAATTTTTCCTTTTTTTTTAAACAGAAACAAACTATCACCTTAACCTCTCCACATTTGTGAAATAGCTAATGTGAATATGCAAATGATAGAGAATGCTCTTTCATCCTTTTTTATGAATACTTATACATCTGATGTGTAGCACTTCTCCCAATGAATGCAATCTTTCTTCTCAGAGCCAGAAGAACAATTCTGAAGCACTCTATTTTGGGTTCTTACAGAGCCAGATCTCACCTTTAGAGAGATCACGTGATAGGAGTTGATAGTAATTAAAACCACAAGCTGGAAAAAATAAATTTGTCATCTCCCCTTTTCTGTTTTGTTGATTGATGATCTGGAGTGAGGTTATCTATCCTAAATTTCCCAAGGAACTCAATAAACATTTCTACTGTCTTTCCCTTTTATTCAAATAAGGAGACAGAAATGTGACAAATAGCTCATTCATGTAAGTCTGAATTTTGCAAGGCTGTCAGCATTCTCAAGCTGAAAACACAGCATTTCTTTTAGTTCTTCTACACATGGGATCATTTCTGCCACTAGCTCTCTGTGGAACATGCTCACCAAAGCTGTGTTTCTATTGGAAACACTTGAAATGGACACTAAGATTGCTTCTAATTTACACACACACACACACACACGTGCACAACCACTGATTCCCTTGCTACTGTATCTTGTTGAAAAGATCTGTGGCCCTAGGATCACCTTGTACTGGGTTAAGTGGTGGCCCCCTGAAAGATGTGTCCTTATACTATTCCCTGGGAACCTGTGTATGTATTCTTATTTGGGAAAGGGTCTTTACATGTATAATTAACTTAAGTATCTCATGATAATTTTGCAAAGCTGTCAGCAAAGCTGTCCTAAATCCAATAACAAATCGCCTCAGAAGTACAAGCTAAGGAATACAAGCTAAGGCCACTAAAAGCTGAAAGAGGCAAAGAAAGACTCTTCTTCCAGGTAATTCTAATGTTGAGAATGTGTGAACTGAAGTATTAATAGGAAAGCCACCTTCTGTCTGGCCCCAATGAAGGTGGGTAGGACCTGGACTGAGGATACGGGACAGATGGTCAGCACAGTGACCTCTGGCATGCATGCGTGTGTGTGTGTGTGTGTGTGTGTGTGTGTGTGTGTGTGTAGGAGCGGGTAGATACATGTAGATAAGGTGCTGGGACATATCAGGAGGGTGTAGGGTAAGGATTATACTGGTCATCAAGGAGCCAGGAAATGCCAAATTCAGTTTCATGTTTTCCTCATTTCAACTCTCCTGTTCTTCCCCACCCTTGAGTCATGTTTTGTTGAATGTTACCCCTTACTTTCTGTGCACTGGGGAATTGGTGAAGATGTGATAGCTTCTTAGACAAAAGCAAAGCCTTTGAGCCAGGATACCTGGGAATGAATTCTGATGTAGATACTTTCTAGCTGTGTGACAAAATTACCTAAACTTTTGCTGCCTCAGTTTTCTCCTCTGTAAAACAATGTAAAAAACAATGCCATCCTCCTATGGCTCTGTGAAGAATAAATATAAAGTACTTAGGATAGAAGTTGATCCCTAGAAAGTGTGATAGTGATCACTTTTTAAGTAGTACTGAGAATATCCACACTCAGTGTGGAACCCAATATGGGCCTCAGTCCCCCAGCTGTGAGATCATAACCTGAGCTGAAATCAAGAGTCGGACACTTAACTGACTGAGGCACCCTAGAAATCTTCTTCTGTAGAAAACTTCTTGCTTCTAATCCAAGGGTGTGCCGTCTTACAATAGGAATGACTCTGCAGAGTAGGTACAATAGATGTCCAGTGTTTGTTGAATTAATGAATAATTATTTTATAATTGTTTATCTTGCAATGGGGTATACCTGAAAACTTATTGGCTGCATAGCATAATTTTTGCATCTGCTGATTTTAGATTTCTTCTTTAATAACTTTAAAGAACTATATTCTTAAGACATAGATCAGATTAGAAACTATATAGAACAAGCTTATTCTGTGAGATGTATTTCTTTTTTCCATCTTTCACCCATCTGCAAATTTTCATTTTTATCAAGTCATTTTCTGAATGCTGTGAAGAAATGTGTAATGTCATTATAATTATAGATATCAATAGCATGAAAGAATGCAATAAATCTCTTTATTTAGTAACCTCAATTAAAGTATGCTATTTTTCAGAGGCCAATGCCAGTTAGAGAGGGCACACAGGGAAAAGGAATCTAGGGTGGCCAAGTGTGGAGAAGCTATACTAGGATCTGAGGCTGCTGATGGGTGGGAAGAATTTTAGCATGTGGTAAATATGGCGTTGATGGATATGGCTAAACATGGGCTCCAGTTGAGTAGAAAGTTTGTATAATCAGGACGGGGCTGACGATATAAGAGTGATAGGTTGAATTATTGTGAACCCTGTTGAGAATAATTCAGATTTGGCTTACACAGAGGAATAGAAAAAAAATTAATTGTAATTGGCAAATAGTGCCATGACAATGAACAAATCCCAGATAGTTTTCTTGAAAGACTTCATGTTCCTTGTCATCAAGATTTTGAAAGCAGAAATACAATTTTACCATTGTAATATAAAAATGGAGACAATTAGTACATAAAGCTTCCTGAACAACATTTCAATAGCCAGTGCATTATGATATGGACAGAGTTAAGCTGTACTATTTTCTTCTTTTGTTTGTTTGTGTTTTCTTTTGAAAAGTATTTTTAATGTTTATTCATTTTTGAGAGAGAGAGAGAGAGAGACAGAGAGAGAGACAGAGAGAGACAGAGTAAGAGCAGGAGAGGGGCAGAGAGAGAGGGAGACACAGAATCTGAAGCAGGCTTCAGGCTTCAAGCTGTCAGTACAGAGCCCGATGCAGGGCTTGAACTCACAAACCATGAGATCATGACCTGAGCCGAAGTCAGATGCTCAACTGACTGAGCCACCCAGGTGCCCCAAAGCTGTACTATTTTCTAAGACTCTTTGTAGATTCATCCTATATCTAATAGATTGGTTTTATATCTAATCTGAGACAATGGCCTAATGTAATAAATAGTATCCCTACTTTACAGATGGGGAAACAGGTTCAGGGAGGTTAGGAAAATAGCTCATAACATAGTGAATGACGAAGCTGGGATTTGAATCCAGGAGTTGAATCCAAGTGTCCTGAATCCAGAGAGCTTTTACTTTTTCCATTACACAATCCTACCAAGCACCTCCTAGATTATAATTTTTCAGACATTTATAAGTTATAGACCCTACATTTATTATTCTTGATCACCTTACCCTTTTCATTTCTTCACAGCATTTGTAAAATTTTATATTTGTATTTCCGTGTGTCATATATACACATACACAAATACATACATATACATCCCCAGCCCCCCAACACACACAATTGACCATTATTTGTATGCTGGAGCAGGACCAAAGTTTCTTCCTGAGGAAAATTCTGGCTTTGACCATTTATTCCTATGAGTCACCTCAACTAAGGGATGGGTGGCCTGCTGCCTGGATGTGAGTATCACATAACTCTTCAGTTTCCACAACTGGATATGTATCCTACATCTGGTTGTTTTCCCTAATTGCACATGGGCCTGCCCTTGGTCAGTGATACCAGCATCAGAGAAAGCAGAAGAATCTCAAGGTAGAAAGATAGACTTGTCATGCCCTATTTTTACAGAACTTCTCTTCTTTTGCCTAAGACTGCTACAATAATCACAAAATTAATAGTCCCTACCTCCTAAGGCCTAAAATGGATATTGACTCATTCTTTAAGTCTTCCCTTCCCTTAGCACTTGTCACTCAAGGAGTTGTGAAGGCATTCTTGCACATCAAATCAATCATAGAAAATTTCAAAACAGGTGTCCTCAAGTTTTAATGCAGTTTAAAAATCCTTGGAGGGGCACCTGGGTGGCTCGGTCGATTAAGGGTCTGATTCTTGATTTCGGCTCAAGTCATGATCTCAAGGTTGGTGAGTTTAAGCCCACATGGGGCTCTGTGCTAACAGCCTGGAGCCTGCTTGAGAGTCTGTCTGTCTGTCTCTCTCTCTCTCTCTCTCAATCTCAAAATAAGTAAACATTAAAAAAAAAAAGTCCTTGTAGGGGTACCTGGGTGGCTCAGTCAGTTAAGCATCCAACTTCAGCTCAGGTCATGGTCTCATGGTTCATAGATTTGGGCCCCACATTGGGATCTGAGCTGATAGCTCAGAGCATGGAGCCTGCTTTGAATTCTGTGTCTTCCTCTCTCTCTGTGTCTCAAAAGTGAATAAACATGAAAAAAAAGTCCTTGGAGCTATGGTTCAGGAAGATATGCCTGGAAATGAAGACTTCTGCATTCTAGACTTAATTACACCCCTCCCTTTTTTCCTAGATGATAAGGAAAACAATGTAAAGGGAATATCTCAAGACACTAAAGAAGTGAGTGATTAGAAGAGAGTACCTAATCATTGCTTATGTAGTTTTATGGGGAAAATGGAAAATACAAATATTTTTGCTTGAAGATTTATTAGGCTTAGACCCCCTAATTTGAACATTCTGTATTAGAAAGACACAAATCTGGAGGAAATAGAAAAATACTTGATTCAAGTATAAAATGGTAACAAAATGGAAACTAACTTTGTGATAATTTAGGAATAGAGTATCCATAGGTTAGAAATATAAGAATAGAAGTTATCTAAGAAAATAACACTGATTATATATTGTTATTTTAATTTCAGTACACACTGCAGCCCCTTCTTCTTGTTTAGAAATAAAATGTATCCTATCAATACACATCTCTTTCCTGAATGATGCAAGTCAATTCCTTCCTATTTTTTTTTCCTGTGTCCAAAACATGAGTTCTCAGTGGGTCCAGATTAATCTTGTAGGCCATACAGTCAGACACAAGTGTAAGGTTACTATCTTTGCTCTTGAAACTTAAACAAAAAATTAAAAAAAAAACATGTGCAAAAAGATGAGATTTTGTATTGGGTTACATTTTTACATTTCCAGGAAGACTAGTTACTAATAAGGCTGCTAAGATGTTTTTAGTTTTAGACACATTTACTTATGCTGGAAAAATAAGTTTAATTACATTTCTGGTTGTGTTTAAAAGATTAATAGACAGTTGGCTCTCAAACATTAGTGAGCATTAAAAATCTCCTGGGATTGGGGGAATCCTGCTTAAAATGGAGATTTCAAGGCTCTGTTCCCAGGAATTTTGACTCAGTAAGTCTGAGGAGTGGGACCTAGAAAACTACATTTTTAAAAGCTTTAATTGAACTATACTATGCAGATAGAAAAATTCCTGTATCATTGGGGTATAGCTCAGAGAATTTTCACAAACTGAACCCACACTTGTAACCAGCACTCAGTTCAACAACCAGAATGTTCCAGTACGTAGAAGCCTTCTTGTGCTTCTTTCTCTTGCTCTCCCCTCACAGGAATAACTGTTATGCTCACTTCTGACTTGTTAGATTAGTTTTGTCCATTAGCTTTGTCTGTTTAGTTCTTGTATTTCACGCAAATGGAAGACTGTATAATTTATATTCTTTTGATTCTGACTTCTCTCAGTCAACATTATGTCCATGAGAGTCATCCATATTGTTGTGTATAATCGTAGGCCATTCATTTGCCTTGCTGTATGGTATTCCATTGTGTGACCATACCACAATTTACATATTCATTTATTTTTGTTAGGTATTTGGGTAGTTTCCAGTTTGGGCTATTAAAACTGGTACTGCTATAGACATTGCTGTTTGAATCTTTTGGTAGATTTGAGTGCCTTTCTTTGGAGATATACCTTGGAGTAGAATTTCTGAGTCACGGAGATAATCAAAATTTCGCATTTAGTAGATACTACTAGAAAATTCTCCAAAGTGGTTATACCAATTTATATTCCCACCAGAGAGTATGAGAGTTATTCCACATCCTCACCAACACTAGGTATTATCTACTTTTTTCATTTTAGCTATTCTAGTGATTGTGTAAAAGAAACTGCATTGTTAACACACTCCCCTCCCACTTGATTCTGATGTGGAGGGCGTGTGAACTTTGAAACACACTTATCTAGCTGTCACATATTAGGCTGAATGGGGCTAACAGATATGATTTTTTTTTGCCTACATTTTTTCTCTAAAGACCAGTCTTGCATTCTTGAGTTTACTGTGGCCCACACCACTCCGTCTCATTTTGTGTTCTACATGGTTCGTTCACACATTTATATTGCCAGCCCAGCTCACATAGCCATTTTAAGGTTAAATCTTGAAGACATTATGAATCAATCAACAAGCTATTAATTTAAAAGCATCTGTGTGCAGGAGTGCATGGGTGGCTCTGTCAGTTAAGTGTCCGACTATTGATCTCAGCTCAGGTCTTGATTTCAGGGTAATGAGTTCAAGCCCCACGTTGGGCTCTGTGCTGGGCATGAAGCCTACCAAAATAAATACATAAATGAATAAATGCATGCATGCATGCATGCATGCATGCATGAATGAATAAATAAATAAATAAATCTATGTGCAAGACACTTTGTATGCTAAGTGCCTCTTGATCTTCAAAGAAATAATCTAAAAAGTCTCCTTCCTGAAGAAATTTATAATCTAGTTGGATAGACAAGATATCAATATAGAAAAGCAAATAGCATTAAAAAGAGTTTGCAACTACCATAGTAAGTGCTTATTTGCAATGTAATTTATTGAACCATTATTTTTTAAACTGCCATGTAAAGGAGCTGTTTGTAGCTCACCAGACGGCAAGAGGCCATGTGGTCTAGAACCAAAACATCCACTCATCAGCCAACTCCTAGGCTCTAGAAATCAGGGCGAGGCCCTGAGGGATCTTCTAGTCCAGCCCAGCTTTGAGCTGGATGTAGCCACATGAGTGAGCCCAGGTGAAACTGGCAGAACCTCCTAGTCGACCTACAGGATTATGAGAAAAAAATAACTTGTTGTTGCTTTTAGCCCTAAAGTTTTAGGGTAGTTTCTTAAGCAGCGGTAAACAAGTGAAACACATGCTAACGCATGTGATAGTAAGTGCAGAAAGCAAATTGCACAACAGTATTTATAATATGATTCCTACCCCTTCACCTGCCTCTGGCTACCACCAATCTGTTCTTGGTTATCTATGAGTTCAGTTATTTTTTTTTAAGATTCCACATATAAGTGAGATCATACAGTATTTGTCTTTCTCTGACATTTCATTTAGCATAATGCCCTCAAATTCCAGCCATGTTGTTGCAAATGGCAGAATTTCCTTCTTTTTTATGGCTGAATTATATTCCATTCTATCTATATACCTTACTTTCTTTATATAGTCATTCATTAATAGACCACTGGGTTGCTTCGATGTCTTGGCTATTGTAAATAGTGGTAAATACTTATTGTAAATAACAAATATGTGTGTGTATATATCTTTTTTTTTTCATCAGTATTGACATTTTATGAGTTCCAAGACTAAACATAGAATTGAAGAAAATTGTTAATCTTTAATAACTTTTGATTATATATACAAATATTAATTAAATAAAAAATTAACTCAAAAAAGGTTTTATATATATATAATTATACATATATATATATATATATATATATATATATAATCTTTTTTGACTCAAAAAAAATATAATTATATATATATAATCTTTTTTGAGTTAATTTTTTAGTTTCCTTTGCATAAATACCCAGAAGTAGACTTTCTGGATCATACAGAAGTTCTATTTTTAATTTTTGGAGAAGCCTCCATACTGCTTTCCATAGTGACTACACCAATTTACCTTTCTACCAACAATGCACAAAGTTCCCTTTTCTACACATCCTTGC
This sequence comes from Panthera onca, assembly GCF_046562875.1. Taxonomy (NCBI): domain Eukaryota; kingdom Metazoa; phylum Chordata; class Mammalia; order Carnivora; family Felidae; genus Panthera; species Panthera onca. The sequence continues at coordinate 82,910,613 of NC_138342.1, forward strand.
CAATACTTGTCCTTGTATTTTTTATAATAGCCATGCTACAGATTTGAGGTTATATCTCATCATGGTTTTGATTTGCATTTCCCTGATTAGTGATGTTGAACAGCGTTTCATGTAAGTATGTATGTCTTCTTTTGGGAAAATGTCCGCTCAGATCCTCTGCTCATTTTTAATTGGAGTGTTTGGGTTTTTTTGCTATTGAGTTCTTTGTGTATTTTGGATCTGAATCCATTATCAGGCATATGACTTGCAATATAATCTCCCATTCTGTAAGTTTTAATTTTTTCTTTTAATTTTTTGACGGTTTCCTTTACTGTGCAGAAGTGTTTTAGTTTGATGTAGTCTCATTTGTCTATTTTTGCTTTTTTGGCCTTTGATTTTGGCGTCATATCCAGAAAATCATTGCCAAGGCCAATGTTGACGAGTTTCTTCCCTATATTATCTTGTAGGAGTTTTATGGTATCAGTTCTTATGTTTAAGTCATTGACCCATTTTGAGTTAATTTTTGTGAGTCATGTAAGACAGGGGTCCAATTTAATTGTCATACATGTATTTATCCAAGTTTTCCAGCATCATCTGTTCAAGAGACCATCCTTTCCCCATTTGGTGTGTTTGACTTCTTTGTCAAATATTAGATGATCGTATATGTGGGAGTTTAATTCTGGGCACTCTCTTCTGTTCCCTTGGTTTATGTGTCTATTTTTACACTAGCGCCATACTATTTTTATTACTAAAGCTTTGTAGTATAGTTTGAAGTCAGTAGTGGGATACCTCTGTGTTTGTTATTGTTCTGCAGGATTGCTTTGGCTATCTAAGGTTTTTTGTCGTTCCATACAAATTTTAAGATCGTTTTTTTCTATTTCTTGAACATTGTTTCTTTCAGTCTTCATGGAAACCTTATCTAGTAGGTTTTATTATCCTTTATCCAATGAAGGTCTAATGCAAAGAGAAGTTATATAATTTTATAAGGCCAAACGTCTAGTACAAGGCAGAGCTAGGATTCAAATTAACATTTACCTGACTACAAAACCCATGCTATTAATTACTAAATATGCTTCTTTCTCACAGCTCTTATTCTGGCCTGTAGCTAAGCCTGTTGAATTGTATCATCGGCAGCCTTGAATCAAATTCAGCACGTCATAGTAACACCTAATCTTGCATACTGCTTTACTGTCTGTGGAACATTTTCACATCCATCACTTATTTTGGCTGATACCGTGAATCACTCTGCAGGGACCTGAGCAACATTTACTTCCTGCATGAACCAGAAGCTGTGAATATGAGTGTTAGTTCAATAAGTCTGAGTTAGAATGCCAACTCTGACAAGGTCTGTGTGACCTCGTCCAACTCTCTGAATTTGTCTGGGTCACAGATGTCTTTCTTTTTAATAAATTTTTCTTAGTGTTTATTCATTTTTGAGAGACAGAGAGAGACAGAGCATGAGCAGGGAAGGGGCAGAGAGAGAGGGAGACACAAAATCCAAAACAGGCTCCACGCTCTGAGCTGTCAGCACAGAGCCTGACTCGGGACTCGAACTCACGAACTGTGAGATCATGACCTGAGCTGAAGTCGGGCACTCAACCAACTGAGCCACCCAGGCGCCCCTGGGTCATAGATGTCCCAGTAAGCTGGTATATTAAATAATGCGTGCATGTGATATACTTAGTTCTGACTTTAACTCAGATGTTTGCTCAGCAAGGTTTTTGCTCAGGTTCCCTGTCCCTATTTTCTACTGTACCCTGCCCTGTCCTTCCCGTCCCCCGTCTCCACCAAAGTAGCTAGAGCAGGAGACATTTGGGATTGGGACAAACCTCTGCCCACGGCTTTAACAAGATCAATGCAGTCTCAAAACTTATGGAGTAGACCTTGGGGGAAGAAGGTTGTGGTCTAATAAATAGACATTATTTAATATACTAACTTACACACAAAACATCAACATCGAGTGGCAAAGTGCCTAAGCCCAAAGTCGCATATAGCTGGCAGTCAGAGATCCTGTGCAAGACCCAATGGCCCTGCTCTTTACTATGTGGAATTCTCAGTATACAGAGACAGTTATGAGTCACACAAAACCCTGCACCGCCCTCAGGAGGCACTCTCAGAGCTACAGGCACACAGCTTTATCGATTCTTACTGCCTGAGCAGAGTCAAGACCCCATGGTCTGGCAGTGGCTCAGTGTCCACTAGTCAGGAGTAACAACACTGGGTTTGGAATCTGATAAGCCTCACTTTAACATGTTTGCTATCAGGGCAAATAATTTCATCTCTCTGGGTGTCAGTTTCCTATTCTCTACAATGTACATAGTAATACTTATTTCATAAAGTATCTTAAAGATTAGATGCCATGATGGAGATGAAAAGTTTGGCACAAATTAAGGATCATAAATGGCGGCTATTCACCGTGCATTTTGTTCTCTCTCCTCCACTTGCTCTGGGAAAGCAGACTTCCTCAGTCTGAACCAAGAGCGGCACGCTCCCCCGGCAAAAACCTCTGCGCTTTTCCTTGCTTCCTTTCTCCTTGTCTGTTACTAATTGGCTCTCCCCCCTCTCTGTCTCCTCTCTGCCTCTGTTTCTGTCACTGCCTGTTCTTTTGCTGTCTCTTTCATTCTCCTGTTAAGGCCTTTCCTCCCTTTTCCCCTGTCCTACCTTTCTCAGACTTCACCCACCTTTATGCTATTATCAGATTTTTCTCTAGGACGTTCCCTTTTCAACCAACCACCATGCAGTATGTGCTGAGCTGCTGTGCGCAAATCACAGGGAGGAGTAGGAAGATGAGGAGGACACAGGCCCCAGTGCTCAGAGGCTCCCATCTAGTGTGGAAGAAAGATGCACACTCCAGCCTGCCCCAGCCTGGCCCATCCACCCACTCACTCTGGGGCCTACTGCCCTCCTCAGGCAACTCCTTCACTCTCTCCTGGTCGGCAGGTTATATGTCATTCTGTCCAGTCTCTTTCCCCTTTGTCACATGACTGTTCAAAACATACCTGTTCTATGTCACATTAACTTTTTATCCCTTCCAAGGCCTTTTTTTTAAGTTTTATTTATTTATTTTGAGAGAGAGCGTGGGAGAGGGGCAGAGAGAGAAGGAGCGAGAGAATCCCAAGTAGGCTCTGCACTGTCAGCATGGAGCTCAATATGGGGCTCCATCCCATGAACTGTGAGATCATGACCTGAGCCAAAATCAAGAGTTGGACGCTTAACCCACTGAGCCACCCAAGACCTTAACTAGCTTCCAAGATCTTAACTAGCTAATCTAATGAGATAATTTTCTGTAGTGTGCTCCCAAGACAGGGTGAAATGAGAGGACCCATCTTCTCTGGAATCTTCCCATTTGTCCAAGGTAGGGATTATATATTTTCATGCAAGGGAATATTATTCATCCTTAAATTTTTTAAATGTTTAATTACTTTTGAGAGAGAGAGAGAGAGAGAGAGAGAGAGAGAGAGAGAGGCAGAGAGATGGAGACACAGAATCCAAAGCAGGCTCTAGGCTCTGAGCTGTCAGCACAGAGCCCTATGAGGGGCTTGAACTGACGAACTGTGAGCTCATGACCTGAGCTGAGGTTGGACACTTAACCGACTGAGTCACCCAGATGCCCCTATTCAACCTTAATAAGAGATATCCTGCTATATGCGACATTGTGGATGAGACTAGAAGACATCATGCTAAGTAAAATAAGTCAGTCACAGAAGGACAAATATTGCTGTTCCACTCTCTGAGGTCTCTTAAAAAATCAAACTGACAGAAGCAGAGTAGAAGGGTGGTTGCCAGGAGCTGCAGGGAGGAATGAGTGAGGAGTTGTTACTCAGTGGGTATAAAACTTCAGTTACGAAAGACAAGTAAGTTCTAGAGAACTTCTGTACAACATGGTGCCTGTGGTTAATAATACTACTATATTGTGCACTTAAAAATCTGTTAAAAGTGTATTTCTCATATTAAATGTTTGTACCATGAAAACAACAACCACAAAAATGGAATGAGGAAACTTTTGGGGGTGATGGATACGTCTGGTACTCTAATTGTGATGATGGTTTAATGGGTATCTGTGTTATGTCCAGACTCCTCGGATTATATACATTATATATGTGCAGGCTTTTTGTATATCAATTATACTTCAACAGAGCTGTCATAAAAAATCCATAATCCCTACCTTGGGCAAGTCATATCCCAGCTTGTGCCAAATGCAATATGACATCTTGTGTTGAATATTGAAACAGAACAAGAGGATATTAGTGGGAAAACTGTTGAAATCCAAGTGAAATCTGAAGTTCAGTTAATAGTAATGTACTAATGTTGGTTTCTTGGTTCTAACAAATGTACCACAGTCGTGGAAGATTAGGGGAAACTGGACGAAGGCTATACAGGAACATTATGTGCTATCTTTGCAATTTTTCTATGTATCTAAAATTATTCCAGGGGTGCCTGAGTAGCTCAGTAGGTTGAGTGTCCGACTTCGGCTCAGGTCGTGATCTCATGGTTGACGAGTTAGAGCCTCACGTCGGGCTCTGTGCCGACAGCTCGGAGCCTGGAGCCTGCTTCGGATTCTGTGTGTGTGTCTCCCTCTCTGCCCCTCCCCCGCTTATGTGCTGTCTCTTTCTGTCTCAAAAATACAATAAGCATTTAAAAAATAAAACAAATAAGTAAAATAAATTATTCCAAAATAAAAATTAATAAGAATTATTAAAATTATGAAACCTTTAAAAGTTAACTCACTATTTCCTTACTCTCAGATGAAAACTATGGTAAAGATAATAGAGTTGCAAGCATGAGAGCTCACAACAACATAGTAATCTACCGTTTCTCCTTTGCCAACCTCAGTGCTTCATCTGAGCCTCCTCTGCATCCCCTTGTTCAGGGTCATCTACGTTTGTGGCGCAGAGAAGAAGCCTGACCCACGGGAAATCCTGCAAGTATTCTTCACATCTCCCCTCGTTATGAAAAAAAACATAAGAAGTTGTGAACATGAATGAATGGCTCCCTCATTCATCCAATAAAACAAGAGCACTGACTTGCAATTGTCTTTAAAAGATAAAGAAAACTAAAAATGGACTTTTCCTGCAATGTCCATGCTGTCTCCAAATCACTAGACATCAGCCAGTCTAAAGGTATGTTGTTATTTTCCAGCTCTCCTTTATGCAATGCAGAATCCTAATTATTTAGCTGGTATTGAATTGAATGCTTGGAGACATGCCTCCTTGATCCTTAGCTCAGCTTCTTTTCCCAGGAAATTTAGAAAGCCTTTATCAAGCCTACAGTATTCTAAGGATCTGTTGTAACAGTTATCAAATAATTTATTTATACTCCAAAGATCAGCTTGAAGTCTGGTATCGGTGAAGAGGACTCTTTGTTTGTGTTCAGTTTTGAAATATTAAGGGTCAATACCTGTCAAAGAGAATCCATGTGAGAAGCAGAATGTTTTTGCATCTGGGGCAAGGTGAAAGAGTGCTGTCCAATAGAACTGTAATGTGAGCCACACATGCAATTTTAAGTTTCCTGGTAGCCACATTAAAAAGAGTATAAATAAATGGGTGAAATGGATATTAACAACATTTTACTGAAACTGATCTTTTCAAAATGTTATCATTTAAAAGTATAATGAATACTAAAAGTTATTAATTATTTTATTTTATTTTTCTAATAAGTCTTCAATATTCCATATATATTTTATACTTAGAGCACATCTCATTGAGGACTAGGCATATTTCAAGTGTTTAAGCCTGGCGCGAAGGGCTTCCTTAAAGATATTAGATGTTAAAAACCCCCAGAACAGAATTAGAATGGTAGAACTCATTTCTAAGTGTTTGCATTACATTTCCAAGTTAATCATAGTGCACAGGGCTTTAAATAGCTCTAGAGGTAATCATTAGTTGTGTTAGGCAGGCCGACTTGAGTTAGACCATGACCGCATGTCCTTGAGAACATTATTTAACCTCTCCAAACCTAAGTTTTGTCCCATATAAAATGAGAATAATAATATCTAATAAGAATAATATCTACTTCAAAGAGTTGTAAAAATTGAGATAATCCATGTAAAGTACTCAACACAACACTGACTCTGATTTGAAAACAAGCATTTGATACATAATACTACTATGTTATTATTATTTGGCTGAGTACAAACCATTTTCTCAAGTGTCTGTAAGACTTCTAAGTGGACGTATCCAGTAGACAGTTAAGCATAAAGGAAAAAAAGCAAGAGTGGGATAATCCCCATAGAAGATGCATTCTAGGCCTTTTATTCTACTCGAGTATCCGGTGTAAGATACCATATTGCACTTAGGACAATTAATATTTGATGGATAACCTTTTTTTAAATTTTAATTCCAGTACAGTTAATATATAGTGTTATATTAGTTTCAGTTGTACAACATAGTGATTCAACAATTACATTACACAGTGCTCATCATGATACATACACTCTTTAATCCCCTTCTCCTATTTCACCCATTCTCACACCCACCTCCCTTCTGGTAACCACCAGTTTGTTCTCTATAGTTAAGAATCTGTTTATCTTTTTTGTTTCTTTCTTTCTTCATTTGTTTTCTTAAATTCCACATGTGAGTGAAATCATATGGTGCTTGACTTTCTCTGACTGACTTGTTTCACTTAGGATGATAGCCTCTACGTTCATCCATGTTGTTGCAATATATACATATATAAATGGTATAGATACTACTTCTTTATCCATTCATCTGTTGATGAACACTGAGCTACTTTCATAATTAGGCTATTGTAAATAATGCTGCAATAAACATAGGGGAGAATATATCTTTTAGAGTTAGTGTTTTTGTATTCTTTAGGCAAATACCCAGTGATGGAATTACTGGATTATATGGGAATTCTATTTTTAAGTTTTTGGGAACTTCCATACTGTTTTTCACAGTGGTTGCAGCAGTTTGCATTCCCACCAACAGTGTACAAGGGTTCCTTTTTCTTTGCATCGTCACCAACACTCGTTTCTTTTGTTGATTTTAGCCATTGTGACAGGTGTGAGGTGATATCTCATTGTGGTTTTGATTTGCATTTCCTTGATGATGAATGATGTTGAGCATTTTTCCATGTGTCTATGGGCCATCTGTATGTCTTCTTTGGGAAGATGTCTGTTCATATCTTCTGCCAATTTTTAATTGGATTATTTGTTTCCTTGGTGTTGAATTTGGTAAGTTCTTTATATATTTTGGATACTAATCTTTTATCAGATATGTCATTTGCAAATATGTTCTCCCAGTCAGTTGGCTGTCTTTTAGTTTTGTCAGTGATGTTTTTTTGCTGTGCAGAAGCTTTATATTTTGATGTAGTCCCAATAGTTAATTTTGCTTTCGTTTCCCTTGCCTCAGGAGACATATCTAGAAAAATGTTGCCAGGATCAATGTCAGAGAAATTACTGCCTGTGTTCTCTTCTAGAATTTTCATGGTTTCAAGTTTCACATTTAGGTCTTTAATCCATTTTGAGTTTATTTTTGTGTGTGCTGTAATAAAGTGGCCCAGTTTTCCCAACACCATTTATTGAAGAGACTGTCTTTTTCTCCACTGCCTGTTCTTTCCAGCTTTGTCAAAGATTAATTTACCATATAATCATGGTTTATTTCTGGTCTCTCTATTCTGTTCTATTGATCTATGTTTCCGTTTTTGTGACAGTACCATACTGTTTTGGTTACTACCGCTCTGTAATATAATTTCAAATCTGGGATTTTGATACCTCCAGTTTTGTTTTTCCTTCCTCTTGTACTTTTTGGAAGAGTTTGAGAAAAGTAGGTATTAATTCTTCTTTAAATGATTGGTAGAATTCACTTGTAGCCCTCTGGTCCTAGACTTTTTGTTTGTTAGGGAATTTTTGATTTCTGATTCAATTTTATTGCTACTAGTCAGTCTATTCAAATTTTCTATTTCTTCCTGATTCCATTTTGATAGTTTATATGTTTCTAGGAATTTATCCATTTCTGTTAGGTTATCCAATTTGTTGGCATATAATGTTTTATGATATTCTTTTATAATCCTTTGTATTTTTATGGTGTTGATTGTTATTTCTCATCTTTCATTTCTGATTTTGTTTATTTGAGTCCTCTGTCTTTTTTGTAACATTTATTTATTTTTGAAAGAGAGAGCACAAGCAAGGGAGATGCAGAGAGGGGGACAGAAGATCTAAAGTGGGCTCCACACTGACAGCCGTGAGCCTGAAGCAAGGCTTGAACTCTTGAAACATGAGGTTGTGACCTAAGCTGAAGTCAGACTCTCAGCTGACTAGGCCACCCAGGCACCCCATCTCTGTCTCTCTCTCTTCTTTTTCTTTTTTATGAGTCTTTCTAAAGTTTTATCAATTTCGTTGATCTTATGAAGGAAACAGCTCCTGGTTTCATTGATCTGTTTTATTGTTTTTTTTAGGTTCTATTTCATTTAATTCTGCTCTAATCTTTATTATTTCCCTCCTTCTACTGGTTTTGGATTTTTCCCCCTTATTTTTCCAGCTCCTTTAGGTGTAAGGTCAGGTTTTTTTTTTGAGATTTTTCTTGCTTCTTGAAGTAGGCCTGTGTTGTATAAACTTCCTCTCAGAATAGCTTTTGCCGATCCCAAAGATTTGGGACTGTTGTGTTTTCATTTTCATTTCTTTCTGTGTATTTTTTGATGTTCTCTTTAGTTTCTTGGCTGATTTAATGATTGTTTAGTACCATGTTATTTAACTGCCATATATTTGTACTCTTTCAGATTTTTTTTTCTTGTGGTTGATTTCTAGTTTTATATTGTTGTGGTCAGAAAAGATGCACAGTATGACTTCAATCTTTCTGAATTTGTTGAGACTTGTGTTGTGGCCTAATATGTAATGTAATCTGGAGAATCTTCCATGTGCACTTGAAAAAAGTGTGTATTCTGCTGTTGTTGGATGGAATGTTCTGAATATATCTGTTAGATCCATCTGTTCCAATGTGTCATTCAAAGCTACTGTTTCCTTGTTGATTTTCTGTTTGGATGATCTGTCCATTGTATAAGTGGGGTGTTAAAGTCCCCTACTGTTATTGTATTACTACTTATTACTTCCTTTATCTTTTTTAATAGTTGCTTTATGTATTTGCGTGCTTCTATGTTGGGTGCATGAATATTTATACTAGGTATATCTTCTTATTGGATTGTTCCCTTTATGATTAAATAGTGTTGTCTCTTGTTACAGTCTTTGTTTTGAAGTCTATTTTGTCTGATACAGGTATTGCTATCCCATCTTTCTTTTCACTGCCATTTGCATGAGGAATGCTTTTCCATTCCTCCACTTTCAATGTGCATATGTCTTTAGGTCTGAAATTAGTCTCTTGTAGGCAGCTTATTGATGGGTCTTGCTTTTTTATCCATTCTGTCACCCTGTGTCTTTTGATTGGAGTATTTTTTCCATTTAAATTCCAAGTAATTATTGATAGGTGTGTACTTTTTACCATTTGGTTCATTGTTTTATGGTTATTTTTTGTAGTTCTTCTCTGTTCCTTTCTTCTATTTTATTCTTCTTTCTTTTTTCAATTTATTTATTTATTTTTTTAATTTATTTTTGACAGAAAGAGAGAGAGAGCAAGTGGGAGAGAGGCAGAGAGAGAGAGGGAAACACAGAGCCTGAAGCAGGCTTCAGGCTCTGAGCTGTCAGCACAGAGCCCAACATGGGCTCACAAACTGTGAGATCATGACCTGAGCTGAAGTGGATGCTTAACCAATTGAGCCACCCAAGCGCTTGAGCTGGCTTTCTTTAGTGATATGCTTGGATACCTTTCTCTTTATTTTTTGCATATCTATTACTGGTTTTTGATTTGTGGTTATCATTAGGTTTGTATATTAAGTTGGCGGTTGTTTAAATTTGAACTGATTCTAAAAGCACCTGATTTTTTACTCCTCTCCCCTCTCTTCCCATGTTTTAGGTATATAGTGTCATATTTACATCCTTTTAGTTTATGGGTCATTTGACTGATTTTCATAGATATACTTGATTTTAGTGCTTTTATGGTTCCTTCCTTTTTTACTCCTACTTATGGCCTTTCCTTTCCACTCAGAGTCCCCTTTGACGTTTCTTGTAGGGCTGGGTTAGTGGTGATGAATTCCTTTAACTTTTGTTTGTCTGGGAAACTTTATCTCTGTATGTTTTCAGTCTTTTTGTTGAGGGTCTCACTGAGGTCCTCCACTCTTTTCTCAAGTCCAATGAGTATCTTTATGACTATTACTTTAAATCTCTAACAGGCATATCACTTATCTCCATTTCATTTAGTTTTTTTGCTGTGATTTTTGTCCTTTTCTTTCATTTGGGACAATCCTCTATCTCCTTGTGTTGTCAAACTCTGTTTTCTATATTTTAGGAAAGTCAGCTACATCTCCTGCTAAGTAGTGGCCTTATGAAGAGGTCCTGTAGTGCCCTACAGTGCAATATCCTCTGTTCACCAGAACCTGGCGTTTCAGGACGTCTCCTATGTGTGTTGTGTGCACACTACTGTTGTGGCTGAATCACATTTGCCTTCGGTCCAGTCATCTGCACTTGCTTTCTTTGTTGTGGGCAGTGTTTGATCCCTGTGTTGTTGGTGGACCAATCTGGGACCACCTTGTGCTTGAGTTGGGTCAGACCAGGTGTTTGCTAGAAATGCAGTAACAGCAGGCTGTAGGGCACTTTCCCTGTATTTTCCCATGAGAAGCTTTTGTTGGTGGGTGAGGCCTGGGGTAACACCAGGTGTCTGCCCCCAGCTCACTGCTGGGGCTGCAGTCAGACTATTACATGTGGTTATCTTCTCCTCTCCCCAGCGCAGGAATCACTTCGGAGTGGTATTGGCCCCTGTTGGGGCTGCTTTGCACACTGCCTCATTTGTGGTCCCACACCGGATGGACCCCTGCCAAGGGTGTGTTCGGGTGATAAGTCCACAGGAGAACTCAGAGGCGATGCACATGGTGATAGGCACAGGTTTGTGCTGGTCCGATGTGGAAAGGGACCTGTAGCCACTTTGGAGAACTCTTATCCAGGCCAAGTTGGAGGGGTGGGTCTGCAGGAGAATGTGGGAGTGGGGATTGCGTGGGGCACAGTGCTAGCAAATTAGGTAGAGAATGTTTGCACTGCGCTGGTTCCTGCAGGTGTCTGTGTATCTGGGCTACTCTCACCAGCTCTTTTGTTCTTGCAGAAGTCTCCCAAAGATCCCTATCCCTCCAGCATACTTTCTGAGATTAGTAAACAAATCTCCCTCCCTTAAACCCCAGACATTTTTCAAACTGCTCTTTCTATGGTGTCTCTTGGCAGGGATGTTTGTTGTGCTGTCTATTTAAGGGTAGGGACTCAGTTTCCTATTGCCCTCTGGCTGAGTCTCCTGAACTTTAAATATTAAAATTCCAGGTGTTAAGCTCCACTGATTGTAAAAGTTCAGGAAGTCAAACCCTGTGGTTTTCAAAGCCAAATTCTATGAAGATTTGTCTTCCCAATGTGGGTCCCCCATGCCTGGGGTGCCTGGGGTGGGGTTTGCTCCTCTCTCCTTTGTGCTCATGGTGTCCTTCCCTCCCACAACATTCTTGCTGGTCAGTTAGGCTCCTGACCATGTCTCTGCCCTTCCCACCCTCTTCAATGTGGCCTCTTCTCTACATTTAGCTGTGGAAAGTCTCCCCACTCTTTGGGTTGTTTTCTGGGTTATTTACACTGATGTGGGTATTATCTGGGTGTATCTATGTGCCAAGGAGAGCTTAGGGTACTCCTCCTCCACCATCTTCTCCAGAGTTGACCTTGATGGACAAACCTTAATTCTTCTGGGGACACGCATTTAGGACAGTTAATATTTGATGGACAACCTGAGAGATGATGTATAGGTTTATTATGTGTTTGAGTCTGTTTGAGATATAAATGTATAGAAGTTAAAAGAGGGATTAAGTTCTTTTCATCTAAAGCGTATACTTACAAACATGCTGATCTGAATCAAGTGAAAGTAGATTTTGGCAACCAAACCTGGGACTGTCTCCTTGTTTGAATTATCCTCAAGTTAGGATTGCACAGGTATTGCTGCCTGGAGCTTTGAAAAATTTTCTTTACAAGGAGACACAATGACAGGATAATATCCTAGATTCCTTTTCTCAGCATTAAACTAGCTGGAATGGCATCTGGAACTAAGTTTGTAATAGATAATCAATTTCCAGTATAATGAAAAACATAGGAGACAACAGTAAATTTTGCATTTCAAGTTAAAGTATTGATTGTTCTCTACTGGAGTGCCCTCCCTCCTAACTTTGTGCCTTGCTGAGGGTCTCAACTTAAATATCACCTTCTCAGAGGGGCTCGTCCTGGCTGTCCTGTCTTCCTTACGGGACCCCACTCTTGTCCTTCAGGGCTGCGGCACATGATGCTACCTACCGCCTGCCTTTTTAACCAACCCCCAGTAGTTGTTCAAGGCAGTGATGTGTCTGGCTAAAACGCAACAATTATCAACCTTCCCTGGGACAGAGACAGCAGTGTGACAGTGTCGTGGCCCAGGAGCATAGGCAGAAGCTGCTGAGGATGGCTGGGAAATGGCTGCTTTCTCCCCATCATTGCTGACTCCAGGTTGCTTTCTTCTTTATGGAATGCAGATGCCAGGCTTGGAAGGGCAACAGCCCCCTAGGACCACAAGAACAAAAGATACAGGCAAGGACTGCTGGAGCAGGAAGAGGGGAAAAGGAAAGAGCCTGTATCCCATGACATCTCTCTGCTTTAACCCAAGTTTCCCTACCTAACGTTAGCAACAACAACAACAAAAATTGTACATATATGTTTGTGCATTTCCGTCATCAGTGCCTGTCTTCTTCACTAGACTGTGAACTTTATGAAGAAACAGACCATCCAGGTTTTTTTTGTTCATGACTGTGTACCCAGCACCTTGCACAATGTCTGGTGCATAGATTTTCAAAGGAGATTCTGGAAAAGAATGAATGATATGCAGCATTGTGGAGTGAGACATTTATTAAAACAAAACCATTTTAGCTGAAAGGTAAGAGAGAAAGTAAAATGCAGCAACACAGAGGCCTCAGTTACCGTGAGAATAAAGCTAAGAGTGAGGCAGAGACACTGAGACAGATACTGAGAAGGAAGCAGAAGCCTGAGTTCTCTCCATCTTCTCTCTCTGTAAACTGTAATCTGTAAACTCAGATTCTGCCCAGTGATGTTCTTTTAGTATAAGGGCAATAAAAGTGACTTATTTTCAAAATGTCCTTGCGGGGTGTATGGCACACACAAAATACATGCAAGGTCAAGAGTGACATGATAATGGTGGACACCTGTCTTTTCTTCCTGCACACCCCCTATGTGCACACACACACACACACACACACACACACAGATCTTGGCAAAAATAGTGAAAAGAAAAGGCTTCTGCATAACCCCTCTTTAGACAGTCATCTCTGACTCTCAAGAGTTTGATCCTATGGGCTGTGCTAGGCTCCTGCTAAGGCTCCTTTCTTTCAGACAGGTCTTCCATTTCACTTTCTTTTTAAAGTTTATCTATTTACTTTGAGAGAGACAGAGAGAGAGAGAGAGAGAGAGAGAGAGAGAGAGAGAGAGAGAAAGAGAACAAGTGGGGGAGAGGCAGAGAAAGAGAAGGAGAGAAAGAGAATCCCAAGCAGGCTACACACAGTCAGTGCAGAGCCCAATGCAAGGCTTGAATTCACCCACCACAAGATCATAACCTGAGCCAAAGTCAGACACTTAACTGACTCAGCCACCCAGGCACCCCTCTATCAGACAGGTCTTAAGAAAACCCAGCCTCTGGCTTGCACCACTGATGTTACCAGTAGTGTGTTGAAACTCAAAGGTCCTGGAATTGTAACAGGTTTTGTCATGGGTCTTGGAATGATTTCAAAGCTGTAAAAACCCTGTGAAGTGCTGCACCTGCCTAACTTGTGTCCTGTCTCTACTTCCTGTCCTTCTCACTGGACCATCCATGCTCTCCCAATGAGCTGCCATCTGAGACATTTTAAATTTCAAGTGGAGGCAGTAATCACTTCTCCCAAGGAACTGGTTTGCTTGGGCAATTGTAGATAATCTCTCAAAATTAAGAAGACAGGAATTGTCTGATAATGAGAGATGATATTCAAAATATCAAACAACTACTATGGCATGGATACCAACCAACTGGGAGGGACACAGCTGGTAACAATCAGTACTCCTGTTTAGGGCACACCAGCTGCATTTCAACCTGCTTGGCTTGCTGCCCAAGCACACACACATAGCTGAGAACTGTAACACAACCCTGAGAAGTCATGGATACATTTTAGGATGGAATCCTGTGAACTGTCTCCACAACCTGCCTCACTTGAAGAGATCACAATCTGATACATGAAACAGATACTGTTTTTATAATTGAGTATGGACTATGAATATGCTTCCTAAGTTTCATTTTACTGTATTAATTTTTCTTTTGCTGCCTAATACATTGCTACAAACTTAGCAACTTAAAACAATGCAAAGTTGTTATCTCACAGTTTCCATGTGCCAGGACTGTAGGCATGGCTTAGCTTTAGCTGGGTCCTCAAAACAGGGTCTTATAAGACTGCAGTCCAGGTACCAGCTGAGTTTGGGGTCTCATCTGTGGCTTGGGATCGTCTCCCAAGCTCTCAGGGTTGTTGACAGATTCATTTCCTTGCAGCTGTAGAACTCATGATAGCTTGCTTCTTTAAGGCTAGCAGGAAAGCTTGTCTGATCTTAGGGAAGGCCTAAATCTCCTTTAAAAATTAGGTCAGGGATGTGTAGGTGGCTCAGTCAGTAAAGAGTCCAACTTCGTCTCAGGTCATGATCTCATGGTTCCTGGGTTTGAGTCCCACATTGACTCTGTGCTGACAGCTCAGAGCCTGGAACCTGCTTCAGATTCTGTATCTCCTTCTCTCTCTGCCCCTGCCCTGCTCACGCTCTGTCTCTCTCTCTCTCTCAAAAATAAATAAACATTAAAAAACTTAGGTCAGATCCACCCCCAAACAATCTCCTTTTGATGAACTCAGAGCAATTCTGATTAGGGATTTGAATTGTATCTGCAGAACCTCTTCATCTTTGCCATAGAATGTCACCTAATCACAAGAGTGACATCCATTGTATTCACAGATGTGCCCACAATCAAGGGAAGGGGGTTATACAGGGTATGAACAGTAGTGGTGAGGAAATGTAGAGGCTAATTTAGAATTCTTTCTATTATACTTACATCAGTACTTTTGTTATGCTCTGGCGATCACAAAGTACTCTTTTCTATGAATGCAGATACTTGTTGCAAATTTAGGGCTGAATCATGTGCTTCCAAAATTGACAGAACAAAGTACACGGTGGGCAAGACACCAGATGAAATAAGTTTTATTCTTGTGTTGTTTTCAATTACATTTTTGCCTTTCATAAATAATTTACATTACTTTCTTATATGTTAATCAGACACCAGTGGGATTTTTATAAAAAATGCAAAATGAGGATAAAAATCAATAGGTCTAATCTATTCACAGCTCCAAGATGTGGCCACACTGCTTGTATATGGAGAAAATGCACCTGACGGAGTGTTCTGCATATTCACATGTGTATTAATGTGCTAGGGCTGCCATAACAGAATACCACAGATAGGGTGGCTTACACAACAGAAGTTCATCTTTTCATAATTCTGGAGGCTGGAATTCCAAGGTCAAGGTTCTGGCAAGGTTGGTTTCAGGTAAAGCCTCTCTTCCTGGCTAGTAGACGGACCCCTCCTTGCTGTGACTTCACATGGCCTTTCTTCCATGTGTGTATGGAGAGAGAGAGAGAGGGAGAGGGAGAGGGAGAGGGAGAGGGAGAGGGAGAGAGAGAGAGAGAGAGAGAGAGAGAGAGAGAGAGAGTGTGTGTGTGTGTGTGTTCTGGGGTCTCTTCCTCTTCTTAAAAGAACACCTGTCCTATTAGATTTGGACTCACCCTTAGGACCTCCTTTAGCCTTCATTACCTCCTTAAAGGTCCTATCACCAAATATGGTCACATTGGGGGTTGGGGCTTCAACATATGAATTTAGGGGGACACCATTCAGTCCATAACAATACTCAAAATATCTGTGGACAGTGAACAACCTGGGAGATTTCCTGTTTATGACTACTACAGAAGGTGTTTTTAAATCACTAATCACCATTCAAATATGCACATATTCCAAGAAATCTCTCCATCCATTTTCTGTCTTTGAGTGTCTAGACTAGCAGTTTGTTTCCAAGGCAACAAAGATACATGTGTGCCCTGAGCAAGGGCAGCAGAGTAACCTCTGTCCCGCGTTTCTGACAGAATTACTGCCAACCGTGCCCAAACAAACCAGTTGTATCATTTTTCCCAATAATGAGACAAGGAAGGTCTCATAGGTCTTCCTATAAAGAAAATACAACAGAACCATGTTACATAGCCAGGGGTATGTCTCCCTCTGATGGACGCTTCGCCCTCTCTAATGAAAGGTGCAACTGCGTAGAGTGTCAAAACCTCTTCCACAGGGGTCAGGTATAATGTCAGGATCTGTGGTAGAAACTGTTTATAACCCAATATACTTTATCTCACTCTTCTTTTGGTAACTGAGCCCCTCTTTGAGAAATCAGTGGCAATATGCCCTGTGAAGAAGCTACACTTTCTATCCCCACCTTGCAGCTAGAAGTGATCAAGGCACCTAGATTATTGTCTGGGACTCATGAAAAGGCTTTTATGGAGGGAGCACATAGCCATCATGTCCTTGTCTGTACTCACCCCTCTTTCCTTTTCTTGTCTGCCGGCACTGTGCATTTGACGTCTGTAACATAGTAGCCATTCGGATGACTGGAACTTCAGGAACCATCTTGGATAAGAGTTAGCTTCAAGGAGGGAAGCCACATATCAAGGAAGATGGACCAAAATGTGGAACAAGTCTAGGCTCCAAATGACACCATGGAGCTTCCATACCAACCTTGGACTCTTGGACTCTCTCATGTGAAGGAGAAATAAGTCTCTATGACTAGCTGTGGAAAGCAAATTCCTGATACAAAATGTAGCATGAACATTTCAAAATGTCAAAATTACATTAGAAAATTGTTTGACTCTTCCATAAAATACAGAAAAATAGTGTGGTACAAGTCCTGAATGGGTTATAGGCAAGAGGAGATATTTAGCCTTTAATTCTTGGGGCCAAACAACAAAAAAAATCCAGACCGAATTAGACTGTATCCTTGCATTGTTTTAAACTAGTATTTGCCCTTTAGAAACTATCTACATTGATTTCAGAGACTGATTTAGAAATTAAAAACCATACGTGGTCTGAAAAGAAAAATATTAGGAAGCACTAGTGTATATAATCCGGAGAGCTGAAGGACACATGTATGTATGTGTATATGTGTATGTGCGTGTATGGAATTACTATGTATGATTCCACCTTCCTTTTTCACAGGGAACCCTATGACTTTAACTGTATTATTTAATGTTTCTTTATGACTTTTAATTAACATTTCAATTTTTTTTCAATACTATTGAGCAAGTTGTTGCCATGGACATGCTGACTACCAAGCAGAATGACTGGGATATCCTAAAATCACCCACATTTTCTCCCCCTAGTTTTGGGTAGTATGTATTCTTCAAGCAGAATTATGGAGAAAAGTATCAATATCATTAAAATTGCTCTTTCTTTTTTCTCTTTCTCTTTCATTCGATTCAACACTATTATATGTCTGAAACTGAGAAAAGTCACTGCTACCATGTGGTTTTGTCAAGCTGTGGAGCTCTGAGAACATGGGGTGAAGAGGTTCTGGAACTCAGATTTCCCTAAGGAATGTTACCACGTTGCTAAGCTTTGCAGTGTATCTTAACAACCAGGGAGCCTCCTGGGCTCTTTGTAGCAACAGTGGGAGAAACTGGAGGGAGACAGTGATATTCTACTGGATGCATTAGACATTAGGCTGTCTCTGCCAATTAAAAATTCCCAGCTCAAGTGCAAAGATTTAAGGAAATCGGTGACAACTCAGCATAGACCCATTATGAGGCTTGGAGTGTATCAATAGCCTTGAGTTCCTGTGAACAAGATCACCTTCTTTAAAAACTGTCCTCAGGTATAATTTTAAATTCATCATTAAAATAATTTTCAAAAAGTTTAGGTATGATTTAGTTAATGGATCTCAGGTTCATCCTCTTTTCAAGACTATGTGAAGGCCAAATAAATCTGTTTTGTGGTAATGAGGTATTATCTTTTAAAGTAAACCACCTAAAAAAAAAATAAAGTAAACCACCTGTCTTTGAGGAGATCATACAAATAAAATAAGCTAAGTTTGTGGGATAAAGACATTTGTTCTGTGGATAACATTCAACTTCATTTAACAAATACTGAACACATACTATGTGACAGGTATTGGGAATACAGAACTTAGACTAGACCATTGCCTGCTTGATTATGATATCCTATGGAGAGAAGCGGAAAATAAACACAGAAATGAAAAAAAAAAAAAAAAGCCAGGGAATAACATGCACTTATGGAGATCGCCTAAGGAGAGTTAGGGATAGACAGTGATCCAGGCAGGGAAGATGGTGGGAACTACTTTAGAGAAGGGTAAGGAAGCCTTAGCCTTAGGAGAAAGTCTCCTGTAGGCAGAGCAATGAATGCAGTGAAGATCTTAGGGGCATGCCTTTTAGGCGAGGTGACCTGCAAAATGGTTCAGCATTCATCACCTAAATAACAATCTTTACATCTCTAGGAATTCTTTGTAACTTACAGCTGTTTGTTGATCAGATGTCGTATCCTCTTGTTTTAAACATACATCTTACATAAGTGTTACTTTGGACTAAGATTATTAATATTTAATACAGATTGGCATATTTTATGTTTGTTAAAATTTTTTTTTAGCATTTATTCATTTTTGAGAGTGAGAGAGACAGAACACAAGTGGAGGAGAGGTAGAGAGAGAGGGAGACACAGAATCCGAAGCAGGCTCCAGGCTCTGAGCTGTCAGCACTGGGCCGGACGCGGGGTTCCAACCCACAGACCGCAAGATCATGACCTAAGCCAAAGTGAATGTTCAACTGACTGAGCTACCCAGGCGCCCCTAGATTTACATATTTTAAAAGTAACGATGACCAGATTTAGAACTACATGATTAATCATACCTCTGAAACTCTAGATTTTGAAGATTTTTTGTCATGTTAGTCTAAATAAAATTCAGTGACTTGCTAATATATAGGTAGATTCAAGAGGCTATAGAAAAGGAAATACTGCTCCCAGAAGTGCTTGCACGATTCCCTGAATGACAAAGGGTAATTTTAATTAGATTTTCCATCAGTTACCACTGTACAGGTTTTTCTCTTCCTCTTCAAGGCAAAAGCAGAATGCTGGCATCACAAGTAGAATAGAATTATAAATGGAACTTGGCTACTTTCACTCAGCACATCTTTTTGGACATAGCCAGGAGGGCTCCACCGAGGTTTTGCAACACAGTGAGGCGAGACCCAACATACTTACTGATAATAACTAAAACGCTCATGTTTAGAAATTGTTTAGCTTTTAAAAGGAATTAATAAAAGAAGGGTAAGTTTTCTAACACACCTGTTGGCGTTTAGTTGCGATGACATGTGCCTACCTGTTTGGAAAGATTGGAGTTAAAACCTGTTTATACAGCTCCTGTGAGCAACAGTTACTGACACACCATAGTTGGGGTGATTGATTTTTTTTTTTTTTTTTAGTACTTTGCTCTACCACAACTGTGGAATTCATTCTTTAAAATCTGAACATGGGATGGCGATGTCTTTCTTCCGAACATCACCTGTCATGTGCATCAGGTGGGGAAAGAAGGCTGAGAACTTGCTGCCCCATATTATACAGCAAATACCTACTAAGCTAAAATAGTGGAAACAGTGTGTGTGTGTGTGTGTGTGTGTGTGTGTGTGTGTGTGTGTGTGTTTCTTTGTGGTGTTTTTTGTTTGTTTTGGAGTTAAAAAATACCTATTATTTATCACAAAACTGTAAATAATTCATGGCACATGACAGAAGTTATTATAACTGATTTCGTCTACAGAGTCCGTCCATGATATGTATTGACCAATTTTGCATTGATGGGATGCTCTAATATTGGTTCAGGAAAATGTTTAGTCACTTCATTATAAAATAAATGAGATTTCTGATTCTCTAACAAAGATTATGCTTGTTTATCAACAAGTAAATTATTTTCTGGTCCTCTATTAATTCCTTATTTTAATAACATGTTCTTTTCATGTTTCTCTTGCCTTTGGGGGGAAAAAATCTAACCTTTTGTAGAAGAATGAATGATTCATTTGTTTAGAGTTTATGTCTTAAAAAAATTATAGCCCCAAATCAATGCTTATAATAAAGAGAAATCTTTAAATAGAGAAATATTATTTTAAGCCAATTCATGAACTTTGGAAAGATATCCACTAAAATCAATGCAAAATGTATTATCAGTCAGTTAAGGAGTGTTAAAATCTATATAGGCAACAAGTGGAAGAGAAAGATGTGGGCCATCATTAATAGCAACTAAAATAGTTTTGCTTTTCTTCAGGCTTGAGTTAGTTTCTTTTTTTGTTTTTTACATTAATAGACTTTATTTTTTACAGTAGTTTTTAAGCTTGCAGAAAATTAAGCAGAAAGTACAGGGAGTTCCATATATCGCCCCTGCCCAGTCTCCCCTATTATTCACATCTTCACTAGTGTGTTACATTTGTCACAATTTATGAACAAAAACTATACATTATTATTAACTAAAGTCCATAGTTTACATTACCATTCACTCTGTGTTGTACAGTTCTGTAGCTTTCAACAAATGCATGATGTCATATATCCACAACTACAGTATAGAACAGTATACTACAGGCTGGTTTCACTGTGCTAAAAATCCCCTGATCTCCATCTATTCATTATTCCCCCACTGTCCCTCTAGAACTTCTGGCAACCACTGATCTTTTTACTGTCTCCATAGTTTTGCTTCTTCCAGAATGTTATGTAGTGGGAATCACTCAGTGTGTAGGCTTTTCAAACTGGCTTCTAACAACATACATTCTAACAACATACATTCTTCCATGTCTTTTCATGGCTTGATAGCTCATTTCTTTTTATTACTGAATAGTATTCCACTGTATGGAGGTACTACAATTTATCCATTCACCTGTTGAAGAACACCCTGGTTGCTTCCATTTTTTGACAATTATGAATAAACATTCATGTGTAGGTTTCTCTGTGGACATGAGTTCAAATCCTTTTGGGTAAACACCTAGGAGCACAATTGCTGGATCTATGGTAAGAGTATGCGTAGTTTTGAAAGAAACTTCCAACCTATATTCCAAAGTGGCTGTACCATTTTGTGTTCCCACTGGCAATGAGTGAGAGTTCCCGTTGCTCCACATTCCTGCCATCATTGTCAGTATTTTGGACTTTAGCCATTCTAATAAGTGAGTAGTGCTATGTCATTATTTTAATTTGCAATTCCCTAATGATAAGTGATGTTGAGTATCTTTTTATATGCGTGCTTATTTGCCATCTGATAATCTTCTTTGATGAGGTGTTTATTCACCTTTTTCACCTAGTTATTAATTTGGCTATTTGTTTTCTTAATGTTGAGTTTTAAGTGTTCTTTGTTACTCTGGATACAAGTCCTTTATCATATATGTGTTTCAGAATATTTTCTCCCAGTCTGTGGGAGACATTGTTTTAAGAACTTTTGCAGGGAAAAATATAGTTTCACTTTTCTTCAGGTTTGAGATAGCTTTATTTTTTCATTATTAGATCACTTGCTAGAACAATTCAAAGTACAACTTTGTCCAGACTTTTTCATTTATCTAATTTCTGAAAACTTAAGTGTAAGTCAGACTTTCAACAGTACATAATGTATATTGGATTTTGTAAAATTTTTAATGATATATGTGGATAAAATATTTACATATTGCCTGAATCCCTTTGACATTATTTCAAAACCTCCAAAAGAAACAATAAAAGCCACAACATCAGGTAATTAAATTTTCTGTAATACAAAAGAAAGCCCTATAGCATCTTTTAAAATATAAAAGCAAGATGAATTCCAGACTTCTTGAAGGTACTGTTTTTTTTATAAGAGGAGAAAGAGTTTTCTTCATTGTTTATTGACCTTTAATACCAGAATTTGAAGTATGTCATTACCCTTCAAATTAACCTAAGAAAGGATTAATGAGGGTAAGACACACCCAGTAGAATAGCTGAACATTCTAGCTGATGTCTCAGTCAATCTCATCAGGTTTCAGATGAAAAAATAAAAATCTAGGAAATAAAATAATTGATCCATGGTGACTTAGCTTGTTAATGGAAAAGCTGGGACCATACATCTCATTTTAAAGTTTCAGTTCACTTTAACTTGAAAGTTAACTTGAAAGTTCCACTCTCCAAATTGTCTATTGTACCCTTTTCCTCCAATACAGGTAAAAAATGAATTTACTGACTTAATTGTGCAAAAGGTCCCACACAGAAAGAATGAGTAAGGCTATAGTTTGGGTTACACAAAGAGGCTGGAATTAACTCATTATTTATAAGGAACAATAAGAAAATATTTTTTATTGATAGATAATAGTACTTTATGAGTTCAAATATTTTAACATATTTTATTTAGCCTAGAATAGTTTTAGAATTTATGAACGTTAGGTATTTGTGGTAACAGGACTGATAACATATACCATACACTCTGAATGTATACCATGGAAAACTTGAACACAGATTCTTTGGTCTAAAAAGTAGTCAATGAACTAAAAATGTCTGCCCCAACAAAATCTTGAGAGCAATTTCTAGAATATGGACATATTTTGATGCTGAAAATTATTCTGACCAGAAAAACTCCCTGCCGTGGTTAGAAATAAAATGTGAATTTCCTAGTCCTGCTATCATGAATAAGATAGCTACGTAAGATAGGAAATATACAACAAACACCAGAAAAAAACCCTTCTTTATATTTCAAGATAGCATGCCATTTTTTTAAAGTTTATTTATTTTGAGAGAGAGAGAGAGAACATGAGTGGGGAGGGGCAGAGAGAGAGGAAGAGAGAGAATCCCAAGCAGGCTCCGGGCTGTCAGTGCAGAGCCCAATGTAGGGCTCAATCCCACAAACCATGAGATCATGACCTGAGATGAAATCAAGAGTTGGATGCTTAACTGACTGAGACACTCAGGTGCTCTAGTAATATGTTATCTTTAAGAAAGTTTGTTTAACTCTTTCCTATGTTAGTAATCCAGAACTTTCCCCCCACGTAATTGTAAATTCCCTAAGAGCCATAACATTATCTTTGATCCCTTAGGCCTATGACACTTTAGCTATCTAATAAATAATTCCAGAGTGATTGAAAGAAAATCATTAAATAATACTGAAAATTACAAACAACAACATGTCAAATGTTCTCCAGTTTATCAATTGTAGGTACAATATCATTCTTTTATCAGATTTACCCCCCTTATTTTTAGGTTTTACCATCCTAAAATGGTACAAATTTTAGGATGATACAATTTTAGATGATACAAATTTAAGAAGGTGGTTTTCTAGGGGTACCTGAGTGGCTCAGTTGGTTAAGCATTGGACTCTTGATCTCAGGGTTGTGAGTTCAAGCTCAACATTGAGCTCTGTGCTGAGGGTGAAGCCTACTTAACAAACAAACAAACTGGTTTTCTTAAAGTATAATATGAAAGGTCTTCATATGTATATTATATCATAATATGAAAGGTGTATTCATGTAAAGCACATTTGTGGGTATTGTATTTTAAAGCTATCATTTTCATTTACTATATCAAAATTGATAACCTGTTATTTTTATGTTGGTAAGCTAACAAAGTGACCTTAAATGTAATTAAATATAGAGTGTATTTTAAGCTTCTCACAAATGTTTTGAATTTTCCAGGGAAAAATTCTTTGCTTCCACCCATACCCGAATTCATTTCAATGTTTACAAAAATTTAATCTGAAAGTATAATAGCCTCACATTGCTTTGACAAGGGAAACAACTCAGCAGTGCAAGCAATGAAGAAATATTTGATGTGTAAGAAATGTCAAGAACCCCTCATCAGAATGATTGTCATTTTATAATTTCAGGGTCAGAGCACCTCTGGAAGTGAGATTACCAGGTAGAACCCCAAGACATTTTGTGGCAACAGTGGAGAGGGGCAAACCAACATCCTGAGAACATGAGCCTCAAGTCCCCAGTGTCTGCTCCTCAGTTTGAGAGCAAATGCAGCCATATTATGGCTAGAAATGGAGGTTGTTTTCTAGTCCGGCACACCCCTCATCCCAGAAGGGTGTGCCACATCAAAGGTAAGGTGACTCAAGGTCCTAGAATGTTTCCCTTTCTCAACATTTGGGCTACTTGATGATTCTGGTGGGTAAGCACAGGGATACTGTTCAAAATATGTAACCAATAGGGAGGCCCAGGTTTTGAACATTAAGACCAGATGCCAGCATTGGAGTTAGAGCAGAGGCTTACAGGCATCCTCTGTGCCAGGCATTAACCCTTGGTTGGGAAAGGGACTATAAATTTGGTCCCTTCTTGAACTTCCTTCCTCTCCTCTTGCAATACTTCCCTTGATCTCATCACTTTTTTTTCTAAATATTTTGCAAAGTAAGCTACTTCTCCCCATGGCCATGGTTCTAGCTCCATTCTAGGCCATTCTTATCCCTTGGTCTGACTACTACTTTTGCAATTTGCAGCCTTCTAACTGCTCTACTTCCACCCCTGCCCTCATCCAATCCACTCTCCTAAGAACAACAAGAAAGATCATATTAAAATGTAAATTTAACTGCTTAAATATCCTACTCAAAATCCTTCAGAGACTTCACATGCACTTAAGATAATGACTATCTTGACATAGACTAAAATGTTTCCTATGATGTATGTGGCCTCTGCCTCTTTTGACTCATTTCCTATCAATACCTACCCACCCGTCTTCACTGTACATAAACCACACTGGACTTGCGTAAGTTCCTTGAACACGTAATAAGACTTTTCCAACCTCTGGATTTTCACTCATACTATTTCCTCTTGCCAAAAATTCCCTTATTACTTGCTGTTTCTCATTTTTCAAGTTTCTTGAAATGTAACTTAAAAGAGACATTCTGGGCTCCATATCCTCAATCTAAATTAAATTTCCTTATGTTATATTCTCATAGTATTCTATCACAGCAATTGTCTTAAGTCAGGTTCTCTGGAAATAGACTGTAGTATGGAGAACTGTTTGAAGGAGATTTATTGGGGCTGCTCTCAGGAACAACATGTATAGGAGTCAAGGGAAGCAGGATTTAGCAGAACTTGAGCTGTGATACAGATACAGTAGAGGTCTCAGTCAGCCCCATAAGGAGCCATGGATGGCTTTGTAGAGGTATCTCAACTTGAGGAAAGGGGGTAAGGCCTTTGTAACCCCCACCAAACACTCATTGGTCAAGTTCCCATCGTGCATGAGAACTATCTTCAGCTGGAAGCAATTCCCAGAAGGGACTCAGCATGAGCTATCAGTAGCTGACACATCTGTCAGGTGGACAGATGAGTGTGCGCATTCTGAAAGCATGGTTTTGGGTAGATGCCCCTCCACAGTCATTGCAGCTCGTGACTAAATATTTTTATTTGATTATGATCAAATACCTTCCGCTAATTTGTGAGCTCCTTGAAAACAGAAGACATATCTGTTTTACTCACCACTTATTTCAATTTCCCAAAGAGTGGCTGCCACATGGGAGGTGCTAGGTAAATTTTTGTGTAAGGAAAGAAGGGAGCTTAAATTATACCCAGGTAAAATTTAGAGCCTCTCATAGATTTTTAAACAGAGTTCATGTTCTACCTCAGCTATCTAGTTGTGTGTCCTTGAGCAAGTGATTTCATTCTTTAAAAAATCATTCTAGCTGTATTATAGAAAGTGGAAGAGGAGCAGGGGCCTAACGAGGGGTTGGGAGATAAGTTAAAAGATGGACTTAGTCATCAAAGTGAAAGGGATAGAGAATGGGCCAGGGCAGAGTAAGCAGAGAAGTGAAGGCTGAACTTTGGGGCAGAGCAAGAGGAAAAGCTTAGGTGAGAAGCACAGAGGAAAAAAAAAAAAAAACAAAACATCAGAAGGTTATGAGATAAACCAAGATTCAATGAGAATGGCTGGGGATGATCATCAAAGACAAATTCCTAGAGAAGATCAGGAAAATGAAAGCCAAGAGAAAGCAAACAGATATTACAATAGAAGTCATAGATGACCTCGAAATCTATTGTTGTGGCAAAATCTGATGAAAGAGTTTTTCAAAATCCACATGAGAAAACCATTGCATTTAATTGGAACTTTTTTTCTATGAAGGCAAATACTACCAAATTGAGTGTAATATTTTTTCTGACTTTCAGATACTTGATATATAATATATAATTCTTGTATATGTTATTTCACATTCTGCCTTGAATATCTTATACCTATAATTACAGCATAAAACTGTTGGTAGGCAAGGGATGGAGTTTTATGCCTTCAAACACCCTACAATGCCTACCACAAAGCCTTGCTGATAGTAATATATGTTCATATATAAATATATGTTCAATTGAATAGAAAATTTTATTGGAAATCTTTCAAGGATATCCATGCAAATTCTAGAAAGCCTAGTAACTGGAGTTGGATGAGAAAGAGGAGAGCAGCAAACTGCTTTGTTTTGGCCGTTAACAGCCAGTGCTTTGAGCCCATACTGAGTAAAAGGACACTACAACTAGTTTCACTAGTTTTACGCCAAAGATAATTCTTATAGTCCATTTTACCAATATTCAAATGTTCTAGTCTGTTGAGATCTAATGTTATTATCAGTGATAAATCTTTTAAAAATTAAATCATCAGTATGTTTGTTCAGGGACGCCTGGGTGGCTCAGTCGGCTGAGCAACCGACTTTGGCTCAGGTCATGATCTCACGGTTTGTGAGTTCGAACCCCATGACGGGCTCTGTGCTGACAGCTTAGAGCCTGGAGCCTGCTTTAGATTCTGTGTCTCCCTTTCTCTCTGCCCCTCCCCCACTCATGCTCTATCTCTGTCTCAGAAATAAATAAACATTTAAAAAAAATTTTTTTAAAAAGTTTGTTCAGTCTAAGAAATGTCAAGTTAAAGTCTCTATTTGTGATACATATAGGCACTCTGCTAACAACACAACACAAGCCAGTTTCTGCTCACAGTGTAGTTTGGAGGAGATATAAATAGAAGGAAATAATTATAATACAGTGTGTTATGTGCAATTCTATGGTGAAAGTTGAGGTGTAATACAGAGATAGGAAAATTACTGGAGGAGTATCAAGAATGCATTTCACGGAGATTTGATTGAGAGATACATAGGATAAACATTAAGGAGCAACAATTAGTAGGAGTTGGACCTTTATTGGATTTGGGAATGGAATAACAAGTCTAGAATTACTACCAGTTTTTTTAGCTTGGTTGATTGGGTGGATAGTGGACCAACTATTAGTCTTGAGCATATGGGAGGAAGAACATATATAGGAGGTAAGATTAAAAGCTTCATATCAAACATGTTGTACTCGATGTGCCAATGGAACATTCAGGAGCAAATGACCAAGTAGAGAAACGGATATAAGGACTTGGAGCCTAAGGACTGGATGAGTCTATAAAGTAGATTTGAAAAGCAGGAACATGTAGGTTAAAACTATAATGTTATTGCTCAAGAAAGCAAAGAAATGCCAAAAAACCCTGAAAAACACAGGGATGTATAGACACAGAAAATCCAGAGAAAGAGACTGAAAAGAAAGGGCAGAGATGCTGGGTTGAAAAAATGTTGTCTCTGAAAATGGAAAGAAGTGATTTTAAAGAAAGAGGGAACAGTAAATGGGGTCATCCATAGAAAGGTAAATGCATGTAAGAGACGAAAATTTTTCATTTAATTTACAAACTAGTGATCTCTACAACCTCTTCTATCACATAGAATAGAGAAAGTTTGAATTTATAGACCTGAGGATATTAAAATCTTACATTTGCTTGGCAGAGGTTTTTGAGCTGTGTTCTGGAGTCTTAGAAATCTGGGCAGAAGACAAACATGGAGTAAAATGTGCTTGAACAAAGGACACAACAGCCAAAGAAATTTGAGTGTCACTACTGCATAGAAAAAAAGCATTATATTTAGTCATGGGATTAAATGAGACTTTTCTTGTTTCCAGAACTTTGGCTAAAGCCAAATTTCAAGATCATTTGTGCATGACTTGCTAAGAGGTGATTTAAAAACTCGCTCTACCATGGTAGCCTATCTCCAGGCTCTTTTGCTTTAGAGAAGAGTAAAAGTTCATGAAAAGGAAAGAGAGTGAGGATTTCTTTGACAAGAGTCTTTGGGGTGCTGTGTACTCCCCCTCCCCTCCATGATGAACAGTAGTAGCTGCCTTCACCGGTACCTTCAGGGCTTTCCCAGGGGACCATTTAAGGAGAACGGAGGGTCTAGAGAGGAGACTGAGATCTCACTGGCTAGCAAGATCCTTGCCTGTGCTGTTCCTGGTCTGCCCTGTACTGTTTCTGCAGTGGAATATGGGGAGACTATTCTTGGGGTGAACTTGTTCTGTATCTTCTATGCTATGGAAGACAGAGAATGGTGTCTGATTCTCTTCTAAAATCTAAAGACAAGAGCCAACTGGAGCTGCCTGAAGCTAGCTATGTCAGTGGCACAAAGACTGGGATTAAGTTGCTCTCCCACAGAAGACTAGGCAAAGGGCCTTGTTTCCTGTGGGCTAGAGTGGACACTTAGGAGGAAGCTGGTCAAGAACTGTCTTACAGGTACCCAGCCCAAGAGGACTAACCACTATAATAGGACAACTCCAGCCAAAAGAGGCTGGTGACATTTTGCCTGGTGTGAAGGTGGGAAGGAAGAGATGTTAATAATTTTCTGGTAGGTACATTATCCATGACTGAACAGTATCAGAGATTTCCTCAACCAAGGGTCTCCAAAGAACCCACAAAAATGCCTCATGAGAGAAAGAGCCAGCATTTCTTCTCTGTCTCACAGATCCACTTTCATAGATGCCTCAACACTAAATTAAAACCATTCAGCAAGTAAGACTCTGTGTCCCTTTAACCATTCCTTCATCTTCCACCCCAACTCCAGAGGAGCTGGAAGCAGTGAGTGGGGAAGGGAGAGTGGAAGAGCAACGTGGAGGAAAAACAGACCACACCCCCACTCCCCTGCTGGTCTGTGGAGGTTGGGTCATCCTTGGCCTGGAGAGGAGGGTGTGAAATGAAATGGAATACGAATACTTTTACAACACCAGCTATGCTGATAGTAAATATTTTTGGCATCTTTGGTGGAAAGTTTTGTACACAATAAAGATTATTGCAGTTACTTGTTATTTTTAAATCAAATTTTAAAATAACAATTCTAAACCTTTTTGTTTTAACATTTAAAATTTAACTTAACCCAATATTAGAGCACACTCATCAACTAAGGAAACAATTACCTTGGACAAAGAGATAAAATGAGAATATGTTCTCATTAAACTGGGGCTGCATATTAGAAAATTAGATAGGAATGTGATATTTGAATCTTCTGGTGACACTCTCCCACAAGGTGAGTCCCTCATAATTACAAAGGTAACAGAAATTTGATGCCCTATAGGGGGAGCTGGTCATTCCTAGGCCCAAAACTCCATAACCTAATTCTCCTGTATATTCAAAGCAGTTAATGAAACTCCCACCAATGTTGTCTTAATCTTCTTCACTGCTGGGTTGGGTTTTACATTTCCCTGACTAGCTTTAAATCATTTAATATTGTCCCATTTGACTCTGAAACCACTTTAGTGCCCTTCCACTTTCTACATTTCTCGGTAGTTCTTTCCCAACTGTTGGATAGATAGAATCTGAATTCTTTCGTATTATGTATCACCATTTTTTAATTAAAGGAGATAGCAGAGAAAATAAGGATTTTCCCCTTGATTTGTCTTCATGTTAATCTTTTATTTATTTCATTTGGTAGGCAGTTTTTCACCATACACCTGGGCCAATCACTATCTCAGGTGTTTAAGATAAAATGGTAAGATGTGATGCTATCTTTAAAAATGTTATTCTCATTTCTATATGGAACCAGTTACTATCAGTAAAGTTCTAAGTATCAGACTAAATAAAAGCTTTATATTTGGCTGTGTTATTCATTCATTTGATAAATAATCATAGAGCACCTACTTTGTGCCAGGCACTATTCTAGACACTGGGAATAGAGTAGCAAACCAAACACACAAAATCCATGCTTTCATGAAGCTTACACTCTAGGACAGCTCAGCCCAGCAATGTGCAAACAGATATGACAAGGGACAAATGCTATGAGAAAAATAAAAAGGCATAACGGAACAGAGTGTGAGGGGGTGCATTTCAGACAGGGGTTTCAGCAAAGACCTTTATGATGTCATTTGAGCAGATAGGTAAGAAGGGGGACTGATAGTACTAGAAGGAAATTTAGAAGAAAATGGGCACAAAAACCAAAACAAAAAACAAAAAAACAACACTATCCAGAAGCTTCTTGTGCAACTTCTTGGAAACAAGACAGCTGCCTATTACGATCTCTCATAATTCACGGATTAACATCGAGCAATGTCCTATACACCCTCATTTCCTAAACTGTCCAACACGTCATGACATAGTGTTTATACCGAAAAGAAGATATGTCTATAACTCGATATATGACCCAGAAGCAAATAGCTGTTACAGGAGAGTGAAGGAGCCTAGAAGCCTTGGACATGAGGAAGGAGTTTGCTTTGCACTGCTTTTTCCTTCCTTACCTCGCTCATAATCTACCTCCTCCTGCCTCCTGTTCCTAGCTTATACAGCTGTCTATATCTTTTGCCAGTACGAAAAAAGAGCCAGTGTATGTCTTTTAGGAGGCCTTATTATATTGAGACGTTTTGGATGCTTTCAAACGTCTAAATGTACTGTTCATGAAAAGGGCTAACATAATCCCGCTTGGTCATTATCAAAACTTGGGAAATGAGGCGTCTGTCTGGGATAGAGGCAGATCTATTCCACTTGACTCTCCGACTAAGATCAAAGATGTGAGCCTGGTTCTCAAGGCTAACGAGATGGTAGAACATTTCAAGGAAGCATGTATTGCTAACATAATTTGCTACACTGACTTTCAAAGAATATCCACCTAGCATTCATTCATATGATTTGGAGTCTGACATCTTATATACACTTAATATAGAATTGGGAAATTACTGATCATTCAGAGAAAACCTGCCAGAAACCTAATCTGGTTTTTTTTGGTCTTTTTATCCTTACTCAACTAGGTTTGAATAACATTCCCATCTGTACTGTGAATGATGATGAGAACTCATTGGGAACATTGTGGGGTGTTGGCCAGTTCAACCACTTAGAGAAGGATGAGACACCATTTGCCAAATGCGGTTACCCACCCAGCACCGCGACCCTGGAGAGTCCTGTCAGAGAAGTCACACCGGCCCCAAACCATATCAAAATGCCCCCTCGGCCTCATTCTGGTGAGTCCCTTGCGACTAATGAAATCTTTCCTGAGGTCTCCTGCAAACAACCAGAGGTGGTAGGGGGGATAGTCTGTATGATTGCTAATATAACTGCAGCGATTTTAAAATATAGCAGCCAACATAGCTGCAGTGATTTCTCACTGTGAAACAGGTTATTCATTATAAAATTTTTTTACTCTTCTAATCTCATTTCAGTAGCCCAAGACATATTTGGTGTGGTTCTAGTCTCTAATTCCAACAAAAGTAGCTTAAGAGATACTGAAAATGAATGTTTACCCAACATGATAGGGAACCTACTGCAGACAAAAAGTGAGTCAGGGAAATGCAGTAGGGATGGAATTACATGTTTACATTTCTCCCTGCTGGATGGCCAGCTCCTGAAGGTCAGGGACCAGGCTTATTCCCTTCTGTGTTTCTGGTATCCTTGGTATCTCCCCAGGTCCCAGTACAGCGTTTGATCTTCAGTAAAAAAATTTTTAATTAATTAAATAATGTTTATTGAATTGAAATGAAAAGGGATTAATCAACAGAACACCATGATGACTCTAGTTCACAATACTGTCTTGTATATTTGGAAGTTATGAAAGTAGATGTAAATTTTTTCAGCACAAGAAAAATATTGATAATTTTGCAAGGTGATAGTTAACTACACTTAACTGTGGTGATCATTTTGCAATATATACATATATCAAATCACAGTGTTGTACATCCTGCACTATCATATTTTAAAAAGCACAGCATGGCAAAATCTAAAGGGCTAGGTAAAATAGAAGGAACTCTGGGTATTGGAAATTGCTTCCAGTTCTCCTTCTCTTGTCCTGTACAGTTACCTGCCATTATTAAAAGTTTCAGGGCACCTGAGATTGTTTTGGTATAGTGCGGTAAAATAATATTGTCTTTCAAAAAGCTACAATAAGAGGCATCATTAGTAGAGTACTTCCTATGTGATTCCATTCTAAGGTCTTCACGCTTGCTAACTCATTTCATCCTTTCAAAGAGTTCCTCTTCCTTTCCACTAGCAGTAGAGAATAAAGCCCACACATTCCACCTACTGTCGGGTGTTCCTTCCTATACCATAAAACCCAGAAACTTAACAGTTAGGTTTGCAAGAGTCCCCTAATGGGAGTTAAGTGTTGCCACCTGATCAGATGTATATTTCAGATGTGGGGCTAAGGTCATCGTTTTGGTTGCTGTCTGCTCTCAAGCATGACTGGAGACATGGGGTTTTCCTGCTACAATATCCCAGTGTTCAGATGCTGGATTTATGGGTGTCAGATGCCAAGTCAGCAGATACGGTGGCTTTCAGATTGCAGCATGTTCCAGTGCCTCATCTTTAGCCTCAGTGATGTGACAGCAACTCAAGTGTCAGTGGCATCCTGACTCCCCTTCCCCCATAAAGGCTGTGCCCCCTGGCGGGCCAGGTGCAAGACGTTCTTGAAGTGATTTGTGAGGGTCAACGCCAGAGTTCACTGCTCCAGCCCTTCCAGTGATGTTGCAAATACCGCATTCCCTGTCTTATTTACATTTTTGCTTAAAATAGAGTGGTTTCTGTTTCCCCGAAGTGACCACTACCTTAATAGACCACCACCCATAACTTTGTTCTTCCTACTTCCTGTTCTCTTCTGGAGAGGTAACTTTACAATGGTTTTCTCTCTTCAGCTAGAACTAACGAATTCAGTTACTGTTGGGAATATGCACAAAATCTTTGCATCTTTTAAGAAATTGTTTCTGTTGACTATGTAAAATGATAGCATTATTTACAGAGAATATAGCTTTATTTAAATTAATGCAAAATGAAATTAAGCAAATATTTAAATGGTTTAAAGTGATTTAGTTAGATGATGCTATGAAATGTGTAAGGTTGAGAGACTGATGAAATAAGAAATATAATTAAAAATGTAATTATAACTCAATACACATCCTCTGCTTGTGGCCACAGGGCAAACAGCACACCTATAATCTCTTTAATTAGGAAAAGTGACAGCTATATGGACAGGAAACAGAGAAAAACATGTTTTATATGAAATGTGCACTTTTAAAAATTAGTTTACCCAGATCAAGAAAATTCTTCTAGTCTTTCTTTATATCATCTTCCTGGGCATTGAATTAGTTTTGTAAATATCAATATGCTTTAAAAAATTTTTTATTAGTTTTTTTTTTATTTTTGACAGGCAGAGAGAGACAGAGCGCATATGGGGAAGGGGCAGAGAGAGAGGGAGACACAGAATCCAAAGCAGGCTTCAGGTTCTGAGCTGTCATCACAGAGCCTGATGTGGGGCCTGAACTCATGAACCGTGAGATCATGATCTGAGCCGAAGTCGGACACTCAACCGACTGAGCCACCCAGGCACCCCTTAATATGCTTTTATTATGTTATTCTGGTATAACTCTGCCTGCAAGTTTTTCAACAGATCCCTGAGTTGACTTTAATTAAAATCCAGATATACTCTCATTTATTTCAGCAACTGATGTATATGTTATGTGGTAGAATTTTTTTCTGTTTGATCTAAATATATATTTCTGCGTCATCATTTCAGAGCCCTGCAGAAAAATCAGGGAGTGCTTCAAAACTTCCAGTGAGAATCCCTTAGCAATTAAAAAGGTAAAGAAACAACTATTTACAGTTACCTATTTAATTTGACTTCTGTCATTTCCTCTCCTTCTCTTCACATAACTTTCTGAAAAGGCACATTTCATAGTATCTTTAAGCTTCATTTAGGTGTAATTAACACAATATAAAATACACATATTTAGAGTATACAATTTGATGAATTTTGACAAATATATATCCACATCTGGGAAGCCACCACTGAAATCAAGAGAATGAACATACTAACCACTCCCACAGGTTTTCTCAAAACCCCAGCCCTGGCCCTCCCACATGCAAATATTTATCTGCTGTTGCTCAAAATTAGCATGCAATGTTTTAGGCTTTTATATAATGAAATCATATAATGAGTTATTTTTTTAAATATGGTTTCTTCAGACTCTTAACTCTAAAGAACAAACTGATGGGTGGGGGTTGGTTAAAAAGGAGATGGGGATTAAGGAGTGCATATGTTGTGATGAGTGCCAGGTGATTATGGAAGTGTTGAATCACTATATTGTACACCTGAAACTAATGTTATACCGTATGTTAACTAACTGGAATTTAAATAAAGACAAAAAAATGGTTTCTTTAACTCAGCATCAATATTTTAAGATTCATCCATGTTGTTATGTTCATCAGTAATTCATTCCTTTTTATTGCTGAGAAATATTCAACTGTATGGGTATCCCACAATTTGTATACGTGTTCACCCGTTGATGGACATTTAGTTTGTTTCCAATTTTTGCTGAAGCTTGTATGAATATTTGTGTACTCGTCTTTGTATGGATATATATTTTCTTTTCTCTTGGGTAAATACATAGAAGTGGAATGATTGGGTCTTATAGCAGGTGTAGGTTAAAATTTTTAAGAAATTGCCAATGTGTTTTTCCAAAGTGGTTTTACGATTTTACATTCCTGCCAGCAGTGTATGTTTCTTTTCCTCCACATCCTGCCAACACTTAGTATAGTTAGTATTTTATAATTTTAGCCAATCTAGTGGCTAATGGTATCTCATTAGCCAATGGTATCTCATTGTAGTTTTAATTTGCATTTCCCTGATGACTAGTGAGGTTGATATCTTTTCATGTTCTTACTTACCATCCCTATATGGCATTTTTATGAGAAATGTGTGTTCAAATCTTTGCCCACATTGTAAATTGGGTTGCTGGACTTTTTATTATGAAGTTTTAAAGGTTCTTTATATATTTTAGGTAAAAATTCTCTTGTCACATATATATTTTGTAAATGTTTCTTCTAGTCTGATGGTTACTTTTTTTTGTAACAGTGACTTTTGAAGAACCAAAATTTAGAAGTTTGATGAAACCCAAATTTAAAATTTTTCTATCATAGTTTCATTTACTTTTGGGACAGAGAGAGACAGAGCATGAACGGGGGAGGGGCAGAGAGAGAGGGAGACACAGAATCGGAAACAGGCTCCAGGCTCCGAGCCATCAGCCCAGAGCCTGATGCGGGCTCGAACTCACGGACCGCAAGATCGTGACCTGGCTGAAGTCGGACGCTTAACCGACTGCGCCACCCAGGCGCCCCTATCATAGTTTCAAATCCACATGATGTTTATCTCTCTGTTGTGTCTTATTGCAAAGACTAACCTCTAGCCCAATGTTGAGTAGAAGTGATGAAAGCAGATAACCATGTCTTGCACCTAATCATAGGAGAAAAGCTTATATTTTCACCATTGAATATGATGTCAGTTTACTTTATTTACAGATGCCCTTTATATGGCTGAGGAAGTTCTTTTCCATTTCTAGTGTCCTGAAGCTTTTATCAGAAATAGGAATTGGATTTTGTCAAATGTTTTCTCTGCATCTATTTGAGATGATCATATTTTTCTTTTTTAATCCGTTAATATGGTGAATTGTTTTGGTTAACTTCCAAATGTTAAACTACCCTGGCATTTCTGGGGGGGAAAAAAACTCAGTTGGTCATGATGTGTTACCTTTTTATATATTTAATTTCATAAAACATTGTTTAACATTCTTGTGGCTATGTTCATAAGGAATACAATTTTGTAGTTTACTTGTAATGTCTTTTCTGGTTTTGATAGAGCATATACTGGCTTCCTAGAATAAGTTGGGAACTTCTCTTTAAAATTCTGGGAGATTTAATGTAGAATTGGTGTTATTTCTTCCTTAGAAGTTTTGTAGAATTCATCAGTGAAGCCATCTGGGCCTGGAGTTTTCTTTGAGTCAAGATTTTTAACTACAAATTCAGTTTCTTATTTTCACAGATTTAGACCATTCAGGTTATCTGTTTCTTTAGTGAGTTTTGGTGGTTTATATTGTTCATAGAATTCGTCCGTTTCATCTAAGTTTTGAATTTACTGATATGAGGTCATTCATAACATATCCTTTTAATGATTCTATGATCAGTAGAGATGTTTTGTGTCTCATTCCTGACACTGGGAATTTGTGTTTTCTTTTTTTCCTGATGTATCTAGCTAGATTTGTTAGTTTTATTGATTTTCTTAAAGAAGCTTTTTTACAAAAAGAAAGTTCTTTTCTTAAAGAAGCTTTTTACAAAAAAAAATTATGAAAAAAAAGAAGAAACTTTTGGGACACCTAGGTGGCTCAGTCAGTTAGGCGTCTGACTTCAGCTCGGGTTATGATCTCACAGTTTGTGAGTTCGAGCCCCGCGTCGGGCTCTGTGCTGACAGCTCAGAGCCTGGAGCCTGTTTCAGATTCTGTGTCTCCCTCTTTCTCCCCTCCCTCACTCATGCTGTTTCTCTCTCTCAAAAATAAAATAAAACATTTTTAAAAAATTTTTAAAGAGAATAAGCTTTTCATTTTGTTGATGATACTTATTTTGATTTTTTGTTTATTTTATTGATTTTTTATTTGTGTCTTTATATAAGATGAAAGCTTAGGTCATTGATTTCAGACATTTTTCCTTTCTAATATGAGCATGTATTAATATAATTTTTTTAATAAACAGTGCTTTGGCTGTATACCCCAAATTTTACAATGTTGAGTTTTCATTTTCAATCTGTTTAAAATACTTCCTAATTTCCTTTTTAATTTATTCCCTATTGGTTACTTAAAATTATGTTATTTAATTTCCAAATATTTGGAGATGTCACAGATATCTTTATGTGATTGATTTCTAATTTAATTCCATTGTGGTGAGAGAGTATACTTTGTATACTTTGAAACTTTTTAAATTTATTGAAACTTGTTATATGGTCAAGAATATGGTCAATCTTGCTCAATTTTCCATGTACCCATAAAAAGAATGCTCACTCTGCTGTTGTTGGGTAGACTGTAATATAAGTATCAG
Organism: Panthera onca; assembly: GCF_046562875.1. NCBI lineage: Eukaryota > Metazoa > Chordata > Mammalia > Carnivora > Felidae > Panthera > Panthera onca. The sequence goes on from NC_138342.1 coordinate 82,947,878, forward strand.
TTATGTTGGTTGATACTCTCATTCAGGTCTTTGACAGCCTTACTGATTTAGCTGTCTGCTTTTCTCTATCACTTATTGAGAAAGAGGTGTTGAAATCCCTGACTATAGTTGTGGATTTCTATATTTCTCTTTTAATGCATATCAGGTTTTTTTTGGAGTCCCAGTGGCACAATTGGTTAGCACACAGTACTTATATCAGGTTTTAATCCTGTATTTTGAAGCTCTCTTATTAGAAGTATAACTATCTGGGTTTGTTATGTCCTTTTGATCAAATGACCCTTTTATCACTATAACATTACTAATTTAAATCCTCATAACATTCTTTGATTTGAAATCTATTTCATTATAGAACTATTCAGGGTTTCTATTTCTTCTTGAAGTGATTTTGGTTATGAAATTATTCATTGCATTGAAACATTCAGATTTATTGATAATGGTATACATAATAACCTTATATTATATTTTAAATATATGCAACATCTGTAAGATGTACCCTTTTACCTTTCAGTTTTGTTAATCTATGTCTTCATTTTTCAACAGAAGTTTATCAATTTTATTAGTATATCAAAGAATTAATTTGGGGGGTTTTGTAGATCCTCTATGTTGTATCTTTCTTTTCCATTTTGTTAATTTATGTTACCTTTTCCTTCTTTCCATACATGTACTTTATTTTATTGTTCTTTATCTGACACCTTTGGTCTTTCTGATATATATATTTTAGCTATAAATTCCTCTCTGAGGACTGCTTTCACTGCTTTTGTAATTTTTGCTATCAGCATTAATTTAAAATTTTTTCTAATTTGCACTATAATTTCTTTTTGCCTCATTACTTAGCTGCTGGATATTATGTATGAAAGTTATTTGTAGGAATCTGAAGCTTATGACAAAAGGACTTTTTTCCAAAGAGAACTTGGTGCTTGCCTCTATAGGAACCCAGACGCCTTACCACCCTAGACCAACTTAAATGAAGTTCAAAGCTTGATCTCAGGTTGTATTTCTTCAAGGACCATTGCACTTCTAGGTCACCTTTACCTTCAGGGTGTAGTCCTGTGTTGGCCCTTATTTGGGTCCTGAGCTTTGAGTCTTGTCTTTCAGGCTTTCAGGACCTTTTAAGCTGTCACAAGAAAAGTTTTCACTCTTCAGGATCTGACAATGACCTCAGGCCACAAATGGCTACTGTACTCCCTACAACTCAGGCTTCTCACTTGCCCTTTATGTTGGCCTATTAATTCCTACTTTATTCACTCCTTGACAGCTTTAATTTTTTTTTTATTTTAATCTGCCTTTTTAGTTGTGTCCAGTGGGAGAGTTGAACCCAAAAAAATATATATTGTTATTCCCTAAAACAAGAAGTCTTTTTATATAATAAACTTTAACAGAAGAATGCATCTACATATGGTATAGCTTTACTTTCACTAAATGTCAATAGTTCAATATTGTTCTATCAATTCCAATCATCACAGTTCCCAGTTGTTGGCATATTCAGCCACTTGCGTCTTTGTGTCTGAAATATCACTCACTTCTGAAGGTTAAAAGCCTTTCTTAGAATAAGCACACAGATCTAAGGCTTCTATAACTCTTCTTGAACTTAAAGCTCTTCTAACCTTTTTAAAAAATTCTAAATTTCAGAGTACATTTACTTCCCAGAACAAGAAAATAGCCTTTCTATTTCCTCTTCCAGTTAATCAAGGGAAGTAATTTAGTTGACCTCTAATTCTCTAGCTCTCAGTTGCTGTTCAGCAGAGCAAGGAGACAGCAGTTCACAACATGTAGTGTCTTCACAGACACTGCATGAAATCTTTTGAGTGTCTTCTTCCTGTCATGAAAGAGAAATCTTCCTAACTTAACGGAAAATCTCATGTGGTATCAGTTTGTTGTTATCTGGAGCAGCTAGATAAGTAAAGGTTACACATCAAACATTTAAAAATTATTATCTTGTTGTTTAACCAAGGGTTGAAACCAAGGGCTTAAAATGGCTTCACCAAAAGTAAATAATATCTCACTATGTGTTCTGTATCTAAATGAAAATATTTGATAATTAGATTTTTTTTTTTTTATTTTTTAATATATGAAATTTACTGTCAAATTGGTTTCCATACAACACCCAGTGCTCATCCCAAAAGGTGCCCTCCTCAATACCCATCACCCACCCTGCCCTCCCTCCCACCCTGCCCTCCCTCCCACCCCCCATCAACCCTCAGTTTGTTCTCAGTTTTTAACAGTCTCTAATGCTTTGGCTCTCTCCCACTCTAACCTCTTTTTTTTTTTTTTTTTTTCCTTCCCCTCCCCCATGGGTTTCTGTTATGTTTCTCAGGATCCGCATAAGAGTGAAACCATATGGTATCTGTCTTTCTCTGTATGGCTTATTTCACTTAGCATCACACTCTCCAGTTCCATCCATGTTGCTACAAAAGGCCATATTTCATTTTTTCTCATTGCCACGTAGTATTCCATTGTGTATATAAACCACAATTTCTTTATCCATTCATCAGTTGATGGACATTTAGGCTCTTTCCATAATTTGGCTATTGTTGAGAGTGCCGCTATAAACATTGGGGTACAGGTGCCCCTATGCATCAGTACTCCTGTATCCCTTGGATAAATTCCTAGCAGTGCTATTGCTGGGTCATAGGGTAGGTCTATTTTTAATTTTCTGAGGAACCTCCACACTGCTTTCCAGAGCGGCTGCACCAATTTGCATTCCCACCAACAGTGCAAGAGGGTTCCTGTTTCTCCACATCCTCTCCAGCATCTATAGTCTCCTGATTTCTTCATTTTGGCCACTCTGACTGGCGTGAGGTGGTATCTGAGTGTGGTTTTGATTTGTATTTCCCTGATAAGGAGCGACGTTGAACATCTTTTCATGTGCCTGTTGGCCATCCGGATGTCTTCTTTAGAGAAGTGTCTATTCATGTTTTCTGCCCATTTCTTCACTGGGTTATTTGTTTTTCGGGTGTGGAGTTTGATGAGCTCTTTATAGATTTTGGATACTAGCCCTTTGTCCGATGTGTCATTTGCAAATATCTTTTCCCATTCCGTTGGTTGCCTTTTAGTTTTGTTGGTTGTTTCCTTTGCTGTGCAGAAGCTTTTTATCTTCATAAGGTCCCAGTAATTCACTTTTGCTTTTAATTCCCTTGCCTTTGGGGATGTGCCGAGTAAGAGATTGCTACGGCTGAGGTCAGAGAGGTCTTTTCCTGCTTTCTCCTCTAAAGTTTTGATGGTTTCCTGTCTCACATTCAGGTCCTTTATCCATGTTGAGTTTATTTTTGTGAATGGTGTGAGAAAGTGGTCTAGTTTCAACCTTCTGCATGTTGCTGTCCAGATCTCCCAGCACCATTTGTTAAAGAGACTGTCTTTTTTCCATTGGATGTTCTTTCCTGCTTTGTCAAAGATGAGTTGGCCATACGTTTGTGGGTCTAGTTCTGGGGTTTCTATTCTATTCCATTGGTCTATGTGTCTGTTTTTATGCCAATACCATGCTGACTTGATGATGACAGCTTTGTAGTAGAGGCTAAAGTCTGGGATTGTGATGCCTCCTGCTTTGGTCTTCTTCTTCAAAATTACTTTGGCTATTCGGGGCCTTTTGTGGTTCCATATGAATTTTAGGATTGCTTGTTCTAGTTTCGAGAAGAATGCTGGTGCAATTTTGATTGGGATTGCATTGAATGTGTAGATAGCTTTGGGTAGTATTGACATTTTGACAATATTTATTCTTCCAATCCATGAGCAGGGAATGTCTTTCCATTTCTTTATATCTTCTTCAATTTCCTTCATCAGCTTTCTATAGTTTTCAGCATACAGATCTTTTACATCTTTGGTTAGATTTATTCCTAGGTATTTTATGCTTCTTGGTGCAATTGTGAATGGGATCAGTTTCTTCATTTGTCTTTCTGTTGCTTCATTGTTAGTGTATAAGAATGCAACTGATTTCTGCACATTGATTTTGTATCCTGCAACTTTGCTGAATTCATGTATCAGTTCTAGCAGACTTTTGGTGGAGTCTATCGGATTTTCCATGTATAATATCATGTCATCTGCAAAAAGCGAAAGCTTGACTTCATCTTTGCCAATTTTGATGCCTTTGATTTCCTTTTGTTGTCTGATTGCTGATGCTAGAACTTCCAGCACTATGTTAAACAACAGCGGTGACAGTGGGCATCCCTGTCGTGTTCCTGATCTCAGGGAAAAAGCTCTCAGTTTTTCCCCGTTGAGGATGATGTTAGCTGTGGGCTTTTCATAAATGGCCTTTATGATGTTTAAGTATGTTCCTTCTATCCCGACTTTCTTGAGGGTTTTTATTAAGAAAGGGTGCTGGATTTTGTCAAAGGCCTTTTCTGCATCGATTGACAGGATCATATGGTTCTTCTCTTTTTTTTTGTTAATGTGATGTATCACGTTGATCGATTTGCGAATGTTGAACCAGCCCTGCATCCCAGGAATGAATCCCACTTGATCATGGTGAATAATTCTTTTTATATGCTGTTGAATTCGATTTGCTAGTATCTTATTAAGAATTTTTGCATCCATATTCATCAGGGATATTGGCCTGTAGTTCTCTTTTTTTACTGGGTCTCTGTCTGGTTTAGGAATCAAAGTAATACTGGCTTCATAGAATGAGTCTGGAAGTTTTCCTTCCCTTTCTATTTCTTGGAATAGCTTGAGAAGGATAGGTATTATCTCTGCTTTAAATGTCTGGTAGAACTCCCCTGGGAAGCCATCTGGTCCTGGACTCTTATTTGTTGGGAGATTTTTGATAACCGATTCAATTTCTTCGCTGGTTATGGGTCTGTTCAAGCTTTCTATTTCCTCCTGATTGAGTTTTGGAAGAGTGTGGGTGTTTAGAAATTTGTCCATTTCTTCCAGGTTGTCCAATTTGCTGGCATATAATTTTTCATAGTATTCCCTGATAATTGTTTGTATCTCTGAGGGATTGGTTGTAATCATTCCATTTTCATTCATGATTTTATCTATTTGGGTCATCTCCCTTTTCTTTTTGAGAAGCCTGGCTAGAGGTTTGTCAATTTTGTTTATTTTTTCAAAAAACCAACTCTTGGTTTCGTTGATCTGCTCTACAGTTTTTTTAGATTCTATATTGTTTATTTCTGCTCTGATCTTTATTATTTCTCTTCTTCTGCTGGGTTTAGGCTGCCTTTGCTGTTCTGCTTCTATTTCCTTTAGGTGTGCTGTTAGATTTTGTATTTGGGATTTTTCTTGTTTCTTGAGATAGGCCTGGATTGCAATGTATTTTCCTCTCAGGACTGCCTTCGCTGCATCCCAAAGCGTTTGGATTGTTGTATTTTCATTTTCGTTTGTTTCCATATATGTTTTAATTTCTTCTCTAATTGCCTGGTTGACCCACTCATTCGTTAGTAAGGTGTTCTTTAACCTCCATGCTTTTGGAGGTTTTCCAGACTTTTTCCTGTGGTTGATTTCAAGCTTCATAGCATTGTGGTCTGAAAGTATGCATGGTATAATTTCAATTCTTGTAAACTTATGAAGGGCTGTTTTGTGACCCAGTATATGATCTATCTTGGAGAATGTTCCATGTGCACTCGAGAAGAAAGTATATTCTGTTGCTTTGGGATGCAGAGTTCTAAATATATCTGTCAAGTCCATCTGATCCAATGTATCATTCAGGGCCCTTGTTTCTTTATTGACTGTGTGTCTAGATGATCTATCCATTTCTGTAAGTGGGGTGTTAAAGTCCCCTGCAATGACCACATTCTTATCAATAAGGTTGCTTATGTTTATGAGTAATTGTTTTATATATCTGGGGGCTTGGGTATTTGGCGCATAGACATTTATAATAGTTAGCTCTTCCTGGTGGATAGACCCTGTGATTATTATATAATGCCCTTCTTCATCTCTTGTTACAGCCTTTAATTTAAAGTCTAGTTTGTCTGATATAAGTATCGCTACTCCAGCTTTCTTTTGGCTTCCAGGAGCATGATAAATAGTTCTCCATCCCCTCACTCTCAATCTAAAGGTGTCCTCAGATCTAAAATGAGTCTCTTGTAGACAGCAAATAGATGGGTCTTGTTTTTTTATCCATTCTGATACCCTATGTCTTTTAGTTGGCGCATTTAATCCATTTACATTCAGTGTTATTATAGAAAGATATGGGTTTAGAGTCATTGTGATGTCTGTATGTTTTATGCTTGTAGTGATGTCTCTGGTACTTTGTCTCACAGGATCCCCCTTAGGATCTCTTGTAGGGCTGGTTTCGTGGTGACAAATTCCTTCAGTTTTTGTTTGTTTGGGAAGACCTTTATCTCTCCTTCTATTCTAAATGACAGACTTGCTGGATAAAGGATTCTCGGCTGCATATTTTTTCTGTTTAGCACACTGTAGATATCGTGCCAAGCCTTTCTGGCCTGCCAAGTTTCAAAGGAGAGATCAGTCACGAGTCTTATAGGTCTCCCTTTATATGTGAGGGCACGTTTATCCCTTGCTGCTTTCAGAATTTTCTCTTTATCCTTGTATTTTGCCAGTTTCACTATGATATGTCGTGCAGAAGATCGATTCAAGTTACGTCTGAAGGGAGTTCTCTGTGCCTCTTGGATTTCAATGCCTTTTTCCTTCCCCAGTTCAGGGAAGTTCTCAGCTATAATTTGTTCAAGTACCCCTTCAGCACCCTTCCCTCTCTCTTCCTCCTCTGGGATACCAATTATGCGTATATTATTTTTTTTTAGTGTATCACTTAGTTCTCTAATTTTCCCCTCATACTCCTGGATTTTTTTATCTCTCTTTCTTTCAGCTTCCTCTTTCTCCATAACTTTATCTTCTAGTTCACCTATTCTCTCCTCTGCCTCTTCAAGCCGAGCCATCGTGGATTCCATTTTGTTTTGCAATTCGTTTAAAGCGTTTTTCAACTCCTCGTGACTGTTCCTTAGTCCCTCGATCTTTGTGGCAAGAGATTCTCTGCTGTCCTGTATACTGTTTTCAAGCCCAGCGATTAATTTTATGACTATTATTCTAAATTCACTTTCTGTTATATTATTTAAATCCTTTTTGATCAGTTCATTAGCTGTTGTTATTTCCTGGAGATTCTTCTGAGGGGAATTCTTCCGTTTGGTCATTTTGGAGAGTGCCTGGCGTGGTGAGGACCTGCAGTGCACTTCCCCTGTGCTGTGGTGTATAACTGGAGTTAGTGGGCGGGGCCACAGTCCGACCCGATGTCTGCCCCCAGCCCACGCTGGGGCCACAGTCAGACTGGTGTGTGCCTTCTCTTCCCCTCTCCTAGGGGCGGGATTCACTGTGGGGTGGCGTGTCCCGTCTGGGCTACTTGCACACTGCCAGGCTTGTGTTGCTGGGGATCTGGCGTATTAGCTGGGGTGGGTAGGCAAGGTGCATGGGGGCTGGAGGGGCAGGCTTAGCTCGCTTCTCCTTAGGTGATCCACTTCAGGAGGAGCCCTGTGGCAGCGGGAGGGAGTCAGATCCGCTGCCGGAGGTTTGGCTCCGCAGAAGCACAGAGTTGGGTGTTTGCGCTGCACGAGCAAGTTCCCTGGCAGGAACTGGTTCCCTTTGGGATTTTGGCTGGGGGATGGGCGGGGGAGATGGCGCTGGCGCCTTTGTTCCCCGCCAAGCTGAGCTCTGCCGTCCGGGGGCTCAGCAGCTCTCCCTCCCTTTGTCCTCCAGCCTTCCCGCTTTCCGAGCAGAGCTGTTAACTTATGACCTCCCAGGCGCTAAGTCGCGCTTGCTGTGGGAACACAGTCTGTCCGGCCCCTCCGCTTTTGCCAGCCAGACTCGGGGGCTCTGCTTGGCCGGCGAGCCACCCCTCCACCCCGGCTCCCTCCCGCCAGTCCGTGGAGCGCGCACCGCCTCGCCGCCCTTCCTACCCTCTTCCGTGGGCCTCTAGTCTGCGCTTGACTCCGGAGACTCCCTTCTGCTAATCCTCTGGCGGTTTTCTGGGTTCTTTAGGCAGGTGTAGGTGGAATCTAAGTGATCGGCAGGACGCGCTGTGAGCCCCGCGTCCTCCTACGCCGCCATCTTCCGGAACCCCTCAATCGGGGCAATTCGATAATTAGATTTTTAAGGGAAGGTTGAAACTAACCCCTCTTTACTTTTATGTATGCCTCTTATTTAGATACAATATTTCTCATTCATTTTATATTCAACTTTCATAGAAAATGTGAGTGGATACAAATGCATATTGATTATATTATGCCTTTGATTTAGGAAGAAATTAAGGTAAAAAAGCCACTGTCACCTCCAAAGGCATGCTCTACTGCTGGCTCTTGTTCTTCAGAGGTGATGAGTACCAAGACCGACGTCAAAGAGAACACCATTTGCATACCAAACTATCTGGATCAGGAAATCAAAGTAAGAGGCAGATTTTTTAAATCCATAACTTAGGAACAGCATGAACATACAAAAAGTCACATTACTAACATCCTTAAAACTCTTTAGTGGCTCCCCTTGACAACTGAATTGATTTAAAACCACTTAGCCTGAAATCCAGGGCCTACTTCTATTTTTATTTCCAGTTTTCTCCCTGGAATCCCGTCACTGTTATGGAAACCCAACCTTTGGTTTAGGCATAATGAAGAACTTGGCATTTGCTGAACAAGCTCAGCCCTGTTCTTCCCATGTTTTTCTTTATCATCTTCCCAATGCTTGAAAGGAACTACTTCTTGCCATTAGCTATATATTTCCTGTATATATTTTAAGGCAGAGATTCCTCCAATCAACATCCATCTCTCTCTTATCTGTGGAAAACTGTTTCCTCAAACCTACTCTGGGGTTATAAACTTAGTTATATTTATAGTAATATGTCATATCAGACTACTGGAAGGTTCTTTCCAGCCACAATTATCTCTGAGAATGACATATAATCAAGAATAAACCAATCAGCTGGTATCTGTTTTCCTTCTTTAAATCCTTTTGGTAACCTCCACATTGCCTCGCCATAAGACTCACTACAATAAATTAAAGGTGAAAATACTGTAATGATGACTTTGATAGCAGTTATAAATAAGTCTGTAGTAGCAATTACAAATAGCAGAGCATGTTATTAGGGTTATTATTGAATAATCCTGATAAGGAACTATTTTAAAAATAAAGCATAACAGTGGCATTGGGTATAATTATGCTGATGATTAAAATTGGGAAGGAAAATAAAAGGAAGGGAGGAGAAGAGGATAGAGTATCTGAAGACATGCATTGCGGTGATACATGATTTCCTGATGATTCTGGCTAAAGACTTTCTATTTATATAGAGTCTTCAGAATCACTGTCTGTCTACTCACTACCGTCTGGCACCATAGATCCTTTAAAATTCGCTCATTTCCACCCTTAGGGACTTTCCCTCTCCTTGATCCTCTCAGTGGTCACCTTCTACTCATTAAAGTCTCAGTTTAAATATCACTTAAAAATACTTTCCCTGACCATCCAAAGTCACTACCTAGTCACTCTCTATACTATTACTCTTTGTTATTTTTTGCATAACGCATGCCCTATGTGATATGTTTCTATTTATCTGTTTCAGTACTGTCTCTGCTTCCTTGCTCCACTCACACCAAAATTTAAGTCTTATGGATCTCATACTCATCTGTCTGGTTACTGCTTTATCTTCTGTGCCTAGATAAGTGCTGGGCACCTAGTAATTATTAAGTGAGTATTTATTGAATGTTGAATATAAACATTAAAAAGAAAAGTTCTACCAAGATCAAAGTGGAACTATAGAAAATCAGCTAACTATATAGGTCCTCAACTCAACCAAATGATAAACTGAGTACAGTTTTAGTAAGACTGTCTTCCTTCTTTATGCACATCAAATAATAGACCAGGAACATGATCTTATAGAACTGGGCTTTTGGGCATCTATTTAAAAAGCCTTCCTCTCAAATGCATCTTCTACCTCACAGATTTTGACTTAACTGGACATTAATACAAAATCTACTAAAATGTACTCTTTGAAAGAAGGCATCCTATCTTGTTCACAACTGATTCCTCAGCACTCATCACTTTGCTTGAAAACTATTAACTGGCACACACAGCATGGCATTTTATCTAAGAGTTCGTGGCTATTTGTTAAATAAATGAAAAGAGAAGGAGTAAAGTGAGAAAATAGGTCTTACCCAAGTTTTTTGGCTTGTATAAATGAGTCCTAAAAATAAATCTCATCTTGGTGGTATTCCAACCTTCCATGCTTTCAAAAAAAAAAAAAATCTGAAATATCTTCCAATTTCCTACTATCCAAGCTGGTAACTCTGAATGGCCGTGAAGTCAAGAAATGTTTGTGCAAGTGTGTGTATGAAAGACTGTACGGTTTTACAATTATTACTTTACGGGAAAAGAAAAACAGAACTCTGTGTCTGTTCATATCTTGTTTTTGGATTTCCTCTTCAAAATCTCGAATTTATAGAAATAAGTCTCTTTACTATTGGCACAAAAAGTCTGCCAAACACATTCATTTACTTTACAAATATCTAATATCAATGACAAAATACTAGAGTTTGGGGATATAGCTCATTCCTTCACTCACACAGGTTATGAGAGAGATTGTGCAGGTGTTGTTAAGAACATATAGGAGGAGATTTTGGAGCTGAGAGAGTCTTCAAGGGGAAAGAAACGTAAAGAATGTTTAAGACATAATTAGAAGATGAATAGAAGTATGGAAGAGATCATTCTCAGATGAGAGACCTTCATATCTAAAGGCTAAGAGGTGAGAGCACTGTTTATTCAAGAAATTAAAAACAATATGGCTGATGCAGAGTGCAGGGAGAAAGCTGCAAGAGATGAGGTTGGAGACTTATGCAGAGACCAGAAATAAAGGCTATTATCAGCCATATTGAAATGTTCAGATTCATCTGAAGTACTATGGGAAGGTAGAGTAAAATTTTAAACACTGAGTTATACTGAAATTACTTTGTAAGTATAAGAATTAAAAGGTCAGATTGGACTTTAGAAAAATCACTCTAGATACAATATGCAGAATTAATTTGGAAGGGGGAGGCAAAATTGCAAGGGAGGTACTGTGCTTCCAAAATGTTAGGTTAATTCCAAGACGTAGCTTCCTGCTGTAAACAACTATATAACTGGGAAAAATACATGAACAAACTATTTTCAAGCATTAGGCAACAGACAGTGTAGATTTATGATGGTTGATAGAAAGAAGGGAAACCATTGAGATGATCTCCACTTTCAACCTAGATTTCAGCCTGGGCTTACTCCTAATCATGGCACAGAGAGGGGGAAGCCTAAACAGAACAATAACAGAAGTAACAGCTTCACTAGGTAGAGAAAAAAGAGTTTAGAGCTTGGGGACTCTGAAGTGGCTGGAATTTACAAATAAGATACTAAAGAGGAGGAATCTGTGGAGAGAATGAGCTCCAGAAATCTGTATAGGGTTCCACAAGTCTTTAGTTCAGTATAAGTTACATATGCACAGGATGATATTCTGAGACCTGGAAGAAGAGAGCTAGTGGGAAGTAGGACATTGCTTAGAGACGCTGGCGTTCTGGTCTGCCAGAGTGGAGAGACCTTACTGAACACACCAGGAACTCAACTGAAACCCCAGAAAGTCACACCTGAAAAGAGAGTAGGGTACTCTAGCCCTCAGTAGGGGCTACTCTAGATCTATAACCTCAAATCCTAAAATCAGGATTTAGCAGACCAAATTCACCCACCAATATATTAGGTACCATCGAAAAAAACTCAATGAAAAGAAATCAGGAGGATTCCGTAAAGTACATATTCTACTTCCTCTCACTGAAAGGAGAACTATATTCTCTCAAAGTTGACCACTGAGAGATCTATAAATTAGAAGAAGCTGGGAGCAATGTGCGATCACCATATTGATGAAAAACCCATTAGAGGCAGAGTGGCCTAGGGAATACCATAGGGCTTTTTTTCTTTTTTTGCCATGGCCATTGATTTATTGTGAAATTAGGAGCCAATTTATACTCTCTTCTAGTATATTGCATTATTGAGGACAAAAATCTTAATAATATAACAAAGTTCAATATAGGGCAGTGGATTTTTCTGCCCTTTAATTTCAATTCTGTATCTCCAGCATCTAGATCAATAACAAACACAAATATCTGTTGAATTAATAATACTTCAAGAAACATTTCAGTTGATAAAACTTTAGCTAGACTCATCAAGAAAAAAAGAGAAAGGATTCAAATAAGTGAAATCAGAAATGAAAGAGAAGAAATAACAACTGACGCCACAGAAATACAAAAAAATTGTATGAGAATACTGTGAAAATTTATACGCCAACAAATTGGATAATGTAGAAGAAATGGATAAATTCCTAGAAACACACAATCTTTCAAAACTGAACCAGGAAGAAAAACAGAAAATTTGAACAGACTGATTACTAGTAACAAAATTGAATCCGTAATAAAAAAATCTCCCCACAAATGAAAAGTCCAAGACCAGATGGCTTCACAGAAATTCTACCAAACATTTAAAGAAGAGTTAATACCTTTTCTTCTTAAACTATTCCAAAAAATAAAATAGGGAGGAAAATTTCCAAATTCATTTTATGAGGCCAGCATTACCCTGATGCCAAAATCAGACAAAGGCACTACAAAAAAAAAAAAAAAAAAAAAAAAAAAAAAAAAATTACAGGCAATATCTTTGGTGAACACATATGTAAAATTCCTCAACAAAATATTAGCAAACGAAATTCAACAACACATCAAAAGGACCATTCACTATGATCAAGTGGGATTTATTCTATAGATGCAAAGGTTGTTCAATATTTGCAAATCAATGCAATATATTACATTAACAAGAGTAAAGATAAAAACCATATGATCATCTCAATAGATTCAGAAAAAGGTTTTGACAAAATACAGCATCAATCTGTGATTAAAAACTCTCAACAAAACTACATTGGGGAACATACCCCAATGTAATTAAGGCCACATATGAAAAACCCACAGCTAACAAAATACTCAATGGTGAAAAACTGAAACTTTTCCTCTAAGATCAAGAATAAGACAAGGATGGCCACTCTCACCGCTTTTACTCAACGTAGTGCTGGAAGTCCTAGTGGCAGCAATCAGCAAGAAGTGAAATAAAACACATCCAGATTGGTAAGGAAAAAGTAAAAGTTCCACTAGTTGCAGATGGCATGATACTATATACCCTTAAACACTCCACCAAAAAACTATTAGAACTAATCAATGAATTCAGTAGAGTCACAGCATACAAAATTGACATACAAAAATCACCCGTGACTCTAATAACAAGGTACAGAAAAAGAAATTAAGAAATCAATCCCATTTATAATTGCACCAAAAATAATAAAATACCTAGGGGTAAATTTAACCAAGGAGGTGAAAGAGCTATACTCTGAAACTATAAGACACTGATGAAAGAAATTGACAAAAACAATAGAAAGATATTCTATGCTCATGGATTGGAAGAATTAATATTGCTAAAAATGTCGATAGTACCTAAAGCAATCTACAGATTCATTGCAATCCTTATCAAAATACCAAAAACATTCTTCACAGAACTAGAACAAATAATACTAAAATTTTATGGAACCACAAAAGACACTGCATAGTCAAAGCAATCTTGGGAAATAACTAATCTGGAGGTATAACACAATCCCAGATTTCAAGACATATCACATAGCTACAGTAATCAAACCAGTATGGTACTGGCACAGAAATAGATACATAGATCAATGGTACAGGATAGAGAGCCAGAAATAAACCCATTCTTATATGGCCAGTCAAGCTATGACCAAGGAGGCAAGAATATACAATGGGAACAAGACAGTCTCTTCAACAAATTGTATTGGGAAAACTGGATAACAACATGAAAAACAGAGAAACGGGGCCACTTTCTTACACCACAGACAAACATATACTCAAAATGGATTAAAAACCAAAATGTGAGACCTGGAATAATAAAACTCCTAAAAGGAAGCATAGGCCGTAATCTCTTGGACATTGGCTTTAGCAATATATTTATGGATATGTCTCCTCACGGAAGGAGGACAAAAGCAAAAGACAAAAGCAAAAATAAGCTACTGGGGCTACACCAAAATAAAAAGCTTTTGCACAGCAATGGAAACCATCCACAAAACAAAAAGGCAACCTAATGAATGGGAAAATATATTTGCAAATGTATATCCAATAAAGGGTTAATATCCAAAATATATAGAGAACATATACAACTCAACATCAAAAAGCCAAACAATGCAATTACAAAACTGACAGAGGAGGGGCACGTGTTAATCATCCAACTCTTGATTTTGGCTCAGGTCAAGATCTCACAGTTGTGAGATTGAGCCCCATGTCAGGCTCCATGTGAAGCCTGCTTGTGATATTCTCTCTCTCTCTCTCTCTCTCTCTCTCTCTCTCTCTCTCTGTTTGTGTGTGTGTGTGTCTGTCTCTGTCATTCCCCCACTTTCTCTTTCCCTCTCTCTCAAAAATAAATAAACATTAAAAACAAATGAACAAAAAAACAAAGAGCACATGGCTTAAAAATGTTGGAGAAAAAGTATTATGTAAATGTGTCAGGCACATATTTGGTAACAATATATTATTTAAAAAATGTGCAGAGGGAGGTGCCTGGGTGGCTCAGTTGCTTAAGCATCCAACTTCAGCTCAGGTCATGATCTCACATTCATGAGTTCGAGCCCCCCCATCGGGCTCTGTGCTGACAGCTCAGAGCCTGGAGCCTGCTTCAGATTCTGTCTCCCTCTCTCTCTGCCCCTCCCCTACTCTCTCTCTCTCTCTTTCTCAAAAATAAATAAACATTTAAAAAAATGTCAGAGGATCTGAATTGACATTTTTCCAAAGATGGCCAATAGACACATGGAAATGTGCTCAGTATCACTCATCATCAGTGAAACGCAAATCAAAACCACAATGAGATATCACCTCACACCTGTCAGAATGGCTGGTATCAAAAAGGCAATAATAACAAGTGCTGGTGAGGATGCGGAGAAAAGAGAATGCCTGTACACTGTTAGTGGGAATGCAAATTGGTGCAGCTACTGTGAAGAACAGTATGGAGTTTCCTCAAAAAATTAAAAATTGGAAATACCATATGATCCAGTAATTCCACTACCCAAAGAAAATGAAAACAGTAATTCAAAAAGATGTACGCACCCCTATGTTCATTGCAGCATTATTCACCATAGCAAAGATATGGAAGCCCCTCCAGTGTCCATTGATAGATAAATGGATGAAGAAGATACATATATACATACATACACACCATATCTTATACGTACATACACATACATATATACAATGGACTGTTGTTTCATTATAAAAAAGTGTGAGATTGTGCCATTTGTGACAACATGGATGGACCCAGACGGTATTATGCTAAGTGAATAAATCAGACAAAGAAAGAAAATACCATATGATTTCACTTACATATGGAATATGAAAAACAACACAAAGGAACAAACAAAACAGACTCTTTTTTGGTTAAAAATGTTTTAATGTTTATTTACTTTTAAGAGAGAGAGACAGATGGAGTGTGAGTGGGGGAGGGGCAGAGAGAGGGGGAAACACAGAATCTGAATCAGGCTCCAGGCTCTGAGCTGTCAGCACAGAGCCCAACTCGGGGCTCAAACTCAGGAATCGTGAGATCATGACCTGAGCTGAAGTCAGATGCTCAACTGACTGAGCCACCCAGGTGCCCCCAAACAGACTCTGAAATACAGAGAACTAGTAGTTGCCAGGGGGTAAGTGGGTAAGGCGATGGGCAAAATAGGTGACGACGATTAAGAAACACAGACTTCCAGTTATAAAATAAATAAGTCATGGAGATAAAAAGTACAGCATAGGGATTGTAGCCAACAATATTATAATCATGTTGCATGGTGCCTACATTAATTTGGTGAGCATCGAGTAATGTATAGAACTGTCAAATCACTATGTTGTACACCATGTTGTATTGTATGTAAACTATACTTCAATAATAAATTTTAAAAAAAGGAAAGATTTCAGGCACGCTAGGGAAAAGGATGTTGCAGAAGCTCAAGCAAGAATCGATGATAGTTTAGACTGGGCCAAGGGTGTGGAGATAAAAAGAAATGGAGAGATTTGAGAAATATTTAGAAGAAAGAATTTACTGAACTTGTCTGGCAGCATACTGTAGATGCAAGGGAGTCATCCAGGATGAATCTCAGGGTCTGGCTTGGACATATATTCAGTGTATGCCAGAGCTGTCCATCGAGGTAAGGGAACCAGGAGGAACCAAGTGTGGAGCAGGTTTTAGAAAGAAGAAGATGGGTTTAGTTTTAGATAATTTGGGTTCAAAGTATCTATAGTATATCTAGGTGGATACATTTGGTAGGCAGCTGGATACATAGGACTGAATTTCAGATATGTCTAATTCTAAGAACAGACACAATTTAGAATCAAACTGGAAACATCATTACTTGTGTTTAAAGTTTTGTACTTTAATGCTTATTATAGTCCATTTTTATTAGAATTATTTCATATATTTATCTCCTCTATCTTCTACATTTCAGACCCTAGCTCCGAATTTAAAACACACACACACACACACACACACACACATACACACGTCAAGGAAGGATACTGACTGCCAAAAGTGAATTATATTCCTAGCCCATTGGACCAACCACTGTGTTCAGGGAACTGAGGAAAAATGACTCCAGCTAGATTCACCCACTACGGTACAGCAGGGATAGAGTTGTGTGACTGGAAAACCCCAATTAGAACCCCATGGTGCAGTGGGAAAGGATCCATTCCCCAAAAAGAAGGAAAGTGAATTGCCCCTCCGGAAGATGTGGATACTGAGCAGACAAAACAAAAGGAACACTGTATTACCTAACCCAAACTATTACTTGTGTTGATTTTTTGTTTGTTTTCTCTTTGAAATCTGGTTCCCAGGCTAAAATCCCAATTGACTTAATTGAGCAGTGGGTACAGAGCGACATTTGGGCGATAAGATTGTGGAGACAGTAAAGGAAATCTTGTAACACTTACACCATTTATTTGCTGACTCTGTAATTCTAATATTCTCTGTCAGATTCTGGCAAAGCTCTGTAACGTTTTACGTACTGATTCCCTGGCGGAAGTTCTACAGTGGCTGGTTCATGCCAGCACAAAAGGTGAGATTAAAATAAGCATTTGCAAACACTGGGCTCAGTTTATTGTCAGAAAGTGTGAATGCGCCAATATGTGAAGTGTTCTACCTGGGATTTGCAAAGATAATGTTGCAATATTATTTCCCTAGTACTTCGGTATCAGAGTCTCTGTAGTCCTCTATAACTCTATAACAGTCCTCTATACTGACTGTATGCAACTGGTCACTCAGTGACCCCAAATTTGGTATGCCCCACATTAAACTGCTTTGGGTGGTGTGAAACACGTGTGTCCAGGGCTGGCTTGTGCTTCTTCTCCTAAGTCCATACACCGAGGTGTCTCCCTGAGTATATTTTCTGGCCTACCGTGAACCGTGAACACAGAGCCTGTTTCCTTTCTCTGGTATGGGTGGCTATTGCACAGCCTTCCAAGTTCTAGATTCTAATAGCTCTGCCAGTTCCCCCACCCAAATCATCAACTCAGTCATCTCTCAGCCTCCTTTTGGGCCTGTGTGGCCTGTTCCATGAAAACATATACCAGTCCCATGTGGGCCAGCCATAAATAGCATAGAGTGGCTTCCCTCAAACCTAGCTCGTCATCAGATTGAGGCAAAACTTCTGAGGTGGGCAGAGCCTGAGAATTTGCATTTCTAACAAGTTCCTAGGTGCTGATAATGCTGGTCTGGGGGCTACTTTTTGAGAATCTGCACCAATAAAAGTTAGGAAATATGGATGTGTTAGAGATAGACTCATATCCTTAAATGGGGAGAATTTTGGCAATAGTACTTTACCCAGGAATTCAAGACTACTTGGCAAGCAATTAAGAAGTATTTGGGGGCAAGGAGTCTTTGATTATTATTTTTTCTTTTTAAGAATGTAACTTAAAAATATACACAAGTAATTAAGTACTTATTGTTGAGGGGAAAAACCCAAATGAACCAGAAAAAAAAATATGAGAAAGGAAGAATAATAATCAATAAAATCATTACAGACATTATTTCAGTGACTACTTTGGTAAATATCTTTATAGACATCTTATAACTATTTACTACTTAACTATTAGTCTGTC
The DNA here is from genome assembly GCF_046562875.1 of Panthera onca. Classification (NCBI taxonomy): domain Eukaryota; kingdom Metazoa; phylum Chordata; class Mammalia; order Carnivora; family Felidae; genus Panthera; species Panthera onca. The sequence continues at coordinate 82,965,988 of NC_138342.1, forward strand.
ATTAATGAGATTATATTGTACTTATTATTTTGTGTAGATATGCTTTCTTTTATTTGGCAGCAGCCTGAAAGGCTGGGTTTTGTACTCAATATTTAAAAAGAATTCCACTGCCATTCAGGGACAAGTGCCTCAGTGAACTAACAGCTCGGGGCACTCTATAGTATCACAGGTCAATAGAAATCAGGTTGATGTGAACCAATTTTTCTGCAGAAACCTTGACTCATGAATAAATGCCTACTTGGAAAACGGATTACCATACCAGCCTTTCACACTAGAGTGCTGGATAAAAGAACCAATCCTGCGTTTCTAGTCAACATGATAATTATAACCTTTATGCCCACCCTTGTTCTTTAAATCAGAAAAAGAGTGGATCTCAGCTTTGATTCATGCTGAAATGGCTGAGATAAATTTGTTGACTCAACGAAGAAACATCTCAGCAGAACTAGCAACAGAGAGTAGGAAGCCACCCAAAGTTAAATCGCCCCCAAATTCACCTGCAAAATCTAAAGTACTGACCAAATCGAGGGAAAGACAGCAACCAACCAGGTAATTAGATATAATGGCTAAGTAGATATGGTACAGAAAGACTTTCAGTTTTCTTTTTGTTACCTTTCAAAACACTAAACATTCTGATGTTTTAAGTCTCCTCTTTATTCAGCAGGGGACCACCATGTGTATTTATTTTCTTTCATTTTCATAAATGTAATATGAGAATTATTCTAAATCCTATTTTAGCCACCCAGACATCTAAGAAAATGTAGTTTTTTTATTTGCCCTAAAAATGGAAGCAATAAAGAAAACAGAAATTGTATTATTATTGTATATTTTGTTGAATGCATATCACACAAGTATCACTTTTTGTGTGTGTGTGTGTAGAACAATGCTAGATTAAAATAAATTGCTTCAATTAATTTCTCTGGCACACTCCTGGAGGCTACTAGAGGGAAAAATAACTACTACAGCAACTGTAAATTATTTTAGTAGAAATTTTTCTTAAAACTTATAATTTCAATGACAGAAGAAAATACATATTTATGTGTAATACCATGGTGAAAGAATGTGGTAAGATGTTATTTAAGTCGGGAGAAAAAGTCTTGTTACTTTAAAATTAAAAGTTGGGTAAAACTTAAACTGAGAAAAAATAAATATTCAAAACCCAAGTCACTTTAAAAACGTTTGAGACAGGGGAAAGTTCTGTATTGCAAGTTGTCTCCACTTTAAAGTTTCCATAGAGTTGGAAACTGGGAAATAGGATCAGTCTTTCTAACTTAGTGAATAATATATGATGTACTGTTTAGATATGACTCAAAGTCAGAAGAATATCTCATTGGAAAGTACCTTTAATACTGTCTCCATTGAAAAACAAAGAATTGGGATAAAATATTTAAGATACATATATACTTAGCTTACTGATCATAGTGCAGTCTATAGAAAATACTTGTTTGTATCTGTGAATTTCATTTTCTATTTCTCCATTTGATTTAGAGTGTCAAGTCAAGGATCTGAAGGAAATAAGGAAGTACCAAAAGGTTAAGTACAGTTTGTGATACTCAGTTGGTATAGAGAAACCAATAAGTATCTATCTATTTAGGGACACAGACGAGGACAGGGACCTATGGTTTTAAAAGCAGTGCAATACCATAATGATTTCCAATTACTCTTAAGGGACAGTGTGTGCTGAATTTCTCATTGAGATAAATTTGACATAAACTTAACTTTGTTTTGAAAGGCAAAGTGCCTCATCAGGGACAGACACTCTAAGAAACAAGACAGCAGGATACATAGGTTTGGTCTGGCCGATCCAGGAGAGGCCCTGCACTGACCTAACAAAAAGACAATGATCTCAGGGTTTTGCTTCTTCATAGGTTAACTGTGAAGCTAAGTGATTTTAACTAGAAACCAAGTCAACCATAGAAAACAGTAAAATGGCAATCAGCCACAAGCAGATGCTTTATGAGACAGCTAAAAAACAATAGAGAGGAGTAGTTCTCTGTCCCAGCCACACCCTACAGTTTGGACCAACAAGAATCAAGAGTTGTAGAATGTCCTACTTCGGTTCAGAATAGCCCAACTGAAACATCCCTGTGGGTTTGGCAGCTCCTAATTTAAAACAAGTGTAGCAACGATGACTATAGAGCAAAGACCAGGAGGAGTATGTCTATAAGCCTCGAACAAAAGTCTGTCCTGTTATATCTACAAGTTTCCCTTATACCAAGAATGATATGGTAATCAGAGTTCTTTGAGGTCACTCTAAACCCCAGCAGCTTTTGTTAGGGTTAACACCAAAGAGGGCCAATGTGTTAATAGGCAATAAGAAATAAAACTTAGAAGTTAGAAAATACTCCCTTATACTGACATGCCAAGGATGGTCTATTGTATGATTCCTACCAAACTCCTCACCCTAAGACCACAAAGTCATGACAGTGATGGTTTCTATTACTCAGCTTTACGTCTTACCTGTTGGCCCCAAATATATTTTACCCTATCTAGATATTTGGAAAACTTTTGTATAGAAGCCCCAATCATACTTGTCTCCAGGGGTGATAGTCAGCATCTCCCCAAATCCTTATTCTGGCTTGGGTTTGACCATATAGGTCTTGGGAAGCTCTTATGAATACAATTGACTTGTTTTAATCTGCTTATCTATTTTCTTTTTTGTCTTTCAAAACCATAGATCCTTTTCCTTCCTCTCGCTGTTCCCATTCTTACCTATCACCTCTACAGATCACTAATTCTAATTAATTCCTACCAAAATAATGTTTGATTTTAAGAGGATATAACATATCCTGCATGTTACAAAAAATATTACTCATTAAAAATGAGCAGGTAGTAAGAAAGATGAGACTGGGTTCTTTTATGAATGTTGGGTATATTTGATTCGCCTAAACTTCATATAGTTTTTTTTTTTTTATGTCATTTGCTACTAAAACATGGCAGAAGCTATATTTATGTCTCAATTTTGGCCTTATTTAGACTTTTTCTATTTCAGAGGCTGAACACAGGCCTCCATTTTTTATAAGAAGAAATAAGATGAAAATGCCCATTGCAGAATATTTCAGCAGACCGAAGTCTCCTCCCAGGCCTAAAACTCAGGAAAGCATATCAACAAAACCAATGTCAGCAAGAAGTATACAACAAGGATGCACTCTCTCTCCCCAGAGAGCATTTTATCCTTTAACATTCCAAAGGTAGAAATTCTGGACTGCGCTATTTCTTTCACAAACATGATCTTCACTCCATTACAACATCAAATTATTTTTTTAAAATATTTTGGTATCAAAGAATCAATAACTCCTCTATTTGGTGGCACATGTTCAAAGCACCTGTGTATAATGCTACTAAATAAATATTAATGGAGACAGTATTTCTATTTGTGGTTAATTTTAGCATGATCTGTAAAAGAAGTATGTTTATTTATATACCATATTTCTAGTCTTACACTAATTGCATTAATACATATGCTCAGGGCCCTGATGCTAGAAAAAAACATCCATAACAGAATTAGGCAGCTCCAATTTGACACATTCTCCGAACTCTTGATAGAGGAAAAACAAAAACAAAAACAGAATTTTAACATCTGAGCTAGTTTTCACAATCTATAGTGTTCCATTGTTGTTGGAGCACTGAATGAATTCCACAGTGATTATGAAAAAATAATGACCTTCTCCCAAAAAAGACATAAAAATTACCACTAATTTATGAGCCAGAAAGGAACTAGTTTCTACTCATTGCTAATTGTGAATGACGTTAACAAATTTACTAATATTTAACTTTTTTACATTTTTAAAATAAACCACTCCTGGGCCATAGCTATTATTCTTTCAGTGTATTACTGGATTCTATCTACCAGTTAGCCAATCTTTTAGAATGCTGCATAGATATTCAAGAGATACTATAAATTTTGGGTATGTGTGCATGTGTTGTGCAATCTTAATGACAACATTTATATCACATTTATTGTGTGTCAGGAATTATTCTAAACACTGTAGATACAGTAACATTTACTTTTCACAATAACTATTTGAGATAGCTACTATTGCTGTTCTCTCTCTTTTTTTACAAGAAAACTGAGGTGCAGAGTTGTACTCATTGGGATAGGGTAAACAGTTGTAATAATTGTCATCTTTAAAATACAGAAGAGGATTATTTCTCACATAAGAGTTCAAAGTGTGTGTTAGGTGACTGCTTTACTTGGTGATTCAAGGGCCCAGGATCCTTCCATCTTGGCTCAACCATCACCCAGGGTTTCACTGCCAAATGCATCCTACTAGCAAAAGAGGAAAAGGAGAGTGGAGGAGAATTTTAATTTCCTATGGCTGCTTTAATAAATTATCACATATGGTATCTGTCTTTCTCTGTAGGTTTTCACTCTTATGTGGATCCTGAGAAACTTAACAGAAGACCATGGGTGAGGGGGAGAAAAAAAGAGAGAGGGAGGGAGCCAAACCATAAGAGACTCTTAAAAACTGAGAACAATCTGAGGGTTGATGGGGGGTGGGAGGCATTGAGGGGAGGGTGGGTGATGGGCATTGAGGAGGGCACCTGTTGGGATGAGCACTGGGTGTTGTATGGAAACCAATTTGACAATAAATTTCATATTAAACTAACTAGCTAACTAAATAAATAAATTACCACAAACTTCGTGGCTTAAATCAATACAAATTTAATCTCTTACAAATCTGGGGGCACAGGTCGGAAATGAATCTCACTGGGCTGAAATCAAGGTGTTGGCAGGGCTATATTCCTTTTGGAGGCTTTAAGAAGAGTCTGTTTCTTTTTTTCAACTTTTTTAGTGTTTGTTTATTTTTGACAGAGAGAGAGACAGAATGCGAGCAGGGGAGGAGCAGAGAGGGAAGACAGAATCTGAAGCAGGCTCCAGGTTCTGAGCCGTCAGCACAGAGCCCAATGCGGGGCTCAAACCCACCAGCCATGAGAGCCTGATCTGAGCTGAAGTCAGATGCTCAACCAACTGAGCCACCTAGGCGCCCTGGGGAGAATCTCTTTCTTTGCTTTTTTTCAACTTCTAGAGGTTATCAACATTCCTTGACTCCTGAATCCCTTCTATCTTTAGCACCAGCAATGGCCAGTTGAGTCTTTCTCACAATACATCTCTCTGACACTGATTTTCCGCCCCCTTCTTCTACTGTTAAGGACCCTGTGATTACATTGGGCCTGCCAGTTATCCAACTTATCCAAGATAATCTTAATTTAAGGTCAAATGATTAGCAATTTAATTTCCCCTTACCGTGTAACTTCGTAGGTTCCAGGGATTAGGATCGTGACGGGACATTATTCTGCCTTGCACAAGGAGAGTACAACTGCTTAAAGTGTTGGCCTTGAAATGGCAAACATCACTTCTAGTCACATCCTATGGTTGGAAAACAGTCTAGCTGAAAGAGGGCTGATAAAATTCTTAAGCAGCAATCCTAGTCTAGTTACAACTATATTCTATGGAAAGGAAAGTTGAATTTTGGTGGACAGTTAAATCTCTGACACAAAGGTTTAGTGACTGACTGAGAGTGTGGCTGGAACTTGTATGCTTAACCACTAGGCACTACTGATATGTATCAAAACCATACTCACTTCATAAAATTAATATCAAAGCTTTTTCTCTTTTTCTTGTTATAGAGAGGTTTCAATAGCACTGCACATTCCTTTTCCTTGAAAACGTAGTGAAATTCTCCTATTGGACCTATCAGGTGTTGGGGGATGGTAGCCCTTTAATAATTTTATTCCTTCTATGGTAACTGGTCTGTTTATATTTTCTGTATTTTGGAGGACCAGTTTTGGAAATTTTAATTTTCTTAGAAAATTAAGCATTTCGTCCACATTTCCAAATTTATCTTCATAGAATTGAGGCAGATTTGTCCTAATTCTAAATTCCTTGCTCTGTTTTTTCTGAAATCTCATTTTTAAAAAAAAAAATTTTTTTTAACGTTTATTTATTTTTGAGACAGAGAGAGACAGAGCATGAACAGGGGAGGGGCAGAGAGAGAGGGAGACACAGAATCTGAAACAGGCTCCAGGCTCTGAGCGGTCAGCACAGAGCCTGACGTGGGGCTCGAACTCACGGACCATGAGATCATGACCTGAGCTGAAGTCGGACGCTTAACCGACTGAGCCACCCAGGCGCCCCTGAAATCTCACTTTTATGTATTTGTATTTTTTGTTCAGTTAGCTAATGACTTTTTACATTTTATTGTCATTTTCAAAAAAAATCAGATGAATTTAGTGCTTTGTTTCACAATGTTCCTATATCTATTTCATTAATATCTCCTTTCATTCTTTATTTTAGTTTCTTTAGGTTAATTACTATTCTAATGTCTTGAGTGGGATGTTATTAATATAGGTATATTCATTCATTCTCATGTATTAGCATAAGTTTTTAAGATGACAAAACTCAACACCTTCATGATTAAAATAATGAACAAACCAGGAACAGAAGGAAACTACCTCGACATAAAAAGAGCCATATATTAAAAGCCCACAGCTAACATTGTATTCAATAGGGGAAACACTGAAATATTTTGCTATATGATCAGAAATAAGTCAGGGATGCCCACTCTCAACCATACTTCTATTCAATATAGTATTGGCACTTCTAGTCAGAGCAATCAAATAAGAAAAAGAAATAAAAGGCAAAAAAAAAAAAAAAAAAAAAAGGAAAAGAAGAAAATTAAAATGATCTCTGTTTGCACATGACATGCTATTATTTGTAGAAAACTAAAGATTATATGCACACACACACACACACACACACACACACCTATTAGAGCTAATAAACAAATTCAGCAAAGTTGATGATACAAAAATCAATTGCATTCCTGTACACCAATAATGACCAATTCAAAAAGAAAATTTAAAAAACCTATTTACTATCCAATTTCAATCCAATTGAAATTGGATTGAAAAACAATATTGCTAAAATGTCCACACTATCCAAAAATATCTACAGATTCAATGCAATTGCTATCAAAATACCAAAGACAATTCTTGCAGAAATAGAAAAAAAAAATCCTAAAATTCATATGGAATCTCAAGGGACCTTAAATAACCAAAACAATCTTGAAAAAGAAAAAAGTTGGAAGCCTCATATTCCCAGATTTCAAAACATGCTACAAAGCAACAGCAATTAAGATAGGTTCTGAAATAAAGACAGAAATATAGGCCAATGGAACAGAATAGAGAGCTCAGAAATAAACCCTTGCGTTTATGACCAAGTGATTCTCAACACATATGTCAAGACTACACAATTGGGAAAGTACTGTCTTCAACAAAGGGTGTTAGGAAAACTGGATTCCACATACAAAAGAATAAAGTTTCTTTATACCATATACAAAATTAACTCAAATTTGATTACAGACATAAATGTAAGACCTAAAACTATTAAACTCTTAGAAGAAAATACAGGGGGAAAACTTAAGAACATTGGATTGGGCAATGATTTCTTGGATATGATACCAAAAACACAAGCAACAAAATAAAAAAAAAAAAAAAAGATAAATAGGACTTCACTAAACTTTAAAACTTTGTGTCAAAAGAAACAATATAGTGAAAAGGCAACCTATGGAATTAGGGAAAATATTTGCAAATCATATATTTGATAAGTGGTTAATATCTAAAATATATAAGGAACTTCTATAAATCAATAACAGAAGACAACCCAATTTAAAAATGGGCAAAGGACTTGAATAGACATTTCTCTAATGAAGATATGCAAATTGCCAAGAAGCACATGAAAGCATGTTCAACATCATTAGTCATTAAGGAAATGCTATCAAATCCATAATGAGATACCACCTCACATCCATTAGGATGGCTACTATTAAAAGAGAAAATAAATGTTGGCAAGGATGTGGAGAAGTTGGACCCTTAGACATTGTTGATGGGAATGTAAAATAGTACAGCCATTATGGAAAACGCCAGAAACTACTCAAAAACTTTAAAATAGAATTACCGTATGACCCAGCAATCCCACTTCTGTCTATATATCCAAAAGAATGGAAAGCAGAATCTCAAAGAGATATTTGCATACCTGTGTTCATAGCATTATTCAAAATACCCAAGAGGTAGAGGTAATCCAAATGGCAATTGACAGATGACTGGATAAAGAAAATCTGGAACATACATACAGTGGAATATTACGCAGTCTTAAAAAAGGGAGATCCTGTCACATGCTACAACATAGATAAGCCTTGAGGACAGTATGCTAAGGAAAGTTAGCCGGTCATAAAAGGACAAATACTGTATAATTCCACCATATGAAGTATCTAAAGTAGTCAAAATCACAAAAGTAGAAAGGTATTTACCAAGGGCTGCTGGGAGGATGAAGGTGTAATTGGTTTTTAATGGATATAGAATTTCAGTGTTTCATGATAAATAAGTTCTACAGAGCTGTTGCAAAACAATGAATATACTGAACACTACTAAACTGTACACTTAAAAAGAGTTAAGATGGTAAATGTAATGTTTTATCATAACTAATATATATATATATGGGAAAATATATGCCTTGAACAGCACAGTTAACAAGCTTCATAAAATGAGCATTCCCTCATTTTTAATTATCTACAAAGAGTCTGTGAGATGTCCAATCTACTGGGAATCCTGGGTGGCTCAGCTGGTTAAGCGTCTGACTCTTGATTTCGGATCAGGTCATGATCTCACGGTTTGTGGGATTAAGCCCCATGTTGCTCTCTGTGCTGTTAGCACAGAGCCTGCTTAGGATTCTCTTTCTCGCTCTCTCTATGCCCCTCTCCTGGTCATGCTCTCTCTCTTTTTCAAAATAAATAAACTTAAAAAAAAAAAAAGATGACTACTTTACTTTTGGTATGTCTCACAGATATGCCCATAAAACATTTAGGCCTAGATTTTAAAATACTACACCAGGAGTGCTGATTCATAGGGGCATATGTACCCCAATGTTTATAGCAGCACTATCAACAATAGCCAAATTATAGAAAGAGCACAAATGTCCATGAACTGATAAATGGATAAAGAAGATGTGGTTTATATATACAGTGGAATACTACTTGGTGATGAGAAAGAATGAAATCTTGCCATTTGCAACAGTGTAGATGGAACTGGAGGGTATTATGCTAAGTGAAATAAGTCAGAGAAAGATGACATATGTTTTCACTCATTTGGGGAATTTGAGAAACAACAGAAGACCATGGAGGAAGGGAAGGGGAAAACAATAGTTTCAAACAGAGAGGGAGGCAAACCATAAGACACTTTTAAATACAGAGACCAAACAGGGTTGATGACGGGTTGGGGGGCAAAAATGGGTGATGAGCATTGAGGAGGGCACTTGTTGGGATGAGCACTGGGTGTCGTATGTAAGCAATGAATCATGGGAATCTACTTCTGAAACCAAGAGCACACTGTATACACTACATGTTAGCTAACTTGACAATAAATTATACTTAGAAGAAAAAAATTAAAAATAAAATCTTTAAAAAATGAAATACTATGCCAGTTTGAGTTAAAAATTCTTTGGGGTTTTAAAACAGATGTACATAGGGGAAGGGAAAAAGAGAGAGAGAGGGAAGCAAACAATAAGAGACTGAACTGTAGAGAACAGACTGAGGGTTGATGGAGGGAGATGGGCAGGGGATAAGCTAAATGGATGATGGACATTAAGGAGGGCACTTGTAATGAGCACTGGGTGTTGTATATAAGTGATGAATCACTGAATTCTATACCTGAAACCAATCTTACACTATATGTTAACTAGAATTGAAGTGAAAAACTGAAAACAAAAAAATCCTTTGGAACTTTAATTTTTTTAGGGTTATTTTGGTAATTTTAATTTAGAACTTAGTTATTTCATATGAACTTTCAAATGCATTGACATTTAGTATTTTGTAATATCCATGTTTCCAGTATCCACATTAATTTCTTTATATGTGTCTTCTTGCTCTCCCTCTTAACATTCGGGTTTTTTTGGTTCAATTTTCCCAGAGGTTAACCTTTGCAGGGTTGATTTTTGCCTGGAGCCTCTTTACTGTGTTTATTGCTGCTATCTTTATTTCTTTCAACTTTGAATTTATGCTGCAGTCCTCCTTTAAACTTGTTAAATGCATAGCTCAATAATGCTAGCCTTCCCTTATCTGACTTAAATATTTTAGGCTATAACTTTTCCTCTAAATGTTGCTTTAGTTACATTCCACAAGTTTTAATCCAAGTTTCATTTACTTTTAAATATTTTCTAATTAAATATCTTCTAATTTTCACTTTCTCCTGTAACCAAGTTGTTTATTTTTTTTTTAATTCTCAAACATACACTGTTTTTCAAACTTGTTATATTTTTAAATGATTTAATTGCATTGTGGTCAGATAATGTGATCTGTAAAAATGACCAGTTGTTTTATTTTTTTTTAAGATGACTTAATCCTTTTATTTTCTTGGGGGTAGTTTTGAGGGTTAGTACATGGTCAATTCCATAAATATCCCATAAGACTTTAAAAGAATGAGAATTTTAAAATTGTTGAACACAAATGTACAGATATATTCATTAGGACAAACATGTTATTTGTGCTGTTCAAATTTTATATACCCTAATTTTTCTTAGTGTTTCATTTATCAATTATAAAGATGTGTAATAAAATTTTCCAACTATTTTAGAGTATATTTTGTAGTTCTGTTGGTCCTTGTAATTTTTCCATTTTGATTCATATATTTTGAAGTGATGTGTTAACACAGTTTAAAATTTTATAACGAAGTCATGACTATCTCCAACACTAATTTTTACAATAAGAACCATCTAACATTGAAGACAAAGGTACTGGGTGGTAAAACATTCCTTCTATCTCACAAGTTTATTTCCTACTATATTATGAAAGAAGTTCCTTATTTCTTACATTTGGAACTTATTTTCTTTTGTGCCCTCATATATAAATACTTCTATGAACATTCCATGAGCACTGGAAAACTACTTTCAGCCTGTAGGACTTGATATGTATCAATTATAAGTTTATTAATTATAGCATTTACATCTCCCATATATTTATCTTTTGTCCACTTGAGCTACTGTGGGTTGGAAAACGTGAATTAAAGTCTCCTTATACTAATGTATTTCTATTTCACGTAATTCTCCAAGTCTTTTCTCAATGAATTTTAATACTATGCTACTTAGTGCATATTCATAACCATTAAATCTTCACTAAGGGTTGCATTCTTGAACATTACAACATGCCTTTCTGTTCCTTAATTGTAATGTGTTGAACTTAATTCAGTGTTAAAATTGTGACTTTTTAAAAAAATTATTAGCCCAAAATGCCTTTCTCTATTATTTTCAACACTGCTGAGCAACATTATTTAAATACAACATATATTTAGGTTTGGGGTCTTTTAAAATTCAATTTGGGTGATTTTAGACATTTATACTTGCTGATAGATTTGGTTTTGTGTAGTTAGTTTTATGTTTGCAGTGTTTTCACTGCTTTTTAAAACATCTCACTAAATGATCTGTGATATCTATATTTTGTCTAATATGTATACATTCTGATTATTTAGAAAGTTCACATTTAAAAAAATCTTATCTAAGTCTGGGTTCCTTATCAGAGTCTGAAGCAAATACTTACATATTATTGGGGGGGGGGGGGCAGGCAATGACAAAAAAGAATGAAAACCAAGGGAAACAAGGCAAGTAATGAAGAAATGTCAATATGAGAAAGATTATGAAATTAACTGCTGCTTGGTTTCAAACCAATTGATTGCTCAACCCTAAGAAACAGGATAAAAGGGATAAAACTCCTGTTTCACAAATGAGGACACAAGGACTATGAAGGCTCGTTAAGTTGCCCAAAGTCACAACAGGTGGCAGTGCCAAAATTTAAGCCTACTCTTCCTACTAATTGCATTATCTCTTCATTCTGACGCTGGTTCTCCCCTTCATGTTTATGAAATGCCTACTCTATGTGTCTGGCTAGGAGGCAGAAAAACAGGGGCGCCAGGGTGGCTCAGTTGGTTGGGTGTCCAACTTCAGCTCAGGTCATGATCTCACGGTCTGTGAGTTCAAGCCCCGCGTCGGGCTCTGTGCTGTCAGTTCAGAGCCCGGAGCCTGCTTCAGATTCTGTGTCTCCCTCTCTCTCTGCCCCTCCCCCGCTCATGCTCTGTTTCTGTCTCAAAAAGAAATTAAAACATTAAGAAAAAAAGTTAAAAAAAAAAAGAAAAAGATAAACATCTCTAGGTCAACTGAGATCAAAGTTTAATGAGCACCATAGGCTACTGCTGTCATTTAATCTCTGCTTTCTCTTTTGTCCTTTAAATTTTCTTTTTACAACTGTTGTCCGTACATGTCCTCAGTGCTCCACGGACAATTCTTGCCTTTTAAACTGTATCATCTGTGTCCCTATCTATAACATGAAATGATCTTTCACTTTCCTTTGTAATTGGTAGTAATTGATGAGTCTCATCATTGTTCATTCACCTTAACATTTCTTCAGAATTGCTTCCTTTTTTCTTTTCCAATCTCAAGTATTTTCAGATGCTCCAAGATGGCAACACACTGATTTCTGGAGAATCAATCTGAAGAATGCTCCTTCAAGAATGAGCTTGATTTATTAATACTGCAGGGTTTTTAAAGAAGTGAGAGAAAATTTTATTTTAGGAGACGTATCTTCTTTTGATGTGTTTATTTTAAAGTACTAACTGAATTCCCCACCTTTATTATTTTCCAATACAGGTGACTTCAATATTACTGAAGTTTTAAATAAGGCACCTTCATAAACCAAAACAATGTTGCGAGACAATAATACATTAAAATAAGAAAAGAGATTACTGTTATTTTAAAAAGATTTTTAAATATCTCAGCAATTACTTATTTCTAATTGTAATCTTACCCTTTTTAAATAGAAGGCTTTATCTCCTTGTCATCAACAGCCTGATATGGACTTGTAAGGATAGAATTGTGCGTACATATGAACATATGTTGAACGTGTGAACATTGAACATATGTTCAAGTCCTAGTATCTTGTACCTGTGGGTGTGACCTTATTTGGAAATAGGTTCTTTGCAAATGTAATCAAGTTAATTGACCTCAATATGAGGTCATATTGGATTACAACAAACACTAATCCAATGATTTGTATCCTTATAAGAGGGATACAGACACAGGTAAAGAAGACTGAGGCTAGAAGCCATGTGATGACAAAGCAGATACTGGAGTGATGCAGCTGTAAGAACAGTAAAGATTGCTGGGAACCACTAACAGCCAAGAAGAGACTAGGAACAATTCTTCCCTATAGCCTCCAGAGGGAAGCTATAGGGACCCACCTCGATTCTACAGTTTTCGCCTCCATAATTGTAAGAGAAGAGTGTCTGTGTCTTCAGGCACTTGGTTTGTGATAATTTGTTATGGCAGCCCTAGGAAACTAATACAGACCTTTCATAATTACTGAAGATTGTTATATAGTGCCTGCAGGGATTTTTCCCCTTTCAGAATTAACCTGTGCCCCATTCCATATCAAATAATTTAAGTAAAAGGCATAATACAGTTGACCCTTGAACAACATGGGTTTGAACTGCATGGGTCCATTTATATGTGAATTTTTTTTGATATAGGACAGTACTGTAAATGTATTTTCTCTTATGATTTTAACATTTTCTTTTCTCTAGCTCACTATATTGTAAGAATATAGTATAAAATACATATAACATATAAAATATGTGTTAATACACTCTTTGTTATCAGTGAGACTTCTAGTCAACGGCAGGTTATTAAGTTTTGGGGCAAAGTTATACATGGATTTTCAACTGTGTGAGGGGGTTGGTGCCCCTAACCCCCACACTTTTCAAGAGTCAAATGGATTTCATGCTACTAAACCATATTTACTCAGGAATATGAGCCTTTGAAAAATACAACTTAAGACATAGCTTTGCTCTTCTAGACTAGTAGGGGGTTTTCTTTATTTACATACCTTGCTCACAGATCTTATTTTAAATGGATGACTACAACAGATTACTAAACTAAAGCAACCAAAAGAGACAGTGAACATCGATACTAAATCCAATGAACTTTCTACCAAATGTGTATATAATTTAAGATGCCAATGGGTGAAAAGAACAGAAACTTAATTTATTCAAATTCAGGGAAGGCTTCCAAAATCTTACTTTAGCTGTGACAAAGAAAAATCACTACTTTGAAAATAACTGCTCTACATTTGCTGGTAGAAAACAAAACATCTCCTTATAGTCCCATCTTCCCTTGCCAATATCCTCATACAAATTTTTAGTTACAGATTTTTGCACTTTCTAAAATTCAAATTCTTAGTGTTGTTCAACACAACCATTCATGCAATTAATATGGATATTTGGCAACTCAGTCCTGTTATCATTAATAACTAAGAATCATACGTGATTGTGGACAGATACATATACATACAATTATATATTTTTTTCATACATGCTTATATGTAGAAACATACAGTTACATTAGATTGCATATTATATGCTAGTAGACAGATGCACATATAAGTTAACTTGTTTCACTTTAAGAACAACAAATATTTTATTTAATAAAAGTACATATAGAAGGGAAGGATAACTAAGAGCTGTTTCCTTTTAAATATAAAACAAAATTGAGACTCAACAGCCTTTTAAAATAATCTAGCCTGAAAAATTAAAATTTTCAATTGAAATAATTTACCACCATTATTGAAATTAAGAAAACATATTAAAGAGATTCTTAATTCTTTAGTGATTGCTTTAGAGCCACAAAAAGGCATCACAGAGGAGGAACTCCATAGTACAAAAGAAATAAACTGTTGAGTTTATCAATCTAATAGTTTTTCCTAAATCACTGTATTCCTTTGAAGTAACTGAGTTATTTTTGAAGTACCTTTGAAGTAACTGGATAAAAAAGCTGCAAATAGGAGATAACCTCCCATTTAGAACATTTTGGTAGATTTACAGGAGATTTATAAATATCTATCTCCACAAATAAGTAGACAATAAATCAGAGAGACACTTGATATAAACATAAAAAAAAAAAAAAACCTGAAAGGTTTGAAGGCACATTCTAAAGAATATAATCCAGTAAATAAAAGAGAATGAAGGTTTACCAAAAAAGTAAAATTCTCAAGAAACTGTTATTTGAGGCTTAGAAAACTATTTTAAAAATTAAACATTTAAATTTTATGCAAAAACAAAAAATGCTTTCTTATAAGGGCTTTTTATCATTTAGCTCTAAAGAACGTTTTAAAAATTCACAACAGAAATAAGAGGAAATAAAATTTTCTTCCAATTATTCTATGAAGCACCTCATTTTTTCCTAAGTTTTCCTTAAACTAAAAAAACAAAACAAAACAAAACAAAAAACAACAGATGACATTAGTGTGGTATAGAGTTTACTGTAGATTCACTGCTATTTTCTTTATCCTGCTTTTCTTCATATTGTGAATCTAGTTCATTTCTGCTATTTTCCTCGTCACTAGAATCACTGTCCAATCCACCTTCAACACTGGCAGAATTCTTGTCATGCGAAGAACTTGCACAGGCTTTGTCTGTGGGAACAGCTCCTTTCCGTTGGGGTAAGATAGTAAAAAATGCTTCTTGCCAGTCTCTGGTTTCCAGATATTCCAGAATAATCTCAAACACTGCAACAAAGACAAACTCCATACGTTTCTTAGGTGCATCACAATGTTGCATACTGTATTTTAAATACATTGCTTTTGTGTTAAGAGTATTGAAATGTCCTGATAACTACTTTGTTGGTATCACTTCCTTGCCCCAAGTCTCTCAGGCCTGTTAGCTCTTCTTTAGCTTTTCATTAATTCACTTCATGAACACTCAAAGATTTACCATTATCTTTCATCAATTATAATCAATAGGCAGGAGCCATTTTCATTTCCTTCCTATTCTTCTTAATCCCTTTCACTTCTTTATCCTTTATGTACTAACATAAAAACTAAAACAACAATGAGAAAAGGTCAGCATTAATCTAAATTTCTTCTGTCTTTCCTACAGTCACTCTGGGGAGCACCTTACTTGCTTTCTTTTTTTCTTACCTTTTTTAAAAATTTCACGTTAAAGGTAAAGAATATAAATACTGTCTTCAAGGTACTCTTACTTTAATATATTGCTGAAGGTCTTAATTTACATTACTTTATGGAAAAGTAATTTCTACTATCTATCAAAGGTCTTAGAAGAAGTTCATTCCTTGAATCAATAAGGCTTGAATCATTTCTATAATTCCCTAGAGCCTGCTATAGAGAAAGTGTTTAGCACATAAAAAGAGCCTGGTAAGTAGTTGTGTACTAACAAAAATCTCTACTAAACAAAGCTTAAAAAGCAAAACTCCAGGCAACGACTCAGGTCCGAGACTACTATAATGTTATTTACAAAAGGAAAAAGGAAAAAAAAAATCAACAATAATAGAATGGTTACATTATTGTATATTCAGATGACAGAATATTACATAGACATGAACAATGATTCAATGACATAGAAAAATATAAATGTGTGTGGGAGGGAACACCCCAAATTTATAGCATTTTATGCAACAGAGTAAAAATCCAATTATGTAATAAATACTATATACGCATAGGAAAAGAACTGGAAGGAAATACACCAAAAAGTTAATACTAAGTATCTCTGGGTAGTGAAATTCTAGCTTATTTTTCTTTCTAGTTTTCTACATTTCCATATGAATGCACATTAATTCAGTTCTATAATATGCATGTATTATTTCTATATTCAAACAAATTATAAATGATTACATTTTACAATTTTGTCTCTAGCAAAGTGTATATTTTCTACTCATCCAGAGGTAATGTTATTCTTCACGTTGTTTACTCAGGTATATTTTCATAATTCCCTTATAGCTTACCATGATTAATTGCCAAAACTTTTCTACTATTCATCTTCACAAAATTTCCAAGGGGGAGCTGTGCATGATCAATTCCATGATCTGATGCTTGTTTATATGTGAGTCCCTAAAACAAAGATACTATAACTTGGACTAGAACATTAGATTATTATAACTTAAAGTCTACAACAAAATAAGTACTTTTTAGAAAAGACTTTAGTTCAGTGAACATTATTTGATGAAGTATGTGTGTGTGTGTGTGTGTGTGTGTGTGTGTGTTTAGCTTCTAATTTGGAAATGTTCTTTTGACAATAAGTATAATAGGAATGTTTAGGGCATTTGCTTTAACCACTTTACAAATGAGAAAACCAAAGATATTATATTCCCTGCCCATCACAAAGCTCCTCAGTGGCAGAACCATAGGAAGACCTGACTCATGCTTTCTGACTCAAATAGCTTTTCACTATTCCACACTGCCTTTCTCTCAGTTTAAAATACTGAAATTGAATTCCTAGAGAAGCACCATCACTTTGTGAATGGAAAAGATATAAACATAAAACTTTGTTTCAATTACATAACATTAAGGGGCACAAACGGTGGGGCACCTGGGTGGCTCAGTCGGTTAAGCATCCGACTCTTGATTTCAGCTTACATCATGACCCACAGGTTTGTGAGTTCGAGCCCCAGGTTTGTGGGATTCTCTCTCCTCTCTCTGCCCCTCTACCACTACGTATCTCTCTCAAAACAAATAAGTAAACTTAAAAAAAGGAAGAGGTACAAATGGTAAAGACAAAGTAAATGAAAACCTGAATGGAAAAAAAATTTTAATTGCCTATAAATTTTATTTTTCCTGTCAATTAAAAAAATGTTGAATATAAATTTTCTCCTCAAAATTAAAATCCTTAAAAGGTTGGTTCTAAACAGAACTCAAGTAGCCAAAAGTACAGGAGAAAGAAGAGCTAAATTTCTTAACCAGTAGTTTGCATATTTTGGGACAAATAAAAGCACCTGAGGTAGGTGTTTTTTAAAACAAAATCATTGTAGTTCAGAGAAACATACAACATCAAAGAAAAAAATATGGTTGTACACAAATAACAAAATGGAATTTTTCCACTAAGAAAAAAATTTAAAAAGCTAAAGATCATTCTGATAAAAACTCCCTGTAATGCTATAGAGCTGCACTGCCCTGCTGTGGCCACAACTGTGACTACTTAAGTTTAAATTGATTAGTTTCTCAATCATTCTACGCACAGGCTCTCTGCTCAACAGCCACATAGCTACCATACTGGACAAGATGATATAAACTATTCCAACGTTGCAGACAGTTCTACCTCAGAGTGATACTATAGAAGAATGATGAATTACTTCATATTATCCTGCTGACAGTATTTCACCTGACACTTGGTGGACATGTCTTTTCTGGAGATGGGCTGAATTTAGCATGAGGCAAAGTAGCTGGCAAAGTACAACATGATGTTTTCTTTTAGAAAGTATATTTCTAATTTTTCATCCAAATGAGGGTAAGGAGGTGGTGGAAGAGACAAAGGTACAAATATAAGAGAAAAGAAAACACAGCCCATTAAAATTATATATTAAAAAACTCGTATTACCATTTTGGTATACATTTTGGTGTAAATTGTTATAAATTTTACCAGTGGCCTAGAAATTGATCAGTAGCAGCATCTACTATCAATACAACATATTGTTTAAGCATGTGGGCTCTGGAACAATCTGTCTGGTTTCAAATATCTGCTTTATCACCTACTATTGATTTTAGACTTAGTTTCTCTGGGCCTCCAGTTCCTTATCTGTAAAATGTAGAGAATAGCACTGACCTCACTGCGTTGCAGGGAGGATTAAACAAACTAGTCATATATGTGAAATGATTTCTTTGCGAAAGACGACTGAAATATATAGTAGGCAGTCAATAATGATCAGTCATCATCAGTACTATTGTTACTATCAAGAATTGGTGTATCAATTTTAAGTATAAGGAAACACAAAAATAAAAACTTAACAGTACCTTGTGATGGTTGTGATCTACTAACCCTCCAATCACATAGGCCTTTGATTCATCTAATTCCTTCAGTACATTAGGTGAGTCTGATGTAAGATAAATTAGGTCTTCTTTCTTTATAAATTCACTATAATGCTCTGGTTTGATGTGGATATCCTTTAAGACGTAAGGATAAAGATATTAATTAATAGGATTTTGTGAAAATGGGCTAAAAGAGATTATTTTCTTTTCCTTAGACAAAGTCACCCAAACGCATATGAAGTATAAAACAATATTTTACAATGTATTATTGAAAACCTACCACTTCCATTCCTTACCACCTTACATCTCAATTATTTAAGGTGGCTCCTACTGTTGTTCCCTGTCTCTAGCTTCAGATCTCTCTGATTCACTTCCATAAGTGAGTGATGACAGACTCACTTCCTAAAAACCCTACTTTCAATGTTTTATCATTACCTATAGGATAAAACTTAAATCCCTTTACCTAGTGATGCTTTCCTGAATATGGCACTAACCTAGCTTTCTCAATTTATTTCTGTTCCAAAAAAACAAATGCATTTTTTTGGTCACATATCTGCTCAACCTGTTCTCCAACCAAAAAATGCCTTTTCCAATTACTTCCTCTCCATCTGCATGAATCATCAAAAGGAAATGGCTAATAGATTTAATAAATTCCATGCATCTGTTTCTACAAAGATACATAGTAGAAATCTTCTTCACCAAAATTATCAGGTCAGAAGTACAAGACTGAACTACAGTTGGCAGTCAAAATTTTGCGAACTACATTCATGGAATAAGGGATGATGCATCACCAAATTCAGATGCAGATGGCATTTTGAAATTTTTAAAGAAAAAATGAAGGAGACTTCTCACCTAAAATTATATCCTGCTAGGTAATAAATAGCCACTTTTCTGGAAAATGGTATTATAAATTTGATCGCTATGCTTAATAAGGGCCCCTAGAGAGACCTCAGTAGAGACCAGTGATCTCCCAGGTCTCTAGAAAACCGATGGTGTATATAATAATCTTAACAAGCCACAAAATAAGTGAAAGTATGCCTATTTCAATTATCTTATTTCTTAGGAAAATAGGCATGAATATAATAAAACTTGGTAAATATATTGTACTTTAAAACTTAAGAAAGCTTCTGAAAATGTTTTACACTATAGGCTATTATCAAAATAAACAGTCATTATGGGATCAGTGAGTGTGAGAGGGAAAGTTTTTCACAGTAAAAACTGGTTTTGAGAAAGAAAAAAAAATAGGAATAACCTAGTACTTCTCTGAATAGGGCAAAGTTCCTCAGGGATTGGTACTAAAGCCAATCTATTAGTCATCTTTGCAAATGAGAATGGTTTAGTCCAATAGAAAAAACAAATGTGAGCCACATATGTAATTTTAAAATCTTCTAGTAGCCACATTAAAAAAAACGAAAATAGGTGAAATTAATTTTAATACATTGCACCTAACATAATATAGCCAATATGTTATCGCTTCGACATATAAATATATATATACATATATATATATGTATGTATATATTTTAATTTTGAGCAGGTATTTTAATTCTCTTTTTTGTACTGTCTTTTAAATCCAATGTATATTTCACATTTACAGTACATCTCAATTCAGACCAATCACATTTCAAGAGCTCAATATCCACATGTGGATGGTGGACACCATATGGGATGGCACAGAGTTAGAAGAAACAGAATACAAGTACATTCCCAAATTTTAAAGTTACTTCACTCATAAATAATGTATAGCCAGTTTGCTAGGTAGAGATTGTACAAAGACCTTTAAAATTCTTCCTGCTTTAAAAATTCGTTTTAAAGTTGGCGGTAAAATAAGTGAGATTTAACGAGAACAGATACGAACAGGCATTTCAGTTTCTTTAGCTTCTCTCATTAGTAACATTAGACTTAGCAACAGTGATATACAGCTTTTGGAGACTTGTTGACTCCTATATTTGCTGAATAATATTTAGAATTTAGAATTTAGGTAAAAATGTAGACCTTTAAGCATAAAAATACTTAGAATTATGTTAATCTATTTTAATCACCTTCCAGTTGACCCATCCTTTGTCATTTTCATCCATGTTCTTTTTCAACTGGCCTCCATGGCTTGTCAAGTAAAACTGATAGATTGGTAGACACAGAAAGAAAGAGCAAATGACTATTGAAGTCCAATATTTTATTTCTCTTCTATACCCATCTGATCGATGAAACATAAAATATATTCATTCTAGAAAAAAAATAAGCTCGTGACATGCTTTAAACATATAAGAATAAATGTCTGCTACAAGTGACATGTTTTATGTTTCTCATAACCCACTACTTTAAGTATTCCACCTACATTTTTATCCCATTTTCCAACCGCTATCTTTGGACTCTCCCTTAATGATCACTTTTCTGCAAACTCCCTGTTTCCATGTCAAGTTTTCATTCACTTTCTTTTGCCACCACTGTTTTTTTCATGAGTCCAAAGTCTTCATAGTTTCCCTTTGATTCTAAACCCTGACACCTATTTCAAGTCTAATCAAGAGTGTGAAAAATATAAAATGTAAAAATATAAGAACACTATCATTTGATAGAAAGAAAATATCTAACCAAAAATAGATTAAGAGTTTCTGGTTCTTAACATCAGTGAGCCAGTGTTAATATTTAGGTCACCTGGAGTTCAAATCAAGAGTAGATAGGGTAAGAAAAAGACCCTATCTACTCTTAACAGCAGCCAATTAGCCTAAGGAAGTACCTTTCAAAACAATCACTGACTCAAAATCCTTTAGGTAGAAGCAACTTCCCCAACAGGTACCATGGTACACATCAACCCGGACAGTTCCCTCACTTCCTGAGAGGGAAGGAATTGAGAGTGGAGAAACAGGTATGAAAAAAAATATATATCCTTTAATGAAGATGTTCAACTACATAGGAATGAGGTCAATGTGTAGAAAACACCATCACTGTGCGTTGTGTGACTAACACTGACATGTGGAAAAATGTTTAAACTATTTCAGTTTTGTAGAAAATTAAAACATTTTTCAAATAGGCATTTTGTTCTCTAATGAAAAGTATCTGTAAGATTTTTTGAAAAGGCAATTGGGATTATCTATGCCTTTTCCCAAGACGTTATAAAAGGAAACTGGAGGGATCCTGGGAAGATGGCGGTGTAGGAGGACGCTGGGCTCACTGCGTGTCCTGCTGATCACTTAGATTCCACCTACACCTGCCTAAATAACCCAGAAAACCACCAGAAGACTAGCAGAACGGAGTCTCCGGAGCCAAGCGCATACGAGAGGTCCACAGAAGAGGGTAGGAAGGGTGGAGAGGCGGTGCGCGCTACACAGACTGGCGGACGGAGCCAGGGCGGAGGGGCAGCCTGCCAGCAAAACAGAGCCCCCGAGACTGGCTTGCAAAAGCAGAGGGGCCGGACGGAGTGTGTTCCGACAGCAAGCGGGACTTGACATCTGGAAGGTTATAAGCTAACAGCTCTGCTCAGAGAACAGGAGGGCTGGAGGACAACGGGAGGGAGAGTTGTTGAGCCCCGGACGACAGAGCGCAGCTTGGCGGGAAACAAAGGTGCTCGCCAGCGCCATCTCCCTCGCCCATCCCCCAGCCAAAATCCCAAAGGGAGCCAGTTCCTGCCAGGGAACTTGCTTGCTCTGCACAAACACCCAATGCTGTGATTCTGAGGATCCATCCCTCCGGCGGGTCTGACTCCCTCCCGGTGCCACAGGGCCCCTCCCGAAGCGGATCTCCAAAGGAAAAGCAAGCTGAGCCTGCCCCTCCCACCCCTGTGCACGTTGCCTATCCACCCCAGCTAATACACCAGATCCCCAGCACCACAAGCCCGGCAGTGTGCAAGTAGCCCAGACAGGCCATGCCACCCCACAGTGAATCCCGCCCCTAGCAGAGGGGAAGAGAAGGCACACACTAGTCTGACTATGGCCCCAGCGGTGGGCTGGGGGCAGACATCAGGTCTGACTTCGGCCCCGTCCACCAACGCAAGTTATTCAAGACAGCACAGGGGAAGTGCCCAGCAGTCCCACACCACTCCAGGGACTATCCAAAATGACGAAACGGAAGAATTCCCCTCAGAAAAACGTCCAGGAAATAACAACAGCTAACGAACTGATCAAAAATGATTTAAACAATATAACAGAAAGTGAATTTAGAATAATAGTCATAAAATTAATCGCTGGGCTTGAAAACAGTATAAAGGACAGCAGAGAATCTACTGCTACAGAGATCAAGGGACTAAGAACAGCCAGGAGGAGCTAAAAAATGCTATCAATGAGCTGCAAAATAAAATGGACACAACCACGGCTCAGGTTAAAGAGGCAGAGGAGAGAATAGGCGAACTAGAAGATAAAATTATGGAAAAGGAAGAAGCTGAGAAAAAGAGAGATAAAAAAATCCAGGAGTATGAGGGGAAAATTAGAGAACTAAGTGATGCACTAAAGAGAAATAATCTACGCATAATTGGTATTCCAGAGGAGGAAGAGAGAGGGAAAGGTGCTGAAGGGGTACTTGAAGAAATAATAGCTGAGAACTTCCCTGATCTGGGGAAGGAAAAAGGCATAGAAATCCAAGAGGCACAGAGAACTCCTTTCAGACGTAACTTGAATCGATCTTCTGCATGACATATCATAGTGAAACTGGCAAAATACAAGGATAAAGAGAAAATTCTGAAAGCAGCTAGAGATAAACGTGCTCTAACATATAAAGGGAGACCTATAAGACTCGTGACCGATCTCTCTACTGAAACTTGGCAGGCCAGAAAGGAATGGCAGGAGATCTTCAATGTGAGGAACAGAAAAAAATATGCAGCCAAGAATCCTTTATCCAGCAAGTCTGTCATTTAGAATAGGAGAGATAAAGGTCTTCCCAAAAACTGAAGGAATTCGTCACCACTGAACCAGCCCTAGAAGAGATCCTAAGGGGATCCTGTGAGACAAAGTACCAGAGACATCGCTACAAGCGTGAAACCTATGGACATCACAATGACTCTAAACCCATATCTTTCTATAATAACACTGAATGTAAATGGACTAAATGCTCCAACCAAAAGACATAGGGTATCAGAATGGATAAACATAAGACCCATCTATTTGCTGTGTACAAGAGACTCACTTTAGACCTGAGGACACCTTCAGATTGAGAGTGAGGGGATGGAGAACTATTTATCATGCCACTGGAAGTCAAAAGAAAGCTGGAGTAGCCACACTTATATCAGACAAACTAGACTTAAAATTAAAGGCTGTAACAAGACATGAAGAAGGGCATTATATAATAATCACAGGGTCTATCCATCAGGAAGAGCTAACAATTATAAATGTCTATGCACTGAATACAGGAGCCCCCAAATATATAAAACAATTACACACAGAAGCAACCTTATTGATAAGAATATGGTAATTTCCAGGGACTTTAACACTCCACTTACAGAAATGGATAGATCATCTAGACACACGGTCAATAAAGAAACAAGGGCCCCGAATGATACACTGGATCAGATGGACTTGACAGATATATCTAGAACTCTGCATCCCAAAGCAACAGAATATACTTTCTTCTCGAGTGCACATGGAACATTCTCCAAGATAGATCATATACTGGGTCACAAAACAGCCCTTCATAAGTATACAAGAATTGAAATCATACCATGCATACTTTCAGACCACAATGCTATGAAGCTTGAAATCAACCACAGGAAAAAGTCTGGAAAACCTCCAAAAGCATGGAGGTTAAAGAACACCCTACTAAAGAATGAACGGGTCAACCAGGTAATTAGAGAAGAAACTAAAAAATTTATGGAAACAAACGAAAATGAAAATACAACAATCCAAATGCTTTGGGATGCAGCGAAGGCAGTCCTGAGAGGAAAATACACTGCAATCCAGGCCTATCTCAAGAAACAAGAAAAATCCCAAATACCTAAAAAATTAGAATACACCTAAAAGGAAATAGAAGCAGAACAGCAAAGACAGCCTAAACCCAGCAGAAGAAGAGAAATAATAAAGAGCAGAGCAGAAATAAACAATATAGAATGTAAAAAAAACTGTAGAGCAGATCAACGAAACCAAGAGTTGGTTTTTTGAAAAAATAAACAAAATTGATAAACCTCTAGCCAGGCTTCTCAAAAAGAAAAGGGAGATGACCCAAATAGATAAAATCATGAATGAAAATGAATTATTACAACCAATCCCTCAGGGATACAAACAATTATCAGGGAATACTATGAAAAATTACATGCCAACAAACTGGACAACCTGGAAGAAATGGACAAATTCCTAAACACCCACACGCTTCCAAAACTCAATCAGCAGGAAATAGAAAGCTTGAACAGACCCATAACCAGAAAAGAAATTGAATCAGTCATCAAAAATCTCCCAACAAATAAGAGTCCAGGACCAGATGGCTTCCCAGGGGAGTTCTACCAGACGTTTAAAGCAGAGATAATACCTATCCTTCTCAAGCTATTCCAAAAAATAGAAAGGGAAGGAAAACTTCCAGACTCATTCTATGAAGCCAGCATTACTTTGATTCCTAAACCAGACAGAGACCCAGTAAAAAAAGAGAACTACAGGCCAATATCCCTGATGAATATGGATGCAAAAATTCTCAATAAGATAACTAGCAAATCGAATTCAACAGCATATAAAAAGAATTATTCACCATGATCAAGTGGGATTCATTCCTGGGATGCAGGGCTGGTTCAACATTCACAAATCAATCAACGTGATACATCACATTAATAAAAGAAAAGAAAAGAACCATATGATCCTGTCAATCGATGCAAAAAAAGGCATTTGACAAAATTCAGCAACCTTTCTTAATAGAAACCCTCAAGAAAGTCGGGATAGAAGGAACATACTTAAAGATCATAAAAGCCATTTATGAAAAGCCCACAGCTAACATCATCCTCAATGGGGAAAAACTGAGAGCTTTCTCCCTGAGATCAGAAACACGACAGGGATGTCCACTCTCACCGCTGTTGTTTAACATAGTGTTGGAAGTGCTAGCATCAGCCATCAGACAACAAAAGGAAATCAAAGGCATCAAAATTGGCAAAGATGAAGTTAAGCTTTCACTCTTTGCAGATGACATGATATTATACATGGAAAATCCAATAGACTCCACCAAAAGTCTGCTAGAACTGATACATGAATTTAGCAAAGTTGCAGGATACAAAATCAATGTACAGAAATCAGTTGCATTCTTATACACTAATAATGAAGCAACAGAAAGACAAAGAAACTGATCCCATTCACAATTGCACCAAGAAGCATAAAATACCTAGGAATAAATCTAACCAAAGATGTAAAAGATCTGTATGCTAAAAACTATAGAAAGCTTATGAAGGAAATTGAAGAAGATATAAAGAAATGGAAAAACATTCCATGCTCATGGATTGGAAGAATAAATATTGTCAAAATGTCAATACTACCCAAAGCTATCTACACATTCAATGCAATCCCAATCAAAATTGCACCAGCATTCTTCTCGAAACTAGAACAAGCAATCCTAAAATTCATATGGAACCACAAAAGGCCCCGAATAGCCAAAGTAATTTTGAAGAAGAAGACCAAAGCAGGAGGCATCACAATCCCAGAATTTAGCCTCTACTACAAAGCTGTCATCATCAAGACAGCATGGTATTGGCACAAAAACAGACACATAGACCAATGGAATAGAATAGAAACCCCAGAATTAGACCCACAAACATATGGCCAACTAATCTTTGACAAAGCAGGAAAGAACATCCAATGGAAAAAAGACAGTCTCTTTAACAAATGGTGCTGGGAGAACTGGACAGCAACATGCAGAAGATTGAAACTAGACCACTTTCTCACACCGTTCACAATAATAAACTCAAAATGGATAAAGGACCTGAATGTGAGACAGGAAACCATCAAAACCCTAGAGGAGAAAGCAGGAAAAGACCTCTCTGACCTCAGCCGTAGCAATTTCTTACTTGACACATCTCCAAAGGCAAGAGAATTAAAAGCAAAAATGAACTACTGGGACCTTATGAAGATAAAAAGCTTCTGCACAGCAAAGGAAACAACCAACAAAACTAAAAGGCAACCAACAGAATGGGAAAAGATATTTGCAAATGACATATCGGACAAAGGGCTAGTATCCAAAATCTATAAAGAGCTAACCAAACTCCACACCCGAAAAACAAATAACCCAGTGAAGAAATGGGCAGAAAACATGAATAGACACTTCTCAATAGAAGACATCCGGATGGCCAACAGGCACATGAAAAGATGCTCAACGTCGCTCCTCATCAGGGAAATACAAATCAAAACCACACTCAGATATCACCTCACGCCAGTCAGAGTGGCCAAAATGAACAAGTCAGGAGACTATAGATGCTGGAGAGGATGTGGAGAAACGGGAACCCTCTTGCACTGTTGGTGGGAATGCAAATTGGTGCAGCCACTCTGGAAAACAGTGTGGAGGTTCCTCAAAAAATTAAAAATCGACCTACCCTATGACCCAGCAATAGCACTGCTAGGAATTTACCCAAGGGATACAGGAGTGCTGATGCATAGGGGCACTTGTACCCCAATGTTTATAGCAGCACTCTCAACAATAGCCAAATTATGGAAAGAGCCTAAATGTCCATCAACTGATGAATGGATAAAGAAATTGTGGTTTATATACACAATGGAGTACTACGTGGCAATGAGAAAGAATGAAATATGGCCCTTTGTAGCAACATGGATGGAACTAGAGAGTGTGATGCTAAGTGAAATAAGCCATACAGAGAAAGACAGATACCATATGTTTTCACTCTTATGTGGATCCTGAGAAACTTAACAGAAACCCATGGGGGAGGGGAAGGAAAAAATAAAAAAATGAGGTTAGAGTGGGAGACAGCCAAAGCATAAGAGACTCTTAAAAACTGAGAACTGAGGGTTGATGGGGGGTGGGAGGGAGGGGAGGGTGGGTGATGGGTTTTGAGGAGGGCACCTTTTGGGATGAGCACTGGGTGTTGTATGGAAACCAATTTGACAATAAACTTCATATATTGAAAAAAAAAAAAAAAAGGAAACTGGAATCTGTTTTAAATTCTTCAAACATACCTGCACAGGATGCAGTGCTCGTCGATTTTCTGCATAACACCGTTGAATCTGCTTATGAAGTTTCTTAATGTCCTATAAGAAAGTGCCATTTTTAAAGCAGCATTTTGAAAATCATCTATGGCCACACCACAATCTTAGTGGAATAGAATAAGCCGAAGAGATGACTCGATAGGTACGTTTTTTTCTCTTGAAATACAGTTCCTTTCTGATCTTTCCTATTCAATTTCTGTATATACTAACAAAATAATTACTATGAGGTAAATACCCTATAAGTGACCAATAATTTCAATTCTGTATCCACTTAAAATGCTAATTCATGATGACATTTACTCTTCTTAAGAGACAACAAAAGGAAAAAAAACTGGTAGAGCAATACTACTGCTATTTGCATAACATACTAATGGTTTGGAAAGTAAGTAAAGCATTCACTAGCATTGTTCAGATAACCAGTTTTCTCAAACTATTATATAAGAAATAATTCTATTTACCAATCACATTTCTTACTTTCTTCTTCTGATTACAAGTAACAAAAACACTCCTGGATCTATGATTTATATGCAGTTAGTGAGTCTTGTAATCTAATGATGGTGTCTCTGTTCTATACATATAAATGAGAATAATTTTATTAGCTTAGTTTAACTTAGGGAGGCACGATCTTGAAAAACTTTATTTAAGATGCATTTTAACGGGTGCCTGGGTAGTTCAGTCAGTTAAGCATCCGGCTCTTGATTTCAGCTCAGGTCATGATCTTGCAGTTGAGGGACCGGGCCCCATGTCAGGCTCTAAGCTGATAGTGCAAAGCCTGCCTGGGATTCTCTCTCTCTCTCTTCCCTCCTCTGCTCACGCTCTCTCTCTCTCTCTCAAAATAAAGTTAAAAAAAAAGAAAAAAATTTAAAAAGAAAAAAGATGCATTTTAATATATAAATTTATAGCCAAGTGATATGCCCTATTAAAACAAGAATTATTCAGCCTACTTTACCTACAAGATTTTTTTCTGACAATGATTCATGATACCTTTAATACCATCAAGCTGTCAAAACTGCAGTCAATGATAAGGCGGAGTGTGCTGTGAACAACATCTCTTCGAATACGTTTTCTGTCGTTTCCATCTGAGTTTGATTCCAGTTGACATTGTCGCTCTAATTGTTTTCTCTTGCGTTTTTCCTTCCGTTTTTGTCTAAAATTAGGAATTGAAACTTTTTGTTGTTATTCGTATATTCAGACATTTACAAGACTCTTCTAACTGACAAAGAAACAACTATTTTTTTAAATTAGCAGGTTGAACCACATGAAACAGCCATTTCTGTGGATCAAATATCCGCAATTTTACATAGTCCATCTAAAAGCTTTAGATAGAAAATGAATTTGCGAAGACAATGTAATATTTTCTACACAAACTCTTACTACTAATAATTCACTTATTATTGTGACTTTTATGTAAGACTTTATAAAATACTGAACTTTAGGCCTATAATGAATTTTTACTTTTATCATTCTTCTCCTACATAATTTTCAAGGGACATTAACAGAATATAGAGAAAAAAGCAAAGTAAAATTGTTTAAAAAAAAAAAACTTACAAAGCTTTTTCTATAATCTATATCAACTATAGTTTATTCTCTCTCAATAAATTTTGGCATTCTACAATAACAGCTTCAGTTCAACTGCTCTTACCCAAACCTACAATGGCTTTTCTAGCAAAATCAATGTTAGGCCCAAATTTGATCTTTCTGAGGTGGCTATTTTTGTTCTATATCTAGGACATGGATGCTAACTATATCCCTCATCTAAGTCATTTATTTCAGAAACTGTGCTGCTACTCACAATAGGTTCTGGGTGAGAAAAATTATAGTGTAAATCCATCAAGACTGAAACACATACAGTTTTAACAGCCAGTGGACAGTGCTGGGTAACAACATGCACAGCCCCAATGTTAATTAACACAATTACTTTTGATGTGTCACAGGACTGTGCAAAGTCCAACATTCCTGAATGGGGTTGCATATATGCATTTTGAAACATACTTGCGGAGTTCTCGTTGCTCTTCCCATTGTTTCTGTTTAATTAGCTTCTTCATTTGTCGTTTAGATATTGGTTCAAATCCTTCACCTAATCTTGGCTTCTGGCTCTTCTCTTGTTCTTCACTTAAGCTTTGCTTTCTTTCAACGTTAGAAGACTCAATAAATGCTGGCAATGTTTCAGAGGACATTATGTGATGCCTCTGAAAAAACTGAAAAGCAACTTTTGACATGAATAGGTGATTTACACACACACACACACACACACACACACACACACACACACAAAGTAAAAAAAAAAATGACCAATAGATGTGATTAAAATTAAGTCATATCAATAATGAATAAAAATATAAATTTAGACAATTGAATGTCATTTACTGGCAAAAATCATTTGATGAAATGGGGTGTCTGCATTTACTATTTGTGGTCACAGCACAATTTTTCCAGAAGGTACACAGATCTGACTTTAAAATGCCATGATACCCTTTGACCTGGTAATTTATTTCCTTAGAATAAATCTCTGTAAATAGATCAGAAATATACACAAAATTAATGCAAAAGGGTATGTAATTTTTAACAATGAAATACTAGAAATTACTTCAATGTTAGCAAAAGGTGGCTGTAAATAAATTACAGTTCATCTATAACATGGGCTGGGAATACTAAGCATGTTTCCCAAAATTATTTAGTGATAAAAGGAAATGGCTAAGTAAAAAAATAGAAACAATATGTACATTATGTCCAACTTTGTTTAAAGAGAATACACACAAACATGTTTAATTCTTACCAATGGTTTTTTGCATTTTCTGTATTTTATATAATAAAAATATATTGTTTTATAAAAGAAAAAATGTTTTTAAAAAAGAGATTGGAAGCACTTTTTTTAGTTGTCATTAATGCTACAGTGCAAGGGACATGTTACTTTCATTATCTGGGTGTACACTCACATGATTTTTGACAAAAGATATGCTATAGATTTATATACTTTGGACAGTGCAGAAAACAAATTTGGTTGCCTCTCAGTATACTTCATTGTAAATATGTAATTATAGATATCCATATTAGTTATGGCTAAAAAACAATATGTAAGATGATCCTATAATCAGTCATGGAATACTTAGAACCATC
The DNA here is from genome assembly GCF_046562875.1 of Panthera onca. NCBI lineage: Eukaryota > Metazoa > Chordata > Mammalia > Carnivora > Felidae > Panthera > Panthera onca. The sequence continues at coordinate 82,997,060 of NC_138342.1, forward strand.
TCAAACATTTTTAATTGGATTAACAACCCACATCTTTATATCTATGTCTAGAAATGAACTTACCTTTAGATTAGGAAAGGGCTAAAAGTACTGAGATTTCTTTTCTTTAATAGATTATGAACACCACAGCTTAAAAATTTATTTACTTGTCCCTACCAAAGACTAAGCATGAGGCTTGCAAATGTTCTCTTGGCCTTAAAGAAAATTCTATGATTATTCCTTCTTAAAGAGACAGCTAACAAGTCTGTGCAGAAAAGCTAGTATCTAAGAGAAAAATCCTGACAATTCAGAAAATGGAAAGGACTAAACCTTTGCAGAACATAATATGAATAGTAGCTTTATTATATGGTTCTTGCTTTCTTTAAAAGTACAATGTTGTAACAGGATACCTGGGGATAATTAAGCAAACACAAAGTTTACCAACTTTTGACTGAAAGATGAATTTTAAGATGTGTGCTTTAGGGGCTACAGCAAAAGCCCTAACATTTTTCTAGGTCACAAATTACTAAAGGTAAAGAATCATCTGGTAATCCAAGTGAGAGTTCACAACTTTTCCTTATACCACGAACCAAACAGTATCCTTAGTTTGGGGGAAGTATCTCCTAGAAATGACAACCCAAATTCGATTTTACACTGGAAACTGCCTATGGGCATGGATGATGTATGCTTTTACCTGACATTACATTGCCACATTAATTACATTACTAACACAGTGCCTGGCACTTAGTAGATGCTTATTATAAACTTGTGGAATAAATAAATGAGTGACTATATCACAAAGGATTTTAAAAATTAATGAAAGTGGTTATGATGAACATTTATTAATTAAATACTGTGCTAAGTAAAGAATGTATTATCTAATTTAATCCTTAAAACAAACCCGTGAAGTAGATAGTATCATGCCTACTTTACAAAGAAAGAATTACAAATTACAAAGAAAGAATGCCCCAAATTACAAAACTACTAAATAATTCCCAAGAAATAAGGCACCTAGAACAAATATAGGACAAAGCATGTTCTCAAAATACTTGCTGAATGAACAGACAATGAATAGACAAATGAAATGATGGAGCTAAGATCCAAACCCACATCCAACTCTACTCTCCCAGAAATCCAAAATCTTATTTAGAAAATGAGGGTTTCCAAGGAATGTAAAAGAGCTGTGTTGTTTCAACCCTGCTGTGGGAGGGCTCCGAGAACACTGTGTCACTGAAAGAAGACAAAAAATAGCTCTAGTTCTATTCCTATGCCACTGAATATAAAAATGGGACAGACTTCCTAGAGATAGTTGCCAGAAGTTCATGTTTTAAGATACCCCGTCTCTCAATCTTGAAATACATGACAATATTAGATAAAATATAAAAAGGGGAGACAAAAAAGGTATAGCCTCTCTCAAAACCAAAAACAAGAACTAGAACAGATATTGTTCCTGCTGGGTCTGCTGTGTAAAGGCAACTGGGAGTTTTCCTAGCTTTAAAGAAGATGGGAGAAAGACAGGAGCTAGTTGAAGATGAACCCTTAAACTAGTGTCGGGGGTGGGGTTCCTCTTTCCATGAAAAAGTCTGAAAACAGGTGAAATTTAGACTAATAATGGCTTATACCTCACTGAATACTTGGCGGAAATCTGACGGAAGTAGACACGGCTTCTTGGCTACAACAAGGGCCAAACCATGCGATGACATATAAACTCAGAACCCTACAAGATTAGGGGGTGCCTGGGTGGCTCAGTTGGTTAAGCATCTGACTTTGGTTCAGGTTATGATCTCACGGCTCATGAGTTCGAGCCCGCATCAGGCTCCACACTGACAGTGTGGAGCCTGCTTGGGATTCTCTCTCTCCTTCTCTCTCTGCCCCTTCCCAGTGCACACTTAATCTCTCTCTCTCAAAATCAATAAATTAAATAAATAAATAAAAAAAACAGAACACTACAGGATCGGAATTCTAACCCACCTATGTAAGCTGTGCTGTGGAATGAAGCACTGAACAGGGCCATGGGTAGAAGCAACCACAGAATCACCAGTAGATAGAGAGATGGTTGGGAGAGAAGTGATAATTCCATTCAAGAGAACTATGCAAAGTTAGAAAAAGAGAGAAATGATGAGGAAAAAAAACAATAAAATCAACATCAGGAGACAAATTCACTCTTCACAAATTGAAAACAATAGCACAATGTGAAAATGACTTTAAAATAAGTCTGGTTGGAATCTTTCAGAGGTCAGATGAATAAGAATCATAAAAACAATACAGGAAATTGGGACACAAAAGCAGGCATAAAAAAATCAAAACCAAAATCCATGAAAAAGAACCTATTTGGAAACTAGGAAATGAAGATATAAAAATTTCAACAGATGAGATAAACTCCAGATTACCTGGAATCCAAGAGGTAATGGATGAATTAGAAGACATCATGACAATCTCAGAATTCAGAGAACTAGAATGACAAAATATGTCAGAACAGTTAAAAGACTTGAATAACAGGATGAGAGAAATACAAGCAAAAAGTTAACTGAAAATAAATGTATAACCTTGAGTGCGTTCATTAAAGTGTTTTTAAAAAGCTGTAAAATAAGCATTCAGCTTAAGAAACAGGAGACAGGGGAAACTCAGTAAGCTCAAAAAAATTAGAAGACAATTTTAGAATATATATTGTGATTCCCAGAATCATTTTTACTTCCTTTCCATACATAGTGCATTAAATAAAAGCCAGCAATGCATATATGCAAAACAATATATGGTATAGAAAACATAAGCTAGACCTGCCCAGTAAGCTAAACCTGTAAACTTAAAAGCACAATTAAAATCCACAGGAGACAAATTGCTTTCTTCATGAAACAATGATTAATATTACAAAGGAGGGGACACAGGGGTGGCTCGGTTGGTTAAGCATCTAACTTCAGCTCAGGTCAGGATCTTGCAGTTCATGAGTTTGAGCCCCGCATCAGGCTCTGTGCTGACAGCTCAGAGCCTGGAGCCTGCTTCAGATTCTGTGTCCTTCTCTCTCTCTGCCCCTCCCCCACCCACACTCCATGTCTCTGTCTCTCTCTGTCTCTCTGTCTCTCTGTCTCTCGTGCGCGCGCGCGCGCTCTCAAAAATAAGTAAACATTAACATTTAAAAAAATATATTCCAAAGGAGAACATTTCTGTTCATAGTGGCATTGTGTTTTGTGCTAGTTCTTTATTCTGTTAAAAAGCTGCAAGTGGGGGCGCCTGGGTGGCTCAGTCGGTTAAGCGCCGACTTTGGCTCAGGTCATGATCTCACGGTCCCTGAGTTCAAGCCCCGCGTGGGGCTCTGTGCTGACAGCTCAGAGCCTGGAGCCTGTTTCGGATTCTGTGTCTCCCTCTCTCTGACCCTCCCCCGTTCATGCTTTGTCTCTCTCTGTCTCAAAAATAAAAACGTTAAAAAAAAAAAAAAAGCTGCAAGTGTAGATTGGCTCTATAATGTGAAAATTTTTAAAAAGCAATATATAGATAACAATGTTTTACAGCTCGCACATACACCAGGGGGAGCTTTTGCCCTTTCTATCTAAGAAGTCTAAGTTAATTTTAACTTGGCCTATCATTGCATACTAATGTTTTTAAACAGGCTATCATATGCAAAGAAAGGTCATGAACTGGTCGACTTTATCATCATTATTTTTAAAGCTATTCGCAATTAAGAAAATGCACTGCAGCAAGTGAATTTTTTTAAGCTTTGATAAGCTACATATAGAGAGGCACAAAATAAAAAAGTAATGATGCTAGCTTAAGGTCCAATATATTACTGCTTACATCACACTTTACATACAAAGATGTGTACCAACTCCCACTTCCCATACAATAAGCATTTCACTATGTACTAGCTTGTTCAGGTTAGCTGATAAAATATGGCATTTTGCTATGTATACCCGCTTTTTAAAGTTTTTTTGCTCGTTTAGAAGCCTCACACCAGTTTTGTGTTCTTCCCTCCAGAGAAGTGACACTCACAGCACATTTTCGTTTATTCAACCACGTTCAACAAATATGTAAGAACAATATATTGTAGCCATTATAGAAATATTTGTGTGAACGTTAGTTTAACACAGAAGTTGTAAAAGGTTGGTTCATTTAGTCACAGAAATAGGTTACCAGGTGATCTGATAAAACTAAGAACTGGATAAAGATGACTAAGCCCATTTGGTGTGAAACAAAGAAGCAAAAAAAAAAAAAAAAAAAGAAAGAAAGAAAGAAAGAAAAAGAAAAACGTCTCAATCTTCCTTGTATTTCCACTTCTTAGCACGGCTTCCAGCAGGGAACACAGATATCACACATCAGTGAATTGCCAAAATAAAAAATAAAAATAAAAAATAAAAAAACCCACCAACTTTCATGGATTGGGCTAAATACAATCTTCATAATTTATGACACTGCCTCCCTTCCTGAAAGATATGGAAGAACTGCAAAATGAAATTAACTGACCTGACAGTGACAGGGAAAGAAAGAATACCCTTTTTAAAATGCGCCAGCCTGATGGGCAGTATCGAAAGCGCTTGGTTCAGCTCTCAGGCCCCTTGGGAGGATTTGGCTGGGATAGGGACTGGGGAAGAAATTACAAAACAACCCAAACAAAAAGTGAGAAAGTCATCTGATGCTATCCTCTTTATATCTCCAGAAAAATTCCCGCATTTTAACACTGAAAATATTTCACTGAAATCAAGTTAACACAGTCTTCTTAAAAACCATCCTCGGCCCACCACCATGGGCTTAAGAGCACTTGCAGCAACTCTGTCCTGGGCTCTCTACATTTCAGAGCGCTCCAACACGTCAGCCCCTCGCTGGAGAAATGAGGTAAGGCCGATTTAAACAGGTAAAGCGACGGCTCACGGTCTCTAGCCACCAAGTGGCAGAAGCACAACTCGTTTTCCAGCCCTTCAGAGTCCAGATTTCCCTCTCCCTTCATTCTTTGGGAGCTCACACTCTTCCCGTACTAAGGACCCGATCCCGACCCCCAAACAAACCTCGGCCGTAGGTGGCCCTACTGGGGGTGGGCAGAACCTCACCCCACTCTCCCTCTCTAGACCACCCGCCTTCAGCCGCACTCGAGGAGGGATTAAACTGCAGCCAGCGAATCAGGGAGCTGCTTGGCGCCGGGGACGCGCTCTATCTGACATCACTTCCTTCGGGAATTGGGTCCAGGCGCGGCTTCCACAGCCCCACTCCCCTCTCTGCCGGAAGCTCTGATGCTAGTCGAGGATGGCACTTACCAGAGCCCCTTTTGCGCCCAAAGGAGACCAGAGGGGAGGCAAGGGCCAGCCGCAGTACCAGGAGACTTACCGAGCTCAGGAGTTGTCAGGGAACCGGGAACACCAACACAAAGCCTTCTCTTAATGGTCTTGATACAGCTCGCGAGTCTTCCCCGGGAAACTTCAACTCCCAGAGGCAGGGACGGTCGCTACGCGTAGGAGGCTGCGCGCTTACGTTTTAGCGTCATCGAACTGCGCCAATTTTGGACCCGCAGTGGACGACGGGGGGAGGGAGTTTTATGTTGGGCGGGGTCTAGAGTTAGGGTTTTTGGAGAGGGACATGCTTATAGTGGTGTCTGTTTTTCCACCTCAAGGCAAATGTGTACTTGGCGGGCATGTATCCATTTATGTATTCCTATGGGGATGGAGGAGGGGTGTTAAGGCATACCTAGTGTTACAAATTTTAAATGCGAAAACACTGATGGAGGGCTCTTAATTCTCTGCTGGAGATGAAAGGAAAGCGTAGCTCGCCTCAGCCATAATTTGTACGGAAGAAGGTTGCATCACATAATTTCACACAACTCATGGAAAATCACATTTAAAGAGTGAGTCAAATTCCCAGTAAGATGCGTTTAATCTAGAATGTTTAAACTTTTTTTCATCATTGTAGCCATAAATCTTAGTCTCCATTCATTCCTTGAGCTATTTTTCCTACGCTATTTTGCAAAACATCATGTGGCATTTCATTGTTTATAATACGTGACCTTATATGATCTTCTTTGCTATAAATAGACCCAGTCAACAGAGGGAGAACTGAAACATAATCTAATAGACTCATTTTCTATTTAGTTTTGCTTTTGGCCTACTTCTCATAGGTGATAATTGCAGAATTTGAAGATAAGAATGAAGTTTGAATTGATGAATAGAAGACTGCCAAATTGGTATGGAAAGAATTGTGAAGTGAATAATTTTTGATATTTGAAAGCATATTTGAACATGTTTAAAGGTTTTAATGACCAGAAAATTAAATTCAGAATTTGAGTTTTCTAGTCACAAAACTGAAGTCATTCTTGCTTTCAACCTTCAAATTTTACTTGAAAAACTATGTCAGCTGCAACACTGTTGTGGGTCATTCCTTGTTTGTTCCTCATCTTAAATCGAAAAGATCTTTTAACTGAACATTGACAACAAAGTCTGGATCCATTTCTGATGTTAGTAGGGCATCTTTTTTCAGCTGCCTCTGTATCAGGGCAAAGAGAAGCTGAGGAAGGATTAGTAATCGGATATGTAGCCCTTCACATGTAGGTCATTAAACTCAGGCTGGCATAGTGATGTGCCAAATTTTTCAACAGCTGTTCAGTGCCCCTCAGGATTCTGTTTATGAGTAATTATATATTTTTTTCAGTGTTAATACCTGGCATCCTTAGCTATTTAAAGCATAACTTTTAAGTTACCTTAAAATCCCTTATATTGTCATGGTGGAGTCAATAAGTTTTCTTTTGATACAGCCATTTAACGTTACAATCATATGGTGCACAGTTTTAAATGATTCTGTTAATCCAAAGCAAGCCCCCAAAAAAGTACCAGCAAGAAAAAGGGGGGAGGGGGCAATTTAACCAAAGATTGAAACATAATATAGAAAGTACAGGAAGGTAAATTCATGACATGGAATAATCTCATTTTCATTGATTTGTAAGATTCATGTATTTGTTTTTTGACACATTTATTGAGTTCCATGTTTTTGTCTTAGTACTGTTGATACAGAGATAACTAAATCATAATCGCTGCCCTGGTAAGGACTCCATAGACTACTGGGAGAGTAAATAAATACCATACAACATATAATGTACTTGAGATGGCTATACATGGAAAAGAGCAACTAGATGCTCCTGGACACAGGGGATGCAGTTTTAGAAATTGGATAATTTTGCTTCGTCTTGGAAAGTAAGTGGTTTTCCCAGATATAAAGAAGGGAAAGGTATTTAAAATATTGGGAGCTATAAAAGCAAAGATATGTCATAATTTGGCATATGATTGAGAAGCTGTGGGTAGGATGAGGAAAAAGGATGAAAGAATAACCCTAAGGGTTTTTTAATTTGGACAACTGTAGGAATATAATTATGTTAACTGGGTCATTTAAAGAATAGTGGAAGGAAATTACATTTTGAAAAAAAATAGTTTGATATTGAATATGTGGGTTCTGGGGAGTATACAGGATGTCTAAGTAGAAACAGATTTAGAAATCAACAGCACATATCTGGTGGCTTAAGCCAAAATAAGAGTTTGAAATCAAAGAGATGCTAGTTCATGCGTTGCAAATCTATAATGTCTATGAGAACTGGATGGTAGCAAATGAGAGAAACTATCTGGGAGAAAAGTGTCACAAACTGGAGACAATATTCTCTGTTTAGTCAGGGCACAAGTTCTAAGTAGGAATATGGGCTTAATTACACCAGATCTCAATTTTTAAAGAGCAGCCAGGAAACTGGATTTTTATGTGAAATCTGGTTTTTAAGTGTTGGCAACTCTTTTGTTTGTTCATTTTTTAAATAGTGAGCAGGCTAAACAGAACATGTGGACCACAATCAGATAATTGGCAGTTTGTTAAATTGGATTGTATACCATAGAGTGAGAGGGGGGCTACAGATAGAATTTTGTAACAACAATAACAAAATGGTAATAAATACAGCTATGAGCTCCTCCAAATGTTTGGCCTGAAAACATTGGGCAGTCATCACAAATTCCATTATTTTAAGCCTAGTTCTGGTATTTCACTAAGTCTGAGAGTATTCTTCAGCAAGTTGGAAGTGGGAAGGTATGGGAATAGAGTAACACTCTGGAGTATGTTAATTTCAGGCTAAGAAAGCAAAACAAATTAATTTTTAAATTACTTGAAAGCTATCTAAAAATCAGAATCAACCTATTATAATAATTTCAACTTGTATTTTGATTGATTTTGAAAATACAGAAAAAATTTAAAACAACAACAACAAAACAAACAAACGAAAAAAACCTATCCCCTCTCCCCAAGTAATACATGAATAGTGAAACTCTAGGAAGATGACTATGGAGGCATTGTAGTCTGAATTTACTCATAAAAACAGATAGAATGTCTTGGAGAGCAAAACAACAACAAATTCAGGTCATGGCAATAACATAACTAAGTGAAAAAGAATCCTTATAAAGCTCAAAATGTGAGCAGGTGGGAACAAACCATCAACTTAGTATCAGCATCTGTGTAGGAGGAAACAGTGGGAAGACCACAGAGCATCTGAAGGCCATGAGAGTGGGAGGACCCCCAAACTACCAACAGCTATTTACTGAAAAGCAAGGGAGACTAGTATGAGATCAGAAGCAAAACTGGTTGACTGTAATTTCAGGATGAGTAACAAAGGGAGGAGCAGGAAAGTCTGAGAATGCTGGAGGGGTATAGAGCTTATGAACTCATCAAACTTAATAAAGCTGAGGTCCATTCTTGGACAAAACCCAACAGTAAGAAATTTCTGGGAGTAAAATCCAAATTGAACAGGACAGGGACAATAGAGGAAAAGAAAAATGCAGGTCAAAATAAAAGTAGAGGGAAGAGACAGAGCTCAGAAATGACAATGATATATAAGTGTCATTTTATGAAAACATGAGAAAAGGAAGCTTTAGAACTATGAGGCTAGAAAAGCTATTATACCTGCCCCTCTTTCTTAAAGGTGAAGAATAATTCACTTAGCTTAAAAACATATGACAAAAGGATTATTATTGAATCCTTTTTAAATTATTATCATAGAATATGAAGTAGAAAAAAGCATATGAAAAATATAACCCAATATTTCAAAACAGGAAAAAAAATTTTAGAGATAAAAGGTAAAACAACATAAAACAAAACAAAAAACCCTGAGAAATAAAGTGATTGGAGAAGAGATGTGAAGAGTGACAGAACTCAGAAAAGAATACAGAACATTAAAAGTACGCATATATATTCAACCATCTTACTGGAAGTCCTAGTTAGTGCAATAAGAAAAGAAAAAAACTTTTCTTAGAGACTACTAGAACAATTATACCAACAAATTGGAGAACCTAGAAGAAATTGATAGATTCACAGAAATATAGAACCTTGTAAAACTGAATCATGAAGAAATAGAAAATCTGAATAGACCAATTACAAGTCATAAAATTGAATCAGTAATTTAAAAAATCTTTAAAAAACAAGGACCAGGCAGCTTCACAGTTGAATTCTACCAAACATTTAAAAAAGAGTTAGTATCAATCCTTCTCAAGTTATTCCAAAAAAATTGAAGAGGGAGGAATACTTTCAAACTCATTTTATGATGCCAGCATTACCTTGATACCAAAACCGAAGACACTGTCAAAAAGAATAATAATAATAATAGTAATAATAGTAATACAGGTCAACATTTCTGATCAAAACAGATGCAAAAATTCTCAACAAAGTATTAGTAAACCAAATTCAATAATACATTAAAAGGATCATAATTCATGATCAAGTGGAATTTATTCTAGAGATGCAAGGATAATTCAACATCTACAAACAAATCAATGGAACATACTAGATTAATAAAACAAAAGATAAAATCCTATCATCCCAGTAAATGCAGAAATTAACAAAATTCAATATCAATTTATGATAAAAATGTTTAACAAAGTGGATATAGAAGGAACATGCCTCAGTATAATAAAGGCCACATATGACAGACTCACAGCTAACATCATACTTAGTGTGAAAAACTAAAAGTTTTCCCTCTAAGATCAAGAACAAGATAAGGAAGGCCACTCTCACCACTTTTATTCAACATAATATTGGAAGTCCTAGCCACAGCAATCAGACAAGAAAAAGAAAGAAAAGGCATCCAAATTGGTAAGGAAGAAGTAAAACTGTCACAACCTACAGATGTCATGTTACTATATATAGAAAATGCTAGCATTCTCAACAATAGCCAAATTGTGGAAAAAGCCTAAATGTCCATCAACTGATGAATGGATAAAGAAATTGTGGTTTATATACACAATGGAGTACTATGTGGCAATGAGAAAGAATGAAATATGGCCCTTTGTAGCAACGGGGATGGAACTGGAGAGTGTTATGCTAAGTGAAATAAGCCATACAGAGAAAGACAGATACCATATGTTTTAACTCTTATATGGATCCTGAGAAACTTAACAGAAACCCATGGGGGAGGGGGAAGGAAAAAAAAATGAGGTTAGAGTGGGAGAGAGCCAAAGCATAAGAGACTCTTAAAAACTGAGAACAAACTGAGGGTTGATGGGGGGTGGGTGGGAGGGAGGGAAGGGTAGGTGATGGGCATTGAAGAGGGCATCTTTTGGGATGAGCACTGGGTGTTGTATGGAAACCAATTTGACAATAAATTTAGTATATTAAAAAAATGCTAAAAGTTTTTTTTGAGCAAAAAAAACCTTTTAAAACTAATAAATTCAGTAAAGTTACAGGATACAAAATTAATATACAGAAACCTGTTGCATTTTGTACATTAATAACTATGAGAGGAATTAAGAAAATCTCATTATAATTGCATCCAAAAAAAAAAGATACCTAGGCATAAATTTAACCAAGGAGGTGAAAGACCTATACTCTGAACCCTATAAGACATTGATGAAAGAAATTGAAGATGACATGGATAAATGGAGTGATATGCCATGCTCATGGTATGGAAGAATTAATATTGTTAAAATGTTCATACTACCCAAAACAGTCCACAGATTCAATGCAGTCCCCACTGAAATATCAATGGCATTTTTCACAGAACTAGAACAAATAATTCTAAAATTTTTATGGAACCACAAATGATCCTGAATAGCCAAAGCAATCTTGAAAAGGAGAACAAAGGCAGAAGTATCACACTACCTGATACTACAGTACAAAGCTACAATATTCAAAACAGTATGGTATTGACATGGAAACAGATGTATAGATCAATGGAATTTAATATACAGCCTAGAGATAAACCCACACATACATGGTCAATTAATTTATAACAAAGGGGGCAAAAATATTCACTGGGGAAGAGATAGTCTCTTCCATCAATGGTGTTGGGAAAACTGGACCACTATCTTACACTGTATACAAGATAAATTAATAATAGATTAAAAGCTTGAATATAAGCCCTGAAACCATAGAACTCCTAAAAGAAAACATAGGCAAGAAGCTTGTAAACATAAATCTTACCAATACTTTTTTTGGACCATCTCCTGGTCCAAGGACAACAAAAGCTTTAAAAAAAAAAGGGGGGGGATTACGTTGAACTAAAAACTTTGTAACAGTGAAGGAAACCATCAACACAATGAAATGGCAACCTACTGAGTGGGAGAAGATATTTGCAAGTCAAACATCCAATAAGAGGTTAGTACCCAAAATATATAAAGAACACACACAAATTAATATAAAAAAAAAAACCAGCCTGTTTAAAAATGAGCAGAAGACTTGAGTAGACATTTTTTTTTTCCATGAAAACATACAGATGGCCAACAGACACATGAGAAGACCTTTTTCATCACTAATCATCAGGGAAAGGTAAATCCAAACTGGAATGAGATATTGCCTTACAGCTCATGCACAACAAATGCTGTTTGATAGCATTTTACCCACAATAGCACTTCTTTCAAAATTGGAGTCAATCCTCTCAAACCCTGCTGCTTTGTTAACTAAGTTTATGTAATATTCTAAATTTTTTATTGTCATTTCAACAATCTTTACCAGGAGTAGATTCCATTTCAGGAAACCACTTTCTTTGCTCACCCATAAAATGTAACTTTTCACCTGTTATGGTTTTATCATGACATTGCAACAATCCAGTCACAAATCCAGTTACATCTTCAGGCTCCACTTCTAGTTCTCTTGCTGTTTCTACCATATCTGTATTTACTTCCTTCACTGAAGTCTTAAACACTTCAAAGTACTCCCTGAGGATTGGAGTCAACTTCTTCCAAACTCCTTTTGATGTTGATATTTTGATCTCTTCCCATGAATCACAGATGTTCTTAATGCCATCTAGATTGGTGAATACTTTTCAAAAGGTTTTTAATTGGCTTTGTTCAGATCCATCAGAGCTATGGCAGCTATAGCCTTATGAAATGTATTTCTTTTTTTTTTTAATGTTTATTTTTGAGAGAGAGAGAGTGGGGGAGGGGGAGAAAGAGAGGGAGACATAGAACCTGAAGCAGGCTCCAGGCTCTGAGCTGTCAACACAGAGCCTGACGTGGGGTTTGAACCCATGAATCATGAGCTGAGCCAAAGCTGGACGCTCAACTGACTGAGCCACCCAAGTGTCCCTTATGAAATGCATTTCTTAAATAAGAAGACTTGAAAGTTGAAATTACTCCTTGATCCATAGGCTGTGGAATAGATATTGTGTTAGTGGTCATTAAAACAACATGAATCTCATTGTACAGCTCCATCAGAGCTCTTGGGTGACCAGGTGCATTGTCAGTGAGCCATAATATTTTGAAAGGAAGTCTTCTGAGCAGTAAGTCACAATAGTGGGCTTAAAGTATTTAGTATACCATGTTTTAAACAGATGTGCTATTATCCAGACTTTGTTGTTTCATTGATAGAGCACAGGCAGAGGAGATTTAGCATGATTCTTTATTTTTTATTTTTATTTTATTTTTTTAGCATGATTCTTAAGGGCCCCAGGATCTTTTGAATGGTAAATGAGCACTGGCTTCAACCTAAAGTCACAAGCTGCATTAGCCCTTAAGAAGACAGTCAGCCTGTCCTTTGAACATTTGAGATGATGATTAATATGGCATATTCTGTTTTTTCTACATTGAGAATCTATTATTTAGTGTAGCCACCTTCATGAATTATCTTAGCTACATCTTCTGGAGAACTTTCTGTAGCTCTACATGAGCACTTGCTGCTTCACCTTGCACTAATGTTATGGAGGTGACTCCTTTCTTTAAACCTCATGAACCAACCTCTGCTAGCTTCAAACTTTTCTTCATATTTTTCTGTTTTAGCTTCAAATTCTGCAGCTTCCTCACCTTTCTCACCCTTCAGAGAATTAAAAAGAGGGCCTTGCCCTGGATTAAGCTTTAGCATGAGGGAATGTTGTGGCTGATTTGATCTTCTATCTAGAACACTCAACCTTTCTTCATACCTGCAAGAAGGCTGTTTCACTTTCTTACCATTCGTGTGTTCAGTGAAATAATTTTAATATTAATTTCCTTCAAGAACTTTGCCTTTGCATTCACAAGTTGGCTAATTGTTTGGCACCAGAGTCCTCGCTTTTGGCCTATCTTGACTTTCAACATGCGTTTCTCACTACGCTTAATCATTTTCAGCTTTTTATTTAACATGAGAGACTTGTGATCCTTCCTTTCACTTGAACATTTAGAGGCTATTGTAGGGCTATCATCTGACCTAATTTCAATATTGTGACTCAAGGAATAAGGAGGCCAAAGGAGATGGAAAAGATGGAGGAATGGCCAGTGGAGCATTCAGAACACACGCACATATTTATTAAATTCTCCATCTTATATGGATGTGGTTTGTGGTGCCCTAAAACAATTACAAGAGTAACATCAAAGATCACTGGCCACAGATCTCCATAACAAATATAATAATGAAAAAGTTTGAAATATTGCAAGAATTACCAAAATGTGACACAAAGTCACAGAGTGAGCAAATGCTATTGGAAAAATGGCACCAGTTTGATCTTCAAAGCACAGTAAGGTGAAGTGCAATAGAACGAGGTATGCCTGTATGTATTTTAGTTAATAATAATGTATCAATATTGTTTTTTTAATTAACAAATCTACCACAATAATGTAAGATAATAATAGGGATGCCTTGGTATAGGCTATATGGGAAATCTCTGGACTGTCTTGGTAATTAAAATCAGTCATCATGATCCAAATTTAAATTTTGTTGTCTTTTGGGGTGCCTGGCTGGCTCAGTCGGTTAAGCGTCCGACTTTGGCTCAGGTCATGATCTCACAGTTTGTAAGTTCGAGCCCCATGTCGGGTTTTGGGCTGACAGCTCAGAGCCTGGAGCCTGCTTCGGGTTCTGTGTCTCCTTCTCTTTCTTCCTTCCTCACTTGTGCTCTGTCTCTCTCTGTCTTTCAAAAATAAATAAAAACGTTAAAAATAATAATAAATTTTGTTGTCTTTATAGTAGTCTACTGAAAGAGAGTCATCAATTCTCTCCTTTAAATGCTAGAAATTCAGGGGTTTTGTGGCTAAAGATAATGTAAAGTTAGATTCCCCTCAGGGTGACTGTTATTGACACTTAAAGATTGTGTTTTTGTTGTCAAATATGTGTGTGTCTGGAGGTGGGGGTGAAGGTAAAGTTTGTTTAATAACTTCATTTTGGAAAAATTGCTATCCTTTTTGGAGATTTCAAATGTTTCAAACCTAAGTCTCAAGTTTATTCTTGTTAAAGAAAGGCATTTAGTATTAGGCACTTAGGTTTTTATTTTTTCAAAGAATTCTTAAAGTATACCTTTTAAAATAGTTTATATACTCTCCTATAATTTTGCATTGGTATAAAAGAGATCATCACATCATGAGAGTATTCTCAATCTAACAAAATTATTTTATGCAGGATCTTGAAAATTCTAACTCCCTCACTGAATTGAAAATGCTGTTAGACTTTATTGTGACCACTTTGGGGTATTTGAAGTGTCCTTTTACGTTTTTTTCCCATTAATGCCATGGTTTTTTTCTAAGAACAGAGTAAAGTGTTATAATGTTATAAAGACTTTCCCCCCCTCTAACAGCTTTCATATAGCCTGCCTTACTGTATCTATATCTGGTAGGGTAATACATTTCCTTCCAACCTCTAGCGTGTGAAGTTCATTTATCTTCCAATCTATGAAAATGAGTTAACTCCTAACAACCTCTGATACTCAACAGAAACACAACTGCACTTTGGAATTAGTAATTCATCTTTATGCCATAGTTTCTTATTTATCACTGCAAAATAGGTGTATAGCAGATATTCCAGTGTCAAGCACTACCAATAGAATTTCATTGCAAGAGAATTGTTTTAAAATCTATTGTTTGATTTTTGACCTTGTTAGCACAGATCAGTTTTTTCCCCTGTATGTTCAGCCTGGAACATTTAAACACAACAATCAAGTGCCCTATTAGCCTCTGTACAAAATTGTGGTGGATTTACCAAAGTTAGTGACAGTCCCAATTAATAATTCTCTGTCATTCTTAAGAAATCAAGTTTTCTACATCCTATCTTTAATATTTTTAAAGTAAAGGAGAATAATGATTAGGTTTTAGGGTTTGTTTTTCCATATTTCTTAAGTCATTTTTACCAAATTAATCCAAGCCTCATTTTTCTAATATGTAAATTGATTGTTAGGATGTACAATAAAAAATCTAAAGTGCTCAGCAGAGTTTATTATACATAGTAATTGTTTCATAGATGATAGCTCTTGTTATTTTTATACTGTGCTATGCTCTGGTCCTGCTTCACATGCATGTAAAATAAGAGATGAGTTTGGGGAGATATCTTCCACATATATTATACTATGTTTGCTTTACTTGATCAACCGAGCCATAGAGGAGTGTGCCTCTTCTTCGGTATACAGAATTCACCAAATATGGAAAGAGTTTGGCATTCTTACTTTATTTTTGGTGAAACAACCTTAAGTCTTTCAAATGTCTTTGTACAAAGTAAAAGTTCTAAGCAAAATATAGAACGATGATATTATTTATTACCGACAGAAACAGGCTTCTTTGAACATTCTATGCTGAAATGACTATTTAATAGTGTGATTCATAGAAGCGTTCTAGTCCAAAGCAAAGGCTTAAATGAAACAGCATTTATTTTATTAGGCAATAGTGATGTGTCTTTTATTGGTTGGACTCTGGTAAACATTTGACAACAAATGGTACTTTACCCAAAGAGACACGTATCATGCATCACATAGTCTAACCACGAACATTAAAGGTCTATGTAACTGTGAGCCTCAAATGGAAATACAAAAGACAGTTATCATAGAATCACATATGATTTAAACCAGTCTTTTATTTAAATAAATAAGCATAGCAAGTTTAGGTGAGTCTAAAGGCTGCATATCACTATGTATGTAATGCAGAAATTGTGGAGCACATAGAAATCTATTTAAATGTAAAGCAACAAAGCATTTCCACATTACCTTGTGTTTAGAATTCCTGTCATTCATAAAAACTTTTATTTTTTCAACAAACATTTTTCTAAGAATGGCCTTTTCTGTTTACCCCAGGAAAACTTAATATTTATAATTTTAAGGTGATAGTCACAGCCAAATATTTTATTTTTGAAATGTTTATTTTAAACATTTAGCCATTATTTATATATGAAACTTATGGTAGCAAATAAAATTCTAATCGCAATATATGATAAAGACAAACAATTTTCATCTTTCAGTTCTTTATACAAAAATAGATTTCAAGAGGTAATATGCTTAACTTCAGAGATGTTTAAAGTTTATATTTCATTTTGTGACTCTATTAAGTTGGCTGTCTCTTATCTGAGTTGTCTAAAAGATGTAAGCTTAAGGTTAGAATTCTAGAAAAGGGTTTTGAGAAAGAGGATAGAAACTTTAAGAACCTGTTTTATACTTAAACATGGCTGTATTTTCATATACTTAACAATATTTACTTATTTATAATATTTTCATTCAAATAGCCCTTCACAAGTATTTGATTCCCTGCCAAAACATCCCCACAATGCCTCCCCAAACCACCTCATTTTAGTAGATTTTATTCATAGCAGGTTTCTCACAGGAGTTTTCAAGGACAAGAGATAGTTCAGTTAGTATGGTCATAGCCATACTAGAATATTCACTTTAATTCTAGAAAACTTTCCTAATTAATTTTCTGTAGCAAAAGTGCTAAGGGCTGGAATTCCCCCTCTGAATTTCTTCCTAGAAATGAGATTCAGAAAGCATAGGGGACTCCAGCCAGCCAGTCTGAGGACTAGACAAGTGTTTCTTGTCACAGAAATAGCTAGATGTCTACTGTAATATCCTCATTTGATAGGCTCGCATGTTAATGATAGACAATGCTGATTTGCTACAACCCCATTAGTTTCACATATAAAAAGAACCATCTAGTTTTCAAAACTGAAAGTTCTATGTACTGTAACATGATTTTTGAAGTGATTGGTGGTGGTACAACCTAAAAATGTTTAAATAAATTATAAAATTCAAAGTGATTTTTAAATAACAGCATACAAATAGTATAAAAAAATTCCAAGATGACCATGAAAGACATAATAAAATTCAATTAAGTTTAGCTTGGTTTGAGAATCCTTGTCCCCCTCCCACACAATGTGGCCAAATGTACGGATAAGCACTTAATATAGGCATGATGATTATTGTGTATTGAGCCAAAAAGCATCACTACCAGTTGTTCTCAAATGTCCTTAAGCACTTCTGAATTTATAGGAAGGCAGACTGGTTTAGCTCTCAAAAGTGAACATTTTCTTGATTTTCCTTCTTGAGTAAAAAAAAGTAAAAAGAGTGAGAGACTGAAAACTGCAGCCCACCTAAGTTTAATCATTAATAGTGAGTTCTTTGGTGAACTTAGGTCCTCATTTTGGAGTTTGGAATCTGACCTTTCCCCAAAGATAAACACACTTGTTGCAGGTTCTGAGGAGGGTCACTCCCTCATCGCCACCAGAAGAGTCCACTTCTCAGTGACTCCTGGCTGGGAACTGGATGCATTAGAGGGTAGCTAGTCAATATGATTCTTCTTGCTGTGCTTTTTCTCTGCTTCATTTCCTCATATTCAGCCTCTGTTAAAGGTAAGTTTGTGTCACCTTTTGCTTAACTTTAATTTTAATCACTGAGAGGAAAAAGTGTGTGTGTGTGTGTGTGTGTGTGTGTGTGTGTGTGTGTGTGAACAGTGAAAGAGTTTCTAACTATATCGTCTTCAAAACTACAAAACTTTGGAATACTTGTGAAGGCATGACTGGATTGGAATGAAAATCAAATTCAAATTCCTACATACATTAAGGAAACAGAGGTCCCTTTTAGTTTCAGTCCCTTAGACTAATGTGCTCCTTGCTTCAATGTCTCATTCATGGTCTATTTTTAAAAGGGAGAAAAGAAATGCCAGCTATTGTTACCTGCTGCTGTTGGTCACTCACTGAATGCAGCTCCTTCATTTGAATTGTAAAAAAGGATTTTAAAAAATCAGTTTTTAAATTTTCTTCTAGTTGCTTAGCAATGTGACATCAAGAAGCATTAGGCTCAATGAAACAGGCACTTGATTTGCCAAAGAATTATGAATGAAATAGTAAAGTATGTATTTAATTGCATTGCCATTCAAAAGTGAGAATTATCATAAGTGGTGAATTAAAGAAAATAAAACTACATGGTATTGATGTAAGAAATAAGACTTATTGTCTTTGGATTAATAGTGTTGCTAGTTGTAGTTTCTACTTTAAGATAAAGTTGATTTTTAAAAATACATATGAATCGTATACCTTTCAGAACAAACATTTTATAATGGTTTATCGGATGGTGTATGATGGTTTATGGGATGATTTCTAAAAACTGAATGAAATGTATTATTATGGAATCTTCTTTTAAATCAACCAGAATGTAAACAAACTCCTTGGATTTCTAAATGTTGCACCTGTAAAATAAACACTTTTAGAGTCTCTTACTAGGCTACACTGTCAAAACCAGTTGATCTAACACATCACTTAGCATGCATGCTAGGGTCCAGTTTTAATAACTATGTATCCTAAGTGATACAAAACAATTCACATTAAACTTCTAAAACCCTTTTGGGATAACTAGATTTTCATAAGTGAAATTTGTCTCAAGATTTCTCGTGTGGAAAATTTCCACATGAGGAGAGAAGACAATCTTTGTTATTGAAGCAGAAAAATGCAGGGCTAAATTTAAATTATTTTACCTAAGCAAATAACACTTTAGTTTCTTGAACTAAAGATTTCTTTAGTTTCTTAAAACACCACTTTCTAAAGTGTTTAGTATTTAAAAATACAGTCCTTACTTGCTATTATCTGCCAAATGAATTGTAGAGTGTTTGAAATATGAGGGATTTATACACCATAATATCAAGCCTAATACCCTTATTATTTTGAGAAAAATAATTGAACTATGGTAGTTATTATATACTTCTATTTTTTTCTACTCTATAAAGGAAGAAAATTGGATAACTTGGTGTTTTCAAATGCATGCGGTTATAATGACTGAAACACACACACACACACATACACAACAATGACATACAGGAAATATGGTTTAAAATATGACAGATAGCTACCATGTGTTGTGTACAAACTCAGTGGTGAATCCAGAGTTTTAGAACCTGAAGCTTGTGCAATTTAGGGGGCATCTTGAGAAAAAATTGCAAAAATACCTTACTTTTGCAAATGTTACTGAAAGAAAAGATATGGCATGTGTGCACATTGCTAGGGTCCCCTTCCAAGATCTTGGAAGGAGCTTGGGCAAGTGAGGGCCCCAAAGCTTAAGCATCATTAGCTTCACGGTACAAGCTACCTATACCAAATATCATAAATAAAAAGTATAGAACTTGACAGCTCTCTCTCTACCTGAATGTGATAACTTTTTGTATTACAGTACCATGATTTTATTATAGATTCCTTGCCTTCTGTAATGTTGACATTTAAGAAACAAACTCCTTGTGAAAGTCTATTTTAAAATCAGGCCATGATAAATTTGGGGATCTCATGTATCACCTCAACACCCATGTTATATTTAATTATAAATGCAACTGTTTGGCAAATCCCCAGATCTGGGCAGATATTGAGCAGAGGTTGGACTGAGAGAAGGTGGGTGAGATTCGTACAGATGAGGGTCTATTTAGAAGAGATAGGCTGAGTGTGAATGTCCTAAAGACTCAAGTTTCCCCTACTTTTTCTCAATCATCTTTTGAAATGGTTTATCTATTTTCAGTGCATTCTTCGGGTGTGCTTTTACTTTTGCTAACCTAGGCATGAGCGTTCTGTTTATTAATCTTGTTATCTCTGAACACGACCGATTCCTTTACTTCCAGTCTTGCTCTCAAGTCCCTGGCCTGACCCACGCTTTTCAGTCCATTCACATCAATCACATCTTCCAATCTTTTTCCCTTGTCCTTCATCCTTTTACATTTTGTCTTAGAGTTTTCTGTTGGAATCCTCAATTCCATTGCCTACCCTTACCACTGTTGCATGCGCCTTTAAGTCTCACCTTGAATTTACCTGTTTCAAAATACATATTTTAAGATATTTCTTTACAGGTTCAAAACCAAGAGTTTTGGTGCTTTTAAGTCACTTAAAATTTTTAAATGCATTTGAAGGGACATGTTGAAGAGGTTTTGTCTAAATTCGGTTTCAAAAAATGCCATCCCGTATACTCTATAGAGTAACATCCTAAGAAAGAAGTAAGTCAGCAGTATAAACAGAACATGCTCCCATCGCCAGTGTTGCCAGATCTCTGAATAACATGAACAGAGAAACACTAATCAAAGAGGAAAGGATAACAGGGACAATATTACAGCATGATCCACTTATTTGAATCATTTGAGGTTTTATCTCTTGTTTCAAGAGGTAGGAAAAAGATCTAGAACAAGGCCTATTCTTTCCTATGCTTTATCATTTCCACATCATAGTCAAGTTCTGATCTATTATATATTGTCTGCTTTCACATTCTTTTGACTGGTAAAGTAAGAGCAAGGAAAAAATGATCAACATAATACTTTGGAAATCTTTAAAATTTAAGAGAGGCTACCTTCCTACAAACTTTTCATAGTTATTTTAACCAGAAGATATCTTTATGTAGCCCACAAAACTTGGATCTTAGTAAATTTAAACCTCAAATTCTGCATTCTATCTGCTATGTTGGGTTGAGAGCAGAGTCAGCTTTTCTCAGCTGTCTATAATGCTTACCTTTCAGAATTGCTGTGAGGATTAGATAAGACATGTTATTTCCTTTATGCCCTCTGTGGAATTCGATAGGCATGATAAAAAGAAGGCTCTCTGGCCAAAATGTCTTTCCTGATCAGAAAATCAATGTTTGAACCTGTAGCAGTGTCCCCAGTTAAAATGTGGAAGAGGTTGAGGTAGGGGAGGCAAGAGGTAGTCATAGACTTTATCTCCTCCAGGGTTTTTCCTGACGTTTTTTTTTTTTCTTATCATGAGAGAGAGACACAGAGAGAGAGAGAGAGAGAGAGAGAGAGAGAGAGAGAGAGAGAACATGTGAGCAGGGGAGAGGGACAAAGGGAGAGAGAGGGAGAATTTCTCTCTACAACATGGGCCTTGATCCCACAACCCCAGGATCATGACCTGAGCTGAAATCAAGAGCCAGACACTCAGCCAACTGAGCCACCCAGGTGCTCCTTTCCTGACTTTTTTTTTGTCTTCTGTATCTTATACCTGAGGTTCTGCCTGATTTGCTGCTTGGACACAGTGTATGTTTGTATGTATACTCTTGGATACTCCCCTCCCACACTTCCTTCTAGCTTTTCTAGATCCCTGTTCCTTGTCTCTGTATCCCCTTTCTTTGAAGGTTTGTCAAAATATATAACTTCACCACCCAAAACTTTCCTTTTTGACCTCATCTTCTGTAATGTCTTTCACTGAATTCTGGCCTCTTTGGCCTCCCTGCTGTTCCTCCATTACACCTGCACTGCGCTCTCCTTAGGGCCTTTAAACTTGCTATTCTGTCTATGTGTGTGGAGGACTGGGGCAGGTGTAAGCATGGAGATAGAAGGGATGCCCTTCCCACAGATATCCATGTGGCCTAAAGCCTTTGTCCAGACTATTACCTTCTCACAAAGCTCTTTTCCTCAGCATTCCCATTCCCTTTCCTGTTTCATTTTTCTTCATTAGCACTTCTAACATTTCTAATATGCTTATATACTTTTTTATTGCTCATCTCCTCATTTAAATGTAAGCTCCACAAAGGCAGACATTTTGTCTGCTTGTTAATTAGTACAGCCCCAGAGCCTAGAAAAGTGCCTACCACCCAGGTGCTCAGTTCATCCTTGTTGGATGTATGAGTGAATTCCTAGCTCCCTCCCTAGGAATGGAGAAGAGTTCAACCTAAAGGTTTAGTTGTGTGTAGCACAGGCAAGAGCATGGTCTCTAGAGCCAGACAGCCTGGGTTCAAATCCCGACTCTACCACTAACTGTCTGGGTCATCTTGGGGAAAATGTATAATCTCTATGCCCTTCAGTTTCCTTATCTATAAAAGGAGACTAATAATGGTACCTACCCCACTGGGTTTTGTGAGAATTAAAGAAGTTAATGTACATAAAGCACATTGAACAGTTTATTAGAGACAATGTGTTTTTTTAATTAAATTTTTTTGAAATGTTCATTTATCTGAAAGAGAGAGAGGGAGGGAGTGGGGGAGGGGCAGAGAGAGAGGGAGACACAGAATCCAAAGCAGGCTCCAGGCTCTGAGCTGTCAGCACAGAGCCTGACACGGGGCTTGAACTCACTGACTGAGAGATCATGACCTGAGCCCGAAGTCGGACGTTTATCTGACTGAGCCACCCAGATGCCCTGAGACGATGTGTTTTGACCATTTTTTTTCCTCTCAACAGGAGGCACTATAGTAGATGATGGAGACAGTAGACTTCAGAAGTTTTCTTAATTTTTGGCTTTGCAAAGTAACTTTGTTTTCTTTCTCAGCTGCCTCTCTTCTGGCCTACTCATTTGAACTTCCTTTCCTCGCCCTCCCTCCATACGCATATTTCCTGAGGGAAGAAAAACTTATGGTTGCTTATTATAGTTCACTAGGCAATGCAACCCCATTAGCGCTGAGGAAAAATGTATACTGAAATCTTTTTTGACTATGTCCTGTGAGCCATAGATAGAAAATACACAGAGGGTTTGCATGACCATAAACTTCAAATCATCTCTGGTAAAGATTTGATCCTCCTGTGTCACATTTCTTTGGGTTAAGGTAAGCTGAATTAGACAATGTGTAAACTGCTTCATATATCAATTATTTTGGCTCACTATACTATTTGACATTAAGCTGCCGATGCTAAATTAAAACTGGTACTAAAATCTTGTGTAGTAAAACATTATTTTCTTCAGGAATAGCTAATTTAAAATTACATATGTATAACCTTGAAATGTACCTTTGTACTAAAAGTTTACTATAATTAAATAAACTATAATATTTTTACTGTAATTAGTAGAGTTAATTGCATTGGGGGGGATAGTCTTTAAATATTCAAAATATCCAATTTAAGGAACTGCCTTCTAACCCCTAAAATTACCTTGGCATTGATCTGTTGCATTGAAATGATATATTACTTACAAATAGTTTTTATTAATTTTGTAAAGCAATTCCTGGCTAAACCTCTACCTGGAATCATATTCATTTTACCTCAATAAAGCTGGAGAGAGAAGAGAAATCACATTCATATAATTAAAAGCAATGCAATGACATTTCCTTAAAAAAACTGTTCTATAGTTCAACCAGAGCGATATTTAGATTATCTGATTATTGATAAAGGATACAAATTAATGTCTGTTCTGAAATGGAAGTTTATTTGTTTGTTAGTTGTTCTTTCTGTTGTTGTTCAAGTCAGTGATTTCAGCAAATGGAGAATAGAACCATCTTTCATTTAGCAAATATTACTAAGGTCCCACTAGGCAGCACTATGCTGGACAAGGAATGCATTGATGGCAAGATAGCACACTCCATGGCATGACAAGTACCTTACAACTGAGACTTGACTTGTGTCACAATCTTTATGCAGGTCACACAACCGGTCTCTCATTAAATAATGACCGTCTGTACAAACTCACATATTCCACTGAAGTTCTTCTTGATCGGGGCAAAGGAAAACTCCAAGACAGTGTAGGCTACCGAATTTCATCTAATGTGGACGTCGTCTTACTGTGGAGGAATCCTGATGGCGATGATGACCAACTGATCCAAATCACAGTAGGTATTTTCTACCAGGGATGCAAAGATTAGATGTCAGCAAAGTCTTTGAGAAATGTTATCATTTGAGAGCAATTGTTTTGTGCTCTTGGTTATATATCCCTTTACTTTGTTATCTATCACTAAAGTAAATAGATCTACAGTTTTGGAGTTTTTGCCAATAAAAAGTAATCTGGTCTTTCTAAGTTGTTGAAGCAAGCAAAAGAAGGCATATGCTAGTGAGTAACTATGGTATGATGTCCAGGTCTATATTTCTCACTAATAGGCACATTAAACTATAACCCAGTTGAAAAGTTCTAGGAGTGAGGGGTCTAGAATCCATGTCATGTGAAAAACAATTAAGACTACTTTCACTGAAGGAGGAGATAATACTGGAACCTCTCAATTTTCCTGAGTGCCTCCATATAACAGAAGTACCAATGAGGAAGTGAACCCATTCTGTGTTCTTCCTGAGGAAAGAGCCAGGTGCTCTCCTGCATGGCCATATTTGGTCGATTATGACAGTTTAGATTTATGTGTTGAGAAAGGAGGTCAAATCATATGGTCTCTGGGACCTCTTTCAGTTTTAATATATGGTTATTCCATATTTGCTTTCAAAGGCCTAAAGGCAATAGATTTCTCTAGTAAAGTCTGTTATTCTTCTATGTGTTGGTGTGAAGCAGGTACACAGGACCAAGATTTGTTCCATTATAACTGATAAGTAGTTGTTGATAAACTTTATAATGAGGTGTCATTGCAATACATGTATCAAGTGATCTTTGCTTCTTTGGATGTCTCTAATAGCTGTTGTGACTTCCAGGTTGGCTCAAAACTTCATCATCCACCTCTCTAAACCATTTCTCAATAGAACAGTAAACTATTCTGCAGAAAACATTATGTACCTCCTTGTTCAGTAATCAGACTGTTCATCTTTAATTTTGTATATACAAGTGAAATACAATGGGATAAGATTCCTTTCCAAAAAATGGTAAAGAAAGTGAGGAGACCAGGCAGACAGCAATAGTCAAAATGAATAAGGAGAGTGACAGTGACAAAAAAGAGCTACCTTTCAGTCATGATTATTACAAACCTGAATTCACAGATTTATTAAAGTATCAGTATTTTTACCTAATTCAAAAACCTAATTTTCATGTGACTTCTCCATTATTTTAAAGTTAATGGCTAAGTCCTATGAATCATGAATTGAAAAGCAACAGAATAAGTTATGGCCAACCCTGTTTATTGCTTTAGCATTTTATTTTCTAAAAGATTATGATGGAAATAGAGATAGCAAGTTTTTCTAACATGTTTCTTTCCATGCTTCCAGATGAAAGACGTAAATGTTGAAAATGTGAATCAGCAGAGAGGAGAGAAGAGCATTTTCAAAGGAAAAAATCCACCCAAAATCATAAGAAAGGAAAACTTGGAAGCTTTACAAAGACCTGTGCTCCTTCATCTAATCCATGGAAAGGTAAAAATGATTTTGGGGGTCCCACATCTTTTTTCTCCTACTTCAAATTTGTCCTTCCTTCTGTAGTTATTACATTGAAATGATCATGATATCACTACTTTTATAGTAAATGGAATTTTTTCAAGAACTAATAAGTAGAGGTTGCAAACTAAATGCTTCAGAAGTCAATCAAGGCGTTGAATTCACTTATATTTTCTAGCCATTTGTTTCTTATTTTTATGAAAATCTTTACAATAGAATCAAGTATTTGTTTATTGAGAGGCACTATTAAAAGGTATATTCCTTATTAGGAAGGATTAGAAAGATATTGTAACACATTAGGTCATCACAGATGATTGTGTACATCATTCAGGAAAGCAGACAAATTGTGAGAATGGAATGATCTAGCTTCATTCGATAAATGATATTAACTCATGAGACTATCAGTATCTGGCTAATGCACAAAATTGAAGCTTTTGAAAGGGCATGTCATTCCTAAGGTAGATTTGGTGTTTTAAAAAAGTACTTAGAGGTTATTTAAAAACGATGACTTTGAAAAGTATTTTTTTATATATTAAAGAATGAATACTATAACATCCATTTGTAAATTTGCTCAGAAAATTCTGTAAGTGTGCATTACTTATGGTTTGATTGTGATTTATTACAATGGTCTTAATATGTTTGTAACTGAGAAGAAACTGTGATCAGTGAAATACTAGGCATGACATATGTGGGTTTATGAAAAGTAGAGATATTATATTGACGTACATAAAAATGTATCTGTAAAGGTGTACACTCAGTTTTAGTTACCAAAGTAGAAAAACAGAGGGACCATTATAGTTAAAACTCTACACATCTGCAAAATATCTCTAGATTCAAAAATTTTAAAGGTGAAAACAAATACTTTAAAATAATATAAATTTCAGACATGTGATATATTGCTAATCATGATCTGCATTTTTATATAAAGCAGTTAAAGGAATTCTTATGTTGTCACCTCTCCTACAACCAAATGTGAATCCCCACCTCAAGGATGCTTCTCTTCTCCACTTGTCAAAATACTTGCCATGGCCCAGGCATTGCTCACAGGTCCTTTCTTTTATAAAGTTCATATCTTTCCAGTCAACTGGAAGTAATCACCTCTCTTTAGAACCCTCTTAGCACTTTGTAACTCACTCATGGCCCTTATCACTGTCCTTTTGGTCATTTGTGTCCATTATTAGATTTTGGGTTTTGGTAGAGAAAATTCCCATTCCTCTTTGTATTCTAGCCCCTCATGCTCCCCTTCATGCCCTTCCACTCCCTTCCTCTGCAAAACACCCAGAACCATGCCTTGTACTGACTGACCTGGTATTCTAAGAGACTTTCCCAACATTCTCCCAAACCCCATACTCCTTTAGGCTTATTTCTATTCAAGTGTTTATCATAGATGTTTAAGTCCTCTCTTTGTCTGCAGTCAGCATTCAGAGTAAGCTCATAGGCAGCAATTGTGTCTTTCACTCTGTATTTTCAGTGTCCTGCTCATAGTGGGGTCTCAATGAATGTAAATTAAAGGAATGAACACATAAAGTTATATGGGGCTAAAATGAGTTGAACTTTGAGAAAGTCTTGGGCTATTGTTTGCTGAATATTAGCTAAATCATATTGAGCACTTAATGTGCACCAGAGGCCGAAGGCATTACATTAGTGATCTCTTTTATCCTCATGACAGCCCTGGGAAGCAGGTGCTGCTTTATCGTCCTCTTGTAATAGATGAGGAAACCAAAGTTAAGAGCAGTAAAGAAATTTGCCTAGGGTCACACAACTGGCAAGTGGTGGAGCTGG
This sequence comes from Panthera onca, assembly GCF_046562875.1. NCBI lineage: Eukaryota > Metazoa > Chordata > Mammalia > Carnivora > Felidae > Panthera > Panthera onca. Next base: position 83,024,422 of record NC_138342.1, read on the forward strand.
GATTCAAACAGGTCTAATCTCAGAGGCTAGGCTGGAAACCTCCACATTATACTGTTTTCTAATTGTAAAGTATTTGGGGAAGTACCACCTCTTTGGTTGACTTGTAATATTCCTACTTTATCCTTCAGTATATCTATTAACTCATTTGATTTTCATATGGCACAACAACATGAAATACTATTTTCTTCCTCTCTGACCTTCTAATGTGGAAAGACACTTGAGCCCATAAAATATAAGTTGCATTTATAATCTTAATGACAACCTGCCATTTTATAGCCCCTTGGGTAGCAGTTGAGTACAAAGTCTTTTGTTACACACACAAAAGAACTCAGTGCCCTCACTGTTCAAAGGCTGGGATGGAGCTGCCACATCATTATTTCAATGACTCCAACCTGCCAATTCTACAGGAGCTGTGATTGTGATGGTTTACGATAGCCTCAGGTTAAAGTGCACTGTGGTATCTATCAATGATATGATAAAGTACCTGTTGGGGGAAAAAAAATGACCCTGGAGACTAAGAAGCCATGTGGAGTTTTCAGCCACATCACTGTCAGAGAGATCATTATTTAAATGATCACCTCAGCCTACCATGAGAGGAATTAGGGAAGCAAGGGCTGAGCTCCTGATTGGCAGTTTTATTGAAAAATATTTTCCACTCCAGGCTCAAATTAAGTTTTACTCCCTGAAATTTCTGTGATTTCAGGGATGCTCAACAGCATGTATTTTTTGTCCTTCCAGAGCCCCCTGTTTTAAGCTCCCATATTTACATGGTAAAGGAGAGCCCATTAAAACACTCAGATGCATATTTATTGCACATCATCCTTTTTCCATGCCCACTCATCTTCCCTATATAAGTGTTTGGGCATGACTCTGGTTTTGTCTACAGATCATAAGTGAAGTTGGACATATGACAGTTTTCTGGTTACGTTGATTAACACTGACAAGCAAAAGATGCCTGAAGTTACAGCATGGATCCTTTTTTGGCCTGAAATGCTAATCCAATTAACTGGATAATTACCAGATTTCCATTTCTGGTTTTTTCTGTCAGTATTGATTAAATGAACCTCATGGCTGCCGAGTTGGCCCTTTATTTTGTGTTGTTTCTGGGCATTGATTTGTTCTCTGAATCTGGCAGTATGGCTCCTTCACACACACTGAACCTCCGAAAGAAATATGACACCTTGAAAACCTTCAATTCCTCAAGTATATCTTCACTTGTCTGTTTTCCATTGTGTCATTCCCTAGCTATACTCTCTGTTAGATATATATCAAAGATATATTTAAAGACATAAATCAGCTAAATAGACTAAACAAAATGATAGTCTGTTTGCTAGGATTCTTTTTGTTTATTTTTGCTGTTTGGCCAGTTAATGGAATTTTGCTTTCTCTTATTCTTCAAGAATACATACATTAAGGGGATGGATGGAAGCTTTTTTTTTTTCCCTAAGGAAAAAATACAGTGAATCTCGACAGATTCCACGGTGAAATTAGCCCTCAAAATTTAGCAGGAGACTTTCTATTCTATTCTAGAATAGAATCCTTTTCTCCTTTTCTGCAACTCATCTATCTTCTCCTATGTTTGGTTTCCTTGAGTTAAAGACTTAGTTTGTAACTAGGTGGTGTCACTGTTGCTCTCCGGAAGCTATGGGGACTGTGAGTTTAGATAAGAGTCCTGTGCTTGCAGATGTTCAGAGCTCATTTCAGAACTGGATGAAGTAAATCAGCTTTATGGCATGAATATAATAAAACTTACTTGGTTCCTGTTGTGAAATAATGAATTTAAGATTATTGCTGTGACAGCCACACGGATTGAACTGCAAAGTTCTGACTTACTGTTTTGTCAGTTATTGAGATCCTGCTCAATTCTAATAGTTGACATTTAGCTAATATGGATACCAGAGCTGTTTTCACTTTGGCTCACAATGGTCTGCACTTAACAGAATTTAGGCCTCAAAGATAGCTGTCATACAAGTGAGGAAAAACAGATGTGTCCACTTTTCTAATTTTAGGGAAATGATAGAAATTAATGGAAAACTGAAAAAAAATCTCTTTTTGTTTTCTGCCTTATTTTGTTCAGCCTATTAGGGAAAAAAAGTTGTGAACACCATTTTCTTAGAGACCTGGTGGTCGAGTTCAAAACTTGATCTGTACACATGGGCCATTGATAGATGAGTACTTAATCTTTTGTGTAGTTCAAAGATTAAATTGGAGAACTAGGTTTCCTGAAATTTTAGGTGAAACTTTATAAATAGTTCAGGTACATTTTATAGCATGGAAGGAAAGTGAGGATACTAATGATAATCATACAAGTATTTTTACCACTTAATGACTCCTTTTTGCTTTCTAAAGTACTAAAGCCTTGCCAAAAAGTCACAGACCATAGACATATGTGTATTGCTACTAAATGAGTCCTTCTGACTGTATCTGGGTTCAAGAGACCCACTTATGAACTTTTAAAAGTCATGATATCTAGAGATATACTCCCAAATATTTGAAAAGGAGGTTATGCTGTAATTCCTAAAAGGAAAGAAGACCCAGTTTACAAAATAGAACATCAGAAACTCAGCCTTGGATCTGAGAAATTGCCAGTGATTTGTTTGAGAATATGATACCATGGATTTTCAGACGCTGAGGTCACTATTCCAGTTCCTTTTTAACCTGGACAAATACAATTCCAACATTTATAGGTTCGTTTAGTGTAATGACTAAAATTGATTGCTGGATAAAATACCTAGTAAATTTGTCACTAGGCAGAGTATATGCAGAAAATAAAAATAGAGATTTGAGACACTTGTTTGGCTAATCCAGACAAAATAGTCCCTGCTAAGGTATAAGCGTTTCCATATAGATCGAACTGTGTTCAGATTGGCATTAATTGAATTCATTGCCAAATTACTGAGCATTCTGTTTTACTTGAGAAATCATGGTTGGTTTTAAAGAGAATAGTAAGACATTCAGGATATTTCCAGTAGGAATGCTCGGCTATAATTAGCATAGACCTTGGGAATTTTGACAGGGAAGCTATATCCATCCTCTATTTCTATCTTTTTAAAAAATTTTTTAGAGAGAGTATGCACACATGTGTGCATGCATGAAAGAGCGTCAGCAGGGGAAGGGCAGAGAGAGAGGGAGAGAGAGAATCTTAAGCAGCCTCCACAGTTAGCACAGAACCGGACGTGGGGCTCGAGCTCAACTGTGAGATCATGACCTGAGCTGAAATTAAGAGTTGGACACTTAACCGACTGAGTCACCCAGGTGCCCCCAGCCTCTATTTCTCAATTGTGTGATGTGTTTGGAGTTAATACTTGGTGAAAAGTGACACAGGCCTTCCAGGAAATTCCCTTTGTATTTATATTCTTGTTTCTTAAACATGACCTAAATTATCAAAATGGTATGAGACATTGTTATCACCCTTGTGCCTATAAATATCAAGGATAAAACAAAGCTAAGATAAGATGTTTGCTATTTCAGCCAAATCACAGTCACCCCTCATTTCAACCTCTCTTCCTGCCTTCTAAAGGGACTCAAAGCAGCGCCTGCATCAGGCCATGCCATGCTAGCAATCTCAACCTCAAATCCTCCAACCTTCTTTATCTCCTTATACCCAATGCCAACATGGATGCTCTGGAGAGCCAGAGAAAGTCACCCCTGTGGAATTTTGTCCATGGGCATTATGGTCATGTCTAGGCCCTTGTCCAGCCCTTAGAGGCTGTGCTAACTCATGACTGTCAAGTGTAATTGCCATTCTCTTTTAAGCACCAGTCTCTTTGTCATTTTAAACATTGGTTAATTTTTGTTTCAGGCAGAGTTATAGGTAGAGAACATGTTGATGTGTTCAAAGAGAATATTCCTGATTTCTCTTCCTTGGGCAATCCTTCTTGTTTTCATAGAAATCCCAGTCTAAATCCATGCACTCTTTCCTTCCCTATACTATTCCCATCATGTTCAGAGCCTTAATTATCAGTCTCCCCAAATTTCATGTTCTCATGGTCTAGCTTCTTAGACATTTAAATAGCCTCTTTTCACACACAAAAAAGAAATCCCAGCTTTGGAGAAAACAGATCTCTATTTCCCAGATTGATAAGGGTGAAAATCTGAACTTTCATGCCACTTGTTTAACCAAATCTAATAAATGATGCATTTTTGCTTCATTTATGTTTGTCTTTCTTTCTCCCTAGGTCAAAGAGTTCTACTCATATGCAAATGAGCCGGTGGCCATAGAAAATCTCAAAAGAGGCCTGGCTAGCCTATTTCAGATGCAGTTAAGCTCTGGAACCACCAATGAGGTACTTACTAATGTTATTAAGGATCCAGAATATTATTTATCAATAGTTAACAAAATTGCTTATATGGATTTCTATTTGTAGAAATTCAGTAAAAAAGTTGCTACTATGGTAATGCTCAGAAAAGGTGAGTAGGGTGGTTAAGTCTCATTTACATGTGAAACAGATTGCTGTTTACCCCAATTTGTACCCAAATACAGGGTAAAGGAAATTAGAATCCATTATACTAAGGGGACATATAGAATGATTGAATGACAGAGATGCAGAAAACCTTGGGGAGCATGTCAGTGGCATCACTGTGCATCACTATCTCATGGGGAGCTTATTTAAGATATAGATTCCCTGGATTCACTGTGAAGATTCTGATTCAATAGATTAGAGAGGACCTGAGCATCTGTATTATAACAGTTTTCTCAGATAATTTGGATACATTATCCGTTTGGAGAACCAGTGGTCTATACCAACAACCCCCTTCATTTTACAGATGAAGAAACTGAGGTTAAAACTAGAGAAGTTAAGTGGTCCTCCCAGTATCACACTTTGAGTCAAAAGCAGAACTGAGTCTAAGTTTCCTGTTCTGAATTCAGCCAACCCACGAATGGGCAAGAAAATCTAATCACAGGGCGGGGCTGAGGGAATATCCGTCAGTTTGCTAGAATAAAAGCTGGGTGTGGTACTGGCAGAGACTTGGAGGGAAGGCTCAGAGAAGCTAAACAGTCTGTACTGGCATACATTTGCCCACACTCAAATTGTTAATGTGACTTATGAGCTGAATTAATCCCACAGGTTTTTAAGGATTTCTAGTTATATTCATCTAATCAAAGAACACATGTACACACACATTCACATCTAGATACGGCATTAAAAGTCAAATTCCCTTCCCACACAATTACCCCTTTTCCAGAGGTTTTGATTATGACCAGGTCATTTGTCCAATTCTCATTAAACTTTAGAGAAATATAGGAAATCCTTTATTATTCCTGGGGCAATAAGAAGGTGCTAGTAAGACTCAGCAAAAGAGGATGGAAAAGAATCCACATGTTATGGGAAGCATTGAGTTCTTCCTGTCTTACCATCTTGTCAGCTTGGACAAAAGGTAGTCCCCCATGGCATCTCAGGAACCCCAGTTTTCAGGCTACTTCCCACTGGAATTCAAATGGTTCGTGGGAAAATCCCAAACATTGTATTTTTACTTTTCTTTTTAGGTGGATATTTCTGGGGATTGTAAGGTGACATACCAGGCTCATCAAGACAAAGTGATCAAAATTAAGGCCTTGGATTCATGCAAAATAGAGAGGTCTGGATTTACAACCTCAAATCAGGTATGATTGATATCACTCTCTTTAAGGCATTCAAATAATTACATTTTTAGAGATTAATTTAAAATAGTAGAAGAATAAGGTAACAATATAATTTTGGAATATTTATGATTTTTAGTTTAGGGTATTGTTTCATACAATGTCAAATGAAAAGGTTTGTTTTCATATGTTGTAAGTTTGGGCAGTGAAGGGAAGATATTAAGGGGAAGCTCTTTTGAACATCAAAAGACAGTTTGCTACTTGACTTGATTCAAAGATAAAAAGCTTATTTTTACAACTACAAATATGTATGTATGTATCTATCTATCTATCATCTATCTATCTTATTTAGGTCTTGGGTGTCACTTCAAAAGCCACGTCTGTCACTACCTATAAGATAGAAGACAGCTTTGTTATAGCTGTGCTTGCAGAAGAGACACATGCTTTTCGGATGAATTCTCTACAAACCATTGCAGGCAAAATAATATCAAAGTAAGATAATGCTGGAATATAAATTTTCTTTCCTATTCTTTTATATATTATCATATTTGGTTTTTACATATATATGTTAGACATGTTAAATATATATATGTTTTATGTATATTTAGTGCTTCCTCATTTTGACTGTTAGCTTCTTGAAAACTGTGATTACATCTTGTTCATCTTTATTTTTTCACATCATCTATAATAATGGGATATATTAAATACTTACTGTTTATTTAATAGAATTTCATTTAAAAATTGTATCAATTGTTTATTGAATAGAATTTACATTTAAAAAAGGCAAACTACTTGATAAGTTCTGGTTTATTTTCTAATTTCTCTGTCAGAAGTTTACAATGATAAGGTTAAAAAGTGGTGACGTTTGCATGTTCTCTCCTTGAGATTTTTTTTGTTACTGTTGTTAAAAAACACATAAAAAATTCCATAGTAAAGTGATATGACAGAATTTTTGTAGTCTTGATTTATAGTACTTACAAATTCAAGCCTGTTATTTCAATTTAAGAATATTTCTCTGATCAGAAGTTCTCACAGGCTTAAGAACTAAAATTTTCAGATCTAGGAGTATGTGTTCCTTTAAGATTTTAATTTAGAAAAAGATTTTTCTAGCATTAAATGTATTATATCTTATACCATTGCTTGTCAAATGTTTTCTCTGAAATAGCTCCAATATCAGAGATCAGTGGATGCAAAATCTTGGGAGAAGTGCCTCAAACCATAAACGCTTGAAGTATTTTTGAAGTCTCATCTGGATAGAATTTTGCATTTTACTTTGTACCATATTACTTTCATCTATTCTCGTACAAAATAAATATTTTAAATTACGTACCAGGTCTATCAGATTTCCATTGCTTTATAGCAAACCACTCCAAAGTCAGTGGTGTAAGAAGCAACAATCATTTTATCATTCTCTCATAATTCTGAGTCTTGCGTTGGTTCAACTAAGCATGCCTTGTTTGGCATCTATTCTGCGGTTGCAGACAGGCACTGACCAGAGCTGGTTCAAAGGTTGCTCCCTTGCCTATTTGGTACCTGGGCTGGGAAGACAAACTACTGAGGCTCCCCAAGCATTTCTCTTTTATCAATATGTGGCCTCTCAAAATGGTAGCTTTGGGTAGCCAGACTTTGTACATGGCGGCTCAAGTCTCCGAAGGTACAGGCGCTGCTAGCATTCCAGATGAAGGCTGAATTTCCTTTTAAGATTTATCCTTAGAAGTCACACAGTGTCACTTCTACTGTTCCTCTCTTAGTTGGGGAAGTCACAGAGTCCTGCCCAGGCTTAAGGATAGGGATGCAGACTCTACCACTTGACGGGAGAGAGACACGGTTCTGAAAGAGCATGTATCAGGCAAAAATATCTGTGAAACCATTTTTAGTAAAAAAGATTTCTTAACTGTCTTAGTTAATAAGTGGTGTGTGGTTGTACTGATGGTATTATTTGCAGAAAGTAGGGCTAAATTCAAAAGAGGTGACATCACATATCTTGTTCAGCATCCAGGCAAGTTTTTTTCCCTGTATTCTCTTAAATCCAGACTTAAATGTTCAAATCTTTGAATAAAATTTTTGCTTCAAAAAGACTTCATAATTAGCTTGAAGTCTGTTACTGAGATATTGCAGTTTGAAAGATATGGACTTCCATAGTGTGAATAAATTGCCAAGAGAATGGTAATTAGTAGCTTGTTCACTCAAAGGAAAACTGCTTATGTGGTATTTCTCTTCCTTGTTGTACAGGCAGAAATTGGAGCTGAAGACCACTGAAGCAGGCCCAAGACTGATGTCTGGAAAGCAGGTTGCAGCCATAATTAAAGCAGTTGATTCAGAGTACAAGGCCCTTCCCATTGTGGGACAGGACTTCCAGAGCAAGTGTAAAAGATGCCCTTCTGTAAGTGTGACAACTGCATTGAGTGGTCGGATAGGGGAATACTCAAGGCTTAAAATTCCGTTTTCTTTTTGTTTCCAATGGAAGCTTCAGTTAATTCTTTGAAGAAAGTTCATAAAGAGCTACCAGCCACCACTGAATTATAATGGCACTATCTTAACAATATGCACCTGAAATGATGTGTAATCCAATGATATTTAACAAATAATTATCATCCACTCATCTCAAGTTAAAAATGTATGACTTAAGTAAGGGCAGCTTCTGAATAGTAGTACCTAGAATACCTGGGGGGATAAAGGCCCTAATGAAGTTAGGGGAAAACATATAGTGTCAAGAGCATGGACAGGATCTGAATCCTGAAAGTTTTCGTCACTTAATAGCAATAAGTCCTTAGGTGAAATATTGTGCTGAGCTCAGTGTTCTGAGTATTGCTTTGAGAACTAAAAAAGGATGCCAAGCTCTCTTCTAAATTAGGAAACATTTTTCTACCATGCCCCAGACTCCTCTACAATTATAGGTAAAACGAGATCTCACATCTCCCAGGCAAAGGATAGGTCATCTTATAACATTTTAAAATCAGCAAAGAGAAATTTCATTTATTACACAAGTCAGTTGTGATGATGGCTACAGATGTGACCTTAGGATCTAGCATTTCCTAATACTTAACCTCTTGTCAGGAGAGCAAACCCTGAACATGAACAACAGAGCAACATGCTCCATTGGTAGCTACCAGAAGATTCTGTTCCCTTGGGTTTTATTGGTATTCAGAGAAGTAGAATTATCAAGAACGAATACCATAATTTGCTTAAAGTTCAAGACACTATCCCTTGCTAATTTCAAATTTATCAAAATTGAACTAAAGAAAAAACAGAAAAAATAATTCTCAAATTTTGTTTTTCCTTTTACTTGTTTTTCTTCCATATATCATTTAATATTCTACTGTGATTTTCTAATGTGTCATATGGAGGTGGAAATTATATAGGAAAGTGACTAATGAAACCAATCATCTTTTTTAATACTGTGAATTATTAATTTGTCTCCCCCATGGTTATTAAAAAGAATAAGCTGTTTTAGATTTTTGATAATTACTTCTTCATTATCGTAGGAAGCGTTGATGTCTTTGAGCAATTGCTTTTCCAATTTCCATATACTGTCACCATTGCAACCCTTCAAAGAAAAAAACTCTGAATTCACACTAGTGTTCTTTCTGCCCTCAGAAATGACCCAGTAAATACTTAGCTAAGAATAGCTAGAATTTTGCTTTGGAATATCCTCTTAAGATTAGATAACCAAGAGGAGTTTGAAAAAGAGAAAATATGTGTCTATTGCTTATTAGAAGGACTGAATAATTTAAAAAATCGGTAGCATGCTGATTACCTCAGAATTAGAGAGCTGGAGGTGACTAATGGGATTAAACACATTATACAAGTAGGGGAAAAGTGGCAAACTATGAAAAATCAGTTATTTAGCTTATTTCAAAGCCAGAATATGTCACTAGTTAGAATTATTTACTATTTTTAAAACCATAGTAGAATAACAATAGTAGGAGAATTACTTTTATCTAAATAATACTCTACTTAACATTTTAAGTAATGAGCAGTTCAGACCTCAGTGTAGTTAAACATTGCATTTCATAAAAACAATAAAAGAAAGAGTTAGAATGGGGAGCTCACGTTATTACAAATACTGATTTTCAGTGAGTTCCCTGTAAATAATAAACCTGACACAATTATTCAGCAGTTTTGATTTATTCCCCCTCCAACATATCCTGCTGTTAACGAAAATTCTGCATAGTTCTAGTATGGTAGTCAAAGCCCGGCCTCACACAGAATTTCCTTAGGGTAACCATGGAATGACCTTCTAGGCCCAGAAGCCTGATTTCTTTCGAGCTAAAGAGTAATAGACGAAAATGGTGCTCCTGAGAAAGAATCATACACAGGGTCGACAGGCCTCAATATTTGTCTCCGTGAATCCCAGGAATGTGATACTGGCAGGTAGCAATCTGGCATATTGAGGCGATACAAAAAGCTTCTTTTGCTTGTCAGATACAAGGAAAAATTTGTTTCTGGGGAGAACATCCCTTGTCAATGTGGATGTTCAGAATTATGAACGGGGTGCGAGCCTGCAGCCATGTTTTCTTGCAGCTCTCGGAGCACTGGCAGTCTACCAGAAAACACCTGCAGCCTGACAACCTCTCTAAAGCTGAGGCTGTCAGAAGCTTCCTGGCCTTCATTCAGCACCTCAGGACTGCGACTAGAGAAGAGATCCTCCAGATCTTAAAGGCTGAAAACAAGGAAGTATTGTAAGTTCCCGAATACTGTGTGGCATTGTCTGTAGAAAAGCATTTCTTGGTTATTAGCTTTAATTAAGCAAGAAAGATTCCTTTTATTTATTTATTTATTTTTATATTTATTTTAATGCTTTTATTTATTTTTGAGATTGAAAGCCTGAATAGGGGAGGGGCAGAGAGAGAGAGAGAGAGGGGGACAGAGGATCCAAAGCGGTGGCTCTACCTGACAGCACAGAGGGTCTTGAACTCACCAACTGCGAGATCATGACCTGAGCCGAAGTCGGCGCTCGACTGAGCTCCCCAGGCGCCACAAAGAAAGACTCCTTTTTAACTAACTGCCCAACCTGCAAATCAATTATTGTGTTGTTTTGCATTTTCATCAGTTATGCTTCAATATGGTAATTTAACAGTTACTTGACCAGAAATGTAGTAACAAGGTTTTAACAGTGACTCAGAATGAACATATTTTGAGTGTTTATGAGTTTAAATCAGGTCTAAATTGGTACATACATGAGGGAGGGGAGGGCTTCATCTTGATATGTGCTGCCTCCTGTTTTTGGACCTATGAATTTACATTTGAAGAGATTGCAGAGTTGATTATAAAAACAAAAAAAGAATATGACTTTTTCGATTGGAAAATGAAAAATTTTATTAGAGATCCAATGATCATCCCCATCAAAGCCATGTTTTATATAGAAAATTGAAAATGCAGGTAAATAGTCAAAAAATATAGAAAAAGACATCTGTATGCTACTTGAATGTTTGGTGAAAGTATGATTCATTGCACACACATAGTGAAGAGTTGACTTAATTCTCAAATTTATTTTGTAGATGTAAATGTTTTATTATTTTTTTAATTTTTTTAACGTTTTATTTATTTTTGAGACAGGGAGAGACAGAGCATGAACAGGGGAGGGTCAGAGAGAGGGAGACACAGAATCTGAAACAGGCTCCAGGCTCTGAGCTGTCAGCACAGAGCCCGACGCGGGGCTTGAACTCACGGACGGTGAGATCATGACCTGAGCCGAAGTCGGCCGCTTAACTGACTGAGCCACCCAGGCGCCCCGATGTAAATGTTTTTTGTCTGTAATATAGAATTTGTAAATACAAGTTCGACTATATGATACTAATTACCCTCATGATACAGAAAATAGCTTAATTAATTTGACTGTCAAAACTAGCCATTAACATAATCAAAAGTGGAAATTGGCCAACTTACACACACACACACACACACACACACACACACACACAGCAACAGCAGCAGCAATAGCGGCAACAGTAGTCACTGAGTACAAAGGACTCAACTCAATTCTCTAAGAAGATAATTTAGCTTTTTTTTTTTTTTTAAAGAATTCTGTTTATTCTTGAGGCACCTGGGTGGCTCAGTTGGTTAAGCGCCCGACTTTAGCTCAGGTCATGATCTTGCGGTTTGTGGGTTTGAGCCTGGCATCAGGCTCTGCACTGGCATTGTGGAGCCTGCTTTGGGATTCTTTCTCTCTCCTCTCTCTGCTCCTTCCTGACTTGTGTGCACCTATGCATGCCTGCTCTCTCTCTCTCAAAAATAAATAAATAAATAACTTAAAAGTAACAGAGAAGTCTGTTTATTCTTGATTGTATTTGTTATTTACTTGCCTTGAGGACATTTAAAAAAATTGATAGGAACTCCATATGACTAAACAGAGTTGGTTGCTCTCTTCAAAAATAAATATTTAAACCAGAAATTGAAAAATACACGAAATAATAAATTCTCAGACTCATGTTTTAATCATAGAACTTTAAAATATATTTGTAGGGTGATTTTTCTTTATAGGAAAGGCAAAGATACTGACCATAAAAGTTTAAAAATTAGCTATTAATTTAGAATGGAGATTGTATGACACTTTAACCTTATGTGAGTCCTAGAAACCTTCAGGTGGCAACAATTTGGATGATTTCATGATGTATTTTCTAAATCAGATTACAGGTTTCTCCTGCTATCCAAAAGTGGAGACTTCTATGAAACCTTTTGTAACCCGCAATTGTGCAAAGCAACGAATTACCATTAATTTACGTGGCAAATCTTTTGACCATTTCCAGACCCCCAAAATAACTTTTGAGGTTTTTCTGATACCTTAGGCCATTATCTTGCTAATGGATGTACACAATACATTGAGAGAAAGCACAGATGCTCACAGATACAGTTCTAGGCTATCGTGACTTGATTGTAAGATGCTGAGTGTGCTTCCCAGGGAAGGGGCTTGGTGGGGCTACCTTCACTGCTCAGGGTCCACACTGCCTCTATAACAGGCTTGCTGCAAAACACGTTGAATGCTATTTTGCTTTTCACCTTTTTTTGGTAAAAGCAAAATTCCTCTTCAGGATTTCTTTTGGTTAGCAAAAACAAGTACTAATGTAGGTCTTTTGTAAAAGCAAAGTAGCCTAACACAAACTTTGGAAAAGCAGGAGATACTTGTATTTACATAATATTGTGCCATATCATATGTAGACCACATGTAGCATAGTGTAATGGAAAGGATACTAGGATGAACTAAAATCAGAAAACCTCGTTTCTAATTTTGACTTCCAACAGCATATAACCTTTGAGCAAATTGTTTACATTTAGCTTCTCCAAGTTTCACTTTCAACATCTGTAAAATACAGAGAATAATTCTTTTTGTTTACGGTAGGATAGTGCAAGTCAGGGTGGTAGAATATAACATTTCCCAAAGAGTCCATTGTGTGTATCCTGTAATTTGCAGAATACTAGCAAGTATGGCAAGAGGAAAGGATTCTGTGAGCAACTGAGTTAGAAAAGTGTGGGGTGAAATCAAATCAAATAGTTTTCTTGGCTGTAGAAATTTTCAGCATATTTAATCATATAATATTAGGTGTAAGTTTCCTTAAATATTTTCTAAACTTAAACAGCCTTGAAGATCCCTTTGCTTACAGCATGTTGTAGGACTAGAACCACATGGACAACACTTTGGGAAACACCAATGTATTTAAAAGATAATGGGGGTACCTGGGTGGCTCAGTCAGTTGAGCATCCGAGTTTGGCTTAGGTCATGATCTCATGGTTTGTGAATTTGAGGCCTGCGTTGGGCTCATTCCTGTCAGTGCAGAGACTGCTTTGGATCCTCTGTCTCCTTTTCTTTCTGCCCCAACAGCCCCCCTCAAAAATAAATAAGCATTTTTTAAAAAAAATTACAAAATAGGGGCGCCTGGGTGGCTCAGTCGGTTGAGCGGCCGACTTCGGCTCAGGTCATGATCTCGCGGTCCGTGAGTTCGAGCCCCGCGTCGGGCTCTGTGCTGACTGCTCAAAGCCTGGAGCCTGTTTCAGATTCTGTGTCTCCCTCTCTCTGACCCTCCCCCATTCATGCTCTGTCTCTCTCTGTCTCAAAAATAAATAAACGTTAAAAAAAATTTTTAAAAAATTACAAAATAAAAGATCATGGACACCTGAGACACCTCAGGTCAGAAAAACCTTGAGTTCCAACTCCAGCTATACGCTTAACACCTATAGGGCCTTGAAGTCTGTTTCTTCATATGTAAGGGGGATATTAGTATTAAACTGACAGAGATGTTTAGTCTATTAAATGAAGTAATTGTTAATAGCAGTGTATTTTTATTGAGTATTTACCACATGTCAAACACTATTCTAAGTGCTCTGCATAGATTATGCAGTCCAGTTCTCCCAAAAATTTGAAAGTAACCACTATTTTTAACCCCATCTTACAGACGAAGAAGTGAAAGCAAAAATTGCATATTTAAAATTTATAGTGCAATACTTACATACTAGGCACCTAATAAGTGTTATCTCTCAGTGTCTGCTTCATTCACTAGATTTTTTGTTAGGAACAAAATGATACAGTGCAAGTATATCATTTTTTTTTATAGTATAAAGCACTAAACACATGTACGGTGTGTGTATACAATGTGGAATATACTTACATACATGATATATTCATTAGCATGACAAGTAGTTTCAGAAATTTTACCATCCCAGACTCAACTAACCAAAGATTCTTGATGACTGGTATATCTAATGAGAACTTGCCTATAGGAGTTCCATTCTGCCCACACATAATCATTATGGTTGAACATTGGAATATACCATGGTACTTTTTATTTTTAGAAACAATGGGCAAAATCTTCTCCCTTGGATATAAATTAAAGTTAAAAGAATTTCCTAATAGCACCTGAGTTAAATTAGGCATTTAAGAAATGTATATATTTGTCGAGATAATTAGAGAAAGAGAATCAATATTTGAGACTATAACTCTGATGTATTACTCGTAGAGAAAAGAATTTGAACCTAGTGTATAATTTTTTGACATACAAATTTCCAAATTATGTTTGACTTAGGCTATTATGTGAAGTTAGTTTATATATTCTGAGTATACATTGAGCTAGAGAGCGAGGAATTAAATGGGAGGTTTAAAACAAAATTAGGGGGTCTTTTTGAGGGAATTATTCATTTTTTTGTTTATATAAAAATTTCACTTCTTTATGAAACTTAAATCAATGGAGAATCTGTGAATGGTAGAGATTTAAATAATTCCTTAAGCATGCTAAAAATTGATATCAATGACTCCCCCTTTTTTGTAGACCTCAACTGGTGGATGCTGTCACCTCCGCTCAGACTTCAGACTCATTAGACGCCATTTTGGACTTTTTGGATTTCAAAAGTGACAGTAGCATTATCCTCCAGGAGAGGTTTCTCTATGCCTGTGGATTTGCCTCCCATCCCAATGAAGAACTCCTGAGAGGCCTCATTGTAAGTCAAATGAACACTGTGAAAATAAAGTTTGTCAGCTGCTAAAAAGTTCATAAGACTCTAAACAGGAATTGGGCTATCTTCCATCCATTAATCATTAACTATAGTACACTATTTCACATAATGTCTTCTTTGCAATTCCTCTAAATAACATAAACTATACCATATAGAAATATAAAGATTGTATTCACCCATCATATAATGTGACATGGGATAAAATTTCAGAGGAGATGAGTCTTGGTTATACTTCAAAATTTTATTTTATTTTATTTGTTTTTTAAGTTTATTTATTTATTTTTGAGAGAAGAAAAAGAAAGCATGAATTGGAGAGGGGCAGAAAGAGAAGGAAAGAGAGAGAATCCCAAGCAGGCTCCACGCTGTCGGGGCAGAGCCCGATGGGGGTTCAAATCGAAGAACTGTGAGATCATGACCTGAGCTGAAGTTGAGTGCTAAACTGACTGAGCCACCCAGGCACCCCCCAAAATTGATTTTAAAAGATTTATTTTGAGTTCAAAAGTCTTCACAGCATTTAATATACAATACATTGAAGAGGTACAATTCTTCCAATATTAAAAAATTTATATTGGAAATAAAACTAGACTTCTCTTGGGTCCAAGATTTAAAAACAAAATGTGCACTTATCTGCTTATGATCTAGTGGAATAACTCATAATTTTTTCGGAAAGTGAGATCGTTTAAGAACCTGATAAAAGCAATGAAACCCCGGGGCACCTGGGTGGCTCAGTTGGTTGAGCATCCAACTCTTGATCTTGGCTCAGGTCATGATCTCACGGTTTGTGGGTGCAAGCCCTGCATTGGGCTCTATGCTGGCAGCAAGGAGTCTGCTTGGGATTCTGTCTCTCCCTCTCTCTGCCCCTCCCCCTCTTGTGGTCTCTCCTTCTCTTTCTCTCTCAAAATAAATAAATAAACTTTAGAAGAAGAAGAAAAAAGCAATGAATCCCCTCTTCACCCATACACAAAATTTTACAGATCTCTTTTCCTTTTTTGTTCACTAACTAACCCAGTGAGCCCAATCCATAAACCTCTCAGGAGTTTATAGACTTCCTGAGTTCATAGTTCATATGTTAATAAGACTTGCATAGGAGAGATTCCATAAACTCTTCCATTCAAAGTTAGGTAGTGAATTTGCAAGTATCCCCAAATCAAAATTTTGAATTTGCTATCTAGGAACATAAAACAGTTCTCTTAGACATTGGTTACTTTGTGTCTTCATTTCTAAAAATGTCCCTCAGAAATGTTTAAATATTTTGATAACCTATTTTATCTCTGTTTGGCTAATAGAGTAAGTTCAAAGGTTCCTTTGCGAGCAATGACATCAGAGAAACTGTTATGATCATCATTGGGGCCCTCGTCAAGAAGTTGTGTCAGAATGAAGGCTGCAAACTCAAAGTAAGTGTGAATCCAATCTTGTGTGTTATATAGTTCCAGACCATTCTATGTCTTACTGAGCTGCCCACCACTGGCCCTCCTATTTCCCCTTACCTTACGCCACTTTCTTTATTTCACAGCAATTATTGTTATCTAACATACCTGATATAATTCCGTTATTCATTACATTTATTGCTTATTTTTGTCTTCTACTGAAATCATAAGCTCCATGCATAAATGGATCTTTGTCTTGTTAACGCCAATTGCTTAAAATATGTGATGCATAATGTTCAACAAATGCTTGCTAAAGAGTAAATAGTCTATTAATCCCTCACCAATTGTATTTATTAAGTGCCCACTATGTATGCAGCCTTCAATGGCATGTATGGTATAGTTCTTATTCTTAGAAAAAATATTAGACTCTAGGGCTATCTCCTAGAGAAGAACTTTATAAGTGTGGTTTGCAGTTTTGAGTTTTGATGGTGTGAATTTAGTTATTTCTAATTACCGAAAACTTTACATTTTATTTTTAATTTCATTTGCTCAAAGTTTATCCATTTGCCAGAGTGGACTATCAACTTTGACACCTTTCTCATAAAAAACCAAAAACTCACTTTGTAAGCTTAACTAGATGTAGAAGATCCAAATAGATTAGTATCCAATGTAGCCTATCTTTCTATAATGCAAATAGATTGAAAATGTTAAATATATAAAAAGTCTTTTTCTGTCCACATTTATTATATAGCCAGCTTATAGTCAGCATTTTTCTTCTATCTCAAAAAAGACGTCACTGTATTATTTTGCTAACAGAATGCTTGCTCTTAAAAATAATATAGAAAACATTCTTGAAACCAAATAGTTCCAAAAGAGGCAACCCATAACTAGAATGTAAGCTAAGTGTGAAAAAGATTACTAAAAAAGAAATGGCATTGAAAATGTTTGAGTATCAGCTTAGTAAGCTCAGGCAGAGATCAAATTTGTACTATTTCTATGACATCAAAGAACTATAACTTCTTATATTTTCCAATTTCCATGATTATTTGAGTAGCCAATTTACCTCAGTAATCCTGTATCAAATATCTTGGCTAAAGACAAAGCTCATACCTGAAAACACCCATTCACATAATTTAATGAACATCTACTCTGTGCTAAATGTAATGTTAATCCCTTAATATAAAAATGCATAAAATATTCTACCATCCTCAAAGATCTTCCACTCCATTTCTCAAATACAAACAAAAAATAATATTGAAATATAAACGAAGTGCTCTGAGAATACGGAATATGTAGCAAACTATTCTGTTTGGGGGTGCTAGGGAAAGTTTCACCAAAATAGTGATATTTGAACTTCATACAGAAAAGCTCTTTAGGTGAAGAGATGGTAGTATGGAATGAAGGACATTCTAGGAGAAATACAACAATGCATGAAAAGGCCCAATGTCAAAATTGGTCTGGTATGCCTGAGAACATGAGAAATTCTGTGGGGCTGGAAAACAAAGTATTCATATTTATGGGGCAGATAGATAAGAGTGGAAATACAGAAAAGAGAAAAGAGGTTGGATGTTTATTAATGAGAAGCTAACAAGTCTGACCTTCATTCCATAGAGAGAAGGGAGAATAGTGCGTTTTTAGGCAGGTGAATGATATGCTCAGATATTTTTTTATTTAGAAAGAAGCAGAGTATATGGACCAGCTGTGGACTGGATTAGAGTCAGCAAGATTTGATTGGAAATATTTGCAACAACTGGGCAAGAATAAGTAAAGGTCTGAATTAACATAGAGGCAGCAGGTAGAGAGAAGGAGACAGCTTCAAGAACCATTTAGGAGGTAGAGTTAATAGTACCCAGTGACTGACGGGATGTGGGTGGGTAGTGTGAAAGAGGTAAGAAGATGGGTGACTATTAAGCTTCCAGGGTAGGTTACTAGGTGTGGTGATGTCAACCACTTAAGCACAATTTATAGAACCCGGTTTGGGGGTTGGGAGGAGGGTAGAGCTATGAATTTGTTTTGGTCATGTTAAATTTGAAGTCCTTTGGGCCACCAAGTTGAGTTGTCCAAAAGGCAGATGGCCATATCCACCTGCAGCCCAGAAGAGGAGTTAGGGCCAGGAACAGAGAGTGGCTGCAACCTTGAGAGAGAATAGAATAGCACAAGAAGGAAACTGAACAAAGGATTAAATGTAAAGTTTTGCTGATAACAGGAGAGCCAAGTTCTACTCACATCTTTAGATTTACCTTGTAGGTAGCTCAAAACTATCCACTATCACTGTCATTCAATTCTGTTAATGTTTTTGAGCAACTTTTAAAACAATGCATCTTTGAAGAAAATTAGTCACCAGATAGATTGTTGTAAATGCTCACATTTTCTTTTCAACGTTCTGCTATGGAATATTCATCTATCTCCAGCCCAAATCACAGACATATGAATAGGAAGAAAATGATGTACTCTAAGCAAAAATTTAAGGTATCTCCTTACAAGGCATACAATACTTCTACTGCCCAAATGGTACCTGCCATCTGATAGACTACTAAAGATTTTCCAGCATTTGCTAGCATGAAAGCTCCCACCTGCCCTGTGACAGTCCGAGTGGCAGCTGGTCAAGTTTACTCATTGAGTACAAAGCCCCCTATTTCTTTTTTCTATTAGTTTTTGGCGTATATTTCAACCTCCTTGCCTCCTAATTTTGTTTTTCCTCAAATTTGCACTTGAAAAAATTCAAACCTATAGAAAAGTTGTAAGAATAGCACAATTCCACAAACATCTGTGTGCCCTTCATCTAGATTTGCCAATTTTCAACATCTTGCATGTTTCCATTATGTCATTCTGTTTTATTTCATTTTATTTGTACTTATATTGAACCATTTGAGATTGAGTTGCAGATATCTGGCATTTTACCCCTAAATTCTTTACTTCTAATTACTTAAGTGCTATTGCATCTTGGCCCTTAAGATGGACAAAATACGTATATTTGTATTTATATTTATCATATGGTGAGTGCATACTGCTGTCTTTGATTCCCAGTACAACAAGCTTCTTTCTCTCCTTCCATGCCATAAATTTATCTTCCTTCTCCTATAGTGAGAACCTTGGTGTTCTAGAACATCAACCTGTTGATTCATTTGCTCAGTTCTAAAATGCACACAAAATAGTTTGGGAATTGCTACACCGATATTGCTACAAAAATCAGGCTAAATAAAGGTTAAGACTTCATCACAGTTCTTTTGTTTTGGAATATACTAGAGATAGACAGCCAGATGGGGCACCTGAGTGCCTCAGTTGGTTAAGCGTCCGACTTTGGCTCAGGTCATGATCTCATGGTTTGTGGGTTCGAGCCCCTTGTTGGGCCCTGTGCCGATAGCTCGGAGCCTGGAGCCTGCTTTGGATTCTGTGTCTCCCTCTCTGTCTGCCCCGCCCCTGCTCATGCTCTCTCTCTCTCTTTCTCTCTGTGTCTTTCAAAAATAAATAAATGTAAAAAAAAAAAAGATAGACAGCCAGGGGTCCATATTCAGAAGTCTCTGTTATTCTTTTTTGTTTAGTTATGTTAGCAGTTTGATACACATATACATTCCCTGCTGTTTGAATTCACTTTTAGCAATCTTCCATCCTTGCTGATTGAGTTGTATTTCTTAAATATGTGAAATATTGACATGTTCAAAAGTCAAAACTGCATTTTAAAAGCATTCTCAAAGGGGTCCTGTTCCCTTTCTTACCCCTTCCACCCATTCTCACCAGCCTCCTCCATGTAACCAGTGTCAGTTTTTGGTGTCTCCTTCCTGTGCTTCCTAAGCAAATGTACACACACATTTTTACTTATTTTTTCTTTCACAAAATATACACTCTTTTGTGTCTTATTTTGTCCTCCTAACAACATACCCGGGAAGTCATCCCATACTGTTCTCAGAGATCTTCCTTGTTCCTTTTAGCAGTGCTTAGAACTGCATGTGTCGGCATACCAGTGTCCTCAGCATCTCCCGCCTGTGTTCAGTAGGTGGTTTCTACCATTTTGCTGTTACAAATAATGCTGAGATGAATAATCGTAGGCACATTTTTTTCTCCTTTTTGGAGGCATAGCCTCAGGGCTAGGGTTGCTGGAACAAAATGCAGATATGTTAGCTTTTGCCAGTTACCTTCCTTACGAATTGTATCATTTTATGCGTCCCCCAGTAATGCACGAGAACGCCTATTTACCCATAGCCTCAATAGGAAAGTGTCTTATCAAACTTTTGAATCTTTTAATCAATCTGATAGTTGAGAAATGGCATTTCTCTTATTACCTGTGAAATTTAGTGCCTTTCCTTCCATTTAGAGACCTTTTATATCTTCCCCCACTCCTATCCCTCTCTCTCTGTCTCTCCTCTGGTGCGTGTGTGTGTGTGTGTGTGTGTGTGTGTGTGTGTGCGTGTGCACGTCCCTGTAGCTTAATTTCATAATTTCCAAATCCTACAGATGGATTAGATTTTAGGACTCTTTAAAGATGAAACTGAAGCCCCTAAAACATAGATAGTGACAAAAACCAGAATCTAGGTGTCCCTATTTTTACTTTGCTTTTCCATTGACTTACTAACTTATACTCAATCATTTTTTTTTCCCTAGGCCAGGAAAAGGGGCCTTTTTGATTAAAGAACATATGTGAAAAGTACCTAGCAAAGTATCTGCCATATAGAAGACATTTTTCTGAAATATTTTTTGAACTGTATGGCAGCATTAATCAAATTTTGATTCAAGTGGAAACAAGCCCTTTTTAAACATTGAGAACAAGACCTTATGGTCAAGTTCTAAGTATTTTCACCAAATTATTACTTAAGAAGAAGTACGTGGCATCATTTAGGTGCCATTTAATTGTTGCTTTAGAAATTCAATGAGTGGATAGTTTTACGAATAATCGATCACAAAGGAATTTTAAAAATGACTTTATACATTCAGAATGTGTTCAAAAGTAAATATACCTATTTTTTTAAGTGTTTACTTATTTACTTTGAGAGAGAGCAAGTGCACATGTGCACACAAGTAAGGGGCAGAGGGAGAAAGAGAGAATCCCAAGCAGGCTCTGTGCTGTCAGCATAGAGCCTGATGCCAGGCTCAATTCCACAAGCCATGAGATCATGACCTGAGCTGAAATCAAGAGTCGAATGCTTAACTGACTGAACCACCCAGGTGCCCTATATATCTATTATTAGTCGTATAAATTGCTTCTTACGAATATGTTAATTTTTGCATTTCTTAAAAAAAAAGAACACCTTTATAAAGTATACTTATTCATTTTTATTGTGTGTCTGAGTCAGGCAACTAGTGCAAAACTTTCTAAAACTTTAGGCTGTTTTTGGAGCGCCTGGGTGGCTCATTCGGTTGGGCATCTGACTTCAGCTCAGGTCATGAGCTCACAGTTTGTGGGTTCAAGCCGCACGTCGGGCTCTGTGCTGACAGCTCAGAGCTTGGCGCCTGGTTCAGATTCTGTGTCTCCCTTCCTCTCTCTGTGCCTCCCCTGCTCATGCTCTGTCTGTCTCTCTCTTTCTCTCTCTCAGATAAACATAAAAAATAAAATAAAAATTAAAAAAAATAAATAAAACTTTAGGTTGTTTTCTTAGGTCCAAGAGTGAAGTCAGTATTGTCCAAGCCTTGTGTAATTTGTGGTCGTATGTATGTTTGAGGTAGTATGTGATTTTTTTAGGCAGTGGTAGAAGCCAAGAAATTAATCCTAGGAGGACTTGAAAGAGCAGAGAAAAAAGAGGACACCATGATGTACCTATTGGCTCTGAAGAATGCTCTGCTGCCGGAAGGCATCCCACTCCTTCTGAAGTTTGCAGAGGCTGGAGAAGGGCCCGTCAGCCACCTCGCTACCACCGCTCTCCAGAGATACGATGTCTCTTTCATAACTGATGAGGTAAAAGAATATTTGTAACATAAACAAAAGAAAAGAAGCATGCCTAAACTTGAGTCAAATGCAAAGTTCTCTGAAGTCATCCTATTTTTTTTTTCCAAACTGAGGATCTCTCTTTCCTGTTTAGAAATAACTCTTAAATTGAATTTAAGGCTATTTTGAAGCAGCCTCACATTTTGAATAGATAATGTCCCGTATCCTGAAGCATAAATATTGAAGCACATTCTCTTATTTTAAGAAACAAACTCTTTCCAGAAATATCTTTACTTCCATAAGTTTTAAGATGCTGTTAAATTTTCAACACTGAAATATCCTGGCTTAAGGATTACTGCGGTGGTTCCTATAGCTACATTTTCAGGAAGCCATCTAAATTAAACTTTTCTAAGAGCGGAAAAGTCTATAAGCCTCAAGATAAGCTGTCTGCTGAGAATGATATTTCCGGTTTGCAGCTGAGAACCCTCCCACTGCTTTTGTGTCAAAGTCGGTAGGCTGCAGAGCATGATGGCTAGGGCCACAAGTGTTTGAGACAGACAGACCCACAAATAAATTGACTGTTCCTTCCCAGTTGTTTTGCTCAGGTGAGTCATTTAACTCCTATATACCTGAGAACAAGGCCAAGATTTAGGGGAAATAAAAAAAAGCAGAGGGAAGTGGGAATTGAAAGAACTGTTCAGAAATGCCTAGTACAGAGCACCCCCACCTCACTCCATACCACATAATGCTAGTAACCAATGAAATTATTCGTTGCCACAGAATGCCATTATTTTGGCAAGTTTTCTTTGGTGTTAATATTTTGTTTTAAAAAAAAAGTCCCTAATGTAGCCTGTGGACTCCGGGTGACAACGATGTGGCAGTATGGGTTTTATCACATGTAGGATGCAGGATGTTGATAGAGGTGAGGTTGTATGTGCTGGGCAGGGAGGAGCCTGGAAGCAAGGGGTATATAGGAATTCTCAGTTTTGCTGTGAACCGAAAATTGCTCTAAAAAATGAAAGTTTTATTAATTTTAAAAAAGGATAAAGGGAAGATCCTGAGAGACTCCACTGCAAGGAAATATCAGCTAATATAGCCATTGCTCCCCAGAGATCTATTGCTATGTCACAGTAGTCTTTAAAAGTCAATATTAGTTGGGTAACACCATGATAAGCTGCAATAACAAATGAGCTACAAAATCTCAGCTTATCAAAAGTTTATTTCTCATTCATGCTATGCCTAGTGTAGGTAAGGAAAATGTGGCTCTAAGCCTACTAAAGTAGTAATAAAAACAGAGGGAGAAGGCACAGCAGCTCTTAACTGTCTCAGTCTAGAAGTTTCCCATGGCCGTTTTCTTCATAGTCCATTAGCTACAATTACGGCCCCAACCTAACTACAAAGAACCTTGGGAAATGTAAGAACACACGTATGTTTTAAGAGCACTAACTGTTCCTGCTACAATATCAATTTAAAAAATCTAGATGTGCACTAAGTTTGAACATCTTTGAACAGGTCAAGAAGACTTTGAACAGGATATACCACCAGAATCGTAAAGTTCATGAAAAGACTGTGCGCACTACTGCAGCTGCTATCATTTTAAATAACAATCCATCCTACATAGAAGTAAAAAACATTCTTCTCTCTATTGGGGAGCTTCCCAAAGAAATGAATAAATACATGCTCACTCTTGTTCAAGACATCCTACGTTTTGAAATGCCTGCAAGGTATGATAGAGTGCACCTGTCTCTCCGTTTATTTAAGCAAGCTTATTTTATTTGTTCAAGCTTATTTGTATATTGGTGTGGTACACATGTGGCTGGTAATAATGGTGTGGTCATTATGCTAGTTTATGTTGCATAAAGCCAAAGTTTGCCAAATTTCCCATGAGAACTATTTAGCGGGCCAGATAAAACAACTTCACTCTGGCACTATGATTTGAAACCCGGTGTATGATTGTTACTCTGGGTCTCCTGTTCAGTCTGTAAATATATATTGCCAAATGTTTATAATGTTTTACAACCCAACTACATTTTTAATAGGATTATTTTTATAAACAGCATAACAAAGCGATGTAAATTCTCACCTAATGGTCTTCCATGTTAACTTTCCAAACGTTAGTGACCTAACATTGTGATCATCTATCACAGATCAAATGAATTGTGACATTGTGAATTAGTGACATCATTGTGATCATCTATCACAGATCAAATGAATTTGCCATTTAAGTTAAATACCTTAAGCATGGCTCATGTTTGGGGACTCCTCAAGGTATGAAGAGTGGGATCAGCAGACTTCATCAGGCTCAGTAACTCTTACTGGATTCATCTTCCTTCCAGTTCCTGGGTCTCTTCCTCTTCATTCACTGATGTCTCCCTTCAAAGTGGGAGTTCCCCAGGGCTCTCTGCACTTCCTTACTGAAACGAGAGGGCTGAAAAAGAAATTTCCATTTCCCCTGAGTTATTTGCACAGCAGTATCCCCAGGAAAGATCAAATTTGAGTATTTTAAGTTGAAAAGGAAACAGATATGGGGGGGGAGTGGGTGTTGGAAAATGGATAAAGAGAAAGGAAAAAAAAATAAGGCAGTAAAAGAAAAAAGGTGTGAGAGGAGTGAGTAGACAGGAGAAAAGAGCAGGGACAGATAAGGAAGAAGAAGGAGCAGATGAGTGAGGGAGGAAGAAGCAAAGTCTGTCTACAACCATGTGTTCCTAGTAGAATGGATTTGACTTCTATTTCTTTGTTTATTTTTATGAGACTCTGACAAGGAGATCCTGAGTGGGTTTTCTGTCCTTGTCTTGTGAACCTAGTGATGCAGGGGATGGTAAAAGAGGAGGCTGTGGGGTAGAGAGCAGCAGGGAAAGGCGAGGAGACCATTGGAAACACTGAAGTTCAGATTCTCACGATCGGAATGGTTCGAGTTGGAAAGGACATCACAGGCCACTTTGCTTGGCATCTCTCCAGTGTGCGGGTCTAGTCTCCTAGCAGGGGCATCCAGTCTTTGCTTGCACCTGGCCAGTGGCAGGGGGCTCACCTCCCCTGAGGGAACTTGTGTCATTATTCACAGTGTCACTAGGACTTCTTTGTGTAACTGAAAGCTTCCCATTGGCCCTATTTGCCCCAATCCTTGGAGCAAAGCAGAGCAGGTCTAATCATTTCATCCACCCGCAGGCCCTTTGAATATTACAAAACAGATATCATGGTGTCCTCAGCCCTTCTCCAGGCTAAATCTTATCACCTAGTGATATTGGGTGGTGGGGGGCACCTATAGGGTCACCATTCCCACCTCTCAATAAGTTTCTACCTCAGGTCCAGATCCTAATTTCTTGAGTGGATTATTTTGATATTTTTTGTGGTGGTGTCATAAATTTATTATTCCTAATATGATTAGTGTTAAGTAGTCAAGATTGGAAAGATCTCAACAGTCCTTAGATAGTAGACAAGATAGAGGCATAGGGCAAGGTTTAAGACTTACTTTAGAGGAGATGGTCATTTATATATGGGTTTTACTGAGATGTCTCTTTAATTGAAAACTACAGAAATAGAAAAAATTCATGGAAATTAACTGTGATATGTCATCAGCCACTGGTATCATTAGAGAATGTAGGAAAATATTTAAAGAAATATTGGGCAACTGCTCCACCATCCCCTGTCTGGTACAGCTTTCCTTGAAAGTATATACTATTTAATAATACAACCATAATGATTCATGGAATATGTGTTTTCCACTCCTGAGGTGTGTCCATCAGTTAGTTTAAGCCATTCATAGCTGGGCATCCTCATCTTGCTGTCATTTTGATACCAAACCAAATTTCAAATATCTGAGGAATGAAGGGGAAAGCCCTAACCTTGATGCTGGCCCTCCAGCTGGCACCTCCCCAGTCTTGGAGCAGCATGGAGAAAATTTGGCCCCTCTTTTTTCCACTGAGGGTTTGGTTTTTTTTTCCAAATCTGACTTGGGAAGCAGCCATTACAATGAATGTGCTTTTTCCTTTTACGTGTTGCAGCAAAATGGTCCATAGAGTTCTGAAGGAAATGGTTGCTCATAATTATGACCGCTTCTCCAAGAGTGGATCCTCTTCTGCCTATACTGGCTACATAGAACGTACGTAACCCAGAAAGGGGTTCTCCCTCTCTGCCCTTCTGCAAGTTGGTATTGTGGGAACTGTTACTAAACTACAAGAGTTGTTTTGTTTTGTTTTGTCATTAGGTACTCCCCATTCAGCATCTACTTACAGCCTTGACATTCTTTACTCTGGTTCTGGCATTCTAAGGAGAAGTAACCTGAACATCTTTCAGTACGTTGGGAAGGCTCATCTTCACAGTAGCCAGGTAACTCATTTTCCATTAATTTTGCTTCATAAATATATAAGAAATTAGTCTGAAGTAAAATAAAAAAAACATACTGATGGTAACACCACAAAATGCATAAGTTAATGGTGGCTTCTGTTTTAAGTTGCTCACAATTCCATCATTTGCAGGAAGCTATATGGTTTATGATGCCAGAGAAAGTTTCAAGCATGAACTTGAAACCTAAGTAATTTGATTTACTAGACTCGTTAAACATCCATTCGTCATTTCAAAGGCAAACATATTCACAAAGTTGAAACTGTGCTAATATTTTTCAGATATGTTTAAAAAATATTTTATTTTTATTCATAGATATATCCGTTAAAGCTCCACTTATCTAACTCTGGAATATATTTTCCTTCTCCGGTTGTTTCTTAATTTTTTTTAACGTTTATTTATTTTTGGGAGAGAGAGAGAGAAAGAGAGAGAGAGAGACATAGAGCACAAGTGGGGGAGGGGCAGAGAGAGAGAGAGAGAGGGAGACAGAGTCTGAAGCAGGCCGCAGGCCCTGAGCTGTCAGCACAAAGCCCGGCGCAGGGCTTGGACTCACTAGCTGTGAGATCTTGACCTGAGCCACCCAGGCGCCTCCCTTCTCTTCCCTTCTCTGGTTGTGTCTAAGAACAGATTGATTCCCCATAAGAACTTTGACTCTCTAAAGAGCCCATCTATATTTTTCAGTACCATTAGGAGAGAAAAGAATAAAGTATAGGCATGTGATGACTGACTGAATTCCATCTCTTTAGTCTTATACAAAATTTGGTTATAATCTATAAAGTCTTCCTAATTATGAAATATACTTCTTTTTATGCATATCAAATTATAGCCTTCTAAATAAGCTCATTTAAGTTTTAAAAATGGTCCAGTCCTACACAAACTTGAGTTCTTATCAATATTATATTATACACCCTTTGGTAGGACGCTAGTCAGAATACCTCTATCCTGAGGAATGTCCTTCTATCCTGAGGAATTGCCATCTGTTTTCTGATATGCGTTCTGAAATGCCAAGCACCCACTGGGTATGGGGCTGGTACAGAGGACGGAGAATATGTAAGATTCCTATGCATGGTGGAGATCTTGATGTGAGCCTCCATCATCTTTTCTTTCAGCTAGAGAGAAAAGTTTGATAGGAAGGGTGTGAGTCATGCCTTGGAGTGTTCCATGTCCTCTTGTAGCAATAGCCTCAAGGCAATTGTCCCAGCATTTCTCCATCTCCTTCTTGGGGCTCTGCCAGACAGCTGATCCATTATGTATGACAGTCCTGGAGGGATTAAGAGTCTCAAGGATGACACCAAAAAAAGGAAAGTTCATGGCATTGGCAGTCACACAGAAAGGGTTTGAGTTCTGCCTCTGCCATTTGAATTTTTTGTTTTTAGTTTTTGCCTCTACAAAATGGATCAATGGGTGTGGGAACTAAAGGAAGAAAATGAATTCACCTTATGTTCAGGCACAGAGGTGTGGTTTGTTTTGTTTGTTTTCTTTTGTTTTGTTTTTGTTTGCCTAGCTGCTGCAGATACCTCAGGTTTTGGAAAGTTCTAGCAATAGCCCAGGAGCCTCACCGTCACTTACGGAATAGGCAAGGAGCTTACGTCATGAATGTGATCTGCATTTCCCCTAGGTAGTCATCGAAGCCCAAGGCCTGGAGGCCTTGATTGCGGCCACTCCCGACGAGGGGGAGGAGAACCTCGACTCCTACGCAGGCATGTCAGCCATCCTCTTTGATGTTCAGCTCAGACCTGTCACTTTTTTCAACGGATACAGTGATTTGATGTCCAAAATGTTGTCGGCATCTGGTGACCCTATCAGTGTGGTGAAGGGACTTATTCTGTTGATAGATCATTCCCAGGTAATCCATTCATTCTGCAAATATTTATTGAATCCCTAGCGTGTTCTAGGCACATTTTAAATGTGCTCAATGCTTGGAGAACACAAGACAAAGTTGCACCCATCTAGGAATTCACATTCTAAGCACCCACCCTAGTGGTATTGCCGCCCGCCCTTCATCCTTTTCCCCTTTGTTACAGGTAAGCAGGGTTTTCTCTCAACTTCATTAGCCCATGAAGACATCTCACTGTTGAGGCAAAAGAGGATATAGTCAATATAATATGAGTATAATAATGCCACATATATCTCAATAAAACTGAAAGAAAAAAAAGACAATACTGATGCTGACAGAAACAAAGAAATTAATGGAGAAAATAACCAAGGCTCTTTTTGTTGTTAATCAAAACTGTGTCATATGGCTATCTCTAGCTTCAAGGAAAACTGGTAAATGTAGTTTTTCAATGGGTGCATTGTCACTCGGAACAAATGAAGAGAAGGACAGTGAACAGGATCTGTCATATCCCTTAATCCTCAAGGTCACATATGAAAAAACAAGTCTCAAATTATATCACAATTTTACATTGCGCATACCCATTGTAGTATTGATTCTGGCGAGATGAATTCTTAATGAATCTATGAAGAAGGCGTAAGAGTGCTGAGTAAGTGGTCCACATTTTAAGACACAGGAATAATTACGGTTCAACACCATCTGTGTGTATTCAACTACCTTTCAACAGTCTGATGGTCAGAATTGGGGTGTGAAACCTGATAAAAACAGTAATCTAGATCAGGCTCAGCAGACAGTTTATGTAAGAGGCAGAAAGCAAATATTTTAGGCTTTGTGGGACATATGGTCTCTGTTGCAACTACTCAACTCTGCCACTAGAGTGGAAACAGCCATCAGCAATATATTAACAAGTGAATGTGCTCCAACAAAATTTTATTTACAAAAACAGCAAGTGGGCCAGATTTGCCTGCAGGCCATAGTTTGCCAACTCCTGGTCTAGATTATCTTTTAAAGTTCTTCTGTTCATTAAGAGAGGGCACCTAAGGCGTATTCTAAGGCAAGATCATCCTGTAGCTATTAAACGTAACCCAATGTCTGAATTTCAGATTGGAGTATTTGGCAGATCAAGGGTAACCATACAAATAGGCTCTTTGAGGCTCCCTGGCTCTGCAGAGCACTCCAGTAATGCCATCCCAGCTTCAGAGGCACATACCACTCTAGGTCAAGTGCTGACATTGAAGGAAATTTTGGCAGTGGATAGCCTGTCACAGCCACCAGGGCAGATGGAATTACTCTGTGCTTACTCTTGCTCTCTCTTTTCGTCTAATTGGATTACTCTTCAGAGAAGGCTGTCTGATAAAGTCAGCTTAATAGAGAGATCCTCTTTAGCCAGCAAAGACCATATTTTCCTGAATGGATGCAATGGTACATGTTGTCAAAATATTAGTGTTTGAACCGTAAGAAACACCTTTGGGGCCAAAGGTGCAAGATCAAAGGAGTCACACTAGCTACAAATGCAAAGCTTTAGTATCTTGTTCCTATAGTTCATAGACAATAATTTAAATAAATATGCATCCTGGGTCAAATAAGGACATAAACCTATGATCTTTTTTCACAATATTTCTCAGAAGATGCTTTCTTGCACACCAGGAGACAAAAGAGAGATGATTTTGTGATAACCATGTGTGGTAATAGAAAAGTATCCTCCCTAGAGACAGTCTGGGTTTTATTCTGTCTCCACATGTGCCACCAAGCCTGAATCTCCTTTTTAATCTTCAAGATATAATGCCTACCATGGAAGATCAGTATGGGAATTAAGTGAGATACCAAATGTAGACCTTTGGGGACACGGTAGGTGCTCAAAACTGTTAGTTTCTCTTATTTTATACCCTCAAAAATTAGAACCACTGCACTATGTGGTTCAGTCCCTTTCCCAAAGAGAGAGTGGTTTGCTCTTCTATAGGGGTTAGTGCTCTGTCCTTCCACGGGGGCTCAGGAAAATTCCTCTGTGACTACAAATAAGAGTTCTTCCATGATCCCTTTGCATGAGAGAAATTGAATCTTCCAAGAAAGCCAAGGTACTCCCTAAAACCCAGACCACAATGGAAATGCTCTCTCCGCATAAAAGGCACATTGTCTAAAAGCTGTGAAATGTTCTTTTCCATGGCACTTGGTGTGCTTTGATATCTACTTAATGTATGGCCAGTGGGAAAGCTAAAGCCCACATCAAAGACCTTTTTTTGATTGAGTGGACTAACAAGATTATAGCTTTCAAATTGGGAAGAGATCAAAAGATCCTAAGAAATACTTTTAAGACAGGGCACACAGTAGGATTCATTTGGGAATAATCACAACCACTGTGCAACTGCAGAACTCTGATATCTGATATTCTGTAGTTCATAGGCATAGGTTAAAATTTGGGCATAATTTTCTGGCTTTCCTAGGATAATTTGTGTTCCTTCATATTAGTTATGATATACGAGACAACCTCGTATCATACTACAACCACATTTTATTCTAGACTAAATGTAGCTGTTAAGTATTCTTAGGGCTCTCCTAATGTGTCCTGAGCTCTGTGTCAAGAATCTCATGCTTTCATCCAAGTGTGTTTTAGACTGAAAGTAGCTTCATGCCACAGTGAGACTTTTTTGATATACCTGGTTGTAAATGAAGGCCTTTGACTGAGATTTCTTGCCATGTTTTTCGGAAAGGGGGAAGAATTCAAGGAGATCAATATGATCCTTTCTAGAAAGCGAAATCACGGCATTTATAGTTGGTGAAAGCATGGCTTCTTTGGTCTGAGTAGGGCAGTTACATAAGGAAGTTAGTCATGCTGGCAGTTACCGTGAATCTAAGATCTTTGGAGGGATATCAAAATTAAGGATATGGAGCCTTTTTTTCCAGAGCCATTATCATTTCCAACACTGTCTCCAGTCAATCTGATTGCAATCCAGCTGAAGAACTTTTAAGCCAACATCACTTCATTAATGTACTCAGAAAATGCAAGACTTAAATGTTGACAAACAACACAAAACAGTGGGCTTCAGACAACTGCAAAATTACTTAGGATGGACTACGTTTGTAAATGAGAAGTGTCCCTCTGGAATATGCTCTTAAGTTCATGTTGGACTTGTTTGTTAATTTGATGTCATTTCAAATGTCAAACAACAAGGTGTTAAGGCTTAGTTAGATTGCCTTGCCTTCCTTTCCCAGCTTTATCTAGGCAATTCCTGGAACTTGTATATTGCACCAGCAGTTTTTATTCTGCATTTACTTTGCCAGCATGACGCTGCAGCTGCCTATATTTGACACAGCACATAGCTAGAGAGGTGCTGAAGGACCACAAGAGATCATCCAGCCCAACTTCTTACCCCCACCCCAAAGCCACAGCTGGATTTCGGGTGACGATGCTTTCATTTTCCCCATTCTGGTAGTTCTCAAATTTATGTGCATCAGAATTACGAGAGCTTATTAAAACCCACATTGCTTGGCCCCATCCTCAGAGTTTCTAATTCAGTAGGTATGGCACTTGCATTTCTAACAAGTTCCCAGATGTTGTTCCTAAGGGGAGCACACTTAGAGAACCTTTGCCTCTCCCAAAGTGAGGCAACGATTGAAAAACATCACCCATCTCAATTGGCACTGCACTTCTCTAGTATTTTAATAGACTAAATACTTGAGCAAATCAACAGTCTACTTCTAGTGATCAAGATTAGAATAATGTGTTTCCAAGCCTAGAGAAAGACTCCAACATTAGCATAGCCCAAATGGTATTATGTATAGCAGGAGGTTGAACATGCCTTTGGAAAGGGGTAGGCTCAATTTGCTTATGATGATGACGATGATGATGATGATGATGATGATATATTTTTGCTTCTAGGAGCTTCAGTTGCAATCTGGACTAAAGGCCAATATGGATGTCCAGGGTGGCCTAGCTATTGACATTTCAGGTGCAATGGAGTTTAGCCTGTGGTATCGTGAGTCTAAAACCCGAGTGAAAACTCGGTAAGCATATGTATAATATTCTATGTAATGAACTGCAGAGATATGCTTTTGGAATTGTTTAGCTCTCTGATTTTTCAAAAATCTGTATTTTCTATTTGTAATGACTAAACCATAGAGCAGGAAGAAACCATGGGAACTCATTCTTTCTATAGCTTCTTATGAGCCAGTTAGTTATCTAATCAACTCAGCCAACAATTGTCACACTTTTAAAGACGTCCACATATAGCATGCCCCATGGATGGGAAGTTCATTTTCTCTTAGTATTCCACGTTAGTAGTTGACAATGCTCTCAGGAAATACTGTCTTGAAGCAAACATTTTAGTTTATCCCTCTCGTTAGGATTTTAAATGTTCCCTCCTTTGCTGTCTTCAGTGGAGAAAAATTAAAAAGATGATCACTTGTGTGCAGAATCTATGTCTTAAATGGTAGGAGTCCTTAAGTTTTTCATTAGCATTCATTTTTCTAAACAAAATGTCCTCAGCTCCTTTTGTTTTTCTAATATAGGTGTCAAATCAAATGAAAGTATTGTATTTTGAGTAAAAGACGATAAATCTGAACCAGTGTGATAATCAAAAGAATGATTCTGTTTGTTGTAAAATCAAAGTAAAGAATATGGAAGTGCAATTGATTTTTACCTTTTTTGATATTTATTTATATTTTTAAGTTTATTTATTTTGAGAGAGACAGAGACAGCACAAGTGGGGAGAGAGGCAGAGAGAGAGGGAGACAGAGAATCCCAAGCAGGCTCCACGCTGCCAACACAGAGCCCAGCGCAGGGCTTGAACTCATGAAACTGCAAGATCGTGGCATAAGCTGAAACCTAGAGTCGAACACTTAACCTACTGAGCCACCCCGGCGCCCCCCTTTTTGATATTTATGAATATGGTGGTGCAGAAGTGAGATAGGAGTGATAAAATTAAATTTTTGATTTATGTTAAACTATGGCTAAAGGAATTGAGAAAAATCAAAAGGCAGCACATTTAATGTGAAAGGTGACCCACAGTGTTACTAAAAGGAACAGAAGAATGAGAAATAGAACGGGCCATCAGAGGGATCAGCAGTATAATTTAGGGCTTCCCAGTGAATTGGTCTTCTTTCTCCTTTTTCTGAAGTATTTTCTAGATAGAAGTTTCCCCAAATTTGACTGAATTGAATTCTTTGCAGAAACAAATCAACAACAGCAACACCAAAAATTATCTGGATTTTTAAAAAGAACACAGTATCCCTAAGAATTTACCAGTATCCACATTGTAGCCAATCTATTTTCAATTTTTCATTTGTTCATTTAAAAAATATCTCTTAAGCCTCTGTTGAGTGTAAGATATTAGAAGGTATGATAAGGGATTCAGGGATTTAAATGATACCACCTCTGACCTACTTTTACACTGACAACAACAGCAGCAGGGACTTTAATTTGCACAGCAAACCTTGATAGTATCCTTCTATCAAAATAGCAGGAGCATAAACTCAGATTTAATTGTGGAGTAATTTCCACAATTTCATTTAAAGTCTACAATTAAATTAGAGTGATCCTAGAGGTAAGCCTTCTGCTTCTTCATCATCATCCAAGCCATGTTCCCCAGTCAACCCAATCTGCCTACTCAGTTCTTAAAGCGATTACTGGAGCACCCACCATATTTGTCCTTCCTAGGGCACGCCTGTACGTGCCCCACTCTAGGAATCGTTTTTTGTGACACAATATTTTTTTCAAATATCTTGGCAACCATAGATATAGAGACCCTTTGGAGACAGTAAACAAATGGAATTGAAATAGCTACACAGAAGCCCACAGAGAGATAGTTACCAAGAGCATTGTTACGAATGTCAACTGTCTTTGTGAGTTTAGACTGCTTTAAGCTAGCTCAGGTGTTTCTGACTTCCTGAGAGAATCACATTCCAAGCATGTTTTCACTCTGGCTCTTGGTATGCCCATAGCAAACAGTAGTACCTGATAGACACTTCATCCCCAGATCTAGAACTGAAGTCTGTGGGAGGGCTCAGGGGAAGGGCAGAACTTCACTGCCTAATCCCTGAAACTAGCCAGGCCCTGATTACCAGCAGAACTCTGACCACATTTAGGTCACACGTTAGTGAGTTCAGACCCTATGAAATTATAGCTGTTGGTCCAAATCAGTTAAATGTGATATTAATGGTGTTTGTTTGTTTGTTTGTTTGTTTTACCTAAATCTTTAGGGTGGCTCTGGCAATAACTGGCAGCATCACTGTAGACTCCTCTTTTGTGAAAACTGGCCTGGAGATCAGCACAGAAACAGAAACAGGCCTGGAATTTATCTCCACGGTGCAGTTTTCTCAGTACCCGTTCTTAGTTTGCATGCAGATGGACAAGGATGGAGCTCCACTTAGGTAAGAGGCAGCGCTCGTGGAATGTTCTCGGGCAGTCCGCATTTGGCCAGGAACTTAACAGCCAGTTTTGAGCATTTAGTTTCAGAAATTACAAGTAAATGATAAAAATACAGTGAAACATAAATTTCCTTTACATACGTAAGAGAATAATTGATAAAGCTTTAAAAAAAAAAAAAAGTCCGTTTCTAGGATACCAAGAAACTATAAGGACCAGTTCATTTGATTCTGGAGATAATATCGTATTCTAGTCCAGAAATAATTTATCAAGGTAACAAAAGGATTTGATTCACCATAAGAGTTGCCACGTAGTTTCAGCAAAAATAGTGGATGTGTATTTACTGTCAGTTAACTTCACAACTGTTTCCTGGACAGAAAGTGCAAAACACAACAGCTGGCAATCATTTACCATGGGTTAAGAGCCCAAATTAATTCATAATTTTTAGGGAATTGTACAATAGCAACTTGACCTTGTTTAAGTTTTGGCTCAAGCTTGAGAGTTTGGGATTTTGAATTAAAAAAAAAATGCTTTCAGTAGAATTCTTAGTGTCTCAAATACTAAATATATGATTGTTCATGTAAGTTTCCTAGCACCTCTTCTACCCTATAGCATCTCATTTATACTGTGCCCTTTGACTCTTCTAATGGTCATTTGTAACAGTACTGCCACATGGAAGTAGAATGCTTTGGGTCTAGTTAGCGCTGACTCCTCTGTTAGTTGTAGAGGTCACCCTGACACATGTTATTAACCATGAAGGCACTTTGTATATTTAAAACAGCAAGCCACATCTTCTATCATCTCCTTCAGTAAGCAGGCCAGAGTTGAGCACCTTCTTTATTTTACTGAAATTTCATGACCCATATAAGGAATACATAAATGATGTCAGTACAAAGATGAGTGGGTTGTATTTTTACAGATAAAAGATAGTAGATTATAATCAGAATATTAAGCTATTGTTAACCCACACTAACTTATTTTTAGAATAAATCTCCACCAATGAATTAAAAAAAAAAAAAAAAAAAAACAACCTTCCTGTGGTTGAAATGCAGTGACCACCAACCCAGGCTCACGGCTAACTGGTTTGGTTCCACATTCCACTTGGCCCAGAGCTCAAGGAATGTTATGCCTGTCAGCATTCTCAGCCTAAATCCAGTTGGACTAGCTCCCAAGGTGGGGCTCCTGGAATGATGGGTGGGAGACATAGCAAGGTCTGCAGAGCTTAACGGCATCTCCAGAAAGCTGAGAAGAATTTGGACCTTCATTCTAGAAAAATGTGTGGCAGGGCTCCTATATTCCAGGAATCTACAGTTTGTCTATTGGTATAGAAAGACATGGGAAGAAAAAAATCACCCCATTCATGGGAACGGAAACTGGTAGTCTTTGGCACTCCCATCCTTTCTCAAATTGCCTTGAAACAGAAGCTTCAAGTCTACACTCAATAATTTGCCTCTGAGGAGTGTGGGGTAACTTGAATATGTGTATAATTTTGTTATTGTTGCTGTCGTCATGCAGGCAATTTGAGACCAAGTATGAAAGACTGTCCACAGGCAGAGGTTACGTCTCTCGGAGAAGAAAAGAAAGCCTCATAGCAGGATCTGAATTCCCTCTCCACCAAGAGAACTCGGAGATGTGCAAGGTGGTGTTTGCTCCTGAGCCAGCAAGTACTTCTAGCGGTTGGTTCTGAAACTGATTGGTGATGTTTCACTTGAATCTGTCTTCCCAGAAGGGATACCATGTGACATGCCTGTGTACTTGCTCTCTGAGAGCACAGTGTTTACATGTTTACCTGTATTTAACATTTTTGTAAAAAGCTATGAAAAGCCTCCAATGATTAAATGTGGGCCTATTCGGTATGCTCCCTATAGTGTCATTCTGAGCCAACATTCGTGACACTTCCGGTAACATTCCCAGTTTTCTTGTCCCTCCATCAAATCCCGTTTAGTGCGGTGGGAAGAGGCTGTCCTGAGAAGAAACGATTGTTTATAAAACACATGACAAAGCACGCATATGCTCGGGAGAACCCAATTTTGTTTTAACAATTTTTAATCAGTGTGTATAAAAACCTTGACAGGACCTTAAGCATGGCTCATTTCTACCAAATGTGTTGCCCAATCAGAAAGCTAAAACAAAAACAAACAAAACACCAGACCTTTTTCTTTTTTTCTTTTTTGAGGGAAAGTGGCAGGGAGGGGATATGACTTTCTAAAGACTTTTGTCACAGCTTCGAGAGTGAATATTTATCTCTTTTGTTGTTAGTTTTACTAAGTATTGAGGTAGAAGGCACACAGATTTAAAACATACATTATCTTTCTGCTGACCATAAAGTCAGACTGCTAGAAGAAAGCCATTTAGTTCTCTGACTTCTGCCCTGTAAAAATACTGGACTTAGCACATAAGAGTTGGAAATACTAATTTCAGACACCCCATTTGATTTTACTTGTGCTGTCTCTTTGAGACTGTCATGTGGTACAGTGTCCTTTATAAGGGACATCTTAATCTAGTCATTATTTTATCTTTCATTCAACTGTTTTGTGGTGAAAGTTCTAGTCTGTTTGAATACAATCTGTACAAAAACCAGAATGGCCAAAAGACTTTAACACTGCTTTTAGAAACTGATGGATTTGGACTTCTAAAATATGAGATCAAGAAAATATTGTCTTTATCTGTACAAATTGAAAGAGCCATGTTAAACATCTTTAAACATCTGTTAATAAAAACAGATATATGTGTTGATAGTGATGAACTCAAAACAGATAATAGTGCTCGTTTGCCCATTAAACACACACACACACACACACACACACACACACACACAATGGACGTTTAGCTAGCCCATCACTGGTTGTAAATTTTAAATGACGTGTGATGAAATAAACATATGGAAATCCTATTGAACTGTTTTTGTCTTCCATTACTTTGGACACCATATTTCTCTGTTTCTGCCACTTTCTGAGCGCAGACACATATGCAACTAAGCCTCTGCCACTCTATAGAGCAGAGCCCTTTGGAAAATGAGCCACTGAGAATAGTCACAGTCAGAACCTGTTGAAAACAAGCTCTAATTGCAGTTTTCATAAGGCTCAGGGCCAGCACTTTCATTGTTATGTTACTGAGAAGAGAAACAGGAATCAAAACCTGGAGCGGGGCGGGGGGGGGGGGCAGTGTATCACTGGTGGTGGCATTGGTCTTGGAAGGAGTACTCTGTAAAGATACTCATGCTACAGCAAAAGCAAATTGATCTAGAGCACTAAGTTAGATAAAGATGTCACAGACATCTCAGGAAGGAACCTCAGCCATGTGATGCTTAATGAACTACAATTGCTTCTGTAAAATGTAAAATAATAATTTACTCAAGAGTGATGACTGTGGTGTTCTGGACATTAGAGTTATAGGACTTCCCAACTGCTTATTTGCCGGGCCAAGTCAAACACTGCAGCCCATTTGGAGAATGGATAGTACTTAGCAACTCTAACTTGCTCCAAAGAAACAAGAAACCTGAAGCATAGAACAAACACTACCTCCTATCTGGATGAAAAGGTAGAAATTTAAGAGGGATGGAGTGATAGTCCACATTTTGGAATGATGTATTGGAGCCAGAAATGTAACCATAAGCCTCACTCGTAGTCTCTGACTTCACTGCTTCAAACACCAGTGTCCGTAGCTCTGTCCCCTGCAAAGATGTCTTCCTGGGAAGGTGCCATAGCTTCTTCCTGTATACCTTAGAAATTTAAGCTGACGGCTTTGCTTCCGTGAAGTGCTGCCATTCCGTATCTCATTAGAGTATTGCCCTCGACAGGTTGCTCCCTGCCTCTCTGAACCTGACCATCGTGAAAAATAATTTTAAAGCTAACACTTCTTCAGTGCTTAGCAGGTTATGTAGCAGGTATTGTAAGCATTGTATATATGTTAAATTATTTAATTGTCACAATAGCTATATTTAATAGGGAGCATTATTATTTCCATATTACAGATCAGCACTGTCCAATAGAAACAGAATGTGGGAGCGCCTGGGTGGCTCAGTTGGTTGAGCATCCTACTCTTGCTTTCAGCTCAGGTCATGATCCCGGGATGGTGGGATCCAGTCCCGCGTCGAGCTCCACGCTGAGTGTGGAACCTGCTTAAGATTCTCCCCCTCTTTATCTCTCTCCCCCTCTATCCCTCTCCTCCCACCTAAAATAAAATTTAAAAAAAGAAACATAATGTAAACCACATAAACAATTTTAAATTTCTAGTAGTGACTTAAAAAAAAATAAACAGAAACGAGTGAAATGAATTTTAATAATATATTTTAACCCAATATATGCAAAGTATTATGTCAACATGTAAGAAATATAAAAAATATTAATGGGATGTTTTGGGGGAGGAGGATTAGATCTTTGAAACGTGATATATAATTAGCATACACTGCACAGCACATCTCAGTTTGGATTAGCCACATTTCAAATGCTTAATAGCCGCATGTGGCTAGTTGTCACTGAATTGGAGAGTACAATTATAGATGGAGAAACTGGGACACAGAAGACATTTAACTTCTGCCACAGAAGACATTTTCTTGGCCAGAAGATGGTAAAACCAGGATTCAAATACAAGTGGTCTTTCCCAGAATCTGCTCTCTGAATTCACTATATTTTCCAGATCATTTTGGTTTTTAAAATTTGCTGCTTAAAGAAGACAGACAGCAGTTATGAAAATGACAAACATGGAACAGCAGCTACAAGGCTTTAAGCTGTATTACAAAGTTTTGAGTCTCAGTGCCCTTCTCTATGATTCTTGCGTCTTTTTCTCTGATATTACCAGAAGTTCTTGTCCACTCGTAGACCTCTATTTGTTTCTTTGCAAGTTTGCCTTTCTCCATGAAGAGTATTACAGTTTTAGCTCTAAATTTAGGTATTTGATCCATTTTGAGCTTATTTGTGTATATTGTGGGCAGTAGGGGGTCCAAATTTATTCCTTTGTATATGGATATCCAATTATCCCAGCAGCATTTGTTCGAAGATGATTCTTTCCCATTGAGTTGTTTTAGCACTCTTGCTTAAATTTGATTGACTATATATAATGGGTCATTTCTGGATTGTCAGTTTTATTCCATTAATCTACATACCTACCTTTCTGCCAGTACCACACTTGATTACTGTTGCTTTGTAGTATGCTATGAAATTGGGAAATGTGAGTTCATCTACTTTGTTCTTTTTCAACATTGTTTTGGCTATAGTGAGTTCCTTGCGTTTCCATATGGATTTTAGGATCAATTTGTCAATTTCTACAGAGCTAGCTAGGAATCTGATAGGGATTGTGTTGAACCTATGTATCAGTTTTAGGAATATTGTCATTTTAATGTTAAATCTCCTGATGCATAAACATGGGGCATCTTTCTACTTACTTCAATCTTTAATTTCTTTCAACATGTTTCATAATTTTCAGGGTATAAGTTTTGCACTTTTGTTAAATTTATTCCACATGTTTTATTATTTTTATGCTATTGTAAATGAAATTGTTTTCTTTCATTTTTGGATTGTTCATTGCAGGTGTACATAAATACAGTTGATTTTTGTACACTGATCATGAATCCTGCAACCTTGCTGAACTTACTAGTTCTTTTTTTAAAATTTTTTAATGTTTATTTAATTTTGAGAGAGAGAGAGAGAGAGTGAGAGAGAGAGAGCCCACGCAAGCAGGAGAGGGGCAGAGAGAGAGGGAGACACAGAATCCGAAGTAGGCTCCAGGCTCTGAGCTGTCAGCACAGAGCCCACACGGGGCTCGAACTCAGGAACCACAAGATCATGCATGACCTGAGCATGCATGAGTTGGACACTTAACTGACTGGGCCACCCAGGCACCGCTGAACTAACCCGTTCTAATATTTTTTGGTAGTTACTTAGGATTTTCTATGTAAAACATCATGCCATCTGTAAATAGAGATTGATTTACTTCTTCCTTTCCAATCTGAATTTCTTTAATTTCATTTTCTTGCCAGATCGTCCTGGCTAGAACCTCCAGGACAGTGCTGAATAGGAGTGGTGAGAGTGGTCATAGCCAAGATGACAGTGCTGGTGAAGATGATGTTGGGGAGTAATAGCAGTAACTCCCCTTCATGACCACAGAACATAAAAAGAAGGCTCAAATTAATTGGGAATGGCTCTAGTTCTAAGTAGTTATAGTTGAGAATTCATAAAGTCTTATTTGAAAGCTTAAACACTTAAATAATCCAAATGCCCTCCCTAATGAAATACAGGGATGGGGAAAGCAGAACGTGAAGTGTCTCTCCTGGCGTTAAGAATCTTAGAGATTTGGAAGCTTCACTTCTCTTTAATTGAAGCTTCACTGCTCTTCCTCATTTTGGTGGTTAACTGAAAGGCAGTGGGGGTGGCAGAGAGGGAGACAGGGAGGCCTGGTTTGGAATTCTAATTCCACTGCCTACTGCTTGAATGACATTGGGTATGTGACTCAATTGTCATCTCTAATATGGGTATGATAATCTACGTTTCACTGGGTTATTTTAAGTTGAGACAGGACATGTTAAAGTACAGTGCCAAGTATTCAGAGCATTTGATAAATGTCTTTTTTTACTATCATTAATGTTGTTTTTAATATTAGAGCTGTAGTGAACAAGTTCTTATTTATCAACAATCAGCTTTGATCTTATTTAATAGCAAAGAAGTTGGTTTGTTCTACCTTGCAACTAGTTGGAGAGCACAGTGGTTCTCTGTCAGGGCTTAGTGCAATGTGGTTTGGGTAGCTAAACCTCTTGTATGCAGCATCTGGGAAGTGGGAAGCAGGGCAGTATAGCAGTGAAGGCGATTTGGAGTAAGATACTCCAGCACATCTGAAATCTCACCTTGTCCACACACTTCTGCTTTATAAACCTCCAAGCTTCTCAGTTTCCTCATCTGTAAAATGAGCAGCCCCTCATAGGTCATTGTGAGGTTGAAATAAGGTAATGGGCCAGTGCCTGGCACATAGCATGCACTAAGTATTTGCTAATATTAACTTTTAATATGTGGTCCTATAGAACTCCTGAATTAAGCAACATTTTATATTCTGACTCATGGAGTGAATCTGTTTTCTGCATTTTCACTCGTGGGCATCATGGATTTTAGGAAGATCACCAGGTTTGCTTATTTGCTTATCGTGAAAACACTAGTTTCACATTATAAAAATCATTTGCATATTTTGTAACAACATGACTTTCACCCATTTCTCCACATTCCAGATTTCATTGATCCTTTCTTTACCAAATTGGTTTGCTTTTGGTCTCTGGGACTGTGATAATTACCAAGAGGAAAGAGTAAGTATTTTCATGAGGAAGCAAGGAATGAACCTAAAATCTAGACATAAAATAAGCGAGTTCCAGTAGAGTTTTGGGGTACAATAGTAAGGGGACTCCACATCATAAGTGAAATGGATAGCATTTTGAGAGGGAAGAAAACACCAGAAGAAGACTGCATCCCACCTCAGTTCTCATCCTTCTTCAGGACTGGAACAGAATGTCCTGCGTCTAATCTTCAACCAATTCTTACTCACCATCCCCCTCATTGTCAGATTCTCTTTCTTTGTCAGGGACCCTGTAGAAAGAGGGTCACTGTGTGAAACAGATGGCACATCCAAACTGGGTAAGTTCAGAAGAGCTCAGTAAATGTCATAAAGATATGAGCAGGTTAGAGGGAAGCCAACAAGAGATGGTGCATCCCGAGGCTCACAACCACAGGAAGCCTGAAAGGTCAAGGGAGAGAGTACTCATTGGAATATAGAGAACATAAACTATGTGGAGCTATGATGTTGAATTAAAGAGCACAAGCAGCCCTCACCACATCTTCTGGAGGGAGCCAGGGAAACAAACACCATACCTTGTTTTCTTTTCTCCCTCCAATCTCCTGTCTGTGGTACCCACTGGCTGATACCAACCAGAATCCAGAGGCAAGAATGCCTATTGATCCAGACTATCTATAAAGGTGGGAAGGGTAGATAGAGGTTTGGAAGGGAAAATGGAAAGCCCAAGCTTATATGAGTCTTTCCAATTTATCAACTGATTTAATCAGTCATCTTATACAACATGGTGTGTCTATTAGGAATAAGAAATGTACTAGGTTAAAAAAATTAAAATAAAATAGATTCCTTCACCTCAAGAAAAATCAGTGAAATGAGGTAAATCATACAGCTAAAAATAATTTTAGCACAATGGTATAAATGTTGTAAAAAAAAAATGGGCTCAAAATCCTAAGAGAGCATAAAAGAAAGAAAGATAAAGAAAACATCAAGGAGGTAAAATTCGAGCTAGTTCACCTGACTTCTTTACCTCTATCCCAGCTGCTGTCAACCAAAATTGGCCTCTTCCTTTGGCCTTGTATCAGATTCCTTTACAATCCATGATAACTACAACCCCAAAGTGAAGTATGTTCTGTGTACCTTCAGCTTGAGTGCACAGAAAACAATTCTCACTTTCAGAGAACTTACTATACAATTGCATTTTCTACTTTATGAGAGTATAAAAGAATATAAAAATTTAGATCAATAAAAAGCCCATCATTGGTGGTACATTAGTTCACCATTTACCTACCACCATGGGATTACAGTTAATCTAGAATGAATTTGTAATCATTTGCTACCCTCCTATTAATAAAAGTTTAATTTATTCACAGTTGACTTGGAACATCACATAAACCTGTAAGCTATTTTTATCCTTCTATTTTTACTAGAAAGATTCCTGCCATAATCTTCTAGGATTACATGTAAAAGTTTGTTCTCTGTTGACCATGTGTTTGTCTTCTTTGGAAAAATGTCTACTCAGGTCCTCTGTCCATTTTTAAATTGGATAATTTGGGGTTCTTTTAGTGTTGAGTTGTATAAGCTCTTTATATATTTTGGATATTAACTCCTTAGTGGATATGTCATTTCCAAATATCTTCTCCCATTCAGTAGGTTACCTTGTCATTTTGTTGACTGTTTCCTTCACTGCTCAAATGAATAGATGCTTAACAACCCTAATCATCAGGGAAATACAAGTCAAATCCACAATGAGATATCACTTTACACCTGTCAGAATGGCTTGAATAAAAAAGACAAGACATAACAAGTGTTGGTGAGGATGTGGAGAAAAAAGAACCCTGTGCACTGTTGGTGAGAATGCAAATTGGCACAGCCACTGGGGAAAACAGTATGGAAGTTCCTCAAAAAATTAAAAATAGAATTACCATATGATCCAGTAATTCCACTACTGAGAATCTCCCCAAAGAAAATGAAAACACTAATGTGAAAAGATACACGCACCTCTATGTTTATTGTGGCATTAGTTACAATAGCCAAGCTATGGAAGTAACCCAAGTATCCATGGATAGATGAATGGATAAAGGAGATGTGGTATATACATACAATGGACTATTACTGAGGCATAAAAAAGAATGAGATCTTGCCATTTGCAACCACATGGATGGACCTAGAGAGTATAATGCTAAACAAAATAAGTCAGAGAAAGACAAATACCATGTGATTTCACTCATATGTGGAATTTAAGAAACCAAATAAATGAACAAATAAAGAAAAAAAGAGACAAACGAAAAAACAGACTTT
This sequence comes from Panthera onca, assembly GCF_046562875.1. NCBI lineage: Eukaryota > Metazoa > Chordata > Mammalia > Carnivora > Felidae > Panthera > Panthera onca. The sequence continues at coordinate 83,068,774 of NC_138342.1, forward strand.
AAATACAGAGAACAAACTGGTGGTTACCAGAGGGGTGGTGAGTGTGGAGGATGGATGAAATTGGCAAAGGGGATTAGGAGTTCACTTATCGTAATGAGCATTGAGTAATGTGTAGAATTGTTAAATCAATATATTGTACACCTGAAGCTAATATGACACTGTATGTTATCTATACTGCAATAAAAAATCTTGGACATATTCTCTCCAGAATAGGTTTTAGGTTTAAATACCTGATTCCTGGCAGTAACTCTTTGGCATTGGCCATAGCAACTTCTTTCTAGATATGTTTCCTGAGGCAAGGGAAACAAAAACAAAAATAAATATTGAGACTACTCAAAAGAAAAAGCTTCTGCACAGCGAAGGAAACAATCAACAAAACTAAAAGGCAACCTATGGAATGGGAGAAGATATTTTCAAATGACACATCTGATAAAGGGTTAGTATCCAAAATATATTTAAAAAAATTAATAAAACTCAATACCCAAAAAATGAATAATCCAATGAAAAATAGGCAAAAGACATGAATGGACATTTTTCCAAAGAAGACACACAGATGGACAACAGACACATCAAAAGATGCTCAACATCACTTATTATCATGGATATGCAAATCAAAACTACAATGATATATATATATATATATATCTCCTTATATATATATCCCTATATATATATCCCTATGTATATATATATCCCTATATATATGTATATATATGTATATGTATATATATGTATATATATATAGGGATATATATATATATATATATATATATATAGGGATATATATAGATATATATAGGGATATATATAGATATATATATATATATATATATATCACCTCACACCTGTCAGAATGGCTAAAATCAACAACACAAGAAATAACAGGTGTTGGTGAGGAGGTGTAGTAGGGGGAACCCTCTTGCACTGTTAGTGGGAATGCAGACTGGTGCAGCCACTCTGGAAAAGAGTGTGGAGTTTTCTCAAAAAGTTAGAAATAGAACTACCCTATGATCCAGCAATCACACTACTACTTATTTACCCAAAGAACACAAAAATATTAATTCAAAGGGATAGATGCACCCTGATGCTTATAGCAGTATTATCTACAATAACCAAATTATGGAAACAGCCCAAGTGTCTATTGATTGATGAATGGATAAAGAAGTGGTATGTATCTATATAATGGAATATTACTCAGCCATAAAAAAGAATAAAATCTTGCCATTTGCAATGACATGTATGGAGCTAGAGAGTATTATGCTAAGCAAAATAAGTCAGAAAGGAAAATATCATATGATTTCAGTCATATGGAATTTAAGAAAGAAAACAAATGAAAGGGGGGAAAGAGAAAGAGAGAGAACCAAACCAAGAAACAGATTCTTAACTATAAAGAACAAAATGATGATTACCAGAAAGGAATGGAGGTGGGGGGAAGGAGTTAAATAAGTGATGAGGATTAAGGAGTGCACTTGTACTACACCTGCACTTGTGATGAGCACCAGGTGTTGTATAAAAGTGTTGAATTACTGTATTGTACACCTGAAATTAACAGTACACTGTATGTTAACCACCGGGAATTTAAATAAAAACTTAAAAAAATCACCTGATTCCTTTTGTTACCAAAAGTGAGTCACTTCCATTCTGTTTTAGGTTTCCTATCCTCACTTTTTAAAAATGTTTTTATTTAATTTTCACAGAGAGAGAGAGAGAGAGAGAGACAGAGAGACAGAGAGAGAGAGAGAGCAGGGGAAGGTCAGAGAGAGAGGGGGAGACACAGAATGTGAAGCAGGCTCCAGGCTCTGAGCTGTCAGCACAGAGCCTGACGTGGGGCTCCAACTCATGAACCATGAGATCACGACCTGAGCCAAAGTTGGACACTCAACTGACTGAGCCACCCAGGCGCCCCTCCCCACTTTTTTTTGTTTTTAAATATGTCTTCCACTCAGTTTTCCTGAAGATAAACCATGTAACCACAGTCATGAAGTAAGATGTGCGAGATGAATCTTTCAAATTATTGAGCTATAAAGAGATGCTTAGCAGTGATGTTCTAAAGTATTTCTCAGGAAAGAAGACATTAGCTCTTTAATGAAATCCCAGAGGGCCATGCTGAATACAAAGCATTTATTGGGAGTAGACAATTTCTAAAAATTAACCAATTTACACCTAACCAAAGTCTCCCTTTCTCCCTTTATTACTTATCAAACATTTTAGGTTAGGTGAACTTGTTAGGTGTTATACACGGTTCTAGGCACTTCACAGGTATCCAATTATTTCATTCTTATACCAACCCTATAAGGTAGGAACTATTATTATATACCTTTGGTATATGGAGCACGGAGAGATACAGCGACTTGTCCAAGATCTTCACAGATGGTGAAGAGCGGAGCCAGGATTTAGCCTAGGGAAGCCTCCTTCTAGAGTTCAAGCATGTACCTACTGTACTCTGCTACCTAACCAGGGTCCAGTCTGAGTCCCTAAGCCTGGAAATCCATTCACTCTCCACACTTAGGTTCAACATTTCATTGGGGCCTCATAGGCACTGCTCTTCTTGAACAACACACTTCCTTTTCCTTCAGCATGCACGCCCTGAGCACCTCAACATTCAACTGTTTCAGTTCCTCTGCTCTCATCTTGCTCCTAGAGAAGGAGGAAGACACTTCATATCATAGTAAGACCATTGATCTCTCCTAACATTTGTAAATTAGGGTGGGGGGGTAGGAGCTGGGAGGGAGGGTGAGAAAGTAAGTCTGTGGTTTCAGCAAATCATTAGGAGCCTCTCACCCTTCCGTCTTTAGGATAATTAAAAAAAATTTTTTTTAACGTTTATTTATTATTGAGACAGAGAGAGACAGAGCATTAGCATGGGAGGGGCAGAGAGAGAGGGAAACAGAATCTGAAGCAGGCTCCAGGCTCTGAGCTGTCAGCACAGAGACCGATGCAGGGCTGAAACTCACAAACTGTGAGATCATGACCTGAGCCAAAATTGGGCGCTTAACCAACTGAGCCACCCAGGCGCCCCTAGGATAATTTTATTTATTTATTTATTTATTTACTTATTTATTTATTTATTATTTATTAATTTAACGTTTATTTATTTATGAGAGAGAGAGAGAGATTGCGAGCAGGGGAGGGGCAGAGAGGGAGACACAGAATCCGAAGCAGGCTCCAGGCTCTGAGCTGTCAGCACAGAGGCTGACTCAGGGCTCCAACTCACAAACCTGTGAGATCATGACCTGAGCTGAAGTCAGACACTTAACCGACTGAGCCACCCAGGCGCCCCTAGAATAATTTTAAACAAGTACTCAAATATGAAGTTTGTAGATGGTGAGTTTGCATGTTAGGGGGTGGGTGTGCAGAACTGGGATAAAGGAGGTAGGGAGACATCTCAAAATCCCATGTGTCTCAAGTTTTAAGAATGTTCATGTCCTTTTCATTCAGTAATTCCACTTAGAGGCCTTTTCTCAAGGAAATAATCAGAGATGCTTGAAAAGATTTGTGTTCAAAGATGTTCACTGAAGTATCATTTTCACAGCCCAAAGCTATTAAAAACCAAGTACTTAAAATATGAGATTGATTAAACAAATTATAATGCCATCTGAGGAAATAAGATACAGCTGTTAAAAATTATTCCTCTAAGGATATGGGAAGATAAGGAGGTTGGTTTCGAGGTGCCTGGGTGGCTCAGTCAGTCAAGCAACTGACTGTTGATTTCGGCTCAGGTCATGATCTCATGGTTCATGAATTTGAGCCCTGCATTGGAGTCTGCACTGATGGTGTGGAGCCTCCTTGGGATTCTCTGTCTCCCTCTCTCTCCCTTTCTCCCACTCATGCTCTCTCTCTCTCACTCTCTCTCTCTCAAAAATAAACATTTTTTTAAAAAGGAGGTAGGTTTATAATTTTATGAAGCAAAAAAATAGACTATAAAAAAGCATATAAAGTATCAAATATACTTACAAGTATTTATTCCTAGAAAGCAGTTTATGTAGTGGGTAACTCTGGGTGATGACAAATTTTCTCAACTCTTCAGTTTCTAGAATATCCTAACATTCTCTCAATTTCCTTCAAAGAACATGCATTATTATGCTAAGTAGAACATGTCCAAATAAACAGCTTGAGTATTTTTAAGCAACCTCTACAGCAGTGAATTTGAATTTTTCAGAAGCAGAAGTGCTGTAATGGAGAGGCATAGCATAGTAGTTAATATTTCTTGAATGCTAACCTCAGGCTAGAGGTAATATAGAGTATCTCTGTATAATTCTCACTTTATAATAATAGGTACAACATAATGTTATTTCACAATATTGTATTTCTAGTGTGTGTCCATACACATATGTATATAATAAAACCTGTTCTTATTCTGTATCCAGTGTACTGAAGTACATTAGCATTCAGAGAAGATTACAGTTGATGACAATCTGTTGATGAAGGTTGTAACTTCAAGGGGCAAAAGAAATCGTAGTTTTGGCTCTTTGACTGTCTTTTCACACCACTTCTGTGGGATAAACTTCCTGTCAAAGGGCTCTGGGTGTGTTGCTTCTCCTCGTATATACCCTTTTTAGTACCGGTCTACAATTGCCCTTCAGTAGCTCCCTGCTCCCTGCACAACTACATAGCTCTTCATTTTTGTTCTCTTGCTGCTGCTCTGGTTTTCCTGGTTCTCTTCTCACTTCCCCCTCTGTTCCCCGCCTGCCCCATGCTGGGTCGTTGGCTTGGATATCTTCTTTGTGGCTCTTAGCCAGGTTCCTCTTTCATTCTCCATGCCTTTGACAAGGCTTAGACCAGATAGCTTCACCAGCATATCAGGCATTCTCACCATATTTAAGGGCTTCCTGAAATCTGAACCTCTTCATGAATTAGAGCACCTGGCATATAGTAGGCATTCATTCATTCCCAAAGGATATTGAGTCCCTCCACACTGGAAACTCAACAGAGATTTCTGCTCTGTGAGACTCCAACATATACCCAACACACACACACAAAGCGTGCCCACTAAACCTTGTACAGGCTGCTGTCATTCTAAATATTTTCTAGAATAATTCTAGAATCTAGAATTTTCTAGAATCTGAGCCTACACTAACCTGAAAACTGACTTTAGAATTCCTTTTTTTTTTTAAAAAAAATACCTGTTTAAAAACACACCTTAATCAGCATACTGGCTTTAAAACATGTCCCCAAATTATTTGATACTCTTCCTGTTGAGAGATGGGATCTGTGTTCTAGCCTATTGAATCAGGATTCTGTGTTTGCTTGTCAAATAGAGTGTGATGAAAGTGGATGCTATGTCACTGCATGAATTGAGGCCTTGGGAACTGGTAGTATCTGCTACTGTCTGTTGGGATACTCATTGTTGGAAGTCAGCCACCATGTTTTGAGGAAGCCCAAGCAGCCCATGGAGAAGCCCAGGTGAAGAGAAACTGAGGCCCTGCTGAATGCCTGGCCAATAACATCAGCTTTCCAGTCATATCAGTAAACCATTATGGAAGTAGATTCTCTGGTCCCTAGTTGAGCGGCTGTGTAAAACACAGCCAAGCCTCCCATGCTGAACCCTGCCCAAATTACAGATTCACGAGCTAAGCAAATGGTTTTTGTGGTTTTTAAGCCCCTGTTTGATGGTGGATTGTCACTTAGCAATACAAAGCTAGAGCAATGCATGTACTTGGTTATGAAGATGGGTCTTCTGCAGATATTATAGTGGGTCTGCATTAGTGGGGCTTCATTAGGTGGCCAAATTGCTCTGTGTAAGAAATAATAGGATGTTAGAGGATTCTAAGCCAGAAAATAAGGAGCAGAGGAAGCAGAGGATGAAGGAGGGAGAGGGATGTCATAATAGGGAGAGTGGCTGAAGTAAAAGTGAACTCAACAACCAGTGAAATCATCTAACACCAGAGACACCAGAGAATGGTGATATCATTCTCCATGGGAATGGGGATATCATTGGTTCGGATTTAAGGTGTTTGCTGATGCAGCTGGCTGCCATGCAATGGGAGCACCTACTAATCTCCAACCCATGCTCCCTAAACCTTCCTCCAAATCCTGCCTTACATATAGTTTTGAGTCTGGAATGCCCAGGATTTGATGGGTGTACTGCCTTAAACTCCATGGGGGCAATGCAGTGTTGAGTAACACCGTGAACACTTGACTCAAAATGGAGAATGGAATTTGAGAATTCACTGGAAACAAGAGCTGGAATCTACAGGTGCCTCAGGAAAACATAAGGCTTGTAACTGTCCTCAACTCTTTCTTGCCCCATTACCCCCAACCCCTGGACATATGTGAGGGATCCTGGACATCTCTCTTTGTGGAATGTGGGCTCAAATATTTTGGGGGCTTTGATCAACTCCAGTTGACTAGTGGTTGCCTTAAAGAACTTGTTACAGCATTGATCCTCACTGTGAGCTGAGTCTCCAAAATGTGTGCCTCTAATATTTATGCTTTGAAGGGGACAAGCACAATTTCCTGGGCCTCCATGTGTGCCCTCAGGGACACTTGTCTAGGTTGCTCTTGGGCGTCACCAGAGCATCACATACCTTGGCAGGTGCTCCTCACAATGCTACTTAATGACACAGTTAGATATCTTCAGTTGGTCAGGTGAAATACTCTGGTACAGGGAAAGACCCATACCAGACTTCCGATCTTCAGAAGCGTAAGATGATAAATTTGTGTTGTCTTAAGCCACTAAATTTGTGTTTACCGCAGCAATCAAAAACTAACACAACCTGGACATAAAACATTACGATAGAGGATTTTAGTTAAGTGAAGGTAGGATACAGAAGAAAATCAAAATGCCCAAAGCTTGATTTTTGAGTTCAAATAGAGACAAACGATGCATGTTTTCTTTGCGGTTACTTTTACTGAAAAACAACAACAACAAAACATTTCTTTTTCAAACGAGTCCAAATAAAAGACCATTACACAAGATTGCACAATCACTTACAAATGCTGCAGTTAAAGGTAAGTAGGCCAGTCTCACGAGTCCTTGTCTAGTAGTTTTCTCCATATGCAACACACCGAGAGCGTAATTCTCCGAGCTGTTGGGCTGATTTCACAGTCCCATTGGCCAAGCTCACTGTTTTATAATTGAATCAGACCTCAGGTAGGAACTTTTCCACCATGATTTCTGCCTTGAGAGCAGTTTTAATTTTCACATTCTTTCCATTTACCTCTGGCTTTTTCATCGTCAGGGGCACAATCCGGCATTACCCAATGTCTTTCTCTATTTACCACACAATTTCCTCTTCTCTGTTTGGGACATAACTTCCACAGTCTTCACATTCTTTTCAACAACCACTGTCTTTAGTATACAATAATATGATTTCAATGTAAATACAGACACCTACATCCTCAAAGAGGGAGAAAAAGAAAGGACTGCCTGCTAGAAAACAGATCCAGGTAGGAAGGGTAAATTCAGGGAACCCTGGCAAGGACTCTGCCATTAACACTAGCTTGTGAAAAAGCAATTATGAAACTTAAAAAAAGGAAATCAAATTTGATGTGTTGTGTGTGTGTGTGTGTTTTATTCTGCACCATTTTGAATTAAATAGGAATAAATCTAATAATATGCTCTAGTTGCAACATGAAACAAGAATGTTAACAGCTTACAAATACTGCTGTGCTGTGAACGTTCAGTTCTCTTCTGAGACATGGGGCATACAAATGAGTCCAATTTTCAGAATCTTCCTCTGGGCCTTGTAGTCGCACGTGTCACAGATGGATGTGCTTTTTTTTTTTTTTTTTTTTCCCCAGAGAACCAGAGTCTGCAATTCTAATTAGATTCAGGCTCAAGGTACAATTTAGCAAATGCTACATGCTTTCTTAATGATTTTACGCACCTGTGAGGTCTACTTAGGACCCAGAAATTAGTTAAGAATATAGAAACAGTCTCTTGAAAATATATATCATATCTATATGTATATCTTCTTAGAAATTATGAAAAAGCATAACATATTTTATGAATTTGACTTTTTATAAGTAGTTTTCTAAAACAAGCCTACACATAATTTTTCTCCTCAACAGTACTGGTATAACACAGGGCACCTTTTTCTTTCAAGTATTGGGTAAAATACTATACCCTGAGAATTTGGGGTGCAAACCTACACCTTGTAAACTGTAGAATGAAAACTCCTCAAGCACCACATAGGAAAATGTATACCATGATAGTTTTTAAACACAGAGACTATTATTGAATGTGTTTTCTCATGCACATATATATACTTATCATGAGATTATAGGGAATCTACTTAAGAATCAATACTGTCCTGCAGTCCAAAGTATTATTTCAGGTAGCGTGAGCATTCAATTTGTAGCAAACACAGACTTTCATTTCTATGAAGTATGAAAAGAATTAAAATGCATTATCTCTTTAAGAGGCAACAATGATAAAGTCAAATCTGAAATTAAGAAAAAGAAATTTATATCACTAGGTATTTCCTATTGTTATAAGGATGAATTTGAACTGTGTGTTAACATTTGAGATTTGTCATAAAGATGTCAAAGCATAATCTGTTTTAGCTTATTTACTCAGTGGTACATAGAGAGCCATATACATACAAACGTATAAAGACATATACAGACAGACAGAGAGCTTATATATTAAGTCACTAACTGCATATTTGGGCTTCATTTAATCCTGAGGGCAATTTCAGTGAGTGCTTCTAAGAAAATATATTCTTGTGGATGAAAATTTTCATACTGGTTAAAAATGTGTTCAGTTTTCCAGAAACAACTCAAATGGAGTAAATTTCCACTTGACTATTTAACCAACAGGGGGAAAGAGGAAACGGGTCAAGTTTTCTATGGACAATGCCCTGTGGTTCCTCTGGAAAACTGAGTCACACATGTAACCCTGAGTGGAAATGGCATAAACCGGACTCTCGTTAGATTCAAGCTCAAGTCACTATCTGGGAAATGCTACATGCTTCATTAATGGTTTTGTGTACATAAGACATAAAAGGGTAGTAGTTCAGTAGCTAAAGGGACATCGTTAGGGTAATAGTTTTATGGATCAAAAGGCTTCATAGACTCTTGCTTTATTCCACGTAACTTTGGTTGAAATAGGAAGGGCACAACCACCTCATTCCAACAGCAATGCAACCTCAAGAAATAATGAAACACTGAAAATGAGGATTTAGAATTACCACGTCTTTAAAAACGTTCGTCCCTATCACTTGAGGTAGTAAATGGCCAGCAGCATTGGTTTGGTTTTTTTTGTTTTTTGTTTTTGTTTTTTTTTTGTTTGATGAAATAGAGGACCATAAAATTATCAATAAACAATGTGGTAGTCATAGAATACTATTTTTAAAGTTCCATTTTAACCACTTGGACATTTACTACGTCCTTGGCAGCTTCTTAGAAGATGTGGCCTCTCTGATAGAACCAATGAGTGAAAAGTTCTCTTTTCTTTCCTGGTTTCTGTACTAGTTTACCTCAGTGTGAGAATTTAAGGCTCAGATCTGCTGGTGATAAATAATGATAAATAGCTTATGGGGTCCCCAGGCCCCCAGGTAAGAATTCGACTACATTTTCCAGGGAAGGAAATGTCTCTCTTTTTGAAGACCTGGCAAGCAGTTGACTACTCAGTATGATCACTGGGTTTGCCTAAAAGTCACATGTGTTTTTAAAACAGTCTTGTCAATTCTGGTACTATCCACCCAAATCCTATGTCGGTTTTGCCAGATGTGTTCAAATATTTGAGAATTCATGGTGCTTCTTTGGGCACTGCAGGTTTGAGCTCTTTGAAATCGATTCTACCTTCTTGTTTTAATACTAAATGACCTCATACCTAGCCAATCTCTCCTGAAAATGGCTGAATGTGGTAAGAGTGGTGAAAAATTAAGGCAATTCTGGGGTGACACTGCTGCTGTACCTGGGTGAGAAGACCTCTGTGACAAAGAAATAAGGCTTGCCCCAGTATGGTACAAGGTCATCTTTTCTATACACAGAGGCTGTTTTATATTTCATGCTTCTTGTCTCATAGAGACATTCATTTCATTGCTCATCAGCCCATTGATGGAATCGTGACCAGAGCTGACTATTCCTGCCTCAAACCTTTTCTTCTACCCAACAGAATTTCGTTTTAAAGGAAGATCCCTTTCGGGAAGGCTCTAAAAGAGAAATTGAGTCATTTTTCCTACAAGAGTCTGAGACGGGAAGCCTAACTACAAATGAGATTACGTCAATCACACAAAAATCAGTGTTAGGTTTTACTCACATCTTCAGTCATGAATAGCATAAAATTCTGTGGCTTCAAGAAAAAAATTTAAGCAGAAACCAAATACCGATGATCATTAAAATCAAAATAAGGATCTTAAAAAATGTTTTACCAGGATGATTTGCCTTTGAACAAATAAACAGATAAGAGGAAACTCCTTAAAGAAAGCCTGGGAGAACCTTCAAGTTATTCTTTTTAAAAGGAAGAAATATTCCAATGTATCATTTGTTGAGTATATGTTGGCATGCATACTAATTATGACAAACTAAATATTTATCTCTCCAATCAACTCATCAGGACTCACTGTGAACACTCACTAAAATAACCTTCAGAATTGAGTTTCAGCGGAGGCAGTATTGAAAGTCGATGACAGATTCTGTGATTTGGATTCTCAACATCTCTTAAAGCCATAGGGAGCAAGTGATACAATCCTAGGTCACTGCTATCTGTATGGCTGGGGCTGGAGAGAATCAGAGCCACTGAATCAGTTCACATTCCACTCTACTGCCCCAAACAGGCCACTCCTCAGACTTCAGGCAACCCCGTGAGAGAGGAGCATGCAACTATGGAGAGAGGGAATCACCGAAGAAGACAAAAAACTGCTATCCACTCATAACAAAGGTTGGATTCCAAGAGGAAAATAGGTATTTTATACTTCTCTGAGACTAAGAACTTAATTTTAAATGCAGTCACTGGCTCTTCAGTATTTCAAGCCATTCTATTTTAAGGCGACAGATCGTGTCATGGCGTTGTACAAATGGGAAAATTAAAACAAAGCCCAAGAATGAAAACTACTATTTTTTCACAATCACATTTGAAATCATGCTAAACCCAATAAAAGAACATGTAGAACATAACCAAGGGAATGACTAGGCTTGGCTCGTATGTGATTCAAAATGCAGACCCATCATATTTAAAAATCAAACAATCCTCACATATTCCAAGAACCCATAAGGAGATTTGTAATCCAGATTATTGATTTACTGATGTGGTTTACAACAGAACCAATCTCGTTCTGCTGTATGTTTTGATTGAACTATGAAAACACTGAAGGGATTGTTTGCCTAGTCACAAGTACAGAAGGGAGAGATGAAGAGAAAGCTTATATTCTGTATTACAGTATAAAAAGAAATCGTTTCACAGGGGAAAAACTGCAACCATTCAATCAGCTTAGTAAAACTAAAATAACACAAACTGTTTTAACAGGGTTGTTCAGGAAAATATAGAAACTTACACACTTGGTTTATAAGAAGCAAAAACTAAGAATAACACATGTAGAGGAAGTGTTTCAGATGCATTCTTAGTGCTGTTACAATGCAACCTTCAGATTACAGAATAGTCCATCTTCCGTCTTGCTCCTATAAACAAACATGGTCAAGAAAAGATTGTTAGACTAAAAGTAAATCTCACTTCTTTTTTTTAATTTTTCTTTTTTACATTTATTTATTTATTGTTGAGAAACAGAGACAAAGCGTGAGCGGGGGAGGGGCAGAAGAGAGAAGGAGACGCAGAATCTGCAGCAGGCTCCAGGCTCTGAGCAAGAGGTCAGCACAGAGCCCGACGCAGGGCTCAAACCCACAAACTGTGAGATCATGACCTGAGCCGAAGTCGGACGCTCAACCGACTGAGCCACCCAGGCACCCCAGTAAATCTCACTTCTAAAGAAGGATATCAGAGTACATTTTATTTGACTATTTGGCTAATTTCAACATTAATAATGATGAAGATCTCATTTTAAATTGTAGTTGGCAAATGTGTTTCTGAATTTCCTTAGACATTACACTGACTTTAAGAAAGTACCCAAAGAAAAGCTTCTCTTTGAAACTTGAATCAATCAATTATTGAAAAATGATTTTAGAGTTAAATGTTTAGTTTCATTGAAATCATCCACAGCAGAGATAACACTGTGATAGATATATTCCTAAAATATCATGCAGAAATGATATTTAAGCTAAATAGAAATATTTGAAATTTATGAGTTAGTAATCCAGTTAAGTGAGTAAACCCTATACTGATAATTCTTATAAGTGAACAATCACTACCTAAATTATGTAGAATTTCGTACAGTGCATTTTGATTAAAATGAGACACGCTGATTAGAGCCTATAACTTAGTTAAATCCATCCTATCACAAGATTAAAAGCTTACTGAAAATTAGCCTTTTCTGTTGATCTCTCTATAGTAAGTCTACTAAAACTATGCCTTAAAAAAACATTTTTTCCTGACATTTAAGAGTTGATATTTGAACATAATATTATGAAGACAGATATAGAGTGGCCTACAGGTAATATTTGTTAAGGATTAAGAACACTCTGTCATGTGAAAAATAACCTCTGAGGAGTATCAAATAACAGCTATCTAATCAATTATATGCAATCAGAGTAGCTCGACAAGGGATATTTTAATCCTGTCATCTAAAAATTGACTTGTGTTAAATACATAAGAAAAAAAAAGTCTTTAAGAATAATTATGATTTCATATGTATATACTTCATGTTTGTTTATTTTATTCTTTTGTCTTCTATATTGAGGAGTGACCTCCAGGATGAAAGACACCGAGATGGGTTTGGAGACTTCTCATTTGTGAAAATTAGGGTTTTCCTACCTTAGGGCATAGAAAGCAGCAACTGGAAAAGAAAATATAATTACAAGGGGAGGAGAAGAAAATAGAAGACTAAGAAGCAGAGTATGAAATTCAAGGATCCATGGATCTGACAACCACACAGGCTGAGTCCATCATGAGGCAAGATTTTGCAAAGATTCCCTCAACAGGCTGAAGACTGGGGTGGTGGTGCGGGTGGAGATGGGTGCCGACAGCGGTGGGGTGGGTGGGAGGCGTACTCCAGGATGGTGAGAACAGCCTGAGAAACGGAGGAGAAACCTATTTATACAATCGACTGGGACCATTTTTAGGGACCCATAGTCCAGATATCGCCTTTTCATTCATTTGCAGGACATTGGCTCTGCTTCCATTAACTTCAGAAGAATTTTACTTGAAATTTTGCAAGTAATAAAGTTAGTCCGATTCTTGTTAAGGGTCAAGTAAGAAAATCCACCAGTTTAACCTATCAGAGGATCATGAAGAAGCCAGTAAAGATGAGAGGGGTGACTATACTGTGTCACTGGGCAGTTTGGCCTGGATGACTTCCCATGGTTATAGGACCAGAACACATGACAGAGTTCAGCAGTGATGCTGGGTCAGATTTTCCCTTGCTCACACAGACCTGTGCCCAGACAGAGAGGAAAATCTCTACATGCAGCTGGCAAGCTATCTGCAGAGTTGTATAACATTCTGGAAGGCCTTGATACTAGAGTACCCTGACCCGCAGCCAACGGGCCTGCCCTTAGAGATAAGCCAGCTCAAAGGGGACTCTGGGGCTGTGGGCATTGCTTTCCGTTGGGGGAAATATAAAGCAATCCTGGATACAGGCCCCTGTTGCTGTCCTGGAAGTCCGCATAGATAAGGACCAATTTTCTGCTCTCGTGAGGGCCTGAAAGATAAGGGGGCTCTGAGGCATTTATAGGGTTCTAGTCTCCAAGGGAGACTGAACTCTTACTATGTGCCGTGAGCTGTTTGCTATGTCCTTTGTAATGGTTTTATAACTCATTCTTCCCAACACTCCTGCAAGGTATTTCCATTTTACAGTTGAAGAAACTGAGGCCCAGACATGACAAATCCCTTATGCAAAGTAATACGAGCGTTAGAATTTAAGCCAGGGTTGCCTGACCTCAAGGCGCACCTACTTGGCCTTTATTTAGTCAAAGCCCCACAGTCCCTCCTCAACTAAAATGCATGAACCCATTGGCATCCAGGGGGATCCCACTCTCACACGGACAACCTATACCCACCCCTCCCCCACATACCACAATTACCACCCTCTCCCCATCACTGGGAGCCACAGCCACTCCCAAAGTTTCTGAAACTGGCTTGGATTCTCTTTGATGCATAAGATATTCTAATAACTAAGGACAGCTAATTTTTAAATCAAAAAAAAAAAAAAAAACACACATAGAGACTTAGCATATGCTAGACGTTGACAGTTCAGGGTCAATTTGTTACCCTTATTCTCTTCTCTTTTTCCCCAGATAAGGGGAGAGAGACAATTCACAGCCAGAAACTGACACCTGGAGGGCAGAGAGTAAACGAAGTGGGCATACAAGGGGTCATCTGCAAGAGCATGGGCCACAGAGCTCCAAGGGCCTGGATTGCAGCTGATCTGTGGATCTGGGACAAGCTATTTTTTCATTTGCAAACAGGAATTAAAAATAGTATCTACTTACTTTCAGAATCAAATGGCATGATATGAAGTCTTGATATATAACAAATGATTAATATACATTAGCTATTACTTTTCATTTATTATTAATTTTATAGATGGTAAAGAAAACAAAAAGGTATTAATACAATTGTGGAGGGAGGCACCAAATAATAAGCTAGAGGGAAGCTACAATCCAAGAAAAGAGAAAGGGAGAAAAAGCAAAAAAGACATTAAGAAGATAATCCAACAAAAGAGCAGCTATAGATAATAACAGACAGAGGAAGCCACAACAAAGTTAGAAAAAAATTGAAATGAACAAATCAATTCAGGAATGTGATTATAGAATGAACTGCAAATGAAATGCCATGCTTATGGCCCGCGGCCCTGACACCTGGCCTCCTACAGGAAGCTGCAAAGAATGTGCAGGTGAGGGAGCAGGCAGGGAGCAGTGTCCTTCAGGCCACCCAGGTGGTGATAAAAACAAACCACAGAAAGAAAAGGTGAGGAGAAAGAAGGAAGCAAGGTGGGACATCCAACTAAATCAACTGCAAGTGAATGGGAAAAAAGAGTCCGTAAAAGGGAATAAAATTGCCAAACAAGGTCACCTGGGTGGCTCAGTCCATTAAGCATCCGACTCTTGACTTCAGCTCAGGTCATGATCTCGGGGTTTGCAAGCTCAAGCCCTGCTTCAGGCTCCGCGCTGAAAACACAGAACCCACTTGGGATTCTTTCCACCCCCCCCCCCGCCCCCAGTGCTCCTTCCCTGCTCTCTTTCTCTCTCAAAGTAAATTAATAAACATTAAAATTAATAAAAAAAAATAAAGTTGTCAAACAAAAACAAAAAGCAACGAACAGAAAGTAAATGAAATTCTCAGACCAACGCTAAAGGAAGAAAGAGATAGGTAGTGAACTGATTGGACAGACACCAGGAAGAGGGACCACCAAAGAAGAGACCACCAAAGGAGAAAAAGAAAAGGGGAAATGAAATGCAAGAAAGAAGCAAACTGGAAAAAGGCTCTCGTATGGGATACTTTGGGTTTTTAGTCCCAATTCTGCCTTCAGGGGCACAGTGACTCGTGAAAGGTCACTTAACTGTTCTGAGCCCCAGGTTCCTCCTGTAATTTCAATGCAAGAGTCAGGGTTCGATCATCTGAGGACCCCTCTAGGGCCTCCTTAGAACTTTCCAGAAATAGTTGCCCCTGCATCCAGCCCCTCTCTCTTTCCACTTCAGCTGCTGATGTGGGGGGCTCTATTGAGCGGTGGAAAGAACCTGGAGGAAGTAAGAAGAAAAGAAAGACCAACGTGTAGGAGCAACATAAGGCACACTCAGAAATGAAGCGACAAATAGATCAAGTCTTATAGGAAAAACAGAAGACACTCACTGAAGCAAAATAATTGCGTTAACCGCTGTGTGGCAGGCATGATGCCAGTTGAAGTTTTCTTCGGTTATTATCACCTATTGACTTTATCTTTGTGTCCTTGTAAATGGTATTTATAATCAAGTCTCAATTCAAATTTTAAAACAGAAAGATGGTGTCTAAGTGGGTGGGCAGGAGAAAGCATGAGAGGGAATGTGTCAGGGAAGGAAAACCTCAGCTACATGTGTCAAATAACAGAAAACTAAAACAAAAATGGTCTCAGCAGAAAAAGCATCGAAGATCCTGTGGAAAAGGGACTTTCAAAGCAAAAGCTGACAAACAGCAAAGGCCTAAAACAGAAAAATCCTAACGACAAGGGAGAAAATAGCCAAGTTTTGCAACTGGTGTGCCCAGCACACCGGTGTGTCGAGCATGGGCTCCTGTCATGACTACTGGCCGCGAGGCCACTAGCTGGGAAGAGCCTCATCCATTTGTCACAGTGTGTGACACCATTACCAAGTCAGGATAAAAGAATAGTACTGCTAATTATCTTCTCAGCCAGGCTGCGACATGGCAAAGTTTGAGGAGCACAGCAGCAGTGACCACAGGAAGGAGAGAAGCAGAAAGACCCATCTGCGAAAGCAAAACTAAAGGGAAATTGGTAACTGCATAAGTAGACAGAGATGATGGCACCTGGTTATGCTCAGATATACACAGGGGGACGGAGCAAAGCTCCCCAGGCTCCCTGGTACAACGGTACAGCTAAAAATAGATGCTGAAACACTTATTATTATTATTTGAGCTGGAAGGAATCTTAGAGGTTAAGACAGGACTTGAATCCTGGTCTCGCAGCTCTGCGGGCACGGATCTGTGCCCTCTTGGCTTGGGGGACCAGGTCACATGTGGGTGGGGCTCTCCCCACCGCAGAGCACACTGTAGCTGGTGGAGTGTAAACAAGAGGTTCGTGTTCCTCGGATGAATGAGGGAATTAGCGCATTTCGTTCAAACATTCATTTTACAAATGTCCAGAGAGGCACAGAGTAGAGAGCCCAGGTGTCCTGGCTGCCAGGACAGGGCTTGCTATCCTTCTCTGCCATCCTTTCTTTGCTCCGGGCCTTCGACCAAGGAACAGAGTGGCCCCCAGGGTGCATGCTGCGAGCGAGAGCCCAGAGCCCCCTCTGCAGATCCTGGCTATCTCGTTCCCTGGGGACCTCAGCAAAGCCATTCCTTCTAAGCTTTAATTTTCTTCTCCGTGAAATGCTGTGACCAGGTCAAGTCATTTGTGTGACTTCTTAGTTAAAAGGGGCACATAAACTCCTACTCTACCTCAAGGAAAATCTCTGGATTTTAAATCAAATTCTAAGGATATCTTGAATTGAAACCAGCTCTCAAGACTTGTCACCCTGACCATCCATAGGAGCATCCACTGATGAATGTGTACAACGTAATTTTTTTGATATATCTGAGCAATGTTTACAATTTTTTTCACACGCCAAAAAGAACAACACACTTCTTTTTCACGTATCTAACTTTCTTCAGAAAGTGGCATAGAACTTTCAGGAAGGTAGGGCGCCTGGGTGGCTCAGTCAGCTAAGTGTCTGACTGTTGATTTCATCTCAGGTCACGATCTCACGTTTTGTGGGTTCGAGCCCTGAGTCGGGCTCTGTACTGACAGTGTGGAAAAGGACTTTCAGGTAGATGAGTTTTGAAGGATATTAGTTATCTGAGTTTGGATAATAGATTTTTGCCTATATACAAAACGTTAATTGTTAGTTCCTAACAAAGTCTTCTTAAATCGAGAAGCCAGCTTTGCATTTCTATCTTTGGGGTTGGGGACTAAAATAAAAGGCTGTGCTTTCAAAAGGGAAAACCTTTTTAAAAAATTACTGTTCAAATCTCGAACACTAAAAATTATGATTTCTATCTGTGCCTGATGGGAACAACTCCATGCCTAATCTCTCCAGACTCAGCAGACAGGAGGGAAGCCAGAGGCAGCTGCTGAAGGGACACTAGGCAAGCGTGTGCCCGTGTGCCCGGTTGTTCCCTCCTCTGTGTCGTGTCCTCTCTTCCCCTGGCTTCTGCACCTCCAGGGCTCACACAAAGGCCTCGCAGGATTAGCTGCCCCAAAATAGCCTTAGGTAAACACACCACCTGTCTAGAAGATTAAAACATTTTTGCCTAGAGGCTACTCTTTTCTTTCTGCAAAACTACGTGTCTAATTCTGAGCCTCTTCCAGAAGCAGACTGAATGCCTAATTCTGAGCCTCTTCCAGAAGCAGACTGAATTTTTTTACAATGAATAAAAGATTCATTATTTACCTTGAGTCCCCACACCCCTCTCTTTGTGATCATCATACACTGCCTGCTGCAAGCTCTCACAGAGGAAGAATGCAAGTTCTCTGTTTCCAGAGTGCAAGGAAAATGAGGGAATGTTTTTACACAAAGACCCAAGGATTTTTGAATGGTGGCTTAATGTCTAGAAGTCTAATAAATGTAATGCATAGTACAATCCCTGAATTTGAAAAAGGTTTTATACTTTGCAATATACTATTATGCCATCTGACACTGAGGTAAATTTTGATGAGTAGATATTTTGTTTAATTTTTTTTAATGTTTCTTTGTTTCTGAGAGAGAGAGAGAGAGAGAGGGACACACAGAGTATTAGTGGGGGAGGGGCAGAGAGTGAGGGCTCCGGGATCTGAGCTGTCAGCACAGAGTCTGACATGGGGCTTGAACTCACGACTGGTGAGATCATGACCTGAGCTGAAGTTGGATGCTTAACCCACTGAGCCACCCAGGCAGCCGGAGATATTTTTTTAAACGTTTATTTCTTTATTTTGAGAGGTGGGGGAGGGGCAGAGAGAGGGAGAGAGAATCCCAAGGATTCTGTCAGCGCAGAGTCCAATATGGGGCTCAATCTCATGAACCATGAGACCATGACCTGAGCCTAAATCAAGAGACACTTAACCGACTGAGCCACCCAGGGGCCCCGAAGGGTAGATATTATTGACATGTGAGTGTCATGAGTGCTAAAGAATTTGCATGCCCAAGAACACACAGCTGGTGAGAAGATGAAGCTGTGAATCTAATTCAATGATCCTACTTCCTAACTTAAGGCCCTTTCACCGCACAAAGAAGCAGTGTTCCTCTGTTCCTTTTCAGTTCGAAAAAGAGAAAAATGGTTTACTTCTTTCATATAAGCAGAGAAACGGCTTCTCTCCTCTCCACCTCCCTTCTTGGTTCAGGATGATCGTACCAAAAGTGAAAGTCCTAGAAGCATATATGATGCCAACACATCCTAATCTGAAGCAAACAGGAAAATGAGGGGGCCAATTTGTCCCCACGCTGCTGACACTTCTGTGCTCCTATTGAAGGCTGCCCCTGTCTGATGGTCTGATCGTCCTGGTTCAGACAAGCCAAACTCATTTTTCCTATCAAGTCCCCTGGAGTGTATTTACAGCAAGGACTCCTGTCTGAATTTGGATTAATTCAGATATCAGGAATCTACTTAATCTGATTTCTTCTAGAGGGGGGCAAGTGGAGGTTGATTATTTTCCGAAGGGAAAGAATGCAGATATGAAAGTGAGTGTCTTACAGGAATTAGCAGCCGTGCATAGTGGATTCAGTCTGATCAGACTGGATCAAACCCAGCAGCCCATGCAAGAAGCCACTGCAGCTGAAGAATATCCCCCCTTTCATGGTCAAGTGTGTGTGTGTCTAAAGACCTTGAACTCACCCTACGAAAAAGTACTCTATCTGGAAACAGAAAAACAAGAGCTTAAAATATACAGTCCCTTTGTATAAGACATTTCAAGTGAGAGAAGATGTGGAGGGAGAGAAGCCTTTGTACAGATTTTAGAAAACCTCCTAAACAAGAAAATGCCAGTGTGATTCTTCTTACTTGTGGGGAGCAACAAGAGCACCGGTGTTCCCACCCATCTCTCAGAATATTCACGCCTTCTGTCGCTGGGGCTGCCAGGAATAGAGCGAAGCTCACTCCACAAAATCCAGACCGGGTTTTCATTTCTTTCCCCTGCCAATCCTCACCAAAGGCTAACCTGACAGATCTAAGGTTCACTTCCCTCCTACTCACTGGTGGGAAAAACAGGCAGTTTGAAAAGGTCAGAGGGGGAAAGGCTGGCTGTGGGGATTGAGGAGTGGGAAGAAGGGGAAACTTGGTAAGGAAATTAGCTCCTTAATAATTTAGGTGGGGTATTGTTCTCCTCTCCCAAAACGCCCCTTTCTACAGACAGCCTCCCCTGCCACTTCAAACACGAAGCAGTAGGATTGCTCTTAATCCCTTAAAACTGATTATCAAAGTAACATTCACTCACCAGCAGCTGCTCCGTTCTGCTTTCTGGTGACTGCGCATCATCTGTGTTCTACCACAAAGCTCATGGTTGTGCCATCAAAGGAGGGGGGCGCAATGATCCTCGGCCCCAGGGGTTGCGAAGAGATGCTGATGACAGGCTTGCCGTGCAGCTGGGCGAAGCCCTTGGCCCCCACGAGCTGGGATGTGGCTGCTGCGGCCGAGGAGGAAGAGGAGGCAGGAGACTGACCAGAGGCCATGAAGTATGGGGCCTCAGTGAATGTCGAAGCTGCATCTTTGCTGGGGGGCTCTGCCGCCATGGAGGAGAGCTCACTGCTCCCTGGGGTGTGAGCAATTGGCGTGGGCTGCAGGGCACTGGTGGGCAGCACCGTGGGCAGAAAACCGGGGTAGATCATGTAGGTGGGTCCATAGGCCCCAGGACTCAGGGCCAAAGGAGGCACAGGGAGGGACATGGGAGCCACAGCCTGCTGCTGGGAGGTCATAGGCACATCCACATACTGCCCTGTCTCAGGGTCAAAGAGTCTTCGGGTCATGGGCTGTACTGGTGTGTCCACCAGATAGTACTGGCCTGTCGTCACATCCAGGAGCATCTTGCGCTGGGTCTGCTGAGGCTGTGGCTGCTGGAAGGGGTCTGCGGGGACTGAGGCCGGGCCTGCAGGTGCTGGGGCAGGCATGCTGGGTGGGGAGAAGCAGAGGACCTGGGGCTGGGCTCCCTGCAGGGTGAAGGGTAGTGGCTGCTGGTGGTAGATGGCAGTGGGAAGATGCTCGGGGCTCTGTGGCCCTTGGGGGGCAGCTACTGTCTCCCTGGGGTTGTCGGGTTTGGTGCGCCAAGCTGGCCGGCCGGTTCCACTGACCTGAGAGCCTTTGGGACTACTGGGGACCTGACTGCGGGCGCTCAGGGGTGGCAAGCTGCAGAGAGTGGTCGCTGAGGAGGCGGGCGGCCCCTCCCTCCCAGCCCCCAGCCGGCCCGGAAGCTCTCCAGCTGCAGAGCTTCCTTTAAGGGGGATGGTCAGGTAATTCTCACAGTCACTATTGTTCTTTTCCAAATTGCTGCCATTTTTCCTATTGGTCACCTCATCAGGAGGTGCCCGTGTGGCCGGAGAGATCTTGAGGGACCGGAGTCCCTGTGATTTGATGCCCTTTGCTGCCGAAGGACTCTCTGGCGACGGCCCTTGTGGGAACTTGCCAGCGACACCCCCAGTTTTCTGGGTGCTGCTGGCACTCACGGTGAACACATTTCGGTTGCTGGGGAGTGGGGGGAGGGGCTGCAGGGGCTGGGTTCTTTCCACATCCTTGTGGACTGGGGGAATATAGAGCGATCGAGGCCTCTCCCTGGCCAGGTTCTCAAAGGCAGCTGCCCGGGCGGACACACTCTCAGTGCTAGGGTTGGAGTTTCTCCGCTGCAGACGTTCCACGGGGCCCCCACGCAGGACCACACCGCCTTTGTTTCCTGCGCCCCGCTCCTCCAGCTCACCCAGTCGTCGGGCCAGCTTGTCTGGGTCCCCCTCAGCACCCGCAGCCCCTTCCCTCTCCTCACTGGCAATGAGCGACAGGACATGGCTGTCCATCATCATGGGCAAAGGGTCACTTTTGCGCTTCCACTCGTTCCTGTTGAAGCTGTACAGCTCTTCCATGGACCTCACTGCAGCAGTCAGCTTCTCCAGGGCATTCCGAGATGGCTTGGGGCCTTTCCCTTCCTCCTTGACCTCCTCCTCCTTGGCCTTCTCTGGGGTCTTCTGAGCAGAAGCCTTAGAGACGATCTTGAGCACAGGCAGGTAAGACCCCTGCTCCGGCTTATTGGGGGCAATGGTGGCCACGGGCAGCCTGCCAGATGCCCTATGAACCAAGACTGTCCCTTCCGGTGAGGAGGAATTCAAGACCCTGCCGCTGCCACCTTTGCCTATGTTCTCCCTCGGCTCGCGGTCCATGCTATCTTCCCTCTGGTTCACCACGGCCTGGCACGTAATCACTATGGGAGAAAGGGATTTGGATCCGCCAGCTGCAGCGGCCAGCTGCCTGGGTTTGGGCCCGGTCAGCCCCTGCTCTGGGGTAACGCTGCCCTTGTCACTGCTGTCCCCTGACCCTTTGATTAGTTTCCTGACATCTCTCACCTGGTGGAGGGGGCCCTGGGCCTTGGACTTGTCTCTGACGTCTCTCACCTGGAACTGGGGCACTTTTTCCAGGTTGTCTCCCCGGAAGAGTTTCTGCTGCGCTCTGCTGTTGTCCTCAATGGTCTTAAAGAGGTTAGAGGCGCTGCTGCTGGCCAGTTTGGGCGTGAGCAATTTGGCAATGTTGAAGTCCGAGCTTGGCTGCTGCACGCTCCCCAGCCGGATCTTGATTTCGGGAGCCTTGGGCCGTATCACTGCCATGGAGGTGGCTTGGGCAGCAGGATACTTGGTAGCCTGCTTCCCCGGCTGCTTGTCCTTGGGCGTCTGCTGGATGTTGGGGACGAAAAGGCGAGACATGATGGTGGACTTGCTGGCAGAGATCTCTCCGAGATCAGCCCTCCAGTCGCCCCCTTTGGGAAGCTTCAGCTTCCCAATGGGGGCTTTTTCTTCCCTCTTCTCTGCCTCCTTCTCCTTCCAGGACCGGAATGCACTGTTCTGACTGCGGAGGAAGATGCCTTTGACAGTCTCTGATGCACTCTTCTTAATTTCGCAGACTTCCTCCGTATGTCCATCCGGGAAATTTCGCCAGGAGACCGCGGCGCTCTCCCGAGGAGCACTGGCTTTGAAGATCGGGGATTTAGACTCGGCTGCGGACCCCTCCACACCTGCGTCCGCCACGCTGAGCACCGTGTACTCAGAGCCCGCCTCTGAGTGGCGAGAACTCTGCCTCTGCAGGCCCCTCTCCCGCGGCTTCTCCCCCCGAGCAGGGCTCTCTGCCGTCTCCTTGGAGGTGCCGGAGAGGTTATGGTGGGATGTGTCGCTGACTTCTCCCCTCTCCATTTTGAACTCATGTTCCCGCTGCATCTTCTTGGAGATGACATTTTTGAGCAGACTGGAAGCAAACTTGGACTTCTTCTGGGGGCCGTCGGCGCGGGAGGCAGGCTTGCTGCTCTCAGAGGTCTCCGAGCCATCGTCAGTGTGCACCGACCCGGGGCCCTTGCTGGAGCCTCTGGTGGTTCTGCAGGGCCCAGTGGCCGAACTGGCTTTGCTGTCACTGCGGCAATTCATGGGCTCGAGAAGGGTGACCACGCGGGAGCCCGTCTGGACCTGTTTCTGGAAACACAGCGGGGTCTCCACATGTTTGATTTCCCCCTCGACTTTGCTGACCACGAACTCCAAGGCTTTGGTCTGGGACTTCCTGGACTGGATGTAGAGCTGGTCTGCGGCCGTCCTGGCCCCACCGCCCTTCCTCAGACCCGCGGCCACGGAGGCCGCACTGCTCCTCAGGAGGCTCTGCTCCACCCTGGCTCCAACACCTCCACATTTTAAGTCCAGGAAGGTCGACCACCGCCCAAAGCCGACCTCGGAGAGCGTGGAGGACTCCCGGGAGCTGATGTTCAGGGCCTCGAAGTAGGGGTAGGCGAGGCTCCGGAAGGCCCGGGAGGTCAGGTTCCGCACCTCCTTGTCGGCATCGTCCAGTTCGCTCACGGCACTGGAGGCCCCGCTGGAGTAGTCCACCAGCTCCTTCGCCCGGATGGCCCCGCACCGGGTCTGCAGGCGAGCAGGGACAGCGATGAATTTCTTTGCATGGTGCTGAGCCACGGCTGCAGCCGGGTCTTGCTTCAGTGAACTTGAATTGTGTTCAGCAGCTGTAGAGACGCGGAGGCTCATGTCGCCTTCATGCTTGGCAGCATAAATAATGTTTTGCTTTGCACGCACGTTGCTAGGCTCATTTATAGCCCGGGAAGTCGGTTTGATTGATAGGAGGATCTGGCTTGCCGCACTCCCACAGCTGCTTGCGGCGGCGGCTGCCCCTGACGCTGCCTCCGGGGGCTCGGGCAAGGGCTCACTCGGGGTGGCGGTGCCAGGCCCGGTGGGTGGGGGAGTGGGGTCACTGTCAGAGGGGCCGCTGCCCACTTCCGTGCTGCTGGTGTGGCGACCACTGCTGTCGGCGCCGGGGCGGGCCGGGTCGCTGCTGGTGGGGCTCGGAGTCTGGGTGGCATTGGTGCTAGGAGTGGTGCTGAGGTAGCAGCTGTTGTCGTCGTCCTCTTCGGTCGGGGTGGTGACGTCCCCCGGGGTCTCATCGCTGCCACCGAAGGAAGCGTAGTCCACGAACGAGTAGATCACGTTGTTGTCCTCGAAATCCCAGCGGGAGGCCAGTCCCACGTCAAAATCCATGTCCTGCTCCACCTCACTCAGCTGGATCTCGTGGGTGGTGATGTAGTGAGCCTCCTCATTTTTGGGGGGGTCCCTGCCGCCCTGAGACTTGGCAATAATGTCCCTGCACTCTGTTCCGTCTCCCCCTCCCCCTCGACCTGCCCCTCCCCCCCCTCCTCCTCCCCCTGCTCTCCCCCCACCTCCTCCTCCCCTGGGCTGGCAGCTCACTGCGTTCTCACCACTGTCACTCTCAAAGCCTAAAGACGAAGAGGAGGTGGCTAGAGCCCCTGTTGATGTCGTGGTATCATCCATCTTGGAAAGGCCACCTTCTTCTGCTTTGTCCACCGGGGAGGAGGAGGAGGAAGAGGAGACGTTGCTGCCCCCGTCTGTGCGGGAAAGCTGGGATCTGGAGAGTTCCGAGGCGGCAGGATTCCTCCGGGGGGCCGGGGCCTTGCCCTCTCGACGGCTGGGTTCATCTTGGGCTTCCTCCCCGGGACTCCTAGGGGCCCCCTGGGCTCTGGGGCAGCGCCCCAGAGCGAGTGCGCTGGAGCCGGCGCTGTCCTCCTGGGCCCCAGCGGACGCGCACATCTCCACATAGCTCGCTCCTCGCGGGGAGGAGGCCGCTGGCTTGGGCCGCGGCCGCAGCTGCTGCCTGAGCTCCTGGCTCTCTGGAGCCCCGCTCTCCCCGGGGTCGCCCACCTCCTCCGGTCTGGCCTGCGGACTCGGCTCGGGAGTGGCGCCTTCCATTCCGAGCCCTCGGCTAAGTTTCAGCGACAGGAAGAGACAGTGGTGAGCGCCGGGGCTGTCCTGGGTCCCTCCCTGGCCACGGAGGGGCTGCAGAGTGGCCCTGAGCAGGGCCCCACGTGCCTGGACCGGCCCCAAGGCCGTAGGCACCACTGCGGCGGCTGCCACCAGCTCCCAGGTCCTCAGCCCCTGTGGCGTGGCGGGGGCAAGACCGAGGGAGGCGGGAAGGCTCCCGGCTGGGGTGGCAGAGGTGGTCTGGGGCCGGGGGGCTGCTGCTCCGGCCGAGACTGGGGCCAGCTTCCCGTGGCGGAGCTGTTCTGTCCAGTTGTTTGTCTGGCACCTTCGGCGGCGAGGAGTCTGAATGCCATCGGCCACGGAAGGAGCAGCATCTGTAGGTCGACCCAGGGACTTCCAGAAATGAAAGGAAAGCATGTGCTGTTTCTTGTGAAGCCTTGTCCCTTTCCTGGATGGGGCGAGAGTGGGTCACGTCATTCCAGAAATATTTTTAGTGTCTGTTCCCCAGTCATACTGAAACCACACTTGAGGGTAGAGAGAGGAGGCTCTGCGATGAAAAGAGAAGGTGGAGGGTGGAGGAGGCATGTGGGTTCTCATTCAAATCAACCAAATGCTCTATGTAATCTATTATAGCCATGTCTAGCAAGTATGAAATTAGTCTTTACTCACTGCCATCTTTCACTCCCCAATCTGATTAAATGGCTTTTTCCCCTTGTTCTTAAATAAAATTCAAATTTGGCGTTGCGTTTCATATGAATTCAGGACAATCCAGAAAGATTTCAAAATCTCTCCTAGACATATGGGAGGCTTTATGCTTGCCTCAAAATCTATGCACTTTCTTCTTCGTTCAGATGAGTTCTGGTCATAAAACTTCCATAGGAGTAAAATATGCCATCCCTCTTTCTCCGAAGTTACACTCCATAAAAGATAATCTGTTTGTTCCAAACCAGAATCCCTTCTAGAATCCTTACTGTGTGGACTTGAAGTATAAAAGGGCAATTTTCAAAGACTTAAGACAGAAGACCTTAAATAAATAAACTTTCAATAATAGTCATTAGAAAGGAGCACATGGGGTCAAAATTAACACTACTTCAAACTCTACAGTATCCAATCGATCTCAGAAAAAGTTCCCTAAACTTCTAAAACCGGGGCAAGACAATAAACCTTCAATTAAATATAGCCTGAGCTGTAGCCTCGTGATTCGGTTACGCTGGCTGAATTCCAGTCCTGCAGGGCGTGGAGTCAAAAGGCACAAAAGAACGACGAATACACTTACCCTTCATGAGTACAGTGCGGCTTGGAGGGAGGTTCAGAGAGGAAATGTGACCCGCTGGCATGCCCCATGGAAATGGAGCCAAAGTCCCAGTTCACTGGCTCTGAGGTACATCCATTTCAGATAATTCAGTAGTTGTGCAAGTGAATTTGCCAGGCGCCCCATGATAGGGGTTCTGTGCTGGCCACTCTCAGAGCAGATCCTTGGGTGCTATCAGTGGAGAACCACGACCCTTGGTTTTCATAAGATCTGGCCCTCATCACCTGCCAGGCCCAATTTCACCACTATACATAGTCTATGTGTCACTTATGCCGATTGAATAAAGCACTATTTTAAACATCCACATTTGTGGGGAACAAAAATAACATCATCACCCATCCCCTTCCAATGTGAAAGCCACCCCCGCACAGAAAAATGTTCCTTCTTCTGGATAGGCGTGGGGGTAGGTATGGAGTGGGAGCCCTAATAAGTGAAGCATTTACCTTCCCATACCCGAGACGTGGAGAGTACAGCATTGCCGTTCTCCCCCTGACAACTTGCTTCTGCTCACGTCATTGCCATTAAAAACATGACATAAGGAAATACTGGAAATATCAAGTATCATGGTGTGGATATAAAGCCAGAGCACTAGGCGGAGAGTAAAAGAGAAAAGGAAACAGGAAGAAACAGAGGGAGAGGAAGGGAATGAAAGAAAAAGAAGAAAAGGGAGAATTTGCTAAATTTTCAGCCAACTTTTTGGTTATGGAGAACCAGACTCAATGGCACAAATTCCCAGATTTTTAATGACAATGAAAAGGTTAAATAATAATCACAACTAAGAGTTATGTAGCCTTACTGTGTGTGATGCACCTTTACATGTGTATGTATTAGCAACCTGATGAGTTAGGTACAATTTTAATGCATAAGAAAGCTGAGGCATAGAGATGTTAAGAAATTATGGAGTAGGACTCAAACCCAAGCAGTCTGGCTCCAGAGCTTGAACCTGGAGCATTATGCTGCAGAGGCTTGCTGGCTTCTCTGCTCGAACGCTCTCCACGGTGCCAAATGCTCAATTAGAAGGAAGCAATGCATCTATTAGGCAATCTCATCTGCATGACCACAAACAGAACACACCTCTTTCTGATAAAAATATTTCTGATAAAAATATTATCAACCTGTGTATACATTATATACTCAGGGATTAAGGAACATGACCCTATAAATAAAATGAAATAAAATAGAATTGGTTGCTCAGGCAAGTAGAGTAATTTCAATGCCCCATTTTAATCTTGCTCTGAAGCCTTGCACAATAAATCCTGAACACTGCCTCAAGCACTATGGGCCATACACACTCCATAGTTGAATAGAAGGCAGAATTTCTGCCCATCAAGGCAATTATAGTCTAAGGAGGAATTTTCCAGCACTTTCCACATGGCCCTGTCTGTCATGATAACTCGACATATTTCAGCGGTTTCTCCCTGCAGTTGACAAAGTACAAAATTGGAAGGTCAGATGCCTTGTAGGTTAAGGAATAATTGCTTAATGGCTGAAGTTATGAAAACCTGCTTCTAGAGTCTTGCTTCCTCCAGAAAGCACAGCCCTAGCCAGAGCTCCCCAAGAGACAAAAAGAGGGTTATCCTAAAAGAGGTACTTACCTGCAATTTCTCTGTGCAGGTCTTTTTCTCTTTTCTAACTAAATGAATGCCAGTGTAGGAAAAACTTGTAAGAAAATCTCTTTCAAATAAAGTCAACTTCCAAAAACTAAGGTTTAATTCAAACCACAAATTCTATTTAAAAATCAGACAGGCAGAGAATTCAGAATAGGACAGACTCTATTAAAAGATTGGAAGGAAAAAAAAGAAGAAAAAGAAGAAAGAAACTCATAAATGGAAAAACAATGACCAATTGTAGCAGAAAGTCAACACAATTAAGAACCCCAAACTGCCTGGCCTCTGCATTTTCAGGGTTTTCTGTCAGTGTATGCTACTATGAAATACTCATTTGGTAGCCATAGAGCCTTTTATTCCGTAATATGACTGGAGTCATTTTTTTTTTTTACAGATGAACTCAGTGATTGCCTACCTGATCTCAACTCTTGAGCAATTAACAATGACTAATGTCACCAGCATTAACTCATGTTAAGCAAGCATACTTACTAGACCAAGCAAGGTATACTTGGTAGATAACTTTATATGGGATTTCAAAGAGCAACAAAGGAAATGACTCAGTGTCATTATTTTTATCTCTGCAGAGAAAGTTCTTAGCATTCTCTGAAAGTCTTGTGAAACGTATCATAGTAAGAAAAACTTTAACATCATTAAAGAAATAGAGAATGAAGGCCAGGCTATCCACCAGTTGGTAAAAGAATATGGTTATATTTCAGGTGTCCAACAATGGCATAATACAATAGGCAAATACATCATTCAAAGGGAAGAACGCTTTAGCACGTTAGCAGACATAGGCTACTAGACTAGAAATAAAGAGATAGGTTTAAACTTGGACTCAAACTAGAAGTCAGACAGAAGATTTACCAAGTGCAGACATTCTCAGGATTCTCTGGGGTGCAATAGGAGACGGATATTTTCTGATTACTTTAAATTCTGTATTCACACACAATGATGTGAAGGAGGCTTTTCTGTAGACCACTGCCTAATGCCAGAGTGTGGCCAGCTGTTTGGCTTCCTGGCCCAGGTGGGCACGCCTAAGAATTACATCCGAAGAAAAGGCACCACATTCTTCTTCTTCTTCTTTTTTTTTTTTTTTTTTGAGGGTGCCAAAAAGCATTTATTTAGTTACTGAGGTAAACATGTGCTTTGGCTTGTTTAATCCTCTTAAAAACACCATGAGAGAGCAATGATCATTCCCACTTTGTGGATTAAAAAATTGAGGTTAGTGAAGACATGTTGCTACATGACTTTTCACAACTAACAGTGCCAGAGCACTGACTGCCCAGCTCTTGAGTGACTCGAGCCCACCACCCGCAGTTGAGGACTGAGCACTCAGTCTGTGAGGTGGAGGTCACAGGTTCATTCCCACTGCTGGCCAATTAGCTGTTCCACAGCCTCAAACAGCTGCCTGCACATGGAACCAGCTGGTCACCACTGAGTCCAAGGAAACAGAGTGGCAGGATTAGTGTAAAACTATCCCTGTGAATAAAAAACAGCATGTACCCTGAGGATGAATAAGTAGCACTATCTTCTTGTGCAAAGAAGAGCACGTTATTGTAGAATCGTGCCATGCACATTGTAGATGCAACCCCTTAGCTATGCCCTTAGAACTTGGAAGGACAGGAAGACACAGTTCACCACCAGAAATAAAACTTTGACACTCAAGCCAGCCCACAGAGGGAGGAGGTGGGGCAAAAAGTTTCCTTTCTCCCTCCAGTCAGGATGGGTGTCAAGGAGTTGCTCCTCTCTGGTCTCCCGCCCTCCCCCTCTCCTCTCTCAATGGTCTCCCAGACATATTGCCCTCCCTCTCCCCACCCCTATTTCCCTTCTTCCCCTTGGCCCCTGACAATGGCTTCCATTTGGCTCTCTTTTGAGGGAGGAGTGGAGGTTTTGGTGTTTCAGATATTACTGGATAAGGGAAAATTATCCTTTCCAGACCAGCATCAAAGTGAAACACTGACAGGATAAATAAATCTTCCTCTGTGTAATATTGACCATTTCAAATGGCCTAACTCTGTCCATCTCCCCAGAGTCAGCTACTGGTTATTCCAGCCTGCAGGAGGCAGGGTCCTGAGGGTCTAAGCATCGGGGACAGCAGGTCAGGAAAGATGCCTCATCAGGCTTTACAAGTTACAGGAAGTTTCTCCAGACTAGGTTAGTGTTGAACCATTTTTTTTTTCTTTTTTTTCTTTCTTTTCTTTTCTCTTCTTTTTATTTTATTTTTTTAATTTACATCCAAATTAGTTAATTAGTTAGCATATAGTGCAACAATGATTTCAGGAGTAGATTCCTTAACGCACGCAATGGCACATTGTGTATACATTAGTTCTGCAGACATTAAATGATCAGAAACGTATGTTTCAATCTTGAAAGAATTTCCACGAAAAGAAAATTGCAGAATAAAATGTATTAGTATGATTCCATTCAAAAACAATCAACAAACTCATTAAGGGAACAGAGTTGTATCAACGGAAAATGTATAGATGTATAGATACCAAACTACATTGTTTTTGTGTGTTGGAAAGGCAAGATTGAACAATTATTGTCAGATTTTCCTTCAGACAACTAGGTGTTGTTTGAACTATTACAACAAATATGCTTTTCTTTTGTAATAGAAAAAAATAATTTTATTTTAGAGAAATTTTATTTCATCCATAAACTTTTCTTAAGTTAAGCCCATTCAACTTAGAAGTGAAGCAAATACAGGGTGCCTGGGTGGCTCAGTTGGTTAAGCATCCGACTTCGGCTCAGGTCATGATCTCATGGTTTGTGGGTTCAAGCCCCACATCGGGCTCTGTGCTGACAGCTCGGAGTCTGGAGCCTGCTTCGGATTCTGTGTTTCCAGCTCTCTCTGCCCCTCCCCCACTCACGCTCTGTCTCTCTCACTCGCTCTCAAAAATAAATAAACATTAAAATAAAAAAAAAGTGAAGCAAAGACGACTCATACGGGGGTAGACCAAGAGACATTTGACCCTCCCTTCCTTACTTTATTAATGTAGGGAATGAAGTTCAGAGATTTAAGTGACTTGTCCAAGGTCACACAGTGGTGGGTGGTGGAGGAAGACTAGACTCCTTTCTCCTGGCGCCAAATGTGGTGCTTTCTCCTGTATTGCTCAAACTTGGTCATCTGAGTGACCAAACAGAAGAGACTCAACTTCATTCTCAAAAAATTGGAGAATACTCCCTAAAAATGCAAATAACTTCATTGTGGCATCAAGTTTTACTTTAAGAACGAATACCACATAAATAAACAACTGCCACATGCAACAATATAGATGAATCTTACAAACACAATGCTAGGAAAAGAATCCACCTGCAAAGGGCACATATTAAATGATGGCTACCCCAGATGATGGTGCCAGGGCAGGTGCAGATGGGGGCTCTGGAAAGGCTCCACTTCTTCCTGGGGGTGCTGATCGCATAGATGCATCCACTGTGTGAAAGTACAGCAAGCTGTATGCTTATGAGTGTTCGCTTTTCTGTACACGGGTTATGTAATATGTTCATTAAAAAAACTAATGTGAGTTTTACATGCATAATATTCCCATAATATTCCCATTTGTTTTCATATATATTTTTTTCAAGTCTTGAAATAAAGTTGACTGTTTATAGAAATATGCTATATTCATTTTGTCACTTCACATAGCACTTGGTAAACTCTGGATGTCTCTAGAAGGGTCAATATCCTGGTATTGATGAGAGGCATGGGGTCATGGTCATCTCTGGCTGTTCCAGAACAGTCAATAGAGTGTTCCAGAGCTTGGACAATGGAGTTACACCGCCTGAGTTTGAATAATGACTCCACCTTTCCCGGCTATAAACTAAGCACCAGTAACGTAACTTCCTTATACCCCCAAAAGGGTATATACCACAATCGGGGTTTGAGGATTAAATCAGATAATCTGTTTAAAGCATTTAGTATAGACCTGGCCCATAGTAAGCATGGGAATAAAGGTTAATTATTGCTAACTACTATCATGCTGTGAGCAAATTTTAACCCTTCTCCCTTACATGTGCCTGTCCTGTCCTCACCCCCAAAACCAGGACACCACACATTGCTTTATACATATCAGGTGCTCAATAGTTTTTCAGTTGAGTTGGAGCCAGTGATTCTCTGTGGTCTGTAGGAGGGAGTCCAGTCTCCTTAGTTTTAATTTAAGGTTGTCCCCATTTCAGTTCCAACCTATTTTCCAGCTTCAGTTTCTTCACTGTCCTATATGAATCCCGTGTCCCGATCATACAAGTCTGAAACCAATTCCAGTATGAAGTGTGACTTTCACTTTTCTCAGTGTTTCTTTGTTTATGTCTTGTATTCTCCCACTTCTTCAGAGAGCCTTCCTCTTCTGTACCTTCTATAACTTAAGGAATCTTTTAAGACTGAGATTGATCTCCTATGGCAATGCTTCCAATCTTTCTTAATTCACAAAACCCTTTGAGACTCTGGCAATTTTAATTTGACAATTCTCCTGGAAATAAATATGTACTTATATACAAAATGTCCCCCTGAACCCCGGTCCAGCCCCCCCCCCCCTCGCATCTACAGTCCTTCAGCCATCATCACCGTCACAAAGTGACTCTTAGTCTCTTTCCCCACAGTAATTCCTCTCTGGACTAATACATTGCTGCTTCTTTTACTATTTATGTCCACTTTCATGTGTCTTTTTCCCTCACACTCAGAATGTAAGATAGCCCATTATATCATGCAAGAGATTCCTGGGTCAAAAGAGATCTCTGAATACATACTCTTTAAAAGGTCAGGGGTCATCAGTCAAGAAAAAGACTGCTTTAAGCTCAGAAAGCCGACCATTTTCTGCCAGCAGCCAGGGGTGATCAAGGGTATGAGGAGATCCGACTTTCACCGTTGAGCATGTAGGCTTAGCAGAGTTACAAGGAAAGAGAAGTCAGCCAGATACATTTCAAGCCTGGGGACCCTTATATTTATAACAACATGTTTTCCTAGTAACAGTTTATTTTGCTGAAAACATTTAAATAAAAACTTCCAGAGCCTCTTTGAGAAGACGGTTTTGCATTCCCCAATCAAGCACCTGCCTGATTTTAATGTGCTACTATTTTAGTCCCTGTAAACATATACCCCCTTCCATAAGACTGGAATGGGTTTCTGTATCATTATCACACACACGGCATCTAAGAATAGAAATAGGTGCACAGGATTTTTTTTGGCTAACTCTGCTGAACTCTCTGCCTTCAAGAGCGAGGGAAGCAAACATGGGCAAGAAAACCATTTCTCACTCAACACAACACACTCCTAATGCAACAGTTCACAAAACATTCTCTCACTGACTTTAGAATATGTTCTGGATAAAATCTGAGACTCATCAAAAATGCTCCTGAATCACTCTAACCTCATTTCCTTCTCTATTCCTAGTGAATTCCAGGATCTGACAGACCCCACCTTAGCAACAATCAGATTTGGATTAGTTCTTGGGACATCCATCCCATGGGCTTTCTTTCTGTCTGAAGGGTCATTTAATTCACAGAGGAGTCACAGGCAGCTTGGGCTTCTGAGACTGTGCTCAAGGTAAAAGAAAGTGGGGTCAAAATTATGCTTGGAAATCCCTTAAGTTGTTCATAAAGTTTGATTTCAAGGTTTTGAGTATACAACCTATAAAATATAATATGTGAATCTGCATAATTATGTACAATATGTAATATATAAGTGCACATGTTTATTCTATATATAATAAATATAAAATAACATTTGATAACATGCTATTTCCTAGCTTCCCACCCCCACAGAGTGGTTGAATTTATATAAATCAAATGCACTTGAATTCAAGATCGCACTCAACTTCAGACATTAGAGAAACTTTTCGGTCTCTGAGTTCTAACCTGAAGCCTTCCTTCCTGTTGTGCTCAAAACAAGTCCATTTGGAACCAGTTGTGTATCTTGGATACGGTTTCCATGGAAAAAGCTTAATGGATACCAACAACCTTAATTAGAAAAATCAAATCACAGGAAACCTCTATCTGGGCACCACCGACTCATCTGATTATCTAAAAGACTGGCAGTTTTTTCTTTCCCAGCCAGAGCCCTGGTCTTTTGAAATTCCTATTATTTGTTGAATGAAATGTCTTTCCTTCTTCAATGAAATGTCTCACCCACCTGGTTGACTTTTGGTGTAGTACTCAAATTTTTAAAAGCCATGAAATTTAAAATATGCTCCCTTTCTGATATTGCAGCACGCAAGCAAATGTAAACTATTTGAAGCAGCTGAATGTAAACTATTTGAAGCAGTGAATGCTTCGTGTATGTATGTATTTGTATGTGCGGGGGCAGTGAAGGGTAGGGAGTACTGGAGTTCATAACTTGTAAGCGAAGTGTTATGCCTCTCAGAATGGACTTCTAGACCACGCAGTCACGCTTTTGCTATGGATGGGTGTGTCTTACTCAGTTCTCACTTTGCAGAGTTGCAAAGTTCAGCTTGGACAGCTGGTGGAACAAAGAAGACCATGCTGAGGACTCCGTGGAGAGACTATGAATGTTCTCTCCTGTGTCTGGTGAGTAGAGAATGTATGACACACCAGGAAACTCTGGAACTGTGGTAACAATAGCTAATAGGGTCAGGGTAAGGGTTAAGGGCTAAGGGAGGTATAACCTGTGAAGTGCTTAAAACGTTGTCTAGCCTACAGAGAGTCCTCCACTGGTGTTGTTGTTGCTTCTATTGTTGGCTGATGACCACAGGCATCCTGGGAATGAGTTCAGATCTTTTTGGAACCATCTCATGAAGTTTTCATAACTTACTAACCCAAGATACTTCAAAGATATATATAAAAGGCAAGCAGAGATCACCTTTAATACTAGATATTCTTTTAGAAACAAAGATTCGGCCAAGCCTTTCATCTTTGATAGCCTCAGGGGGAAAAGGAGTGGGCTTGTGACTTCCCTGTTGGAGGATGAGTAGAAATCTGCAGGGAAAATAAATATGTAGGTCATTTGGTTCAACCTGTTGACTGTAAGGCCAATAAAATGGAGAACAGGAGATGCACCAAGACAACAGACACATGTCACTATCAGTAGGTCTATCTTACAATAGGTCTTCTCCTCTCATTCTTCAATTTCCACAGAGAAAGGAAAACCAAAATCACCTTTCAAGAGAGAGGGAGAGAGAGAGAGAGAGAGAGAGGAGAGGGAGAAGGAGAGCATTCTTTTCCTTTAAAGAATGCGAACTCTATGTAGCTTTTTAAATTAACCCTACTGGGGAGATTTAACTAAGCCCACAAAGTTTTCAGATATGTGACCAAAGCTATTGTTCTACATCTCCATAAAAAGATGAATAGTCGAACAATTTATGCATTTTCAATATCTATTAATAATAGGTCACCTATCTGCAAAAAGAATTATCAAAGCCAAATTGGATTTATTACTAAAATTGTACCTTAATTAACTCAGTAGTATGTTTCTATCATGAGAACACCTGCAAAATGCCTGCTTTATTGTGGGCTATAGAAAAAGGAGCAAAGAAGACAGAGAAATAGATATGTTGCAAAATTAAATTGTGATTACTATAGATGGAATTACACATATACAAGAAGAAACACAGGGTAAGAGCTGAGACCATTATAATATAGAAATGCAAAAGGTCTATCTTTCACCTCATAAGGAGTTCACCTGCAAGCTGAAAATACGGAGATTTTTTTTTAAGTTTATATATTTATTTTGAGAGAGAACAAAAGCAGGGGAAGAACAGAGAGAATCCCAAGTAGGACTCAAACTCACGAACCATGAGATCACTACCTGAGCCGAAACCAAGAGTTGGCTGCTTAACTGACTGAGCCACCCAGGCACCCAAAACGCCAAGATTTTTACCTTTGCCATCATCTTCAGCATCACACCATCATTATTACCATCATCATTATTGGTACCATTTAATGAGTAGATTTTAAGAGCCAGCAACGTGTTCAGTTTTACATATATAAATAATCCCTATAGCAATCTTTTTGGGTTAAATTCCTACTATAATCATGATGCTGAGAAGGAACCTGAGGCATATCTTTTCTAAGGTCATACTGCTAGTGAGCAGTGTCAGGACAGTGATTTAACTAAAGTCTGTTAACTCGAAAGCCCAACTGCTGAATCACTAAGCTCTATTTCTAAAATCTTGTAAATATCAAAGTTAAGGGATAAAATGCCAGAACGCTGAAAACATTTTTAAATGGAAATTAAATTGAACATAAAGAGATGAGACAAACTAAGTTGATGATTTTATTAGCACGCTAGGGCTCGAGTGGTGGATAGCACCTACAAAAAGTTCCATGTGACTCTGTGTTTATTATTAATTGTTGAGTAACATATTATGCCAAAACTTAGCAGCTTAAAACAACACATGTTTATGATCTCACACAATCTCTGTGGGTCAGGAATTTGGAAGCTCCTTAGCTGAAGGGTTCTGGCTCAAGATCTCTCATGAAGTTGCAGTAAAGATGTTGGAGGGGGCTTGAGATATGGAAAGACTTAGCTGGGGCTGAAGAATCCATTTCCAAGATGGCTTACCCACACATTGGCAAAAGAATTTAGTTCCTTACTGGCAGTTGTTAGGAGGCCTTAATTCCTAACTGTGTGGGTCTTTCCATAGGGCTGCTTGAGTGTCTTCATAACATGGCATCTGGTTCCCCCAGAACAAGTGATCCAAGAAAGAGAACAAGACAGAAGCCAGGAAGCCTTATATGATATAGTTTTGGAAGTACATACTATCACTTCTATTGATCACAGTGTAGGAGGGGATGACACAAGAGTGTGAATAAATACTAGAAGGAAAAGATCATCAGGGGCAATATTGGACGCTGACTACCATAGACATCTTGCAAAATTTTTCATCATTGTCAACTTAAGTAAATGGTGAATTTTATACACAGGTTTTTTTTTAAGTCTGTTTATTTATTTTGAGAGAAAGAGAGCAGAGTAAGTGGGGGAGGGGCAGAGAGAGGATAGAGGGTGAATTCCAAGCAAGTTCCACACTGTTAGCACAAAGCCCAACTTGAGGCTCAAACCCACAAACGGAGAGATCATGACATGAGCTGAAATCAAGAGTCAAATGCTTACCTGACTAAGCCCCCCAGGCACCCCTACACACAGTTTTTACTAGGATGCCTAACCTAATCACTGTGGCCATTCTGAGGTATTATTGTGTTTATTTTCATGAAGCTATCATAAAATATTTGGACTAAAGAACATGGACATAGAGAATTAATTTAAATTTTCTCTCTGGATAGTATCTTTTAATAGACATTATTCAACAAACTTCCATTCTTATCATTCCTCTATTTGTCAAGGAAATTTAGATCCTGGCATCTATCACTACCACCATCGTCATCATGGCCCATTTTGGTACTGAATGGAGCCATAACAAATGTAAGGGCCAATATAAGCCCTGAATAATACTCCTTATCATGTTTCTTAGATGACAAATATTTATTAGGAATCCTCCTGATCTTCTTTCATCTGTATGTCTCTAGCATTCAGCATAGTCTGTCAGATAGTAATGCAAATAAGATGAATATTAAAGCTGCTCTTTGTGACAAGAACTTAGTGGAACTTCCTATACCTTTGGATGATGTTTGAAAGAGAAAGTTCCAAAGTAGCTTTGAAGGAATTCAGAGGAAGACAGACTACCAGGTAAGTAGAACTCTCCACGGAAGCAACATGGCCACTAAGAGAAACTAGGCCTTGTGGCCAGCTCAAAACACAAAGAGTCCTAGCCTCGCAGAAGTAGCACCAACTGTTACATCTAGGCCTTGGGAAAAATGAAACAGATTGAGTTGCAGGGAAGAAGTATAGTAGGGGGTTGGGGGTGCCTGGGTGGCTTGGTTGCTTAAGCATCCAACTCCTGATTTCGGCTCAGGTCATGATCTCATGTTTGATTCGTGGGCTCACACCCCTTGTAGGACCTCCTGCTGACAGCCCAGAGCCTGCTTGGGATTATTATTCTCCCTCTCTTTCTGCCCCTCCGCCACTGAAACACACGCATGCACATGCGCTTTGCCAACATCCCAATCTGCAGTAAGCTCTTTGACACTTGTATCTGCTCCCCTTGAACCTAAAGCCAGGACAAATGCTGTAGCAATAAACCATGAGAGTAATGCCAGAGTAAAAAGGGTCTGGGTCCGACAGAGCTAGGAGGGATTTATATGTGAGGCATCTGGAGGCAATGTGGCTGGGATACAGTCATTATCTAAAGGAATCAAATTATAACAATGGAAAAGGGGCTAAGCACCAAATCCAAACCTGATATAAAGCCAGAAATGCGGAAACAGCAAGGTAAACAGAGGGTAAGAAGCAGGGCAGACAGAAATAGGCTGGGGAACATGGCTCTGAAACAGACACTGGGAATGATTTACTCCAATCACACTTTACACTCAACACTCCATCAAAACTGCTCTTGTAAGAGATACAGACGAGTCCTTGGATTGAACAATGGTTTACATTATTTAATACAAAGGTCAGCTCTCCACTTTTTTCAGCATCATTGGACACAGTTGACCATTCCTTCTTCCTTGATTATAAGTTTCTTCATTTGGCTTCCAGGAAACTACATTTCTTGGAGTTCCTCCTACCTCATTGATTGCTCCTTCTGTTTTTCATGTTTGTTCCTTGTTTCTCAAAACACAGTCTTTTAGTCTTCTTTTTTTCTCCATGTATACACATTCACTTTGTGATTTCACCCAGTAAAATTCAGTACTTTCAGTATAATTTACATAGGAATGAATCCCAAATGAATATCTCTAACCTAACCTCTCTCATGAACCCAGATTTGGGTCTCTGCTTGGGTGTTTAACGAACACCTCAAACTTCATATGTCCCAAACTGAACTCTTTATCTTATCCCCCAAATCTCTTTTACTTGTAGTTGTTCCCATTTCATCCGATGGAAACTCCATCCTTCCAGATGTTGCAGTCAAACTCCTGGGTGTCACCTTTGAACCCACTCCTTCTCTCCCCTCATGGGCAATCCATCAGCAAATCCTATTGGCTATGCTTTCAAAATATATTCAGAGTCCTCCTTCTTTTCCCCACTTCCTCCACTTATTTCCCTTCTCTCAGCCTCCAGCTTCTCTCTCCCAGATCACTAAAGTTGTATCCCAAGCATTCATCCTGTTTCAACCTATGTCCCCTCAGCTTAACTCCAAAAGGGTAGCCAGATTGTTCCTCTTTGAAGTATGAGTCAGAGCATGTCATCCTCTTGCTTCAAACCCATTTCCCACAGAGTGAAAGCCAAATTCCTTATAATAACCAAAAGACCCTTCATGAGATGACCACCCCCCTCACTTCTCTGATGTCACCCTTGTTTCTCTCCCCCTTGCTCACTGGTCCAGCCACGATGGCCTTTTCACTGGCAGAGAGAGAGGGAGATAGGGAGACATAATCTGAAGCAGGCTCCAGGCTCTGATCTATCAGCACAGAGCTCAATGCAGGGCTTGAACTCATGAACTGCAAGATCATGACCTGAGCCAAAGTCAGATGCTTAACCAACTGAGCCACCTAGGTGACCCCCTTTTTAAAATTACTTTCTAATATATTATAAAATTTACTTTTTTATCCTCATTGATTATGTTTTCATGTGTGACTGTCTCTACTACTAGAAAATAAGCCCAACAAGGGCAAAGTTTATGCCTGTTTTGTTGACTCACATATTCCAAGTATCTAGCAGAGGGCCTGCTATGAAGTAGGTGCTTATAAATGTGTGTTAAAGAAATACACAAACAGCCAAGAATTCTTTATCCAGCAAGGCTGTCATTCAAAATAGAAGGAGAGATAAAGAGTTTCCCAGACAAACAAAAACTAAAGGGGTTCATAACCACTAAACAAGCCCTGCAAGAAATTTTAAGGGAGTCTCTCTGAGGGGAGAAAAGATGAAACAAAACAAAAACGACCAAAAGCAACAAAGACTAGAAAGGACCAGAGAATACCACCAGAAACTCCAACTCCACAGGCAACACAATGGTAATAAGGTCATATCTTTCAGTACTGACTCTAAATGTCAATGGACTAAATGCTCCAATCAAAAGACATAGCGTAACAGAATGGATAAGAAAACAAGATACATCTAATGTTGTTTACAATAAACCCATTTTATACCTAAAGACACCTTCAGATTGAAAGTAAGGGGATGGAGAACCATCTAATGGTTGCAAAAAGAACACTAGAGTAGCCATACTTTTATCAGACAATCTAGATTTTAAAATAAAGACTGTAACAAGAGATGAATAAGGGCATTATATCATAATTAAGGGGTCTATCCACCCAGAAGATCAAACAATTGTAAATATTTATGCCCCCAATGTAGAACAACCCAAATATAGAAATCAATTAATTACAAACATAAAGAAACTCATTGACAATTATGCCATAATAATAGGGGACTTCAACACCCTACTTACAGCAGTGGACAGATGATCTAAGCATAAAATCAACAAGGAAACAATGGCTTTGAATGACACACTGGACCAGATGGACTTAACAGATATATTCAGAACATTTCATCCTAAAGCAGTGGAATACACATTATTCTCAAGTTCACATGGAACATTCTCCAGAATAGATCACATAATGGGACACAAATCAGCCCTCAACAAGTATAAAAAGATTGAGATCATACTGTGCATATTTTCAGACCACAAACTCCAAATCAACCACAAGAAAAAATTTGGAAAGACAAAAAATACTTGAAGACTAAAGAACATCTTACTAAAGAATGAATGGTTTTAAGTTCCTCTTTAACTAAAGAGGAAATTTAAAAGTACATGGAAGCCAATGAAAATGATAACACCACAGTCCAAAACCTCTGGGAGACAGCAAAGGTGGTCATAAGAGGGAAGTATATAGCAATCCAGGCCTTCCTAAAGAGGGAAGAAAGATCTTAGATACAAAACTAACCTTACACCTTAAAGAGCTGGAAAAAGAATAGCAAATAAAACCCCAAACCAGCAGAAAATGGGAAATAATAAAGATTAGAACAGAAACCAATGCTATCAAAAACAAACAAACAAAAAAACACAGTAGAATAGATCAATGAAACCAGGATCTGGTTCTTTGAAAGAATGAACAAAATTGATGAACCCCTAACCAGTATGACCAAAAAGAAAAAAGAAAAGACCCAAATAAATAAAGTCAAGAATGAAAGAGGAGAGAACACAACCAATACTGCAGAAATACAAACAATAATAAGAGAATATTATGAGCAACTATATGCCAATAAATTGGGCAATCTGGAAGAAATGGCTAGATTCCTAGAAACATATAAACTACAAAACTTCCCAAAAAACAAGAGCCCAGGGCCAGATGGCTTTCCAGAGGAATTCTACAAAACATTTAGAGAGAAGTTAATACCTATTCTTTTGAAGCTGTTGCAAAAAACGAGACATGGGAGGACTCTTCCAAACTCATTATATGAGGCCAGGATGACCTTGATTCCAAAACCAGACAAAGACCCCACTATAAAGGAAAACTACAGACCAATATCCCTAATGAACATGGATGCAAAAATTCTCAACAAGATACTAGCTAACTGGATCCAACAAGGCATCAGAAGAATTATTCACTCCAATCAAGTGGAATTTATACCTGGGATGCAAGTCTGGTTCAATATCTGCAAATCAATGTGATATATCACATTAATAAAAGAAAGGACAAGAACCACATGATCCTCTGAATAGATGCAGAGAAAGCATTTGACAAAATACAGCAATCTTTTTTGATAAAAACCCTCAAAAAAGTAGGGATAGAAGGATCATACCTCAAGTTATAAAAGCCATATACAAGAGACCCACGGCTAATATCTTCAAAGGGGAAAAACCGAGACCTTTCCCCCTAAGGTCAGGAATACGACAGAATGTCTACTCTCATCACTGTTATTCAACATAGTATTGAAAGCCCTAGCTTCAGCAATCTGAAAACACAAAGGAATAAAAGGCATCCAAATCGGCAAGGAGGAAATCAAACTTTCACTCTTCACAGACGACATGATATTCCATATGAAAAACCCAAAAGATTTGACCAAAAAATGCTAGAACTGATCCAGGAATTCAGCAAAGTAACAGGATATAAAATCAATGCACAGAAATTAGTTGCATTTCTATACACTAGTAATGAAGCAATAGAAAGAAAAATCAAAGAATTGATCTCATTTACAGTTGCATAAAACCATAAAATACCTAGGAATAAACCTAACCAAAGAGGTGAAAAATCTATATACTGAAAACTATAGAAAGCTTATGAAAGAAAATGAAGAAGCTATAAAAAAAAATGGAAAAACATTCCATGCTCCTGGATTGGAAAAACAAATATTGTTAAAATGTTGATACTACCCACAGCAATCTACATATTTAATGCAATCCCTATCAAAATAACACCAGCATTCTTCACGGAGCTAGAACAAACAATCCTAAAATTTGTATGGAAGCAGAAAAGACCCTGAATAGCCAAAGCAATCCTGAAAAAGAAAACCAAAGCTGGAGGCATCACAATCCTGGACTTTAAGATGTATTAGAAAGTTGTAATCGTCAAGACAGTATGGTACTGGCACAAAAACAGACTCTCAGATCAATGGAACAGAGAAGAGAACCCAGAAATGGACCCACAAATGTATGGCCAACTAATCTTTGACAAAGCACGAAAGAATATCCCGTGGAATAATGACAGCCTCTTCAGCAAATGGTGTGGGAAAACTGGACAGCGACATGCAGAAGAATATACCTGGACCACTTTCTTACAGCATACATAAAAATAAACTCAAAAATGGATAAAAGACCTAAAAGTAAGACAAGATGCCATCAAAATCCTTGAGGAGAAAGCAGGCAAAAACCTCTTTGATCTTGCCCGCAGCAACTTCTTACTCAACACGTCTCCGGAGGCAAGGGAAACAAAAGCAAAAATGAACTATTAGGATCTTGTCAAGATAAAAAGCTTCTGCACAGCGAAGGAAACAATCAGCAAAATTAAAAATCAACCAATGGAATGGGAGAAGATATTTGCAAATGACACATCAGATTAAGGGTTAGTGCCCAAAATCTATAAACAATTTGTCAAATTCAACACAATCCAGTGAAGAAATGGGCAAAAGACATGAATAGACACTGTTCAAAGGAAGACATCCAGATGGGTATAACAGACACATGAAAAAATGCTCAACATCACTCATCATTAGGGAAGTACAAATCAAAACCACAATGCGATACCACCTTACACCTGCCAGAATGGCTAAAATTAACAAGTCAGGCAACAACAGATGTTGGCAATGATGCAGAGAAAGGAGAACTCTTTTGTACTGCTGGTGGGAATGCAACTGGTGCAGCCACTCTGGAAGATTGTATGGAGGTTCCTCAAAAAATTAAAAATAGAAAAACTGAAGACCCAACAATTGCACTACTATATATTTATCCAAAGGATACAGGTATGCTGTTTCAAAGGGGCACATGTACCCCCATGTTTATAGCAGCACTATCAACAATAGCCAAAGTATGGAAAGAGCCCAAATGTCCATTGACAGATGAATGGGTAAAGGGGATGTGGTGTACATATACAGTGGAGTATTACTAAGCAATCAAAAAGAATGAAATCTTGTGATTTGCAACAACATAGTTGGAACTAGAGGGTATTAGTCTAAGCGAAATTAGTCAGAGAAAGACAAACATCATATGACTTCACTCATATGTGGAATTTAAGATACACAATAGATGAATATAAGGAAAGGGAAGCAAAAATAATATAAAAACAGGACAGAGGACAAAACATAAGAGACTCTTAAACACAGAGAACAAACTGAGGGCTGCCAGAGGGGTTATGGGTGGGGAGATGGGCTAATGGGCAAGGGTCATTGAGGAAGACACTTGTTGGGATGAACACTGGGAGTTATATGTAGGGGGTGAATCACAGGATTCTACTCCT
Organism: Panthera onca; assembly: GCF_046562875.1. Taxonomy (NCBI): domain Eukaryota; kingdom Metazoa; phylum Chordata; class Mammalia; order Carnivora; family Felidae; genus Panthera; species Panthera onca. The sequence continues at coordinate 83,112,769 of NC_138342.1, forward strand.
GAAATTATTATTGCACTATATGCTAACTTGGATGTAAATTAAAAAATAAAAATACATAATTAAAAAAAGAAATCCACGATTTAGATAGTAAGGGGGTGAGTCTTGACACACTGCAGAGAAAAGACTTCTATAGAAGGATGAGAGATAAAGCAAAAAGACCAGGTAGTAGCCTAGCATTCCAGCTCAGATAGGATCTGTTGCGGCTTGGATAGGTGGTGGCTGTTGAGTAATCCCGTTTCTGGCCCAGTCTCCTTACCTGAATAGAGCTGGCCTCACTGTTAGCAAGTGCTATACAATATGTCCCCATTTGGTCCTGGCGTTACTCCTAGGTCTTGTTAGCTAGTATCTCTTTAAAGCCCAGCTTCAATGTGAATATCCATGTGAAACCAAAACAGACTTCTGCCCCACTCAGCTGAATTCATTGCTACCTTTTCTTGTTTCCACAGTGTCTTGCCCATACCTTTTATGTAATGTTCATTGCATTGTATGAAAATTAGAATAGGTATCTTCCACTTAGCCATAAATTTGTGCTTTCCCTGTTCAATTGTGAGGCCCTGAGAACAGTGAATATGTTTCATTGCTTTTTATCTTTGTAACAAACCAAGATTAATGCCCACCCATGGTAAATGGTCAGCAAATAAATAACAATTATTTTAGATCCAACTCAATTAATTTCATTTTGAAGAGGGTTATCTTTTTGTCTTCAACAGTTCTAATGTAATCATATGGTAGCAACAGATGCAACATGATTCTTTCTCAGAGAAGTCATGAATTTTTACAATTTTTAAAATGTCTTTTAAGTAAAGGAGATGGACCAACATTTCTATGATTAAAAAAATTAATGCAGTATAGCTCAAGCATAATATCTTGGTTTTTGGTTTTGGTTTTGTTTTTTACCAAAAAAAAAAAAAATTCAGAATTTCAAGCGATCGCTCATTAAGTCCCTGGTTTGTGGCCTTGAAAGTTAAGCAAGTCTTCAGCTCTAAAGAAGCAGATTAAACCACTTGTGCTGTCAGCTTGAAGCATTTGGAAGCTGGCCAGAACTGCTTAAGAATCTTTTTTCTTTCTTATTCTCTTCCTTTCTGCCAGGCTCTCCCAGGGAGTTCACTTGCAGAATCAAATGAAAACCAATCCCTTTTATGCAAACCTTCCTGAAGCAGCAGGGCTATGTTTGGTCCCGAGAGCGGAGGTTCGTGCAGTGGAAGCCCTGGTGGTGATTTCTCTCTACCCAGGCCTTGCCAAGGTCCTCCCCACCACGCAGTGATGAAAGGAAGGATCAAACAGCCCTCTCAAAGCCAAGCTCCATCAGACCTGCCTTTGCTAAATATAGTGCACTTCAATAAACACCATTGTGAATTTGCAGTTTGCTTGCTGGAAAATACACCACCACCTCCATCAAAATTTTATGCATGCATGTATGTATTCAGATCTTTCTCGACTCTCTTTTATCAACTAAAATACTCAGCAAATTTTCTTTTCGTTTTCAATTTGATATTCAATGTTTCTGCTCAGCACAAATTAATTGGAGGAAGCACTGAGTCAGGGAAAGCTGAATGAATAAAGTTTAACCACAAACAAGGTGGAGGTCTCTGAAATTCTTAAAAACACCGCCTTCAGCCAGGCTGCTGAGGTCTGCTGTCCTTCATCCGTGAAATGACACTTCCACTAGTCAAATAAGGACGGGGTAGATCAAATTAAGATAATCATTGCTTTAGACAAATTCTCCTGAGCAGTGTCTGCTGATATAATTCTCAAAATATGTTCTGCTTTATTGTCTGAAAGACTCTGATGGTAAAGGTGCTGTACTTATTTTTGGTTTATGTTCACCTTTGATCCTGGTGGAAAGTAAACATCTTTGTCCTGCAGCCAGCACCTGATCCTTGGGCTTCTGTTCACGCTTACCTAAAAAAAGATCAGGAGAGAAAGCTCACCAAGCACGCAATGGCCAACAGCAGTTGGGGACAGGGAACAAGAACACTGTCTCCAGTGGGAGGCTTGGGGGTCACCACCAGAGGATGTGAAGTTTTCAGCCACCTTGGGCCCCCCAGGCCCCTAGCAGGTGGGAGAGGCGTGGGAATCTGAATAACCACACATGGGCAAAGCCCACTTGCTGTGGTATGTGTGAGAGGTAACACTTTCTGAGACCAGCTTCCTGCCCTAGGAGGCTTAACTGCTTCCATTTTTACATAGAAGGAAGCTTGCAACTTCCTTCATCTATGGCTTTCAGCACCTGTGATTTGGTGGGGGGGGAGGGGGAGAATGTTTTCATTCCTCCTCGGAACCAATTTCTACATCATTAGTTTATCAAATCAACCCAACAAAGTAGGGTCTCAGTTTTAGAAAGCAAATATCTCAGCCTTGAACCAGAGACAAGAAATAAAACATTACATAATGTTCTACATTACAAGAGAAGTGGATTCTAATAGGTCAAAAGAAGGGAAGAAGTCTTTTTTTTTTTCATATTGCTTTTTTTCCTTTTTCCCCTTTTGTGGTTACCAGCCATTTGTGTGTCCTTTATGTGCTACAGTTACTCAGTCTTCAAAATGAGTGTAAACTAGGCATTTATGCATTTACAGATGAGAGCCCCACTCTGAGAAAATCCAAAATAATACCAAAAAATGGCTTACAAAATGTGCATCAGGCACGGTTTTCTTCTTTACCAGAGGATTACTCAGTAGGTTCCTTTAAATCAGAATTGTGCAGACCAAAGCTTTTACAAACAGCTGTCGAGCGGTGGAAAGAATCAAAAGATCTCAATTAATGTCCCAGCTACAGCATTTTGTAGCTGTGTGACCTTGAGCACGTAAATCAGTGAAACTTCCAGAGCTTCTGTTTTCTCTTCTGTGAAACAAAGATAACAACACTTACTTCACAGACTTGTTGGGATCAAATGAGATAATTTGTGCGGAAGTGCTTAGTTAACATAACCCATTTATTTGTGAGTTCAGTGAGCGCTCATGGAGCCTCCGCTATGAGGCAGGCACTGGTAGGCACTGACCATATGATCTGCACAGCATGCGGCACGTTCACTTCCAATTTTCATCTGTTAGAGACTTCCAACCTGTGTTGAAATTTGGTTTGGGTGCAGTACACCCACAACTTCTTAGAAATATATTAATTTGTGTAAACTGAAGGACAGTTGCACATACTCATTTACTTCTTCATCTATTTCATACACACCATGAACTGTGAACAAAGCATCTGCTTCTAGAAGAATTACCATCCTTACTGGCTAACGTGGAGCAAAGGGAGGGGCACAAACCACAACCTTTTCCAAATACAGAATGGAAAGAAAATGCCTCTTGTTGTGTGGGTGCAGATCCTGCTGAGGGGCTTGCCACTGTAAAGACTCTTCCAAGTTACCCTGAACCCCTGAATTGGGCACCATGGTAGGATGTCCTTGGTGGGGCTGTTTTCTATGTTTCAGACTTGTACCACGTTGGTGGAAGTTCTGTCTCAGGCTGTTCTGATGCCAAGTGCTTTGTACCACCTCCTGTGTCCCTCCCCAACTGCCTGAGAGCCTGCAGCCATCTGAACTCCGCTTTTTTCCCAGCACCTGTGTGGAGCAAGGACTGTTTCAGTGTTTCATTAGACCCTAAAAGCTACTGGTGGTAATCTTGCCTTACCTTACCTCTTCTATTTAGTTGGGCTTCGATACCTCACATGACATTTGTCAGGAAGCTACATAGACTTTCTCTGGAAATTTTTGTTTGCACAACCATAGGAAGCAATATGGTAGCATTGCACAACTTGAAGGGGCTGCAGTCTGAGGACACTGCATTGTGTCAGTAGCACCTTCCGTAGTGCACAGTAGTGTACAACACGTCCAGCCATACATGGAAGCCCTGATAGGAAGACTAGAAGCTCTGAAATATTCCTCGCAATTGAATCTGAAGCTTGATCACATCCATACTCTCTTTCATGCTCCTGAAAATTGTTTTAGCCACTTTAATCCAACTTTCTAGTCAGCATCAGAAAGTGTTCTCTTGGATTCTGCCTCCTCCCCTCTATCCATGTTGTTAAAACCTTAGTTCAGGGCTGTATCATCTTTCCCCTGAGTTACTCTAGCCATCCATCTCCTATCTGGCCTCTTTGCTTTTAGTCCCTCCTACAACCACCATCCATTTTCTTGCGTTGACAGGGTGATCCATCTAAATCACAAGCCTGGCCATGTCATCCCTCTGCTTGTAATCCTTTAATAACTTTCTAGTGCCTTCAGGACAAAATCCACACTTCTTAGCGTGGATATAGGACCCTTCGTGATTTTGACCCCTGCTCTCACCTTCTGCTTTTGAAACAATGTACTGGTTCATATCAAGTCAAGGTCTTTGTGTTTGATGTTTGCTTTGCCTAGACTGCCCTTCCACTCCTCTGCCCCCTTCTCCTGAGCAAGCCCCACTTAGATGTTACCTCCCCTGGGAGCAATTTGGAGGTGAAAGTGGGACCACATATTGAGCAATAAAAACGCTTCTGCAGCCCACAAAGTGTTTGAAAGTAACAGTCTTGGTGGAAAGGTCAGCAAGAAAGTCATGCCTCTCCCACCACACACTGATTCATAGGGATTCGATGCTAGTGGCAAGAAGTTCAGAGAGCTATACAAAAAGAAAGAGCCATGCTGAGCCCATTCCACTTCCTGGCCTCTGGGCTGCCGCACAGAGATAATCAGATGGCAGAAAAACCTGAGGAGGGGCAGCCTCAAGTCACATGGGAAATAAAAGTCAGAAAACATAGCAGAAAAAGTGTAAGCTCGGGAACCAGGAAAACTGAATTCTGGCCACAATATCTTTAGATTTCAGTTTATTATTTCATTGTGAAAGAATTGGACTCTGTCCAAGGTTTGCATATTGTGCTTCACACAGCCCTAGGTGTTCCAGATGTTTCTCAAGGGCCACCTCAGGGGAATAAAAGGGGCAGAGAGGGGATGAATGTGATTCCCCAAGAACACTTCCATACCTGTCAGATATTCTATTCTTCTGCATAAGACTCCATCAACACTGCTTAAAATGCATTGCAAGACCCTAAAAGAGACTAATGAACAGTAGGTATCCCATGAACCCACCTTTTCCCAGAGTTAAGGAAGACTTATTGACTGATGCTCCAGTAGTATCTGGGCATTGCTTCTGGCTGCTTGCTCAGTCACCTCCCTGCTCCACCCCCTCAAACTGTGCTGCCTATTGTCCAAGGATCAGTTGGACTTTGTCCCCAAACCACTCAATGACAGTTGTATGTGTTGGTGATGTTCTTTTTTTTAAAGTTTATTTATTTATTTTGAGAGTGAGAGAGTGTGAGTGGGGGGAGGGGCAGAGAGAGAGGGAGAGAGAGAGAGAGAGAGAAAAGCCCAAGCAAGTTCTGCATTGTTAGCATGGAGCCCAACATGGGGCTCCAGTTCACAAGCCCTGAGCTCATGACCTGAGCTGGAATCAAGAACTCGATGCTTAACCAACTGAGCCACCTAGGTGCCCAGATTATATTCCTTTAATTACGTATTATATAAGCCAGTGAAATACAATGAAATGAGAGCCCTTTTTTCTACAAATACTAAGGCGAATGCTTTGGAAAGACTTAGTAAAAACAACTAACTGAGAATATTGCTGTGGAATTATGTATGGGGAAGTAAACTCTGTGGGGAAAGATTGTATAAATCTAAATGGAATCTACTTTCAGACTGTTCCACGAGGAGCTTGGAGTTCTAATTCTACTTTAAAGAAATCCAACCTAGAAATGGTACATTTCTAGAAATGGTGCATGGTACATCAGAAAGGGGTTTCCTTAAAAGGGGCAACTCTATGACTCTAAACAGCATGTCCACCCTCAAATCAAGCCTTGGCCCTACATGAGTCACTGGAAAATAGGCACCTGTGTTTTAAGATAAAATAAAATATGTAAATGTATATATACATATTATTTTTATGATTCCCCACTTTGAGACAAACCAGAAAATATTCTTTCTGTAAAACCAAGCAAGTGAACAAGCAAGCAGGCAAAGCCACAACAACAGTCCAGGCTCTGAGTTTCTGTTGGCATTTTTTTTTTCCAAACAGAGAAGTCACTTCTACTGAAGGAGACCCTGACTGGCCCTGCATTTGTGCAGCTGTCAGGCTCAATGGCCACTATAACACAGACAACATGGTCATTTCCAACTACAACAGGTGTCCCTGATTTTTAGTCTTTCTTAAATTTCAGCAGAGACTGCAATATGATCATGAAAAAAAAAAAAAGTTGGACCAGAAGAGGAAAGATAGTCAGGGGTGCAGAGTGAATGGTGTGAGCTGGAGACTCTCTCTCGAACTGGTCAGTACACTTGTAGTGCCAAAGAGCTGTGCTTGGCAAACCCACCATTGCAAAGATTTACTGATTCTACTGTCAGCTGAGATCAGTGGCTAAGTGACTTGTCTCATTTTTGTTGGGTAGGGACAGGACGGTGATCATACAAAGCTGTCTGTGCCCAGTGATAGTAGTAAAATCAGCACTGTTAGGGGTCAACAGAAATGTGCCAACTAAGTGGGCATCGACCTAAAAAGTGTAATACGGTAGCCCAAAGAAGATGCGTTACATTCTTTGGTGGAAGGTATAGCCATTCTGAAATCAGAGTGTGGATCCCTGGTGTGTAAAGCAGTTTGTGAAAGACTTAAGTATTTTATCAGGAGTCTCTAGTATCTGCAATTAAAGTATAACCTTTAGTAAACAAATGAAGAACTTGATGCCTTAAATTATAGATAAGGCATGATCCTTCAAAATGGCATCTTGTCACCTATAGAATTCTACCTGGGAAGTAGACTAGTTCTTAAAACCTTTAAAAAGCAAACGTCACCTACATCCTACCACTGTCTGACCTCTTCAGCCCCTCTTCTCTCTGATAAGCCATTGTCTTAGTCCAGACATATTTTGTACATATTAAAATATATTTCCTTTTTATAGCACAGTTGAAATCACATCTTCTATACTCTTCTGCCACTTGCTTTATGCATCTTATTTTTAAAACTCTACCATAGGGTATAGTTCCATGTAGTTACTAAAGATTATTTAACTAGCTAACTCAAGTCTTACTTTATAGAGGGAATAGGGGCATAATAGGAAAAAACCATTAAAACCATACAGAAGGATATATTAAAAAAAAAAAAAAAAACGCTGACAATATGGGAGAAACAAGAGATAGTCTGAGGGGTAAGAAAGGGGCTGACATCCGAGGACAAGTGATTTATATCAAGAGCAGGAATAGGCCTACTCTGATGAGCCTTTCCATCTTCTGTGAAATTCAAGGCTCACCTCAGGCTCAATGAGAATCTCTTTAATTTCCCAGGAAGCAATCTGTAGAATAAAACTTGCATAATGTTGGGAAATGTCCCCTAACTTTGCCATTATCCATTACCGATCTCTGTTACTTAATAGGATCTCAACTAAGGTACTAATTATGTTGGAATCAGAGTTTTTCAAAGTCAGACTTTCTGGTAGAGTGGGAGTCAAGCCATTATGAGGCCTGTTTATTCCCTTGGTTAATATTTTTCCTTTCATCCAGGACTGTACTTACTTTTTTTACAGGAAGCTGAATGAGCTTATCAGAATCTTCTAAATTAAAAGAGCCAACCACAGCACAGTTCTTAATGGGATAAAGAATTGTGGTCCCCAGTTTTCATCAACAGGAAGGAGTCACAGAGTTCCACAAGAGGGGCACTGGCTTTGGGGGTCAGACCATGCGCTTGGGTTCAAATCCAGAGTCTACTATATACTAGCCATGTCATCTAGGCATGATTCGACTCTCCAAGCCTTTATTTACTCATATATAAGCTGAGGTATATTAATCCCTCCATAATATGGTTATTGGGAGAAGTAAATCAGATAATGTATTCTCTCATGGGCCAAGTCCTTATGTGCATTGCATCAGGCACTGTGCTAGATTTCCGGAAAATGACACATGCCAAGTATATGGCAGACAGTCATTAAAGACTTGTTGACTTGAACTCATTAAGCAATAGGGACACTCAAAAGGTAGACAAATAGGAGACTGTGACCGAAAGGTCTTTGTCACTGTCCTATGAGAGAGTAGATTAAGTCATTTTTTTTCCACATATGCTCCCCAGAACTTCTTTTCCAGAAACAGACATAGAGGGAAGAAACAGGGAAGATACATCTTGAGACTGAAAAAAAGTTATAAAAATGATGAATACAATATGTCCACTGCAGGGTGATTATTAATGAAAAAATTCTGTTGTGAAGGGCCATAGCTTAAACTCTGGTCCTGGTCACTTCCAGGATACAGACACTGAGGGCAGTCTTGCACTACTGACATTTTGAGGGAGATAATGCTCTGTTATGGGGGGGGGGGGCAGTCCCATGCATTTTAAGGTGTTTGGCACCACCCCTGACCTCAGCGCACTAAATGCCATTGGCACTCTCCACCAAGTTGTGACAACCAGAAATGTCTCCAGACATTGCCGAATGTCCTATATCCCACAGAATAGCTCCTGGTTGAGAATCACTGCTCTAGGGCCTATTTGACCAACGAACGTAAGAAAAAATGTATTCCCAAGGAAGAGACCCAGCACCCAGGCTTAACCCAAGATGAACACCTCACTTGCTGGGACACTTCTGAGTGCAGATGTTTCTGTCATCCAGGTTAGCCCTCCGATGAGCTGTACGCTTGTGCCCAAAGGGGAAAAGGACTACAAAAACTGCAAGGATCTGTTTTCATTCAAGTCTCTCAGAAACATCGAGAAATATCATCCTTCCTCGTCATCTGTCCCTCTTGCTAACTCTATTTTGACTGTTCTCCTCCCTGATGTTCCTCCAATATACTGTATTAATCGTGTCTCTTACTCTATACTTTTGATCCTTTGACATCTTGGGGCTTGCTGAATCTGGAAGGAATCCCTTCCCAGGGCTAGACAATTTCTAGAGATAGCAAACAACCTGCCGGTGGGTGTGACTCTCATATGCAAACCAACCCATCCAGAGCCCACACTACCACCCACCTCCTCTATGGGCTCTCACACTCAGGGCCACTATTTCCTGGCCTCAGTGACCCCCCAGAACCAGGTACCAGATAATTAGGGACAGCCCCTTTGCCTCAGAGACCGCTGAAATTATTCAGATTTGCCAATCCTAAACTGCATACGCTGCCTTGCCCATTCCTTCCCACAGAAACCACAACAAAGGCTCTTGCCCATGTGTCTCCCACATTCCCTCAGCCTTCTGACTGACCGTGGTGCTTCCTCATGTGCCCCTTCCTCTTGGGACCTGTGGGTATAATAAATTATCTTTTCAATGGCAATTGCCCCCTCATCAGTTGGCCCCTCTGTACCTGGAAAGTAAAAAACAAAAAACAAAACACGTTTTAAAAGACATGCCTGGTATGCTGCCTCCACAGATGGCACGTGTTGTTTCCAGCATGGGTTCACTCAAGCCCCAGACGTTTCTCCAAGCACTCCGGGTGTCCTCCTTCCACAGAGCTCTTGCCCTTGCTGTTCCTTTTGCTGGACATGACCCTCACTTTCTTCAGAACCCCTTCACCCAGACCTCATGAACTCCTCCACCCTCCTGATCTTATCTCAATCAGGAACTGCCTCGGAGACCTTCCCTGAGCCCCAGCCAAGGTCAAATCCATCTGCCATTGTTACCATAGCAATCTACTTGTTCTTCTTAGCACTGAACGTAGCTTGCATTTGATTCCCTAAGGGATTGTTTGATTAAGGTCTGGTGTCTTCCATTTTAGATTGAAGACACCAAGAGAACAGCAGCTGTGTCTTTCTTCTCACTATCGCATCCTTGGCACAATGTCTGGAACATGGTGTGTGCTCAATGTTTGTTAATTGAATGAATAGATGAATCCCTTGGGGACTCCTAGAAATGACACGAGTCATCTTTGAAGAGGGCCTAAAGCCCAGCAAAAAAAGTTGGAAGAGTCAGAAAAATATATTTGATTACCGTTAACATGGTTTCACTGTCCCCAGGTAGCTGGATCATAACACACAACATAGTGTAAATACAATATAGCACATACACATGATGGCATATTATGCAAACATTAAAAATGATGTTTGGGGGCGCCTGGGTGGCTTAGTCGATCGGGCTTCGGACTTCGGCTCAGGTCATGATCTCACAGTCCGTGAGTTCAAGCCCCGTGTCGGGCTCTGTGCTGACAGCTCAGAGTCTGGAGCCTGCTTTGGATTCTGTGTCTCCCTCTCTCTCTGCCCCTCCCCTGCTCATGCTCTGTCTCTCTCTGTCTCTCAAAAAATGAATAAACGTTAAAAAAAATTTTTTTAAATCATGTTTGCAACCTAATGTCTCATACATAGTCATGGGAAAAAACACCATGTAGTTATTCAAATTATATTGCAGGTTTATGTTTGTTAACATGTAAAAATGATCCTGATATATATTATTCAGTTAAAACACAAAGCAGGTTGTAGAACAATTTATAAAGGTTGATAATATTTTATTTAAAATTAGCATAGAGGCACCGAAGTGGCTCAGTCGGTTAAGTGTCCAACTTTGGCTCGGGTCATGATCTCACAGTTTGTGGGTTCAAGCCCCACGTCGGGCCCTGTGCTGACAGCTCAGAGCCTGGAGCCTGCTTTGGATTCTGTGTCTCCCTCTCTCTGCCCCTCCCCTGCTCGCACTCTCTCTGTCTCTCAAAAATAAATAAACATTAAAAATTTTTTTAATTAGTATAAAATTATAAATATGTGCTGATGATATGTCAGGCACTGTGAGAAACATTTTACATTTATATGGAATTTCTTATAACAGCCCTATAAGGAAGATACTGTTATCTCTATTTTAAAGATAAAGAAAATGAGGCTTTTATAGGTAAAACTCTTGCCTATGGCTCTATATTAATATGATAACTATATTAATAACTAAGTTAATAGTGATTTTCTTGAGTTAGGACTATTTATTTCCTCTTTTTTCTAAATTTTCTGCAATGAACATGGGTTAATTTTGCAATATAACATAATTAATTTAAAAGAATACGTAAATATTTTTAATGACAGAAAATGTTCTTCAAGCAACGTTCTCAGATAAGACAGTAAGATAAATTTTATATACAGTATAATTTCAATTATGTTTTCTAAAAAGCAGAAAGAATATACTGAAAGGAAAAGGGTACAAATGTTACAAACGGTTTTTTCACTTTATTTAAGCACTTTGGCATTTCCTAGATTTCTTACAATGATCTTGTTACCATTATTAAGCAATTTGCCAAAGTTGCCTACTGTATATCAATTAGCACTGAGATACTTTAATTGCTGGCTAAACCCCCAAAAAGTCTCTGAGGCTATTTGAGCTCTTACCCCACGATGTCAGGTTATGCAGGGGATTTAATTTGTTTTTTCTATAGCAAAACTAATTTTTATTTCAAATTTAAGAACAGAAAAAGTCTTGGGGTGCCTGGGTGGCTCAGTTGGTTAAGCGTCTGACTTTGGCTCAGGTCATGAGCTTAGAGTTCATGGGTTCGAGCTCCACATGGGGCTCCATGCTGATAGCTCAGAGCTTGGAGCCTGCTTCCCAGATTCTGTGTCTCCCTCTGCCCCTCCTCCACTTGCACTCTGTCTCTCAAAGATAAAAAAAAAAAAAAAAAAAAAAAAAGAATAGAAAAGGTCTTGATGCCAATGCATTTCACTCCCCTTTCTTCCCCAGCCCACCCCTTCCTTCACACCTGCCCACACCCCCTTCCTAGGGATTAGCCACCAGTTTTACTGCATCTCAAAATATTAGGGAAAAGAAACACGTTAATATTTCAGAAATATTATCCTTCCTCACATCGTGGTACTGAAACAATCAGACCCCAAACCAGACAAACCGGATTTACCCCTCTGAATGATTGACACATGGCCTTTTCCAGGTAGAGCTAAGTTAGTTGTAAAACCTCCGCCCTCCTGTCAGCCAGGCTGACATGACTCCTCTTTCCTCAGGTTAAGGATTTATTGTCAAATGGAGATAGAATCCTCTTTACCTAGAAGGGTGGTCACATCAGGTCATCCTGGAGGGAACTGAGAGAGTACATTGAAGCCTAAGCTGGCAGCTGCTTTTGGCTATTAAGTAGTCTTTCTGCTCTGGAGCAGATGGCGTTGGTAGTGCCTTACAAGTCACCCTGGAAAGACACAAACACATCGGAAAGTCGGCTTTGACTTTCCCCATTAAATCTCTTTTGAGTTTATATATAAATATAAACATGTGTGTATATATATACATATATAGTTGTGTTTGATAAATATATGACATCTACATATCACTAGCATTTATATAATGTTTACTCTGCAGGCTCGTCTGTCAGTGTATTTTCAACGTGTACCTAAGCCAGTGCTTGGCACACACTGGGCACTCAATATCAATTTGTTATATTTGTGATAAATAAATGGTAAGTGAATTCTAAAAGGTGAATATCCACAGATAACGTGCACATAACTAAGATGAATTCAAATGTATTCTGTCCAGGGGCGCCTGGGTGGCTCAGTTGGTTAAGCGGCCGACTTCGGCTCAGGTCATGATCTCGCGGTCCGTGGGTTCGAGCTCCATGTCGGGCTCTGTGCTGACAGCTCAGAGCCTGGAGCCTGTTTCAGATTCTGTGTCTCCCTCTCTCTGACCCTCCCCTGTTCATGTTCTGTCTCTCCCTGTCTCAAAAATAAAACGTTAAAAAAAAAATGTATTCTGTCCATAAAATGACACATGGGCAGTCTTAAGGGGTAAGAATGTAACTTGTTGCCTTTCCCAAAGCTCCACAGTTGGAGCAGGGATCCGTCTGGAGTAGGGAATGCTGAGTTGTGCCGTGCTCAGTGTGGAGTGGGGGTAGTTCCTTGCTTTGTCCGTGGATATACTAGGTACATACCAGAGCGGCCTTCTAGGTGGAGGCATGCCAGGGGACCCAGAGCCACTGCAGAGTCAGTCTCAAGCTCAGTGTATCTCCCGACTCAAAAGAGTCTCAGGTAGAACCACGTTCCCTAGATACCCAGAGCCAGCCAGAAGCATATACACACAAGCAGCAGGTCCTTACAGTGGCTCCAGAGTGTTAAGAGTCTTCTGAATTTGGTTTTGGGGTCAGCCAAGAATCCAATCACAAACATAGATCTTATAATGACTTTGGGAATTTGGAACTCCGTGCCTGGCGACATTCTCTGTTTCCATTATTATCGTCATGATCATTAACTTTGCAATTACATTTATTTGAACACCTACACGCTAGGCACTCTGCCAAGTACTTTGTTTCTAACTGTTATAACCTCTCTAGAAGGTATTATTATCTACATGTTACAAAAAAGAAAATGAGCCCCAGAGAGGCTAAATAACTTTCTTAAGGCTCACAGCTAGGAAAAGGCTTGCCTTCTCAGTTCAAAATCCATTAATGACTCCTCATTTCCTAAAGTCGCTGTTTGTCTCTGTATTTCAAAGAACACTGGGGGTGCCACAGAGGAGCCCCAGGAGCCATCTCAATGGCAAGATCATGTGGCAGGTTCCAGGGTTCCTCCCTGCAGCGTATATTTTGATGATTCTCTGATTTCATCTATTTTCAATACCAGTCATCCATGTAAGATTTAATTTGATTTCTTGAGGGCTCTGCTGACATTTGAAAAAAATAACAGAAAGAAAGGAAGGGATTGAAGTAGGGAGAGAGGGATAAAAGGATAAAAAAGCCATTGACCTAAAGAAGAAAATCTAAACTTCTTAATTTTGGCATTTCTGGACTTGCAGAAACTGAGACATCATTCCTCCTGTGACAGCAATCCCTGTTCTTGAACACTTCTTCTCCCATCATACTGACCAAATGTTGTTTCTGGAACTCTCCTCTTGTCTATTTGCGTCTGTGTCTCTCTTCTTCAGTCTCCCAAGCTTCTGCTGTTTCTTTCTGCCCTCCATTTCCAGCTGCCCCACAGCTTCTGTCCCCTGAAGACTTCACTACTCCCCCTGCCTGGAAGTTATTCAAAAGGGCAGAGGGGTGGGAGGTGGGAGGTGGGGGTGGGGAGAAGGTGCCACTGGCATCTGGTGGATAAGGCCAGAGATGCTGCTAAACATTCTATAATGCACAGGGCAGGCTCAAATTGTCAGTGGTGCCAAGGGAAGGAAACCCTCCAAGAAGACACAGAAACTAAATAACAAAAACGGAAAAGAAAAAAGTAAAACCATCTTATTCTCAATGTGATTATTAATGTAGAAATTCCTAAAGAATCTATAAAACACTATGAGGACTAGTAAGGAATTTATAAAGGTCATAGCATATAAGGTCAATATACCAAAAAGTTAATTTTATTTGTATGTACTTGCAGAAAACACTTAGAAAGTATTTTTAAACGTAGCGACAAATACATAAAATATTTCAGAATAAATGTAATAAAAGATGCACAAGGGATGTGTGGCTGGCATAGTCGGTTAAGCATCTGACTCTGGATTTCGGCTCAGGTCATGATCACATGGTTTGTGGGATGGAGCTCTGTGCTGGGGATTTTTTTTTTCTCTCTCTCTTTCTCTCTGTCTCTCTTCCCCTCTCTCTGCCCATCCCTTGCTCTCTCTCTCTCAAAAATAAATAAATAAATAAATAAATAAATAAACATTTTTTAAGAAGACATGCAAGACCTCTACACTGAAAACTATAAACATTGCTGAAAGAGATAAAAAAAATCTAAATTAATGGAGAGATTTAGAATTTTCATGGATCAACAGACACAATATTGTTAAGATAGCAATTCTCCCTAAATTAATCTACACATTAAATATAATCACAGTTAAAACATTAAGACTTTTTTTGTAGAAATTGACCCTACTATGAATCCAACATGATTCCACAAATATTTGGAGGACCCGTGAATTTTTAAGGTGATTTTAAGACCTATTTTAAAGCTACACTAATCAGGATAATGTGGAATTATCAGAAGTATAGACAAATAAATTGATGGAGCAGATCAGAAAGTTGGGAAATAGACTCATACATACAGAACTTTTCTACAAAGGTTTCAAGATAATTCAGTAGGAAAGAAAAGTCCTTTAAACAAACGGAACTAGAAAAACTATAATAAATATATGGGGAAAAAATGAACCTCAACCTGTACCTCAAGCTTTACATAAAAATTAATTCAAGATGGGTCATAAACTTAAATGTAAAATCTAAAACCATAAAGCTTCTAGAAGGAAATGTAAGAGATGTTTCGAAATTTGGAAGGCAGAGATTTATTAGAGATAATCCAAAAAGCATTAATTATATAAGAAAAACAGATGAAGTTGAATTTCATCAAATTGAAAACTTCTACTCATTTGAAGACACTGTTAAGAAAATAAACAAACCATAGGCTAGGAGAAAATATTCATATATACATCTGACAAAGACTTATATCCAGACTATATATACTAAAAAGAAAAAAAGCAACCCAATTAAAAAATGGGCAAAGTATTTGAATTGACAATTCACATCCCAAAATGAACATTAATCCATAGGGGAAATTAGCACACATAAAAATGACTGTTTATACTCCTTACTTTCTTCCTGCTTGTGGAAGTCTCACAACTTCACTATCAAAAGAAGATGGGCTATCCTACTTACAAGTCTAAGATACGAATCCTCTAGGCTTAGATGTTGTTGTTCCAAGTGAAGAGAAAGACAAATTTGAAAATTCTATTCTCATGCAGTAGTCTTGACTTCTGGTAAACTATGATGATTAAGCACAAATATGTATCTCTACACCTTCCCTTCCAAATTCATTAAAACAACAATGAAAGGATAAATATGTTCTAAAACCACAATAAAAGAAAAGAGAATAGATGACAGGAGATGAAGAAAGTCAACAAATTCTTGGCAGCTAAAAAGATGGTGGATGGGTGGTAACTGGCTTAGGCAGAGTAGAGAAAGCTGAAATGTTAAGTGTCTAAGACACACAGGGAGATTCTGGAAAGAAGCAAACCATTTCATTTAGCAGAACCATGGATAGTCTCAGGAATTGTATTCAACCAGTTACTTTGGAAGGTGAAACAGAAATGGGAAAAGAAATAGGAAAAGTTATGGATAAGGAGCCTGTCACCTCCCAGGTAGCTCCCACGTTCCTTCAGAACTTGGTGAGTACTGCTGTTCACCCTAGCAAGGGCTGGGATGGGTATTCTCCAGAGAAGTTGCATCAGAGTTTATGGGCTCAACTAGATCAGGTACTGCTTGGATAGAAGATATTGTAGATGATACCTGCATTAAAATCAACCAGGACATAAATTTAGGATGTGTTAAAAGACAGAAGATTGTTTTTTTTTTTGAAGTTTAACGCCCTTTTGTATTTCTTTTTACTGAATATAACCTTTGAACTACTGTGCACCAAGCATTATTTATGGCCAATGATAAAATTCAATTTCAAGCTTTTAAGCAAAATTTGGAATCTTAGAAAGTTTGTATGTACAAAGAGGCAGTTTCCAAATACTTAAAGACTTTTTTATTAGATAGGTGATGCAATAACCAAGTATTTATTTAACACTGTATAACAAGAAAGTGCCAATATTTGGAAGATCTGCAAATGTCTGTGAACCAATCTTTTCCCAATGACCAATGCACCATGTTATAAAATTATGAATGGGTAAAAGATCCACTTAAAAATCCAAGATAGAAAATTCTATTGTAATGTTACAGAATAAGAAGACTTCGTTGATAGAATTTCAGTTTCCACATTGCAGCTAATCTTTAGAAGACTGCAACTATATCAAGATATAATATAATATCACAATTATATGAAAATGCTATTAAAGTACCTTTTCCTTTCCAGCTACTATTTTTGTCAGACCAGACTTTGTTCATGTACTTGAAACAAAACAACATAAAGCAATTGTTTGAATGAAGAAGCAGATATGAAAATCTAACTATCTCCTAGTAAGCCAGGCATTTAAAACTTTTTCCAAAAGTAAAAAACAATGCCACTTTTTTTTGTTTGGAAAACAATTATTTTTTCATTAAATAACTTATTTATGTGTTTATTATTGTTATAAATAAATTAATGAAATATTTCAAAATTTCTCAGTTTTTCATACTACATAAAAATATCAATAAATAGAACCCACAAAATCAAAAGCTCTTTGAGGTCCTCAATAATTTTGAAGATACAAGGGATCCTGAAACCAAAAGGTTTGAGAAATGCTTCTCTAGGAAATCTCTTATATATCTTAGAAGTGATTTAAGTATTAATCGTGTACCAGTAACAGGATGCAATGAGGAAAATACGGCATGAATTCAAGGATATATACATCTTAGCATATATAGATAGAATTATAGGTATATTCTAATTATATATACTGTATATTTAATTATATACTATATAGTCTGAATAAATAGGATTATTAATCAATTATCAATAAATAGAATTATTCAGGGCCACAGACAGGGAGAGAGAGAGTCCCAAGCATGCTCTGTGCTGTCAGCTCGATCCCACAAAATGTGAGATCATGACCTGAGCTGAAACCAAGAGTCAGACGCTCAAGTGACTGAGCCACCCAGGCGCTCCAACAGGTAATCGATAATTTTTAAAACACCCTATGGAGGCCAGATTCATGTGTTTTGTGGGCAAGAAAGCCACTTTTAAAATAGAGACTGTGGGCTTTTCCCAATATTAATCTTAGGGGTAATTGATACTTTAGGTTTGTCAGTTATTAAGTCTTCTTTTCCCTTAGTGGAAACCATATCTGCTGCATTTATAGTCAGTGTAAAATAGTTTTGCTGTTGTAAAACGGGCATAGGATTCCAGAAAGTGACACCTCAGAGTTTCCTCAGAGGTGAGTCACCCAGCAGAACCTGGAGCCATGAGTGGAACTGTCTATATGAGTTTTATTACTCATTAAAAGCTTCTCTGTTCCAAAGATGAGCTAAGAACTTAGTGGGAGACCCAGATGAGAGTGGATACTTTTCAAAAGAAAAGACAGAGATTCTGTTTCTCATGGTTAGAAGTAACTGGTAGAGAATTGAAACAGGGATAGGTGGCGTGTGTCATCAAAGACAGATAAATAATGAGATTAGGATCCAATGCTAACTAAGCTTATGTTGAGGTTCAAATGAACCTTAGCATCTCACTAGGTAGTGAATATGTATCGAAAACTTCATATAAGTTGGAGATAAATGGGTGACGGCTTAAGGCTGGATATCTAGCCCCAATGTCATAGAGCCCTTCCTGAAAGGGGCTGATAAAATACTGATGGCCTAAGATGGAAAACCTGAGGATACACAGACACACTGAGAAATGTCTTCCTCCCCAGGGACCAGTGATAAGGACAGCACTAAGAACACAGTGACCAGGCAGCCCAGGACCCAGCCTTGGAGATGACATTTTGAATCTACTTTTGGTGAGGCTGTTACCATATTTTTAACCGTGCTAATCCAAGTCTTTTTAATTTAGTCTAGCATACACAGAGTGGGATCAATAACAAGGAAGGGTATCTAGGGTAGGGTATCTAGTTAAGATATATGTGATTAGGTTTAGGAAAATTAGATGAAGAAATCTATGCTTTCTGTGTGAGCCAATTCTATGATAGAGTCAAAGACTAACCCTGCCTCAGGCGAACTAAGAGATGAAGTCATTTTCCTAACTTGGTGACAGTGAGGATGGAGTGAAGGGTGCAACATGGGGATAAAGATGCTGTGTGTGGATGTCAAGGGCCATCCTAACTCAGGATGCTAGAAAAAAGACGGTGGTACAGCAAAATGAAAGGTGAAATACAGGAGGGAAAGCATTAGGGCAGCTTGAGAATTTTTAACCTCATCCAATCGGGAACTTTCTCTTGTAGATGTGTTACTATGCTTGATATGGTCCTTCAGCAGCCGGAAGGCAGTTAAAGCTCTCAGAGGTTATCAGTGGATACTTTTACCATCACTTAGCAACAATACAGGAAATTTATTTAAGTGACTGCTTTGTGAACACAGCAGCAGTCCACAATGCTTTGCTTCTTAACCCCACAGCAAGGCTCAGTGAAGATGCCCAGTGTGAATACAATTTATCACAGAAATCTTGAAACACTACATGTCTTGTACAGAATGGGAACAGCAAGCCCTTCTTAACTGCCCAGACCTGCTAGGGCCTCTTCTCAGCCCTTGATCCTGAAGAAATCATTTCTCCTGGGCTAGTTTTCTGAGCTCAATCTCTGGATTTTGACTTTTGAGAATGAAACTCCCTTTTCCCCAACTTCCAGTCATTCCCTACCCCCTTTCTTATTTTCTACCCCTACACAACACCTTTCCAACACACACATGTTCTTTACTTGCCCCATGCTTCTGGCTGAGTGTTTGATCCAACTTGATTTTCGTAGCAGACTGCCTCAGCCCAGTCTGTTCCTAGACCTGCTTTATCTGGGTCAGTCTTGAATAAACTCACAATGCCAGTCGCTTTCAGAAATGAGTTGCTGATGACTGTTGGTTGTATTTACTATATGCCCTAGCATGTATATTCAGCACCACAGAAAGACATGAAGGGGATGTCTACCCCACACTGGATCGTCTTATGCCTGGTCACAGAGGATCTCTAGGCTGATAAAATTGCTTTCCTTCAAGTTCAAGTAGAACATGGAATAAGCAAATCGCATCCAAGAAATATGAATTTGTAACGAGACTGTCAGTTATCTCACTGTGAGAAACACTACTGGCTGGAACATTCTATTTCCCACTAGAACAGCAATCTGAAAAAATGATCAATGATGTGTTTAGTGTATACAGCCCGAATTTGGCTTGTAAGGGATATTCTGTGAGATTTAGACAAAACCTAGTGGCTTTTCTTGCTTCTAGAACTCTTTTTAGTAATCTGGATGAGTCCAAATGCTACAAACTAGTAGTTCTTACCTCCATAGACTACGGAGATCAGATCTTAAAGGGACTGCTTTCCAGCCTAGTGATTTTCTCTTTGAGTCTAGCGATCTTTGTTATTGAAATTAAGTCTCTCTGAGCATTTTATCTATCAGTATATCTACCGAAAAGTAATTTGGGGGTTTAGACATAACAATTTTGCTTTGGAAATCAGACTATCTATACAAGATACATAATCCTGCAATGCCTAAAAAGTAGATGGGGCTCAGTAAATATGAAAAATGAATGATAAATACATGAGTATAAGTAATTCAAAATTAACTAAAAACCTTTGAAGAACTTCATGAAAAAAATGGACTCAAAAGTGGCCATTCCTTGTTTCAAATTCTCTTGAGAAGAAAGTGGTTTTATAGAACTAGTGGCGAATAACAATTTATAAATCATTCACTGAAATGCTTCACGTGCAATGGACCACTCATGAAGGTGGGAGAATACCATATCATTCACTTGGAATCTAAATTTGCAAAACTTTCTGTTCAGTAAAGCCCAGTAGTAACAACACGGCAGGAATAAAAAGCTGCCAAATCAAATCGAGCACATACTCAAAGCTTCTCTTTCCTCCAGTTATAAAAGGGGGAAAGAGCTCTTGGGAAGAAGAAAAGTAAAGAAGAATATGTAGGGTGGTTTGCCATGCGTGCTTCACACATTCAAGTATATCGGCTCAGTAAGGACCAAATGTCATTCTCAGACATAACCCTCAGCCAGTTTTGTTCATGTACACTCTGCCTGAAGCCATAATCAGACTCTTTTGGAATGAATGAATGATCTTTTATACAGCAGTTATCATGCTTTGTACCAGGCGATGGTGTTACCACGAGGACAGCTAATTGGCTAAGGGCAGGTCTTTGAGCCAAAGGCAGTCATTTATCATCTGGCCAGCAGCTTATGAGTTGGTTGTATCCATAACAGTGCATAGTAAGGATGTTCCCTGGGCACCCAATGCATACTGCAGTCAGATGCTGTCTCTCTCCAGGGAGTTTAACTCAAAGACAGACATAGCTGGTGGAACATAAGAAGACCTGACGGGCACAGAAATAAGGCAGTAAATGGAAGCCTGTGACTACAAGGGTACAGAGGCGGTTTTCACTGGTAGCAGGAACTGAAAGCAGTGGAGGCAAAGTGCTGAGTCACCAAAATGGTGGAACACTGGAGTAGAGAGTGAATGGTATGTCCTGTCAATGGAATGTGAAGATAAAAGCTAATCAAATGAGAGCAAGAAAGGGGCACCTGGGTGGCTCAGTCTGTTAAGTGTCCGACTTTGGCTCAGGTCATGATCTCACGGTTTGTGGGTTCAAGCCCCACATCGGGCACTGTGCTGACAGCTCAGAGCCTGGACCTGCTTTGGATTCTGTGTCTCCCTCTTGCTCTGCTCCTCTTCCACTCATTCTCTCTCTCTCTCTCTCTCTCTCTCTCTCAAAAATAAGTAAACATTTAAAAAAATTTTTTAAAAAAATGAGAGCAAGAAAGACTATCTATTCTGATACTGTTATAGCAAGGGAGCCTGCCACTGTCGCTTGCATTTTGACAGAGACTCAAAGGTAGGCAGAGGATTGGGGAAACTTTATAGTAGAAGAAGGAGAAGACATCTGGTGTGCCCTAACTAAGGCTGTTGGCAAGGGGAAACTGTAGGTGGGCTAACTGGAAGCAGGACATCCTGAGTGATTGGTTAGGGGGGCATATTTGGCTTTCTCTGATTGGTCCCAAGTTGGAAGCAGCGGCAGCATTTAGGGCAACCATCAGTTATTAATCAAGTCCTGGACATTTGGGGCTGATTGTTTCAGAAGTTATCGTTTAGCTTCCTGGGTTGCCACTAGAAATAGCGACCTGGCGTCCTGCAAGTGGGACATGGCAGGTTGCTCATTGCAGACAAGGGGCTGGCTTCCTGGGCAGGTTGTTGCAGATTACGGGTCAAAGGTCTGCTTATATATATGGTCTAGCCATTGCCCATTGGTATGTTCAGTCTCTACAGAGTCTGGCTGTTGTGTCTGAGCTGGGAATCCAGTTCTCCATAGGGCTTGACTCTGCATTTGTTGAGATTGTTTCCTATATTTTCTGCTTTAACAACTGTTTCTGTTTTTTGGGGTGCTTGGGTGGCTCAGTCAGTTAGGTGTCCAACTCCAGCTCAGGTCATGATCTCACAGTTCATGAATTTAAGCCCCACGTCAGGCTCTGTGCTGACAGCTCAGAGCCTAGACCCTGCTTCAGATTCTGTGTTTCTCTTTCTCTCTGCTCCTCTCCTGCTCGCATTCTGTCTCTTTCTCAAAAATAATAAATAAAACATAAAAAATATTTAAAAAATTAAAAAAAATTGCTTCTGTTTGTTTTTAAAACTAGGATTTTCTGAGGTTTAACACAAAACTCTCATATCCTGGGAAGGCCCTCATTTCTAGGGCAAATCGGGATGGTCGGTTGCCCTACCTATTAATATCCTTTTAATAGCCCTAATTAACTGAGTGAACAAGCAAAGCATCAATGGCTTTTAACATCTTATCCTGTTCAGTGTTCTCTATCCCTTGAAATATAAAACAGCCTAACTAACACAAGGCAAAATGACATCCTCAGTTTTAATAAGCGGAGTAGCGAAAATACATTTGTTTCCTGTCATTTGCATATGAGTGTAATAGAGCGCTGCAATGGGAATCAGGCGGCCTGTCTTTGCTGCCAGCCAGCTCTGTGACCTTGCATAAATTGCAGAAAAGCATAATGGTAATGTGTGCACTTTCTGGAGACAGTGTATGGACTTGGTTTTAACAACTCATTCTCTATAGCTGTGGTAACGTCGCTTTATTTGGAACCCAAAGTTTTCTCATTTGTAAATAGCAATTCCAGTAATCTAGCTTTGGGGATCATTGTATATGAAAGAAGTATATGAAATAATGTATGTAAAACAGTTATCCCGTTGCCTGGCATGTAAAATACCTCAATAAATTTATACATTTAGCAAATATATTTTTCTTGCTAAGACCTCCTGTCATGGGCTGAGTCGTGCCCTGCAAACTCCACCAATGCCTTTCCCTCACCCCCCACCCCCACCAATTCATATGCTGAAGTCCTGATACTCCATACCTCAGAATAAGACTGTATTTGAAAATAGGGTCTTTGAAGGGGTGATTAAGTTAAAATGAGGGCATAGGATGGGGCCTCATTCAGTATGACCGGTGTCCTTGTGAGTAGAGATCAGGACACATGCAAGTACAGATGAAAGATGAGGTGAAGACACAGGAAGAAGGTGGCCATCTACAAGCCAAGAAAAGAGGCCTCAGAAGATACCAGCCCAGCCCACACCTTGATCCCGGCCTTCTAGCCTCCAGGATCATGGGCAGATTCCTGTGATTTAAGTACCCTGGTCTGGGTACAGTTGTGAATCTTCAGGTGCTTCTGAGCCCTAGCGCACTAATGACCACACAGTGGGGACCCTCACCCAGGAACCTGCTGCAGGGGCCAGGGGAGGCCGTTGTCTTGAATCTAGCATCGCGACAGCTTAGCTTTTGATGAAGTACCCAATTAAGGGAGGGCAGGATATTTCAGTGACTGCAGTTAAAAGGTCAAGGCTGCAACTTCAAGCCATTATGCTTTCAGTTCCTTTTTGCTCTTAATCTGTTTGATAATAGGCATGGGTTATCTGCAAATGCCTGACTGGCTTTGAGAGAAACTAAAGTTGTCTCATTTCCTACATCCCAGAGGAGACTGTGAGCTACTCTCACTGGAGAACCAACTATCAGCATGGTTTGGGCATAAATTTTCTCCAAGAAGACAGGAACAGTGCAAGGGAGAAACAAATAATGAAATGAAATGAAATAGGCAATCTTGCCATGCTGAGTGGGGACCACAAAGTAACACCACAGCAAATATGCTGTAAAAATAGTAAGCATATCCTCTCAAGAAAACAACACGATAATTTCCGATCCTTTCATGTGGAACATGCAAAAGAGCTTTGAAGGAAACACACACACACACACACACACACACACACACACACACAATACCTGAGATATCCAAGCTAATAGAGGTTTAAAAAAAAAAAAAACAGCAGCATGGAGTATCTAACAAGGAAGAAAATATCTAGGGTACAGAGTGCCAAAGTCTCTCATCGATGTCATCATTTGAAGCCCTGGTTTGGTCAGTCATCTGCAACCAGCCCACATGCTTTGATTGACTGAAATTTGGATATTTGGGTTTCCTGTATCATCAACCTCCACGTGACTTCTGAACTCAATTGTCTTCTGCTCCCCTGATGTCAGCAGGGGAAAAGGACAGAGTGAAGGTTGGAGGGGGCACGAACTGCTTCTCAGACCGTCAGAGAAGCGGCTGTTTCCTCTGAACAGGGACTGAATTTCAAGAATTTTGTCGCAATGCTTTTTACCTCTTCTCCATCTTTGCAAATTTGGATTCTATAAACATCTGTATGTATTTTTGCATCACTGTAAAAAAATAGCTACAACTTTGATTTAATTTTAAAGTATCTTTTTGAATATTTTGAAACCATTTAGATGGTACTATGATCTGAGAATCCTTAGTTTGGAGGATGCGTTGTTCTCCAAGGAGCCAAATGGCACCTTCCAACCAACAATTTTAAAATTATGAGAAGCTTGCTGGTGACTCTGAACTCTCACCTTTGCTTTCTATCAAATGAAAAGGATGGTCAGAAGAAAAGAGACATTATTTCTTTAGTCTTTGCAAAGTTTGCTCAGTCTACAAAATCTCTACTAGACTTTTTCCCATTTCCAAGGACTGTGGCTCTGAAGTGCTTACTGACTATAACTTAAACAGGTTTCATAACTTTCTGCAAAGGCATGGTTTTAATTCAATTTCAAGCTTCTACCCTCTTAAATGATGACTTCTCTCATGCTTGCTTAATTTTTTTCTTGCCTTGTGCCACTGTAATTATTTTGATATAAATCAAATGCAAGAGGATAGAATTTTCAACCATATCCTTCTACTTGATAAAGTCCTACTCTACACGGAACTCAACTCAAATCCCTCTAACAACCTTTAAGAATCTTCTCCAGATGGATAGATCCAGTCCTACCCTTCCTAAGAGTCCTACAGCATCATGTGTGCCCATCTAGGACATCACCACATCAGAAATGTCCTTCAACACTGGATTTTACACTCCTTGAGGAGAGAAGCAGTACATGATTTTTCTCTGTATTCCCAGGGCCTGTATATACAATCCCCGGAATACAGTCAATGCTCCACTAATCCTTGTTGAATTGACTCATTAAGGCTCTATTGAGATCAAAGACACCATCAGATACCTCTGTTTTATGAAAACTCGCTCATGATCAAGGTACTAAAAAATAAAGACTATCCCAAGATGATGTTTATATATGATATTCCATCTTTGGGACGATTTTCCATAAGGTTACCAAAACAGTCTCACATCTGTAACATGATTCTTTTCAGGGCCATTGTCTTTGGAATTCATAAAAAACAAAACAAAACAAAACAAAAAACTACTGAGGAAAGAGCCAATGTCAATATCCTTGCTACTCTGAGAGCTACAATGAATATAAAGAGGACTAGAGCAATTTTAGGACCTTCTGAGTTCTATCTTTTTTTCTCTATATATTTCGTCAAGAAGGGTGAGGATCGAAAAGAATCAAATCAATCTTTGCTTTACATGCTTATTTCTGTGACCATGAAATTTCCTCAGGGGTGTTTGCTTAGTATTATAGATAGATAGATATAGATATAGATATAGATATAGATATAGATATAGATATAGATATATGAGTGACACCTGAAAGGGGCTTAGCATTTTAGGATTTGAGCATGATTCATCTTAATGTTTTAAGGCCTCATTCAACAAATACATACAATTTACTATTTGCCAGGCACAGTGCTAGATGCTGGGATTGTAGCAATCACTGCTGGTTCCTACCCCAATCCAATTCCTGCCCACCCCCACCCCCACCCCCAAATTCCTTATTAATTTTGATCAAAATGAGAATATACCTGGCTAAAAATCTCAGGCTCCCCAGACTGTCAGAATTGGGTGTGGCAAAGCAACACCGTTGCAGATAAGAAGACATAAACCAAGGGCTTCCAGGAAATCATTCTTATAAATTTAAACCATTCTGGGGCTCTCTGTTACTTGCTGCTGAGTAAATTTTTCGCAATGCAGCAAGGCAAACCCAAGGACTGTTGTGGTGTGGCACTTATCTGCCAGAGGAATGATAGGGCTTAAATGTTGACGTCTCATATCCTGAGGCTTTTATTTCTAGACCAATCTGAAATTGTCTCAGTGGGTGGATGAATGAGAAGAATTGAGGAAACACACCTTCCCCTGTTTTAGGGAAGGAAGTGGATTACAGGCCCATATTATTACCACTAGGCCTAAGATACAGTGTGGGTGTTTGTTGTAAGGCAGCATCATGCTAATGAATCCAGCTGGAGTTTGTATTCTGTGGATGGGTGAAGCAATAAAGCTGTAAGCGAAGGATCCGTTCCCACAGTGCTATGCAACACCTCTGGGCAACAATCTGGCCCTTCCAAGGGAGGCAACATGATCATTATAGGAAGACTCGGAGGCATTCTCTATTCTTCTAAATCCAGATTTCCCTACCGACACTGCCACTTAATGTCCTTGAAGAGAAGGCAGTCCAGGACAAGAGTTTCCTTATTAGCAAACAAATTATGACTAGAAGCCAAAAACAACCAGCAGAGGAGTATCTGGTTTGGGGAGAGGAGGCGATGCTAAATGAATTTAAATAGAGATATATTATTGCATTTCCTGCCTCTCTTTTGAGGTCACCTCAGTCCTTAGATCATCTTTTGTAATAATCATTCACCTCTGACTGGAAAAGCAAAGTCACTCCCACTGGTCATGGGTAAATATAGTAAGACACTTGCAAAGCAATGCCTTTGAGGAGCCAGCATCCTCTATAGGGAGCAACCTCATCTCAATAACAAAGAGATAGTGAGGGACCTCCAGCTGGCCTGCTGGGTGTTCTTGGACTCAAACAGCTGCTTCCGGATGTGTCATTCCCACCTTTCACTGCCTTTCGGCGGAAATATTTACTGGCTCACGCATGGAATAGAAAATCTTTCCAATTAAGCAAGTTGGTATAAAGGCCCAAGGTGAGAGTTGGCGAAGTTTCCTGGA
This sequence comes from Panthera onca, assembly GCF_046562875.1. Taxonomy (NCBI): domain Eukaryota; kingdom Metazoa; phylum Chordata; class Mammalia; order Carnivora; family Felidae; genus Panthera; species Panthera onca. Next base: position 83,139,675 of record NC_138342.1, read on the forward strand.
GGGATCCACTTCATGTGGCAACCTGAGTCCCAGCGGAGAGCCAAGGGGGTTCCGGGCATGTCAGATGCCTTGGTCACAGATCTGGGACCGGGTGCCGAGGATGACATCCTTCTCATGTTTTTCCTTTATTATCTCATTGCTGCTGTTGAAGCTTTTAGTTTTTCCAAGGCATAATCACAAATGCCCTGCTCCCCTGACAGCTGTGTGTGTGTGTGTGTGTGTGCACGCGTGTGTGCAAAAATGCCCATATGTTTGTAGAGAAGGAAAAATGGGTGGGAAGAAAGAGCCTCCTGCCCCCTGGAGACTGAGGTATTTGCAATTACTCGAGACATTTGTAAATAACTATACTTATAGTACTGTCTGAATAGCTAAAATATAACAAACACGGAAAAGAAGGGAGTGGACTAAAATAAAGAGGTGAGTCTTAGGAAGGGGCCTTGCTGCGTGGTTTAAAGAGCAAGGTTTTTTTTTTTTCGCCCTCTATCACCTGCCTACCAGGTCCCGGCCAGCTTGTCTTGCCAAGGCCAGTGACTCAGCAGAGCATGCCTCCACAGCTACTGAATGACACCCTCGGAACAGTTACTGTGGGTCTCTATACTCAGGAGCAGCATAGAGACTGATGAGGCATTGTATCCTTGTTCGTGCCGTTTTCATCTCACAATGCATGCCCACCACTGTGTACATTTTCTGCACGTCTCTACATTGCCTCAGTGCTGTAAGTAATGCAGTAAGGGGCCACGAGAGAGGCCTCCTGCAGTCTCTCCAGGCTCCAGCTTGCGATTTTCTTATCTGACTCCGCATTTAGAACAGCTGGATGGCTCCAGCCCTTGCCAAATGTTGCTTGGAGCTGTGCACCGGGGGTATCTTGCTTTGTGACATGATTAAGTGAAAGCATACGCTTTCTCTTTCGTTGACTTTCTCTGTGCCCGGAGCTGAAATCAATCCAATCAGTAAAATCCTGATGCAGCAAATGGTAAACCTCAAGGCTTACTACTGTTACTGAAAAAGGGTCAAACACAGCTCCCTTGACACAGCTGGGGGGGGGGGGGGTTGCCTTTACCTGGAGACCATGAATTTCCCTCTGTTGAAGAGCATGAAATTGCCATTAGATGGAGCTCAATGAAAGAAAAAATAGAGGATGGGCTTTTTCTGGGTTAGAAAGAGGTTTTTCCTGGGAAATCTGGAACTGTTAAAGGAACAAGTTTCATTCTGGTATGTGATTTTACAGACGAAAACTCCATATAAACTCAGCAGATGTCTCTCTGACATTAATGTTACCAGTGCAAACCCATATGCCTAACCATCAGAGAGGAAACTGGCAAGTGGGAAATATGGGGACCCAGGAAATGACACCAAAATAAAAAAGAATAGGGGTGCCTTGGAGGCTCAGCCAGTTAAGTGTCTGACTTCCACTCAGGTCGTGATCTCTCAGTTCATAGGTTCGAGCCCCACATAGGGCTCTCTGCTGTCAGCATGGAGCCCACTTCAGATCCTCTGTCTCCCTCTCTCCCGTGTGCATTCTCTCTCTCTCTCTCTCTCCCTCTCTCTCTCTCTCTCTCTCAAAAATAAATGAACATTTTAAAACAATTTTAAAGAATAATCTAGTTTATATCATGTGGGAGGTAAATTATACCAGCAAACTCAGATTTCCTTATAATTTGTAAAATGAGCTCTTTTCTAGCTTGTTTCCATCTCTCTGCTCCTCAGTCATCCAGGCCACCAAGAGACTTTCTGGCATTCATACATGGAACAAGCTAGATTCAAAGAGATGGATGGGCTGGGAAGAGAAAGGCAACTCAGAGTGTATGGTGAGAAGGAAGTTTCCAGTCTGGCTTTGTGTGAGGGTTTGCAGGATGGAGTCAACTACTACGGCCAGGCACGATTGTTCTTTGCTTTATGGGGAGGGTCAACTCAGAATGTGTGCGATCCTGTGTAATAGGGAAAATGCATGTGTCATGGGAAAAACATAACCCTTCTGAGTATCACAGAAGAAAAAAAGTGTAGTTTTTTAACACCCAGCTAGTAATATTACTTAACTGTATCGTAATTATGGATATTCCATTGAGTGACATTGGAAATTTGCAAAGGATGTTTCATTTCAGAGCTTCCGCACGCTGAGGTTTCAAACTACCATAGAGTTCACACGTCAAGAGAAAGAAAATAAAAATTAATCATTTCACTGAGTTTCTTCATACCCACATGAAACCACAGTACGAGATTTTTATGCTATAAGCAGTGAAGAAATTATGGATTTAAAAGGTGAATTTGATTCTATGAACTGATCTGTACCAATAGATTTTTAAAAGGAGTCATTTTCCTTCTGTTTTCTTTTTTTATATATAAATTCTTTTTAACATTTGTTTATATTTGAGAGAGAGACAGTGCAAGAGGGGGAGGGGAAGAGAGAGAGGGAGACCCAGAATCTGAAGCAGGCTCCAGGCTCTGAGCTGTCAGCACAGAGCCTGACATAGGGCTGGAACCCAGGGACCAGACTGCGAGATCATGACCTGAACCAAAGTTGGACGCTCAACAGGCTGAGCCACCCAGGCATCCCTCCTTCTGTTTTCTAATTGTACCTATGCAATTCTTCCATCAATGTACAGATTGTCCATTTGTCCTTTCCTTTCCACCCTATACACATCACTTGACATGTCAGAAGAGATATGCCTTTAAAGTATTTGTTTGAAAATCAAAATATATTTTAAGCTTTTTTTAAACTGGTGGTTGCCAGAGGGGAGAGGGGATGGGTGAAATAGATAAAGGGAATTAAGAGGTACAAACTTCCAGTTATAAAATAAATAAGACACAAAGATGAAAAGTAGAGCATATGGAATATAGCCAATAAGATTATAATAACGTTGTGTGGTGACAGATGGTGACTATACTTATCACGGTGAGCACTGAGTAATGTATAGAATTGTTGAATCGCTATGTTGTACACCTGAAACTAATATAACATTGAATGTAATTACACTTCAATTGAAAATATGTTTTAATCTCACTGAAAAAGTCTTTATTACATTATTAGGGATAATTTCAGACAAAACATCTTTTAGAGAATGAATAATTAAACTGTTGTAAATCATTCTACATAGATAGGAGTTCACATACTAAGTATGCATAGTACAGAATACTCCATACAAAGTAGTACATTGTGGAATCCTTTGTGTAGGTGGCAGGTGCTCTCAGTTGGGTCAGCTAGTTAATGCTTTCTGAAAAGACATCCCCGAGGTCCTTAAAGATGTCAAAGATCTGAGCTCCTTCACTAGAACTCAAATGATGCTCTCCCACGCCTCCACTTACATCCTGATTTTCACCCTCAACACAACTATCCACCTGGTCTTGAGTCTGTTCACACCCGAAAACAAAGGTGGCAACGTATAGGAAACAGTAGACTTGTTACCGAGTCTCCAGGAAGATATTTTCTCCCAAAGAATAAGGGAAGAAATCTCCAGGGGCAGGAAGGCAAGACGGAAGAAGAGGAAGAGGAGAACATCGCTTAATTAAACAGTGCCAAGCCATTAGTCTATGCTTCAAAGCTAATTTCATCAATGAGTGCCTGTGTGGAATGTTAATTTGGATTTCTATTCTTGCATTTACCCCCTTTAACAAGAAAAAAAAATGTAGATTCCCCAGGACTCAGTGACTGATTGGGGAATGAGAAAAGGAAAGGATCAAGGAGGGTGTGGCGTTCGTGATTGGCAACATCAGTAGATGATGGTGTTGTTCACTGAGATCAGGGTGGACACTTCTACAAGTTTAGTGCTAGGTTGATAAATGTAGAACATGTCTATCTGTATTCAGTAAAAGACAGTGTTGTAAAGAATGAAGGTACTATTGCATTATATTTATATAATATTTTATAGTTCTCAAAGTTTTTTCAAAAACACTATCTCTTTTGATATAACAGCCCAATAAAATATGTAGGTTAGTTATCAATAGCCTTGTTTCAGAGATAAGAAATCTGAGGCCCCAAATGCTTAAATGACTGTCCAAAGATCACTGAGGAAAGAAGTAGCAAGGTGGGGCTTGAACTTCGGTCTTCTGTTTCTGAATCTTTAGACCACTGAGTTTAGGGGCTCCTGGGAGACTCAATCGGTTGAGCCTCCGACTCTTGATTTCTGCTCAGGTCATGATCCCAGGGTCATGGCTTCGAGCCCCTCAACGAGCCCCATGTAGGGCTCCATACTGAGCATGGAGCCTGCTTAAGATTCTCTCTCTCTCTCTCTCTCTCTCTCTCTCTCTGCTCCTGTGCTCACTCTAGAATAATAAATAAATAAATAAATAAATAAATAAATAAAATAGACCCCTGAGTTTAGTATTTAACTATTCTTTGTAACTTCAAAATTTGTAAGTTAAGTCGTTCGGAAATTAGAGCATGTAGTCTCTGAAAAAGAGAATAAGGGTGTATGTTTAGTCCCTGATTTTCTCTATCTCAGCATTCTTGACCTTTTGGGCCAGGAGTTGCCTGTGCATTGGAGGGTTTCTAGTAGCAAACCTGGCCTCTACCTGTTAAATGCCAGTACCACTTTCCAAGTTGGGACAAGTAAATATGCTTTCAGTCATTGCCAGATATTCCCTGAAGGGCAAATCACCCTTGATTGAAAGTCACTGATTTAGCATGTTATAATCCTGGGCACATAGACGTCCAGTAAATTCCTGGTGATTGAAAGCTAATATGCATTCTGATATGTTTTTAATAGAAACTGATCAAACAACGAAGTTAAATTGGAGTGTAAAGTCAAGGACTTGGCCTTTTTAGCATTTGGCACGGTGCCTGGTAAACTGGGAACGATTGTGACGGTGACTCTCCTGTGCTGATTAGCAGAATCAGCACAATTCTGTAGGGATTAATGCAGGAAGAGAAGAGGGACACAGTTTCTTTCAAAAGCAGGGATGTGCCGTCTCACTCTGCCTCCACACTGCAGCGGGTCTGGAGGAGAGGACACAGTCATCTACATTTCCCTTGTTTAGAAATCCCAGGCACAGGGGAGGAGCTCATTAAAGGGCGGTGAGTACGAGGAGCCGGGGACTCGAGCACCTTGGGAGTGGAGTCTATTTCTATCTCTGCTACTAACCGAGTAGTAAGACCTTTGGCAGGTCACTGCACTTCTCTGGACTCCGTGTCCTCATTCATAAAATGAGGAGGTTGGAATATATTATCTCCTAGGTACCTTCCAGCTTGAACATTTATTTATGATTCCATGATACAGGTCCCCAGTGCCCTGTTTGAAAACCTGCAGATTGCATGTATTACTGAATTCAAGCTTTCACATTCTTTCAAAGGTACTAAAGCGCATACACTATTTTTTAAATAACATTTCCAATGCGGGCTGAGGCAACATCCCCAAATCAAATACGTGAATATTTCTGCAGTAAAATGTATGCCTGTTCTTACTCAATGAAATAAATAAAGATAATTAACAGCAATGCATCAGTTCGGGTTAGATTTTTTCGGCCACAAAAGCAAGCAAACAGGGGGCGCCTGGGTGGCTTGGTCGGTTAAGCGTCCGACTTCGGCTCAGGTCATGATCTCACCGTCCGTGAGTTCGAGCCCCGCATCGGGCTCTGTGCTGACAGCTCAGAGCCTGCAGCCTGTTTCAGATTCTGTGTCTCCCTCTCTCTCTGCCCCTCCCCTGTTCATGCTCTCTCTCTCTCTCAAAAATAAATAAACGTTAAAAAAAAATTAAAAAAAATAAAAAAAAGCAAGCCAACAGAAACCCTTCTTGATTTTCAGACCACTTTAAACTTCAGAATTGGGGATATGCCATCCTCCATGTGTACTTAATTTTGATTATTGATAATTCATTAATAAACCTTGTTATAAATAAGTAAAGTCTGCTAAATTAGCCTAGGGTAAAGTTTTTAAAAAGATTTTGGGATATAAGAGTTTTATTTTAAAAAAATAAAAGGCTACAGGGCACCTGGGTGGCTCAGGCAGTTAAGCATCCGACTTCGGCTCAGGTCATGATCTTGCTGTTTGTGAGTTTGAGCCCCATGTCGGGCCCTGTGCTGACAGCCTGCTTCTGATTCTGTGTCTCCCTCTCTCTGCCCCTCCTCTGCTTGTGCTCTGTCTCTCAAACATAAATAAACATTAAACATTTTTTTAAATAAATAAAAGGCTTTTTCTCAATATGTATTATCTTGGTTTCCAGTTTCAAAGCTAACTCAATAGGCAGTCTCTAAGGCCTTGATTTTTATTCTACTATTTTGTTATCATGCAAAAATAATGATTATCTCAGGTAATACATGTGATGGGAAAAATATGAATGAAAATGAAAACTAGGGGTGCCTGGGTGGGTCAGTCAGTTAAGCATTCAACTCTTGGTTTCAGCTCAGGTCGTGATCTCATGGTTTCATGAGTTCAAGCCCTGCATCGGGCTCTGAGATGACAGTGTGGAGCCTGCTTGAGATTCTCTCTCTCTCTCTCTCTCTCTGTCTCCCTCTCCCTCTCTCTCTGCCCATCCCCTCCTCATGCTGTCTCTCTATCTCTCAAAATAAATAAATAAATAAACTTTAAAAAGTTAAAAAAAAGAAAATGAAAACTAAACAAATTCCTTCTATGTCTTAATGTAAAAGCATATCATAAATTTCGTGAAAATGGCGATGAAATAGAAACTTATCAAAAGATACGTATCGCAAAAAATTTTAACAAATAAAATACTATTGTTTGTTCTATGTTATATTAATTAGGGTCACGTTGACTTGCAGTTTGATAAAATGAAAAAGGAAGAAACTTCAGTAAATGCTGTTTACGGGGCGACGTTACCAGAAAGCTCTGATAGTTCCTGGCCGGTCCAGACTTCAAGTTCCACCGTGGGACGTGAGTCTGACTCCAGCATGTCTCCGTTTTCCAGATTGCTATTAATAGTGCTGTCATGGATGGCACTTTCCTTCACTCACTCAACACTTTCTGTCACACACTGGTAATACTCCTCAACAGACAAACACCACTGAGCTAAATATGTCCCAAAGTCTTCACCAAGCAGAAAACGCATGCTCCCAATACTGAGAGAGAAACTCAGGTGGGTAGGGAGCCAACAGTGAAAGTCATACAATCTTTCAGTCAGCAGCTAAAAGCAGAATATCATTGCTTTGCGCTTTCTGGGAGCAGCAAAGTAGAAAGCTGAGAAATCAAGGTGGGAGAGTGGTTGGGGGAAGGACAAAGGGAGGAGGAAAGAGGAGGAGGGAAGAGTTTGTGAAACGGTGCTGGTGATGGAAAGTTGCCATGAAATATCCAGCTGTCCAGTTGTCTCTTTTGCCTCTCACCCAGCATTCTGAAAAGGAGGATGTTGATGACGAATGGCAATCACAGTGCTGGGTGCTGGTAGTACAATGGCCAGCAAGACACGTGACACTTAGGGCTTAGGGGTATGAACATACAATAAACAGGTAAGGAAAAAAACCCTTATTTTCAGGTGATGATAAATGCCACGAAGGAGAGCAATCGCATACTCAGGTAACACGTAAGCCGTATGGAATGCTTCAAAGGGGTTGTCGGGAAAAGCCTTTCTGGGACATGGGAGTTAGACTCAAAACCTGAAGGAGGGCAGTAAGCCAGCCACCGGACACGCTCCTGCTGCCAAAGCCTGAGGTCGGAATGGGCTGGGGCAAGTGCAGAAGAGAAAGGAGGCAGGGGGTGAAGTGGGAGAAGCAGCGGGATCTGGGGCTGCTGAGTCGAAGTCAGGGTAAGGAGGCTGTACTTTCTGGCGAGGACAGCGAGAAGGCCCTGAAGGGCATAGCAAAGGAGAAATGATTGTTTTATGTTTTAAAATAAGCGTGCCAGCTACCTTGTGGAGAATGGATTGGGAAGGGCATGAGGGAAGGTGAAAGCACCCGTTAGAAGGCTGGTTTGAATAAGGCTATTGCAAGAATTTAAGAATGCTCCGATACACTAAGACTAGGGGCTTGTTAAGGGGAGGATGGGCTATTGCCTGTACATGCCAGCTTCCCTGTAGCCTGTGATTTTTATAAACTCTACATGTATCTGTTTATATATTCAACCTACAACTTCTGTACAAAAAACGTTTATTTTCTGTGTGGGTACTTTTTTTTTTTTTTTAAATAATCCAAATATAGACAAGACATCCACAAAGGCCATATTGTTGAAGACCTATGCATTCACCCTGACCTCAGATGAACAATTCCTCTTTAACTTGTCCATATCTTGTAGGATATTAAAGACTGAAATTAAATTTCCTTTCAAACTTTAACTTCCTAGGCTGAAAAATGTCTGTCTCAAAAAAGCTGCCCCCTTATTAGTATATCTATTTTAGAACCTTCTACCACTCTTTTTTCTAAGTTGACCAGTGGATTTTCTTGAGATGTAGAATTAGCACACCCAAAAAACCCAAACATGGACACTATGTTTTATTTAGTTTCCTTTGGAGCAAAATTTTACCTTGTTTTTTTTGTTTGTTTGTTTGTTTTTTTGTTTTTTTTTTTTTCATCTGTATGATGCTTAAATGGTCAGCAGTTTCTTTCAGCTAGGAACCATGGGAAGTGAGGGAGACACTTGCTTTGTGTGTGTGTGCATGCATGCTGGCTTTGATTACCATGTTTTTACACTTTTAGTCAGGTTTTTATATGTCTTTTCAACTCTTGTTATCCTGTTAAGGATGATTTCATGGTTGGCTGAGTGGTCTCACTGGTGAAATAAGGTTAAATAAGGGATTTAAGTGGTTACATACTGCTGTGTAACAAATTTCCAAACCTAGAAAATTATAACAAGAAGTGTTCATTATCTCACAGCATCTATAGATTAGGAATACAGGAGCATCTTAGCTATTTGGTTCTGCCTCAAGGTCTCTTACAAAGTTGCCATCAAGATGTCTGCCGGGGCTGCAGGCATCTGAATGCTTGAATGCAGCAAAGATTTGCTTACAAGATGGCTCAGTCACATGTCAAAAATTGAAGCTGGCTCTTGGCGGGCAGCCTCAGTTCCTTCACAGGGATGTGTGAGTGTCCTCATGACATGGCAGCTGGTTTCTCCCAGAGCTAAGAAGCCAAGAGCGAATGAGGCAGAAACCACGTATCTGACCTAGCCCCAGAAGTCATATTCCATCACTTATGCAACATTCTATTGGTCACACGGGTCAGCTCTATTCAGTGCACACATAGGCATGAACACCAGGAGGTGAGAATCATCAGGAGCCACCTTGGAGGCTGCCTACTGCAGGATGTAAACTGGAATGGGGAGGAGCAGATCAGGAAGAAGCAGGCCATGGAACCAGACGCCATAGCAAGATCAACCATTTTCCTTTGGGAAAGTCCCACTGGCCAAGTCAGTATCTGGAAAGCATAGCAATACCACTGTTGGAATGTAGGGGACCAACCACCGTGTTACAAAGCTGTGGATCAGGCATCAGAACATGGCATTGATGTCAGAGAAAGGTATTCTGATTCAGTTAGGCACTTAGAAAGACATTTATGATTCACCTGTTTTGTAAATATTTACTAACAACTGTGCACTGAGCACTAAGAATACAGTGGGTAGGTGGACCACCCCCCACCCCCCGCCCCCGTCATCATGAAGCATAGAATCTATGAGGGACAATGTCACCATAATGTGATGAGCTCTGTGATAGGAGAAGTATGGGATGGTGGAGATTTCACAGGAGGAACATTTGAGCAAGAATTGAGATGTGTGGAGGGCTCGGTGGCTCAGTCAGCTGAGCTTCTGACTTTGGCTCAGGTCATAATCTTGCAGTTTGTGAGTTTAAGTCCCAAGTCAGGCTCTCTGCTGTCAACACAGAGCCTGCTTCAGATCTTCTGTCCCCCTCTCTCTCTGCCCTTTCCCTGCTTGTGTGATCTCTCTCAAAAAGAAGTAAAACACTAAAAAAAAAAAAAAAAAAAAAAAAAAACAATTGAGGGGTGCCTGGGTGGCTCAGTCAGTTAAGGGTCTGACTCTTGATTTCGGCTCAGGCCATGATATCACAGTTTGTGAGTTTGAGCCTCACATTGGGCTTCATGATGAGTGTGGAACCTGCTTGGGATTCTCTCTCTCTGCCTCTCTCTCTCTCTCTCAAAATAAATAAATAAATAATTTTTAAATGAATAAAAAAAAAGAATTGGGATGTTGATGGGGGATAAAGGAAGAAGTAATATTGGAATCAAAATTTAAAAAGGAGCTTGCAGCTGAAATACAGGGAGACAGAGAATATTCTAGACCAAGAGAATAGCACATGGAAAGAGAATAGCCCTGTAGTAAGAAAGAACAAGTCCTTCTATAGTAATTAAAAGTGTGGCTGGAGTTAAGCATGCAACACTTAGGAGAGCAAGATGTGAGAATAAAGTTGTAATCCAGTGGCAGGATTTTAGGTTGGGTTAAGGTACAAGACCACAACCCTGGAAGGGAGCAGAAGCCCTGAGGGAGGAAAGCAAAACCCAGCCCCTGAGACACAGGGTTTCTTGGGAGTTCCCCAGAAAGGAACTGTGAGATGGGACAGACATCTGGTGGGAGGTTTTGCCAACTCAAGCGATATCTAAGATGGGAGTTCTCTTGTGATTATTCATTTCGGAAGTGGTCACCCTCACTCCAGTGCTGGGACAGACAGGTCTGGGCATATACCAGGGAGGGGGCCTGAGGTGCAGGATGGCAGGCAAACTAAAAGGGTGAGCCAGCAGATGCACACAGGAGTCCTCAGATAAGAGTGTCAAGAAAATACTGTGCAAGTGGAGGTAAGGGGTGAATAAGGGTTAGGAGCTGAACCCTCAGACTCTAGACACTGTATGTACTGACAGCATCATGGAGTCTGCTTGGGATTCTCTCTCTCCCCTTCTGTCTTTGCCCTTCCCTCACTCACATGCATGTAGGTACTCTCTCTCTCTCTCTGATCTCAATAAATAAATAAACTTTAAAAAAATAAAATAGGGCGCCTGGGTGGCTCAGTCGGTTGAGCGTCCAACTTCGACTCAGGTCACCATCTCATGGTTCATGAGTTCGAGCCCCGCATCAGGCTCTGGGTTAACAGCTCAGAACCTGGAGCCTGCTTCAGATTCTGTGTCTCCCTTTCTCTCTGCCCCTCCCCTGCTCACACTCTGTCTCTCTCTCCTTCAAAAGTAAATAAACATTAACTTTTTTTAAACAAATAAATAAATAAATAAGCTTATTCTAAAGCGATAAAATAAAATGGAAATGTGAGAATTCTTTTTAAAAAAAGAAAGAAATTAATGTCTCCAGAACAGAGAAGATATGTAGATAGCCCTGGAACCTGAAGATAGAGCTGACCTAGGCAGTCAGACTGGATGGTGTTGCCTCAGTTAAGCCAGAGATCTTCAGGATTGGATTTGGAGAGTATGTAGGCTGAGATTTCAAAAATGGCTCCTCAACAGTCCTGATAGTAGGAAAAAATAGGCAGGACCCAGAATCCAACAGCACCTGACCCATGGGAAATCCAAGGCGGTTTTGTATGGTGGTTCCTAAACTTTAGTCTGCATTAGAATAATGCAAACAAAATCCTTGTGCAAATGCAGATTTCTAGGGCCCGCGTCCTGGCACTCCGATTCAGTACGTCAGGAGTGGAAACTCGGCGATCCATATTTTAAGAAGACTTGCTGGTGACTCTGAGGCTAAAAAGTTGGCAGAGCACATGCTGCAAGCAGCTATTTGGAACTTAAAATTGAAGATAGTGGTGAAAGTGTGGGCCTTGCCGCCAGGCTGCACAGATATCAATGCCAAGCTCGGTCACTTCCCACCATCTCCATGGAGGTAAGTCTGTGCCTGTGAAAAAGAGTCATAGTACCCACCTGACTGAGGTGTTATGGAATTAGACAAGTTAACATACGTAAAGTCCAGAGCCTGGTACAGTCTGAATACTCAACTAATGTAAACGATTGTGGACTGCAAAAGCATACCAATATTGCCTGAAAAACAAGCTTAGCAAAATTTACATGTGAAATTCCAAGCCTTGTGGATTTTTGCAGTGCTGCAGATTTATGGTACAACCAAAAACAAGATTTACATCAACGTCGATTTCTGCCTCAACTGATCTTCAAAATACTTCAACATTACTTTCTGCCTATCCTGGAACTTTCAAACGTAGTATAATTACTTGAAAACATTAAAATAGGAAGAAGTTAGAAACAGTATTGGCAACATTGGTTGGGTGGTAGTGAAGATGATGATTGACATTTTGTTACAAGTTTTTTGCCTTTGAGCTGTTACAGGGAAGACAAGGATGATGGCCAATTCCACCTCTGTAATCCTAGGCCATTTCCTCTGTAGGGGTATAAAGCAGATCATACCGCCCCCCCCATTTTTATTACAGAGGAAGCTGGAGGCACAAAGTTTTCATGACTAATAAAAAAGAAAATCAGGATTCAAACACAGCCCTTCAGATGTAATCTAGTTTTTGTTTTGTGTCTTGTGTTGTTTAAACCCACTATACGGTCCTTCTATGCAATAAAAGGAGAGTCTGTTAAAAATAACATTCTAGCTTGACACTGAAGTAGAACTCAGAGAGAAAGAGGGGAAGAAAGCAACACATTAATTTTATGCACATAAGGAATAGTTAGCTAGTGACATCCAAGTATAAATGCTTAGGTAACCACATTTGGGGGATATTTGAGTGGCACAAGAAATGTACATAAAAACCTACACGTATAAAATGTTTTGGAGCCATAAAGATATATAGAAGTAAACTTCATGGCAGTTGTTGAAGCTAACAAAGTAATGTCATATAATGGGGTTATCTGATGGTTGTAAGGAGACAGTGACAAAGGATATTTTCACATCTACTTTTGAAAACATGGAGGATAACTATACTCAGCACTATTTATTGAGCACCACCCTTTGGTAGGAATTTTAGAGAAGCTATCTCATACGGCTCTAAAAACAACCAGGAGAGGTAGGCATTGACCTGAACATTAACAGAAGAGAAATGGAGAATCAGAGTAGTTTGCCCAGGGGCACGGGACTTATAAGTGATGGGGAGAGTTGCTATTTGAACCCAGATCTGTCTAACTCCAGCCCATATGTTCTTGCCCCTACACCAGCTGCTTCAAGTCAACGGAACCAAAAGAATTCTCCGTTCTTTCTCTCTTAATTCTTTAATGCCGAGTTTGCTAAAACCTATTCTTGTTAACTGACGTCTCTCCCAAATCTGCCTCTCCTCATGTGCTTTCTCTCTGTGACTCCCTTGGCAATCATCCCAATCAGCCGGGCTTGACGCCTTTCTTCCATTCATCCTACCCATCCAATCTGTTTGCAAGTCCTGGCAATTCTAATTCCATCTTCATTTTCACACCATTCCCCTATCTAAAGCCTGACAGGAACCACCTACTGCAATGCCTCACTACTTCTAGCTTACTAGGTTGAAATAACCTCTAAAATGGCCCCCGGTGAATCCCACCTATTTATTTACACCCTTGTGTAAGGACTGGGCTTGGTAACTTGCTTTGAATGAGCAGAATAAGCACAGTGAATAGAATATGGCACATGTGATGGGATATCACTCCTGAGATTAGGTTACAAAGAGACTCTGGTTTCCATCTTGCTTGCCCTTTCTTTTTCTCCCTTCCTTTCCCTTGCCTTCCCTTCCCTTTCCTTCCCTGCTTTCTGGTTTAAAACAAAGAAATTTATGGCCTCACTGTTCTGGAGGTCAGAAGTCCAAAATCAAGGTATCAGCAGGGCCATGGTCTCTCTGAGGCACTAGGGAAGGATCTGTTGTGCATTCTTCTTTTCCAGCTGTAGATAGATGCATGACTACAATCCTGAGTTTATCTTCACATAACCTTCTTCACATGCTGTCTACTTGCCCTTTCTTGCTTTCTCACTTGCTGGCTCTGATGGAAGCTGGCTGCCATGTAATGAGCTACCCTATGGAAAGCTTCACTTGACAAGGAAGTGAGGGAGGCCTGTGGCCAAAGACCTTGGAGGAACTGAGGTTCCCAGTCTAATAGCCTGTGAATAGCTGAATGCTACAATAACTACGCCCAAATTTCTCACCTACAGAAACTGAGATAATAAATGCTTGTTGTTTTAAGCTGTTACATTTTGGGATAATTTATTATGCAGCAATAGGTAATGAATATACCTTTAATGGGTATTCCCAAACTTGGGAATAGTATTGTTAATTTGGGGACTGCCAAATCAAACGTTTAGCAATATAATTCTGATTATGTCATTCCATGTTGGAAAACCTTCAATGACCCCTCATTTAGGCCTTAAGAAAATATCTAAGCTTTTCAGCTTAGCAATGAGATGCTTTATCATTAAGTCCCAGCCTACCAGTTAATAATTAATTAAAGGCTTATTTCATAGTTGAAGGCAATAGTGTGTTATTCAGGTATCCACTGAATCCACTCTGTCCTTTAAAGCCTAAATAAGATAGGCTCCAACCATCACTACACAGTCGGTGGAAAAACCACCACCCTCCCCAAGATTTCTATCAATTCCTGGTGGGTTTATGATCTCACAATCACCTCTGGCTTCATTTTTCTCCTGCTGAATTAATTCAGTGTATGGATTTTCTCTCTGTCCCACACATTACTGTTCCACATCATGTCAACCCAGATGTAGAAATGTAGAAATTGGTCCTGTTCCTTCACACACACACACACACACACACACACACACACAACCACATCTATAAACAAGACTGTTGTATGGCGTAGACTTTGCTAAATTTTGAAAATTTGCTTCACATCTCAAATAATTTAGATTGAATTTTAGACATCACTATTAAAATATTTTGGGAAGTTAGAAAATAAAAACATAAATTAATTTTGGTCTGTATTTGCATAAACACTGGAAAGATACCCTAAAAACTAAAACAGAAATTACCTGGGGGTGGGGGACGGTGGAATGGAGTAGATGGGGGCAAAAGTTGGACTAAGGCATTTCACTGAACATATTGTTCTGATTTATGAACCATATAAATGTTTTTTCCCAGAAGATTAAAGTAAAAAAATAATAATTTAATTTAAAAAATCATTTAAACCCTGTTGGGAATTTCTCAGTGGCCACATCATCCTGCTGGATTCTGAATCCCCCCTCTTATTTCTCCTCCTTAAGCATTCCTTCAAGGACTGAATCAGTTCCTGCTCCAATTTGGATTTTTCTCACTCCCAATTCAATTCAATTATCTTTTGTCCCACTCTCAGATTCATCTCTAAGGCTACTTTTGTGCATTAAAAACTCACAAACGGGGGCACTTGGGTGGCTCAGTCGGTTAAGCATCCAACTTCTGTCCAGGTCGTGATCTCACAGTTCCTGAGTTTGAGCCCTGCGTCAGGCTCTGTGCTGACAGCTCAGAGCCTGGAGCCTGCTTTGCATTCTGTGTCTCTCTCTCTTGCTGCCATTCCCCTGCTCACGTTCTGTCTCTCTCTCAAAAATAAATAAACATTAAAAAAAAAAACAACATCACAAATGTACTGATATACACAAAGTACAAAAGAAGACCTAAGAGCAGTACTTTCCAATGCAATTCCAATGCACCTTCCCATCCAGGATACAGAATAAGATGAGGGTGATGGAGAGGAGTTGTCAATGGGGCCGTGTTACCACAGACATGTTGGAAGGTGGGAACCCAATGGGTGAGGTGAAAGGAGAGCAAAGGCAAATGGTGCTTATCACACAACTTTGCTTGGGACCAAGCAGACCACACCCCCTGGCTTCTCACGCTGTCTTTGCTGGGCATGTGTGTGCTGGGTAAGCTAACAAAACAAACTGCCACTAATGACATACGTTGTTCAAGTGACTTCCAATTCAGTAGTGTGACTTTAAAACATCATAAGTTTTTTTTTTTTTTTTAATTAAGCAGGAATTTGAACTGGCATTTCACACAAAAGAATGTACAAATGGCTAATAAACATATGAAAAGGTGCTCAATTGCACCTGGGTAAATGCAAATCAAATACATAATGAGATATACGAAGTGCTCATCAGAAAAGCTAAAATGTAGCAGACAATCCGGAGTGTTGGCAAGGTTGTAGAGGCCCGCTGGTGGAGGTGTAATTTGGTGCAACCACCTTGGAAAACTAGCAGCGTCTACTAAAGCTGAGCTTCTGCACCATATGAATATTCTGACTCAGCTAGTTCACTCTTAGGTATATTCCAAGCACATATGTGTACATATTCATGGTGATACTCTAACATTGTACCTTATGTTAAATTCAACTACATTTTTAAATATGATCGGAGATATTTAAAACCCACGGTCTTACTGCTTATTTTATTCTGCTCCTCAGTCATCTGTGTGACCTGCCCACTTCACCTCTTTGGGCCTCATTTTCCTCAGATATTGAATGAGGAAGCTGTAAATCACCAATCCCAGACCGAAGGTCTTCCAGCCCCAGATGACCGGAAGGACGGGTGAATACTTCTGGAAGTAGTGTGGCACAGCCCTGCTCAAGCTACGAGGCAGTAGGCAAGCCTAATCGTGTCCAGAACAAAGCCAGTACCAGGAGTGGAGCGTTTTGTGGTGTGCACAGGTAGGGGGATTAATTTGTAGCCAAGGGTAAAAGTAGTTCCTGACTTCTACCAACTGGAGAAACTGGGAAATTGAGAGTAGCCCAGAGTGTCCCTTCCTCCTCTTGCCTGTGCCAGGAAACTGAGACATAGCTCCACCCATTGTGGACAGCGTCTTCTGGCTCTATCCAATCAGAAGGGTTGGAGACATCTCCTGGAAGCAGTGTAACCCAGCAGCACTGGAACTGAGGTGAATAGGCAAAACTGGCAGATTGCAGAGCAAAGCCAGTGAGCCTCTTCAGGTGGGAAACTTGGAATGTGGGTTGGCTTGAGTTAAGGCAGCAAATAATGAACTTTACCAGCTTTAGAGTTACTTCTGCTGCTCCCAGATAGAAAATCTAATTCATATCCCTGTTCATCATTGAATACAGCCTTCAGCCTGCTCAATCAGGGAAACTAACCATAGCACACAAAACTGTATAGCCCATTCAACAGCACTATGTACAGTGGCACTTGAACAGAGAGCACAGCCCATGGCTTTCCTATGTGCAGAGCAAAACTAGTGACCTCATCTGACCAGGGAGTTCAGTGCACACTAGGGCCTGATTTAAGCTCCCAAACAATGAGCTGTACAGGTCCTGAACTCTGTGGTCCCACGGCATGAAAGCTAATGGATAACCCCCATCTATAACTGAATATAGTACCCAGTCCCAACCATCTAGTAAGCCTGACCAGAGAATCCAGGCAACTGCAGAGCCCATCCTACAACTCACTTGGGCAGGAATCAAGCCAGCAGTCCTATCCAGCTGTTCTCAGCCTGTGGCTCCCCCCACCCCTATCCACAGAGCTCAAATAGTTGCCTTACCCCAAAATAGCCCATAATAGCAGCTCCCACCTGTCCAAGGACATTACCAGCAAATACACCCAGAAACCCAAACTGAGCTGACTGTGAGAGAACTTTCTATGCCAAAGTGAACCTGTAAAGTTTGGGAGAGGAACCCAGTTACCCAAATGCACAGATACCAACACAAAGAATCAAGGATCACAGGGCGCCTGGGTGGCTCAGCTGGTTAAGCATCCAACTTCGGCTCAGGTCATGATCTCCTGGTTTGTGGGCCTGAGCCCCATATGGGGCTCTGTGCTGACAGCTCAGAACCTGGAGCCTACTTCGGATTCTGTGTCTCCCTCTCTCTCTGTGCCCCTCCCCCACTCACACTCTGTCTCTCCCTCTCTCAAAACCAAATAAACATTAAAAAATTTTTTTTAATTAAAAAAAAAAGAATCAGGATCACAAAAATTCAGGTAAATATGACACCACGAAGGGAAAATTATAAAGCTCAAATAACTCACCTTAAAAGAAAAGAAAATAGAGATCTACAAACTGTCAGACAAAAAATTCAGAATAACCCTCAGAGTTTGGGAATTTTCCTCAGAAAACTCCTAAGGAGGAGTTCGAAAACTCTTCTGGAGTTCCTCAGAGTTCAGAAATTTTAGTGAACTACAAGAAAACACAGATAACTAAACAAAATTAGGAAAAAAACTAAATAAAATTAGGAAAACAATGCACGAACAAAATGAGAAATTTGACAAGGAAATAGCAACCATCAAAAACAAACAAAACCACAGACATCTTAGAGTTGAATAATTCAATAACTGAAGAATTCAGTAGAGAATTGCAAAAGTAGATCAGTGATCTGGAATATAAAGTATTAGAAATTATCCAGAGGAGCAAAAAGGAAAATAATTTTTTTAAAAGTAAATAAAGCCTATGGGAATTTTAGGACACAATGAAAAGAAAAAATATTTGCATTATGGGAATTTCACAAGGAGAAAAGAAAGAAAAGGGAACAGAAAGTATATTTAAAGCAGTAATGGTTGAAAACTTCCTGAACTTGGGGAGAGAAATGAACATCCAGATCCATTATACACATTGTAATTAAATTGTCAAAAGGCAAAGACAAAGAATTTTAAGAGCAGCAAGAGAAAAGAAAGAAGTTACATACAAAGGAACCCCCATAAGACTAGTTGTAATTTTCTTAACAGAAACTTTTCAGGGCAGGAGAGAAAGGGATGACATATTTAAAATATTGAAACTGTCAACCAAGAAGTCTCTACTTGGCAAAGTTGTCCTTCAGAAATGATAAAAATTTTCCCAAACAAAAAAGCTGAGAGAGTTCATTGCCATCAGAGCTGCCTTACAAGAAATACTAAAGGAAGTTCTTTGAGTGGAAGTAAAAGAATGCTAATTAACACCGTTAAAGCATAAAGAGGTAGTGTAAATATCACTGGTAATAGTAAATATATAGTCATAGATTCAACAACATAGTAATTCATAATTACTTACATAATTCACTTACAACTCTAGTTTAAAAGTTAAAAAAAATGTAGTAAAAATAACCAAAACTATAATAGTATGTTATTAGTAACACAGTATAAAAACATGTGAATTATAACAGCAATCATTTAAAATGTGAAAGGAACGGGGTGCCTGGGTAGCTCAGTCGGTTGAGCGTCTGACTCTTGATTTCGGCTCAGGTCATGATCCCAGAGTCATGGGACAGAGCCCCACATCAGGCTCCTTGCTGAGTGAGGAGCCTGATTAAGATTCTCCCTCTGCCCTTCTCCCCTGCTCACACTCTCTCTCTCTCTCTCTCTCTCTCTCTCTCTCTCTCTCAAATAAGAAAGAAAGAAAGAAAATATATGAAGGAAAGAAGTAGCAATGTGAAGTTTACTAATTTTATTGAAGTTAATTGCAATCAGTTTTTAAAAAGGTGTTATATATTTAAGATTTTATGTAAGCCTCATGGTGGCTACAAAGGAAAATCCTATAGTAATTACACAAAAGAACAAGATAAAGAAATAAAAACACACTCATACTAAAAGACATCCAAAAAAACCCAAAAAACAAAAAACAAGAAAAGATAGCAGGATAAGAAATGAGAAACAATGGATCTACAAAACAACCAGAAAACAATTAACAAAATGGCAATAGTAAGTTCTTACCTATAGATAATTATTTTAAACATAAAAGGATTACATTCTCCAATTAAAAGACATAGAATGGCTGAGTGGATTGAAAAAAGGAAGATACAATAATATGCTGCTTATAAGAGACTCATTTTAGCCTCAAAGACACATATACACTGAGAGTGAAGGGATGGAAAAGACATTTTGAGCAAATAGTAATCCCCATAAAGCTGTACTTATTTCAGACAAAATAGACTTTAAATTGAAAAGGATAAAAGGAGACAAAGAAAATAATTATGTAATGATAAAGGGGCAATACATCAAGAAGAGACAACAATCATAAATATTTATGCACCCAATATGAAAGCACCTACATATATAAAGCAAAAACTAACAGAACTAAAAGGACAAATAAATTGCAATACAATAATAGTTAAGGACTTTACTGCTTCACCCTCACAAATGGAGAGATCATCTAGACAGAGAATCAATATGGAAACAGCGAATTTAAACAGCACTATAGACCAAATGGATCTTACAGATCTATACAGAATATTCTATCCAACAACAGCAGAATACACATTCTTCCCAAATTCACATGAAACATTTTCTAGGATAGACCATATGTTAGGCCACAAAACAAGTCTCAGCAAACTCAGGAAGATTGAAATCATACCAAGTATCTTCTCTGACCACCATGGCATAAAACCAGAAATCAACAAGAGGAAAACTGGAATATTCATGAACACATGGAAATTAAATGACAGTCTTCTGAACAACCAATGGAGCAAAGAAGAAACTCAAGAGGAAATAAAAATGTTTCTTTTTTAAAAAAAATTTTAAAAATGTTTTTATTTATTTTTGAAGGAGAGAGAGACAGAGCATGAGCCAGGGAGGAGCAGAGAGAGAGGGAGACATAGAATTTGAAGCAGGCTCCAGGCTCTGAGCTGCCAGCACAGAGCCTGATGTGGGGCTCGAACTCACAAACCGTGAGATCATGACCTGAGCCGAAGTCAGACGCTCAACCAACTGAGCCACCCAGGCGCCCCAAATGTTTCTTGAAATAAGTGAAAATGGAAACAAAACATACCGGAACTTGTGGCATGCAACAAAAACAATTCTAAGAGGGAAGTTCATAGCAATAAACACCTACATTAAGAAGCAAGAAGAATCCCGAATAAACAACCTAACTCTATATCTTAAGACACTAGAGAAAGAAAAACAAACTAAGCCCAAAGTTAGCAGAAAAAAAACAATAAAAATTAAAGCAGAAATAAATGAAATACAGAATAGAAAAAAATAGAAAAGATTAACCAAACTAAGAGTTGTTTCTTTGAAAGTATTTTTTTAATTGACAAACCCTGAGCTAGACTAACCAAGGGAAAAAGAGAAAGTTCCCAAGTCAACAAAACAAATTAAAAAGGAAACATTACAACTAATTACACAGAAATTCAACGGATCATAAGAGGCTACTATTAACAACTATATGCAACAAACTGAACAACCTTGAAAAATTCGTAGAAGTATACAACTTTCCAAGACTGAATCAGGAAGAAATAGAAAATCTGAATAACCCAATTATTAGCTGGAAGATCAAAGCAGTAATTAAAAATCACCCAATAAAGAAAAGCCCAAGACCAGACAGTTTTACTGGTGAATTTTAGCAAACATTTAAAGAAGAATTAACACCAATCTTTCTCAAATGCTTACAATAAATTAAGGAGGGAACACTCCCAAACTTATTTTACAAAGCCAGTATTATCCTGATACCAAAGTTAGAAAAGGATATTACTACAAAACAAAACTTCAGGACAATATCCTTGATGAATATGGTTGTAAAAATTCTCAATAAAATACTCCACACTGAATTGAACAGTACTTTAAAAGCATTATATACCACGATCAAGTGGGATTTATCCCTGGGATGCAAGAATGGTTCAACATATGCAAATCAATTATTATAATACATCATATTAATAGATTGGGTAAGATTGGGTGCCCACTCTCATCACTCCTATTCAACATAGTACTAGAACTCCTAGCTAAAGCAATCAGGCAAGATAGGGAAATAAAAGGCATCAGAATTGGAAAATTGTCTCTATTTGAAGATGACATGATTTTATATATAGAAAATCTTAAAGACTCCACAAGAAAACTGCTAGATCTAATCAATAAATTTAGTGTAGTTGCAGGATACAAAATTAATATAAAAATCGGTAGTGTTTCTCTACACTAACAACAAATCTTCTGAAAAAGAAAGAAATTAATTGCATTTACAATATCATCAGCACCAATAAAATGCCTAGGAATATATTTAACTAAAGAAGTGAAAGATCTCTACTCTGAAAACTATAAGATATTGATTAAATAAATTGAAGAAATAGAAAAGTACCCTATATTCATGGGTTGAAAGAATCAATACTATTAAAACATCAACACTACCAAAGCCATCTATAGATCCAGTGCAATTTATATTAAGATTTTAATGGCATTTTTTACACAAGTAGACAAACAATCCTGAAATGCATATGGAACCACAAAAAGACCTTGAAGAGCCAAAGCAATCCTGAGAAAGAAGACCAAAGCAGGAGGCATCATTCTTCCTGATTTCAAGCTATACTATAAAAGCCACAGTCATCAAAACAGTATAGTACTAGCATAAAAACAGACAAATAGCCCACTGGAGCAGAACTGAGAGCCAGGAAGAAACCCAAGCATTTTTGGTCAACTAATATTTGGCAAAGGAGCCAAGAATAATCAATGGAGAAAAGACAGTCTTTTCAATAAATGGTGCTGGAATGATTGCATATTGTCATGTAAATGAATGAAACTGGACCCAGGTCTTACACCACTTACAAGAATTAACTGAAAATGGATTAAAGACTTAAATGTAAAACGTAAACTCCTAGGGGAAAAAAATAGGAATAAAGCTCCTTGACATAGGTCTTGGTAATAATTTTTTGGATATAACACCTAAAGTACAAGCAACAAAATTAAAAGTAAACACTTAGGACCACATTAAAAAACTTCTACATGGGAAAAGAAGCCATCAACAAAATGCAAAAACAACCTACAGAGTAGGAAAAAATATTTGCAAATTATATATCTGATAAGGGGTTAATTTCCAAAATATATAAAGAACTCATACAACCCAATAGCAAAAAAAAAGCCAAGTAACCCAATTTAAAAATGGGCAAAGGATCTGAAGAGACATTTCTCTAAGGAAGATATACAATAGCCCAACAAGGATATTCAAAGATGCTCATCACTAGTCGTTAGGGAATGCAAATTAAAACCATAAAGAGGTATCACCTCACGCCTATTAGAATAGCTATCATGAAAAAAAATAAATAAATGCTGGCAGGATGTGGAGAAAAGAGAACACTTGTACACCATTGGTGGGAAGGTAAATTGGTGCAGCCACTATGGAAACAAGATGAAGTATCCTAAAAAAATTAAAGATAGAACTATCATATGATCCAGCAATTCCACTTCTGGGAATATATCCAAAGAAAATGAAACTTGAAAAGCTATCTGCAACGCCATGTTTGTAGCAGTGTTATTTACAGTAGCCAGGACATAGGAAAAACTTAATTGTCCATCAGTGGATGAATAGATAAATTATGCAATGGAATATTACTCAGCCATTAAAAAAAAACAAGGAAATCCTACCACTTGTAATAACCTTGAAGGCATTGTGCTAAGGAAAATATATCAGAGAAAATAAATACCATGTGATCTCACTAACATACAGAATCTAAAACAAAACAAAACAAAAACAAAACAGTCAAAAACAAAAAATCAAACTCATAAAAAAGAGATTAGACTTGTGGTTGCTTGCCAGAGGTCAGGGAGTGGGGAGTGAAGAAGGTAGTCAAAAGGTAGAAACTTCTGGTTTTAAGATAAATAAGTGCTAGGGATGCAATGTACCACATGATGACTGTAGCTAACACTGCTGCATGATGTATAGGAAAGTTATTAAGAGAGTAAATCCTATGAGTTCTCATCACAAAAAGAATTTTTTCCTTTTTTCTTTTTTTCTTTCTTTTCTTTCTATTGTATCTATATGAAAAGATGAATATGTAAGCTGAATGTATAGTGGTGATAATTTCATACTACCTGTAAATCAAACTATCAGGCTGGACACCTTAAACTTATACAGTGATATATGTCAATTATTTCTCAAAAACAAACAAACAAACCTGGAAAGGAAAAGAACTTGTTGAACTAATTAACTCATTTAAGAATGTTAATACTATCAAGTCACACCTAATACTGCAAAAGAAATCTAGTATTGAAATTTCTTTAAAACATCTCAATCAAATGACCGAGAGACCATCGTTATTTGATAGCTCAATATGTTAGCGCATTAGGGTTTGTGATAAGACAACTAAAGCGATTGAATCTGGTAATTACTGTACCATGGAGCTCTCACCTAGAGAGAATGACCATGAACATCTGAGAAAGTGTGTGTTAGTTTCTGAGGCTGAACTGAACTCCTTTCCTAAGTAGGGCAGTAGGAATGAGGCAGAAGAGCTGACTTATTTGTCTCATGTTGGTCTTCTTTCCCTCTCTGGCCTCCTGGGTGTAACAGATGCAAAAGAAAGGCTTTGCACAGTTATAGCTAAGCCAGGAGAACCGTCCCCAGGGAGGGTTCAGTTAACCTTCATTAGTTGCTAACTATCTTTTGCAGGTTGTTTCTAAATTAAGTTCTGTAGATTAGTGGCTTTCAGTCTTTCCATGCACGAAGCAGACTGTTCTTGCTCCTGTGAGTAATCCCTAAGGAAGTCATAGCCACAATGATCCATGCGGGGGTGAAAGCTAAACTCAAGACCGGAGGGGTTTTTAGGGTAATAAGATTTTATTTTATGTCATTTTCAGTTAGGAATGTAACATAATGATGTAGAATGCTAGCCAATTAAAATGCAGTTACTGTTCAAACAAGAGCCTTTACAGAATGACTTACAAAGAAAAGACAGTGTGTCTGTTTCATCTGACATTTGGCTATCAGCCACAAAGACCATGGGGGTAAATGGAGAACCTCCTTCCCTGGTTGTCTCAGATTTCACTCTATCTGGAAACATAAATGTCAGACCTCTTGTTCCAGGTGGAGTTTCTTTGATTCACAGCAGAATTTTATCTTGCCATGAATTGTAGTTGCATTGCCAAGGATGAAAAAGGATGTGAAATTGGACATGTTTTTGCTGAATTTGTTACAAGGCACCATAATTTTGAGGTCAGCCTTACTGGAAAGCAATCTGGAAATATGTATTCAAAGTTTCAAAATTGGCCTGTCCTTTAACCAAGAAACTGAACTTCTGGAAAATTAATCTAAAGAAACAGATAAAGATTTGTTTTAAATATGTACCTCCAAGAATATTTGTATGAGAACAATTTGTAGCAATGAAAAGTCAGAAATAACCTAAATGCTCAACAATAGAGGGTCGGTTAAGTCAACTTTGGTCCAGCCATATCCTTGAGTACTATTCAACTCTTCAGAGTGATGTCATACAAAAATTATGTATTGAAATAAAAAGATATTCTCTATATATTTTTTTAAAATTGTATCTTATGCCCATTTTTGTAAGAAAAACAAATGGCTAAAATGTGTTGAATATTTACTTTGCACTAACATTCATATGCATCTTCATATTTAATCCTAATGCAGTTCTATGAAGTAGATATTAACATTGCTACTACCTTCACTTTACAAATGATGAATGTTCTCAAGGTCACATAAGTAGTAAATGTCAGAGAGAGACAGAGAGAGAGAGAGAGAGAGAGAGGAGGAGGGGGAGAGTAAGGACAGAGAGAGATTGGGAGGTATAGATTAGTATATTACATTGTAAAGGATCTGCTCCAAGATGTCAAAAGCTGTTATCTATGATTATATGGGATTATGAATATTGTTGTTTCCTTCTTTTTGTGCATGTATTCTGGGTTTTTTTTTTTCCTATAATGAGACTGATTTGGTTTCATAATTAGAATTGCTTAGTCTATCAAACATCTTTTCTTTTCCTTGATCCTTTTCAAGATAGCCTCATATGTATGGGAGAGAGCACTGGCTCCTGTGACTTCTTGGTTACAGGGCTGGTGGGGAGGGCAAGAATTCATGAAGAATCCTCTAGATCTTGCCAAGCTCTGTTGCAGAGTGGCTGGTCCCAGCTGCTCCTTGGACTGGTGAATAGAGAGATAAAATGAGTCCAATTTGACTTGTGGATAAATCAGATAAGTGGATAAATATCCACTACTAATGACTACATGGTCTTTGGTCATTGGGTTGTCCATTCTCAGAGGCCTCCTTTTCCCAACACCAGACTTTGCTCACCAATGATGCTCTAAGAAACACTGTGCTCCTCTAAGTCAGCACCTGGGCACATTTGCACCCCATGAAAATTCTGTGTAAACTGAGGCTTTACCTCTTTTTTTTTTTTTTTAATTTTTTTTTTAACGTTTATTTATTTTTGAGACAGAGAGAGACAAAGCATGAATGGGGGAGGGTCAGAGAGAAGGAGATACAGAATCTGAAACAGGCTCCAGGCTCTGAGCTGTCAGTACAGAGCCCGATGCGGGGCTCGAACTCATGGACCATGAGATCATGACCTGAGCCGAAGTCGGCTGCTCAACCGACTGAGCCACCCAGGCGCCCCTTTACCTCTTTTTTTAATTGTGTTAAGAACAGATAACATGGGGTGCGTGGCTGGCTCATTCAGTAGAGCATTTTGATCTCGGGGTTGTAAGTTTGAGCCCCATGTTGGGTGTAGGGATTACTTAAAAAAAATCTTAAATATATATATATATATATATATATATATATATATATATATATATATGTTTAATAACAGAGAACATGAGATCTATCCTTTTAGCAAATTTTTAAGTGTACAATACGGTATTGTTAACTGTAAACTCAGTGGCATACAGCAGATCTCTAGAACTTACTCATCTTGCATAACTGAAATTTTATACTTTATATAAAGTTTTATATGGACAGTAACTCTCCATCCCCCGCCCAAGCCCTTCTACTTTCTGCTCCTATGAGTTTGACTATTTTACCTTATTATTTTTTTAATTTTTTAACATTTATCCATTTTTTCCAATATATGAAATTTATTGTCAAATTGGTTTCCATACAACACCCAGTGCTCATCCCAAAAGGTGCCCTCCTCAATACCCATCACCCACCCTCCCCTCCCTCCCACCCCCCATCAGCCCTCAGTTTGTTCTCAGTTTTTAAGAGTCTCTTATGCTTTGGCTCTCTCCCACTCTAACCTCTTTTTTTTTTTCCTTCCCCTCCCCCATGGGTTTCTGTTAAGTTTCTAAGGATCCACATAAGAGTGAAAACATATGGTATCTGTCTTTCTCTGCATGGTTTATTTCACTTTTGAGAGACAGAGTGTGAGTGAGGGAGGCACAGAAAGAGAGGGAGACACAGAATCTGAAGAGACTCTAGACTGTGAGCTGTCTGAACAGAGCCTGATGTGGGGCTCGAACTCACAAACCATGAGATCATGACCTGAGCTGAAGTGGGACGTTTAACTGACTGAGCCACCCAGGCGCCCCTAAAGGTATAATCTCTCAAGCTCACTCCTGCTGGTACCTCTCCACTATCTCTCTGAATCTTCCTGGAAGACATCACAAATCTGGCTTCTCTTAGCACCTTGTACCCTTTCTCCAGCATGCTCAGGCGAGTAGGATTCCTCCAGGTGGTTCCTTCCCTGTCACCATCTGCATCTCCCTTCTTCTCTTACAGCCCATCCCCAGATGAACGAAATCTTTCCTTTATTCTTTTTTTCTGTCAGATCAGCACTTTCCTTTCATAAATCTTTATGAAGAGGTGCACCAGGCCTGATTCACGATATGCTAAAGGTGAAGACGTTGGAATGTTACAATTTTCTCTTTCTAAAATGACTACCTTCCAGAATTGTTATTGCAAAATTATGTTTAGGCGCCAGAAGAGGAATATTAACTCTTTATCTCTCTTGATATTCCTTCTGCAACAATTTGAAAACCTCCCTAATGAATCAGTCAGAGGTATCAAATGAGTTTCTTCAGAAGATATAGTTCAAGAAAATTCAAAGACCTAATATTTATATTTCCCTAGTACATTGTTACAGAAAAGATTGAAATCTGGCATAACGATTATATAATTAGGGAACAGGACAAGTTATGTGGGCTTCCGGAGTTACAGAAAACATCTCAGTTAGTGAGGGTTTGAGAAAAATGATCAGATGCTTTGTCTTTCTATAAACATCTGGAAAAAATATTCTGAGAACACTCTCTGAGAATGCTAGGTAGTGGTGTTCAATGAAGGAGAGTTGGAACAGAAAGGCAAATTTGAAAATAGTCGTAAAAAAGTACTAAATGAAACACGTAGGATACTTTGAAAGAAAAGTCAAGAAGCCAACTCAGAAGTTAAGGAACTGAAAGAGATGATAGTAGAGAACCATATGCAACTACTTGCAACAAAAGTTGTCAAGTACAAGGAGCTTGATCTTTGAGGTCAAACAGAACACGAATTAAATGCAGCTTTGCTAGTTACTGACTATGTGACAACCAGAAGTGATCAATCCTGTCTCTTGCCAACCATTTATTCATCTAAAAGATGGGGCCCCTGGGTGGCTCAGTTGGTTAAGTGCCCAACTCCTGATTTCAGCTCATGTCATGTTCTCATAGTTGTGAGATTGAGCCCTGCATCAGACTCCATGATGATCATGCAGCCTGTGTAAGATTCTCTCCCTCTCTTCCTCTGCACTTCCCATGCTTACGCTCTCTCTCTCTCTCTCTCTCTCTCTCTCTCTCTCAAAATACAAGACTTCCTAAAGAAAAGAAAAGAAAAAATAAAAGATAGAGATGATAATATCTAACTCATTGAATTATACAGAGAATAAAAATCAGATAATGAGTAAATGACATATGTAAGTTCTTCAAAGTAATGTGGGGCATATAATACCTGTTCAGTAAGACTGGCTAAACACATATCATCATCATCATCATCATCATCATCATCGTCATCATCACTACCACTATCATTAGAAAAGGCACAGAATATCTGAAAAACAACTAGAAAAAAAGGTTATGGTCCAGGCTTAGGAGAAGCCATGTGAGATCATCGCAAGAATGATGAGTGAGAGCCACAAAAGAAGATAGGAGATAAGCCAGACACTTAAGAAACTCCAAGAGAAAGCACAAGGAAAATGGGGATATATATGATTTCCTTATGGATATGGAACCAGATGTGGCAGTAAATCCAGAGTCTATACAACTGAGTTTAAAAAGGTCATCTTGCTTCCTCTGCTGAGTCACACAACTCTGAAACAAGAGAGGAAGAAGAGGAAGAAGAGGGGAAAAACAGCACCCACTATAGTTGGATTTTACACTGATCACGATAAGAGCCATGAAATCCTAAATGCATCCTCCGCACATGTGGCTTCAATATCCAGAACATGAAGCCCTCTCTGAACACAGGATATGTTGCAACCTGGATGTTCTCCTGGAGCTTCGACACAGGGCCTCTTCCTCCCATCCTGGTCTTCATTTCTTTGTCTGCCTGTGCAAGAGAGTTTTAACTATTGCAAAACCTTTACGAATTGCTACGCCTGGTGCTGTGCTAGGGACATGGCTTCTGACACTCATGGGAGCAAGATGGCCTAATGTTTGGGACTGGCATGCCAAGAAAGGGGAAGGGTGCCACAGTGAGGCTTAATCTGTGAGAGCCCCCCTTCAGGCACAGTACCTAGGAGAGGTGTTCAATATTTGCCCTTTGTTTAAACCTGCTATTTTTTGATGTTTCACTGCACTTCTTCAAATTTGTGGAGCCTTGTTTCTAGCCTACAGTGTGGCAGGTCCAGGACCCCACAATGAATATGCTGACGAATTACTGCCTTCTTCCTTGGGCTCTCTTGTCTCGGAGCCTGGCATAACTATGTGACCAATTAGCAGGTGCGTCTGCTGTCTGGTTTGTTGTCTACTTCTCCACCAGGCAGGAAAGCTTTATTTGGGAACATTCTATCCTTGCATGAATAATTTTGCTTACCTCTGCCAACAGCCCAATATATATGTCTGTTCCCACACTGCATATAGGTCCACAGCTGAGCTGCTATAATTATGATTGGGAATTATTTTTGATCTAAACTAATATTACTATTTGCCTACAATGTATTTTTAGGAGAGGGGAGCTGAAATGTCTCATCTTCATTAATGCAAACCTGTATGTAAAGAGGAGATACAGAAAAAAGCAATTTGCACATTCAGAGAACTTGGAAATGAAAGTTTGCATTATTTATACTATAAGAATGCTTTTCTCCCACAATAGAACTCCAGAAATCCTTTATTCAAATCACTTACTGTGATATAAATATTGCGGATAAAAGTACTAGCCTTTGGTTTTTTCTATCCTCCAATTCTCAAAGCTATGTGTTCATTTAATTAATGCTTCATGCCTCAAATCACATTTATTAGCATATGAAAACACAAGTCAGGTTCAAATCCCCAAACACTTCTGAAACTCAAACACAATCATGAAATCCGAAGTCAGTTCAATTTATTAGTGATCAGTATTTGTTAAGAAATTGCTAGTCTCGTTCCATTCCATTCAGTTCAACAAATAGAATGTATCATGCCAGGCAGAGGGGAAACAAAGGTGTCCTCAAAGACTTGAAGGTCTCCTGGGGAGACTGGAGCATGAACGGATCATTTCAACCCGAAGGTTAAGTGCTCTCATTGGCCTTTGCACAAGTTGCTATGGAAACATGGAGAGGGAACATTTTACCAGTCGGCCATTTGGAGAAGATCTGGACAAAATGTCCACCAGAACTAAGATGTGAAAGTTGTATATGAATTGATCAGGCCAGTGGGGACGATGGGCATGTGCATTCCAGCAAAGGAATTTACCCTTATATGTGAAGTGTGAGTGAGGAAATGACAGTAGGTCAGGTCAGAGTTTTAGGTGAACCATAACACATTCCTAGAGTCAACCATTTTGACCTACAGAAATGGCAATTTCGTATGGTTCCTCCTATCAGTAAGGGTCAGTTACAGACAACTTTGTATTAATTCCAGGTTGAACAACATGTACTTTATCTTGCATGGGGTAGAAACTAATGAATTTTAATGAGGTGAGTTTCTGTCTAAAGTACAGATCTGTGTCACAGATGAGGTGACTTGTCTGTGGGTGGCCCAAGCCAGGTTACTCCTCAAGTTGTTTCTTCCTCTCATTTTTTCTCATCAGGTAATAGCCCAGATGAGAGCTAGTGGAGGCCTGAACTAAGACCGAGGTACTAATGCATAGAACAATTGGAAAAGGTAATCACAAGATAAAATCTGTCAGGTTTTCAGTGGAGTAGAAGAGAGAGAAGAAAGGCTCAGGTTTCTGGTTTGTGTCACCAGAGGGAATGTGGAGCCATTAACTCAAATGAAGAAAGAAAAGGAGCCGGACTGGGGTGAACATAATGAGTTACATTTTGGATGCATAGATTAGGAGGTGCCTGTGGAACATTCCAACAGAGATAGTTATCTGGAAGGAAAGTGAATATAGGAGGCTAATCCAGGAGGACTCTGAACTGGAACAAGAAATCTGGGGACCATCAGATCATCAGCAGGGTGGGAACGGGAGGGCCAAAGCATAAGAGCAGCTGACACTACTTAGAGGCACACAATTGTCAAGGGAACTTTAGAGAGCTGATGTTTTCTTTACATGCTTTTCAGCTGAAGAAGCTTTAGAAATAATCTTATTTGTGGGGTGCCTGGGTGGCTCAGTCGGGTGAGCATCCAACTTTCAGCTCAGGTCACGGTCTCACAGTTCGCAAGTTCGAGCCCATGTTGGGCTCTGTGCTGACAGCTCAGAGCCTGGAACCTGCTTTGGATTCTGCGTCTCCCTCTCTCTTTGCCCCTCCCCTGCTTGTGTTCTGTCTCTTTCTGTCTCAAAAGTAAACATTAAAAAAAATCTTATTTGTAAATATGAAAGAGTTGCCCCAGTTGAAATGGGGGCAAGAGTCACAGAGCCCCGCTTGCTCAGACTCCCTCCTCCTCCTCCTTCTCTTAAGACAGCCCCCCAGAGATCTCTGAGGAACACTTGGGAAGTGATTGATCTGGATCAGGGGTCAGAAAACCAAGTCTCACGGGCCACATGCCTACTTTTGTAAATCAAGCTATATTGGAACACAGCTACACACATCCTATTTCTTATTGTCTGACTGCATTCATGCTTTGGTAGCAGAGTTGAGTTGTGGCAGGGACTGTGTCGACCACCAGAGCCTAAAATATTTACTATCTGGCCTTTTACAGAAAAAAGTTTACTGACCCCTGATCTAGACTAAACCCTTTAGTTCACAAATGAGAAAGCGGAAGTCCAGAGAATTTAAAAACATCTGACAAGCTGTTCAGGCTAGAACCCATCTTGGGATCAAAGCTCCCACTGTCCTAATTAAAAAAAAAAAAAAAAGGCAGAATTAGCAATTAACATGCCAAACAATGAACTGGATGCATTGCCCACCCACAATAATTCTCGTAAGAACAGCAAACGAATAGCTCTTTTACTGAACTTCCTTTCACCATCCAGCAAAATACAGTTTTTAGTATTTCTTTGTTGCTATTATCTTAGAAATGAACTCCCTTTGTCTACATTACTGATTATTCTACTACTACTTTTTCTTGCCTAATTCGATGAACTTAATTCTTCCCTAATTTAACATTTTATGTTAAAACGTGAAGTAGGGTATCCTCTTTCCTACAGTAAGGAGCACGGATTGAGATGTTAGTTCTCCAAGGTGGAGCCAGTATGGTGGTTCACAGAGGTGTAACACCTGCTGTTCCAGGTCACACTGCACACAACCTCATTACACCGCCCCCTGCCACGAGTAGCTCCTTCCCCTTCGTTACATCTCACTCCTTTTACACATCACTCCCATCAGCAGATGCCATGTAAGTGGGACCAGAAACGAGCTGGCGCAGAAAGGTGCCCGGAGCTGCAGAAGTGGACAGGTGGACGTGAGGTGGGAGGGGCAGGGAGGGAAGCACAGGGACCAGTCGTTCCAGCAGGTGCACGCGCCATAGTCCTGCCTCTGGGTCCTCCCCCTCGCTGGAGTCCAGCTCCCACACTTGGGCAGAGAGGAGAAACACAAGGCAGGAGGCACACATTGCAGAGTTCTAAATGTAGTTCAGACAGCACCAACTGGGAAGGGAAATTTTTCCCACGGCTCTCCAGAAGGATTTTCATGTAGTCAGAGGTCTGGCGGTGAAGAGACTTGATCTCGGTTCATCTGCTGATGACAAAGCAGTATTGAAGAGCCTCCATTTTCTCCAATCCATATCCTGTTTTTCTAGAGTGATAAAATGAATATAGAGGCATGAATAATAAACACTTATTTGTCATGTTTCTTTTAAGAACGACAAGGGAGAAGTGATCAGCCACTAATGAAAAGGAAGAGGTTATTTTTATAGATAAAAAGAACTACAGTGTTTAAGAATATCAGAATAAAGTTCCCGCTGTGTTTAGTTAAGACTTTGTCTGGACACATGAGGTGGGGAAGAGAAGTGTGAAGGAGGAGCATCGAATAAAGGAGGCCTTTGTAAGAAAATGAGACAGTTAACTCTTTTATTTACAAGCTTACCAACCCTCTTAACATACTCCACTGGTTTTGTAACTCATCAGTTCCATTTCTTATCGTTAGCCATGTTGATTTCTAGTAAAATGAAGAAAAGCATATGGGGATAAATTCTTATCTTGAGGGTGGATATTTTAGTATCATGCATTTATTTTTCAAATATTTATATAGTTGCTCACTATTTTACTAGTTTCATAAATATTAACTCTTTCTTGAATAGTTATGGAGTACATCAGGGAAAGAACTGAGCACTAAGTTATAAAAGTTGGTAGAGGGAAAAAAAAAGGAAAATATTATTAGAAGCAAGATTCAGGGGAAACAATGCAAACAGTATGTTGACAACTGGTATTTTATCTTACTCTACCTTGCTTCTACAGAACATGTCCTCTCCTGAACATTTTGTTGCTTCACTTAGAGTGTTTCTGTGAGAAAAAGAATCCCATACCTAAAGGCTCAGCTCCAAGGGTGCTTTTATCTCCCCAAGGGGACGCTCACATTAGTGACCGATTTTCATCACTGCTGGGATTTAAAAGAAAAAAAATTGCCTGAATTTATATAATGCTTTTGAAGTTATACTATGCACATCGTTTTACAGATTTATATGAAAAAATGTATTTAAATATGTAAATTGGAATACCAAAAATTATTTAACTACAGTATTTGTATACTTCCAGTTACCAAGAATTTTTTATGAGTATATGACAGCCATTTTCTATAACTGCAATCTCCTCATGTTTTCATTATTTTCCTTTCAACTGTTAGAATCTTCTTTTTTAAGAACGTGTCCCGTCTGTCTAATTGGCTCTTCTTCTGGATCTTTACATGTCTCTGACGTACACATTTCCACTGGATCAATATGCAAGTTTGTGAGCTTCCTTTCCTCCTTCAATTTGCCCATACCTAACCAATTTTTATTCAGAGAATTCAAAGACCCAGCATTATTATTGTCTTTCCTCCAGCCTCCTCCATCTTTGGTCAGAAGGTCGCTATTGGCCCTGACTGCTTCCTTGTCTATAGCCAGCAGGGGGCTCTGTGAATTTTCCATGCGTTACTCCCATGTGTTACTGCTGTCTGAGCCCATTGATTCCCTGAGCTCATGCTTCATCCTCAGTTCACTCCTTTCTAAAGATCTTCTTTATTTCTTTATATTATATGAAACAGCTGTGTCAATTTCATTTCGTCCTTTCATCTCACATCTCACATCTCACTTGTGTGTTGAACTTCTAGTTCACACATCTCACTTGTGTGTTGAACTTCTAGTATGTGCTAGGCACAGGTGCATCATCTCTACACATCCAATGATGAACAAAACAGACATCATCCCAGTTCTCATGGAGCAATAATAAAGTAAACAAATATTGCTTCAATTGTTGGAAGTGACAGGAAGGAAATAAACAAAGATCACTGAGGAGAATAAAAGAACTAGGACTTAGGACGCCTGGTGGTTCAGTCTGTTGAGAGGCTTCGGCTGAGACTTCAGCTCAGGTCATGATCTTGAGGTTTTTGAGTTCGAGCCCCTCATCAGTCTTGCTGCTGTCGGTGCAGAGCCTGCTTCGGATCCTCTGTCCCCCTCTCTCTACCCCTTCCCTGCTTGTGCTCTCTCAAAAATAAATAAACATTAAAAAAAAAAAAGAGCTAGGACCACTTACGATGGTCAAGAAAGGCTTCTCTAGTGAAGTGTCACCATAGTATCCTTTTACAGAGGGGCTTTTCTCTGTTAGCAAAACTAGATTAACACACACTTCCTACAACTTTTTTGAGAACTGGGAAAACTTGTTTTTTTTTTTTTCTTTTGTTGTCACCTCTTGTCTTAGAAATAAAAGAGCTCTATCTTTTGGTGGCCTGTGCATGGGAACATACACCATACTGTTTTCTACCTCAGAATCAAAATAAGATCCCCTCCATAGATTGCCATCCTGGTGGCCCAGCCAAACTTGGCCAACGGGAAAGAGGCTTGGCATCAGGGACCACGTGACTAATTTTATCCTGTTTTCTGAAGACTTTTTGATCCGGTCCCTTCCCTCCCCAAGATATTTTTTCCACATTTTAACTTTTATTCTGTTTATCTCCTGTTGTCCTCATCCCCTCTGAATGACAAATCAAGACTCTCTAAACCATCCTTCACTCTTACATCTCTAACAGATTGAAGCGCCTTTATTTTCTGAACTCCTAGCTTTGGGGAGGCAGTCCAGCACAGCACATAAATACCCAGCAATGCAAGAGACCCACAATACTTGAACACCAACCTTACCACTTTCTAGTAGTGAGATCTGGTGCATGTGATGAACTTCTAGATTTCATTTTCCTTACAGGTAGGGTGAAGGACAATACATCTATATTAACTTCCTAGTTCCATGTACTGAATTACCATAAACTTAGTAGCTTGAAACAACACACACTATTGTCCGTAGCTTCTGTGGGTCAGGAGTCCAAGTACAGCTTAGCCAGGTCCTCAGTCCAGGGGGTCACCAGGCCACGGTCAAGCCATCAGCTAAGCTGTATTTTCATCTGGAGGCTCAGCTGGGGAAGAATCTGCTTCTAAACATCCTTAGTTTGTTGAAAGAATTAATTTTCTTGCAGGATCAGGACTGAGGACCCCAGCTTCTTCTTGGCTGTTGGCTGGGGGCTGCCCTCGGGTACAAGAGGTCATGTGAAGTTCCTTGACACATAGCTTCTCCAGTGTGGCCACTTATTTCTTTAAGCTTGAAAGTAGAGTTTCTAGTTCCAGTGTGCCAAATGGGAGTCTTAAATAATGCAACATAATCACCTGGCCTTTGCCACATATCGTAACCTAATCAGGGGATTGGTTGGTGACATACCATCACTTCTGCCATATTCTATTGTTAGAACTCTGTCTACCCCAGTGTCAATCATAGGGCTGCTTAAATAAGTACATTAAATAAAATTACACATGCGTTCAGTGTTTTACAGGTCCTAAGTGTAAGCAGGTCCTAAATCCTCAACAATTAGCTATTGCTGCACTGCTTCTTTGTTGTACTTTTTAAAATCTACTGCCGGAGGGATGTCAGTTTTTTAAGTTATAACTGAGCACTGGTCACATCTTCTAATCACCATTTAACCTTCACAAGCTTGTCTTTTAAATAATTTTTCTGAGACCCTCATTTCTTCTCTTTTTGCTGGTCATTGGATTGGCATTCCCACCTGCTGAGGACAAGGATGAATGAAGATCATATTATCAACATCTTCTCTAGCACATTATGCCATGGATGATCTTAAGGAGAGAATTACATTCGCCTGATCAGCTTTTTTCTATAGTCCTGAACATAATAAATATTTTCCCACACTCCTCCTTTGGCACATTTGTTATTTCTCTGCTGCTTTTTTGTACCTCTGCACCATCAGTGCTGTGCCCTGTGCAATCTTTGGCAGCTTTGCAGAACGTTTACTTCAAAACCTCTTAGAACAGTGTGTAAAATGTTAGCAGCTTCCAGTGTCTAATTTCACTTTGCTTAAATGAAATTGACTGCCCCTGTCCTTATATGATTGAGCTGGGTCATGTCTGTACCCAAGGCTCTTGGCATCCCATGGGATCCTAGGCCTTGTGTGAAAGGGGACCTAAAAGTTCACTGTCCAAGAGGCAAATAAAATCTAGGGTTGAAAGGGATGCTGTAGTTACTGTTTGAATTTGTCAGAATCTGGCTTTAAAAGTGGTGCAGTACCGGAAAGGAAGGTCTAACCTTAAGGAGAGATTAAAAAGAGAGACAGACAGACAGACAGAGAGAGAAGAAGGAGGAGGAGCAGGAGGAGGAGGACAAGGAGGAGGAGAAGCACCCTAAGAAGGGACCATGATATCTACATAGTAACCAGTCTGAGATTAGAGACGGAATCTTACTGTCTAGTGCTCCTGCTAAAATCAAGTGGACTGAGAGACCCAAAAGGGAATTGAAGCAAAAAGAAGAAGAACTCCTCTGTGCTTTGGCATTGATGCACATAGACCCGGGGGTAGAAACGGTGGCTGGTCAGGCAGGTGGGCCAGGAGGATAGTGAACTGGAGGGCAAAAGTATCATACCATATAAGATGATTCTTGCATCTTTAGCCTCAGCCATATCCAGTCACTTGTAGAGTGACTGTTTTTGCAAGCTGGCACATTGGCATGACCCATCCAATTTATTAGCCACTGGTTCAGCAAATGTGATTCTGAAGACTGGGGTTATCCTGGTGGCCCTGTTGCCTGGCCTGTGAGTACCATTTACAGCATTTTCCTGTGTTGACCATGGCTGACTCAGGCCATCTTCAGGTGTCAACTATTATGACACTAGCTGCTTTCATTCTTGACCGTTGATTAAAATCCAACCTGTGTTATTTCCCTTCTCTCTTTACTTTTCCTGCTTCCAAAGCAGTCCCTTGAAAAGGAAACTCCACTTTCAAAATTTTAGCTATGTAAAAAATATACATACACACAAAAATATGACAACATGTTAACACATGTAGTAGTTTTCTTTGGCTGTTGTAACAAGTTACCACACACAGTGACTTGAAAATACACATTCATCATCTTACAGTTCCATAGTTCAGAAGTCCAAAATGAGTCTCACTGGGCTAAAACCAAGATGTCAGAAGCTGTGTTCTTTTCTGGAGGCTTCAGAGTAGAATGCATTTCCTTGCCCTTCCCAGCTTCTAGAGACCACCAGTGGCCCTTGGCTTATAGACCCTTCCTCCATCTTCAAAGACAGCACATGAGGCCAGGGTCTTCTCCTACTGCCAGCCATCTCTCTGGTTTTGTCTTTAGACTTTCTCTTCTACTTTAAGGAACTTTATGATTACATTGGGCCTATAAGAATAAATGATAAGACTCTTCCTACCTCCAAGCCAGTTGATTAGCAAACTTAATTCCATCTGCACCTTTAATTCCCCTTTGCCATGTAATCTGACATAGTCACAGGTTCCAGGACTGGGATGCAGACATCTGTGGGGGCCATTAGTGTGCCTACTATACTAGGATTAGGGGTGATTTTGTTGTTGCTATTTTTATTTCACCTTATGTGTATTTTTAAATTTCTATATAATAGACATGGATTACTTACATACATTTTTAAAAATCACTTCAAAAAATGATACAACTTTCTTATCCAAAATTTCCCCGTCAGTGTCCCTCCCCTAATGCCACCATGACCACTACCACTTAAGGACAAAATAAATCACTGAAATTTTCCATAGGAGACTACTCTTTCTTGACTATTTGCCTTTTTTTTCTTAACAGCTCTATTATATTTCCACAGTTATCTTTGACTTGCTGTTTAGTTTTTTTGTTTTTTTTTTTTTTTTACTTCTGTGGTTGGGACTGGAGAAAATATTTGTTTTTAGAACTTTCTCCATCAGAGTCACCATTGCCTCTTTTACCTGAGAGAATTTTGACATATTTATAACATATACCGCCAGTCTCTGATATTTAGAAAATTCAATCAGCATTTTCTCCATGGATCTTGCCTCATATAATAATAAAAGCTTACATTTATGTAGTACTTACGATGTTCCAGGCACTGTTCTAAGCACTTTACATATATTAAGCTAACTCACTTACTGTACACAACCATTTACTGAGATAGCTACTATCCTTATAACTATTTTATTTTTTTAATGTTTATTTATTGACTTATTTATTTGGAGAGCACAAGTAGGGGAGGGGCAGAGAGAGAAGGAGAGTAAGAATGCCAAGCAGGCTCTATGCTGTCAGCATGGAGCCCAATGTGGGACTCAATCTCATAACCATGAGCTCGTGACCTAAAGTGAAATCAAGAGTAGGATGCTTAACCAGCTGAGCCACCCAGGTGCCCCCTTATTACCATTGTAAAGGTGGAAATAAGGTACAGAAGAAGGAAGAAACTGTAACACAGTGGAGTTAAGTCACTTGCATAAGGCCACACAGCTAATAAGTGATGAAGCTGGTATTCCAACTCCAGAATGCAGAATCCATCCTCTGATATTTTGTTATATTGCCATTCATATTTTTGTATCTTCTTTTCCCAACATTTTTTTCTTAATTTACAATATTTTTTCATCTCTTATTCCTTTTGCCCAAATTACCATTTTTTTGAGAATATAATTTTTCCTATTAGCATACCAGGATCAGGAAAGGAAGTACAGCATCTCTCATAATCTCTAATCTTCTAAGGCACTTAAATGCCACAAATTCTACTGGTGATTA
This sequence comes from Panthera onca, assembly GCF_046562875.1. Lineage (NCBI taxonomy): Eukaryota > Metazoa > Chordata > Mammalia > Carnivora > Felidae > Panthera > Panthera onca. The sequence continues at coordinate 83,178,824 of NC_138342.1, forward strand.
CTCTTTTTGGAAGAATATTCCTGACTGTTTACTGCTGTGCTTTTCAGTCCTGTATCCATGCAAGTTGATTCTAAGTATTTGGTGTCCTTTCACTTGTTTATTATTCCTGATCATGTTTGAATGCTTTCTGCAACATAGTTAAATCCTGTTATACCATAATCAAGACAAATATTATACCCTAAAATCAAATTCTTTTTTACATTTGTTTTAGAAGGAAAACTAATGTATATTGATTGGCTCTTGAGCCAGGAAAGAGGAGATGCTTTTTCAAATGTTTGTCTAACCTTCACAAGACAGCTGTGAGGCATGTGATGCCGTCCTTACTTTACAACTGAGAAATGAGATACTAGAGAATAATTCTATCTACAATTTGCTGAAGGCTTGCCTTGGTCCACCATCTTTTTTCATGCATTATCTTAAAAACTTGGAAGGTGGTATTGTTTATCTCCATCTACAGAGGAGGAAACTGAGGCCTAAGGAGGTTAATTAATTTTCCAAAAGCTTATGGTAATGATGGTTTCTCTGACTTTAAGGACTATTGCCTTTTCTCATTACCACACAGAGATCTGGGTTCCAGCTTCTGCTGGAAAATCTGTTGTTCTTATGTTCTTCACTCTTACTCTTCAAGAGTTTTTATAAATTGAGGTAAATTCAAATGCCTGCAGGCCCCAAACAGGTAACAAAATGGAGCAAGACAAACCATGTGTCACAATGGTGTAAGCTAAATGGAAGTCACAACTGATCCTGGACCTTAATATCTCCAAAGGCACATGGATAGAGCTGATGGTGAGGCTGCGTCCATGCACAAAATAGAGGGTGGAAGCCCCACATCCAAGAGTGATTGAGACCAGCTAGCTGAGGGCTCAGGGGCTTAGAGTCCTAGTGTAACATTTTCATGGGGGAATGCCATCACATGTTCCAGATCATCAGATTTTTTAAGACACTACAGAAAGTTATATTTTTAAATTATAGTTTCTAATGTTTCAATGATGGCAATCAATATGGCCCTTTGTTCTTGGGCCTCCAGTTTGGGACCTCTCTTCTAAGGCTGTCTTGTGCCTTCTTACCCATTTTATCTTTACTTTCCTCCTCCTTTTGCAAATGTCATAGAATTTCTTTTCCTTATTTCTTATACAATTTTTAAAGAAATATTTCACTTCTAACTTTTTTATTGAGATCTAGTTAACATACAATTTTATATTAGTTTCAGGTGTACACCAATATGATCTGACATTTATATACATTATGCAATGATCACCATAAGTCTAGTTACCATTGTCACTGCACAAAATTATTACAGTATTATTGACTATATTCCCTATGCCATACTTATACCCCCATGACTTCTTTATTTTATAGGAAGTTTATACCTCCTAAACCCCCTTCACCTATTTTACCCATCCCTCCACCCCCTTCCTCTGGCAACTACCTGTTGTTCTCTGTATTTATGAGTCTGTTTCTATTTTGTTTTGCTTGCTCATTTGGTTTTCTTTTTAGGTTTCACATATCAGTGAAATGATACTGTGTCTGTCTTTTTCTTTCTTACTTACTTCACTTAGCAATAGCCTCTAGATCAATTCATATTGTAGCAAATGGCAAGATTTTTTTGGTTGAATAATATTTCATGGTGGGTATGTATGCATATATATTACATCTTCTTTATTCATTCATCTATCCATGAAAATTAGGTTGTTTCCATATCTTGACTACTGTAAATAGTGCAATAAACATAGGGGTGCATGTATCTCCTCGAATTAATGTTTTTATTCTCTTCAGATAAGTACTCAGAAGTGGAATTATGGGTCAAAAGGTGTTTCTATTTTTATTTTTTTATTTTTTTTAATTTTTTTTCAATATATGAAATTTATTGTCAAATTGGTTTCCATACAACACCCAGTGCTCATCCCAAAAGGTGCCCTCCTCAAGGGTGTTTCTATTTTTAATTTTTTGAGGAAACTGCATACTGTTTTTCACAGTGGCTGTACCAATTTACAGCCCCACCTACAGTACACAAGAGTTTCCTTTTCTCCACATCCTCACCAACACTTTTTATTTTTTGTCTTTTCGGTACTAGCCATTCTGACTGGGGTGAGGTGATATCTCATTGTGGGTTTGACTTGCATTTCCCTGATGTGCCAATGTCGATCATCTTCCCATGCATCTATTGGCCATGTCTATGCCTTCCTTGGAAAAATGTCTATTCAGGTCCTCTCCCCATTTTGTAATTGGATGTTTGCTTTTTGGTATTGAGTTGTATGCATTCTTTATATATTTTGGATATTAATTCCTTACCAGATGTATCATTTGAAAATTTCTTCCATTCAGTAGGTTATCTTTTAGTTTTATTGATGTTCTTTTACTGTGCAAAAGCTTCTTAATTTGATGCAGTCCCAATTGTTTGTTTTTACTTTTGTTGCTCTTGCCTGAGGAGACAGATCCAAAAACATTTCTAAGATGTCCAAGAGTTCACTGCCTGTTTCCTTTGAGGAGTTTTATGCTTTTAGGTCTTACATGTCAGTCTTTAATCCATTTTGAGTTGGTTTTGTGTATGGTGTAAGAAAATGGTCTAATTTCATTCTTTTGCATGTAGCTGTCCAGTTTTCCCAGCACCGTTGCTGACTCTCTTTTCCCCATTGTATATCCTTGCCCTTTTTGTTATAGATTAATTGACCATATAAGCATGGGTTTATTTCTGAGCTCTCTGTCCTGTTTCATTGATCTACATGTCTGTTTTTGTGCCAGTACATACTGTTTTGTACTAGATTTTGAAATCTGTGAGTATGATACATCCAGCTTTGTTCTTTCTCAAGATTGCTTTGGCTGTTCGGGGTCTTTTATGGTTCTATAAAAATTTTAGGACTATTTATTCTAGTTTTATTTTTTAAAATGCCATTGGAGGGGTGCCTGGGCGGTTCAGTTGGTTAAGTGTCTGACTTCAGCTGAGGTCATGATCTCACACTCCATGAGTCTGTGCTGACAGCTCAGAGCCTGAAGCCTGCTTCGGATTCTGTGTCTCCATCTCTCTCTGCCCCTCCCCCACTCACACACTGTCTCAAAAATAAATAAACAGTAAAAAAATAAAATTAAAAATGCCATTGGGTTGCACTGAATTTGTAGATTGCTTTGTTTGTAGATTGTAGATTGGACAATTTGTAGATTGTAGTGTGGACATCTTAACAATATTAATCCTTCCAATCCATGAACATGGCATATCTTTCCATTTATGTGTGTCTTCTTCAATTTCTTTCATCAGTGTCTCATAATTTTCAGAGTACAGGTCTTTCATCTAATTGGTTAGATTTATTCCTAGGTATTGTATTCTTTTTGATGCAATAGTAAATGAGATTATCTTTTTAATTTCTTTTTCTGATAGTTTGTTTTAGTGTATAGAAACCAAACAGATTTCTGTATATTAATTTTGTATCCTACAACTTTACTGAATTTATTTATTAGTTCTAATCATTTTTGGTGGACTTAAAAATTTTCTTTTTCTATATAACGTCATGCCATCTGCAAATAGTGACAGTTTTAATTCTTTCTTACCAATTTGGATGCCTTTTATTTCTTCTTCTTGTCTGGCTGGTGTGGCTGGAACTTCCAGTACTGTGGTAAATGAAAGTGGTGAGAATAGACATACTTGTCTTGTTCCTATCTTAGTGGAAAAGCTTTCAGCTTTTCAGCATTGAGTATAATGTTAGCTGTGTGTTTGTCTTATATGGCCTTTATTATGTTGAGGTGTGTTCCTTCTATACCCACTTTGTTTAGAGACTTTTTTTTTTTAATCATAAATGGCTGTTGAATTTTGTCAAGTGCTTTTTCTTCATCTATTGATATGATCATATAACAATTTGTATTTTTTAATACTACCTTTAATACGAAGTAATATAACCTTTATTATACAGGGAGAAGACAACCATCTACAAAACAAAAGAGGCTTCCAACAAATTCTTTCCTCATGGCCCTCTGAAGAAACCAAACCTGCTGTCATTCTTAGTTTCAGACTTCTGGTTTCCAGAACTGAGAGAAAATACATTTCTGTTGTGTGGGCCAACCAGTGTGTGGTATTTTGTTATGGCAGCACAAGCAGACTGTTACATCCTCCTTCAGTCTATGTTCAACATAGCAGCCAGAATGAACTTAAATCAAATCATGCCTCTTCTCTGTGAAAACTCCCCAAAACCAAAGTTCTTCTACTGCCCTGAACTGATCTGTTTTCCCTGCTGCCTGCCCTACACCCTCTCCTGCGATGTTCCCCTCACTCTTGCTCTGGCCATGGCAGCCTGTTGGCCTGATGTGCCTCAGGCACTAGATTCTGGCTCTGCCCCAGGGTCTTTTCACTGCTGGCCTTCTGCCAAATGTTCTTCCCAGGATAACCACCTGGCTCTCACTCCTCACTTCCTTCAGGCCTTTCCTCAGGTACAATATTTTCAGTGAGGCCTTTCCTAGCCATTTAATGTAAAAGTGCAATGCTCCCACACCCTACTATCCCCTTGCCTGAATTCTTATTCTCCTTAGTCCCTATTACTATCTAACACAGGATATATTTTACTTATCTTTTAATATTGTCTGCCACCCTACTCAAATGTAAATTCCAATGGGGGCAAGGATTGACTGTTGTGTTCATTCCTTTAGCTATTGTGCCTGACACATCATTGATGCTCAATAAAGAGCTCTTGAATGAATAAAGGAATTAATGAATGAAGAAATTCTTTATATCAGTTAGAAGTCTTCCTTCTTCCTAAACAAAAAGCCTTGGTAATATTGTTATCAACTTACCATGCCACATTTAACCATGGTACAATACTGCTTAAAAATCCTAAACAGTCTTGAAAGAGAATGAGAGGCCTTTTTTTCTCCATAACTGCCAATGACTCTTTTTATTATACTTTTTCCCTGATAAAGTAAATCTAATAAATCTAATTTCTTTGCTGTTCCAAAGTTCCTCCCACACCCATTTACAATGGTTCCTCTCTATTACTCCTTACATCTATTCTTACTGCATAGCATTTGAATTATTCCAATAATATCCCTTCAGTTTATCTCTATGGAATTAATAACCAAATGTTCAGTGCCTTGTTACAGCAAATGTACAATGTCTGCTTTCCTAGGAAAGCTATGGATTCCTGCTTTCTACTTGAGGAAGAAATCCCGAGCAATATTAAAACCACTGTAACTTTAACAGGATGCTAAAGATAAAGAGTAATAGATTTCTTTTCTTTTTTTAATGTTTATTTATTTTTGAGAGAGAGAGAGAGAGAGAGAGAGAGAGAGAGAGTAGGGGAGGGAGAGGGAGAGGGAGACACAGAATCCAAATCAGGCTCCAGGCTCTGAGCTTTCAGCACAGAATCCGAGGCTGGGGTTGAACTCATGAACCACAGGATCATGACCTGAGCCAAAGTCGGACACTCAACTGACTGAGCCACCCAGACACCCATAGATTTCTTAATTTTCAAAAATAGAACCATAATCTAAACCTGACAAAACAGAGTTATAAACCCTGTGTTTTTCAAAATATGGCCTAGAAAAGTTTCAGAGTGATTTTAAACATCCAATGGAGCAAATTGTAGCTTCTAACCACTTCTGTCCCCAGTAAGCCCCTGAGCTAATCCTGGCCTTCTTTTGAACAGGACTGCTGTTTTCCTGCCCACCATGTGACTCACAAGATTAGAAACCAGGCCTTCCTTAAAGTCCCTTCCATCAAGATTCTGTGAATTTTGTTCATGCTGGGTAAGGCACTGACCACAAAGGACTTAAGCTGTCATTGGTGTAAGATTCCTTGTTGGAATATTTTTGGAGTTTAAGGAGATATGTTTTTAAGCAGCAATCCAGTCTGCTTTTTAGTTTCTAAAAGATTTCTAGGAATCAGGGTTATCAAGAGACTGCCCTAACCGTTGAAGCTTCAATTACATCTTATTCTTCAACTTGATTTCAATGGCTTCCAAGAAGTATTTGCCAAGTGAGGCCATTTGGGAGGCAAAAGAGATGCATAGTGTCAGCCCTAAAAATGCTTGCCTTCTGGTAGAGAAAATCAAATTAACATCTTTAAAACAGTGAGAGGCCAAAAAATGCAAATTGGGTAGTGTTGATCAGGAGGGCAGGAGTGGTTCAGAGAAAGGAGAGTAGTGTGGTCTGAAGAAATCAAGAAAAGCCTCAGGAAAGAAGCAGTATGTCAGACTGAAATTTAGAGGACAATAAGATTAGGGTTAGGAAGGGGGGTCACCATAGTCAAGAGTAGGAAGGGGGGCGCCACAGTCAAGAGAAATAACATAAGCAAAAGCATGGACATCGTTCCTGAGGAATTCTAAGTGGAGGATAAAAATCTTCATCCTCCAGCCTTTTCTTCTCTTCCTCCAAAATGCATGATTGCCTGGCCCCCACGGGGCTCTGAAAGCACCCCGAGACTGAAGTCCATGTGTACCAGGTGAGAAAGCATGTGGAAGTCTCTTCCCAGAATAATAAGTGAGTAGTCCCTTGGTTTCTCCACTACATTTTGAAGAATATAAATGAGCAAATGTCAGATTCAAATAGATCCCTCAAGAAGGATAATTTTAGTTGACTGTTTGGGACTGGAAGCCTGTCTGGGCACGTACAAGCACACAGATATCAGTTACCTTTGGTTACTGAGGAGGAGCAGGTGTCTAAACAAAGCCGCTGCTAGCCAAACTGATTTAAAATGACACTGTGCTCCTCCACAGCCCCAGGGATTAGTGAGCATGCAGCAGGCCCAAGATCACCTTCTTTACAGATGGCTTTTGAGGACACCTGTACTTAATTAACTGTCACAGTCAATGGCTACATCTGAGCCTGACATTTTGTCCTGAAAGGATCATGAAGTTATACGAGCATAACACTGCTGAGCTTAGAACCTGGAGAAAGTGACTCCAGGCTGTTTGTTCCAGGCTCAGTGGCTTCTAAAACCTCCAAGTCTCTCTGAGCTCCCATTTAACTTTAAGTACATTAGGCAAAGGTGCAACTTATTCGTTCTTATTTCTGTGCTATTGCCTTTTCTATTTGCCTAAACATGTTTACTGAGTGCTTACTCTGTGAAAGGCTCTCTGCCAGATGTTTGAGTGAAGAAGGGAAACACAGAGATGAATGAGGCAATTTATGTCCTCAAACAGTGTGAACTCTCCTCCAGTAGTAGCTCAGTGGGGTAGAGTAAGTCTGAAGCCATCAGGGATACAGAATATGCCAAGGGGAGGCAGGGCAAGGAGCAATTAATTTTGAGGGAAAGTTTCTGAAAAGACTCCTCAGAGGTATTTTTTGACTTGTGTTTTCAAGAACAGACATATTCTAATTGGGAAAAGAAATATTCAATAACAGAGGAGTGTAAACAAAGGAAAAAAATATGAAAATGTATGATATATTTGGAAAATGATCAGGAACCCAGGGTAGTTGGAGGGATATAATGAAAAATATGTTTTAAAAGGTAGGTTGAAGCCAGATGATGGAGAAGTTCAATGGCAGGCTAGGGAGATAGGATTTTTTCTCTGTGTATGAATAATAAAGAGTTACTCAAAGTTTTGAGCAAGAGGATATAGCATGACCACATGTAATTATTAGTATGTGAAGGGTGGCAAGATATGCCACCTAAAATATATTCTTTTGGCATAAGGATTATTTTGAGTGGAAGGCAATGGAGAAGAAATTGATAGAATAGCTCCTTAGCACCACCACCGTGCCATTTGCCTAAAAGCAGGGCATAAATTTGTAAAGGTGTCCCCTTCCCTTCTGTACTAGAAAGGACAGAAGTTAACACTGGAGACAACTCTAGACCTTTATTGGCCTAGAGAAATCTACACAAAAGGAATCTATAAAACAAACCTTTTTAAAACTAGTCCTTAGGTATCATTTGTTCCCCCATATATTTGCCTTCCCACAATTTGCCACCTCTAGAGACTCAAAGTCTTTTTCCTTTGTCTTGTCACTTCTCTGAAAAAAACTGTTGTCTTTGTTAGGCTTTATAAGCCCAAGTTCTAACCACCCCTTTGAGTTACTTACCACTGGAAGCTCCCATGTGTGTGCACAATGCACTTGTTAATAAACTTGTTTGTTTTTCTCTTGTTAGTCTGTCTTTTGTCAGTCCAGTTTATAGGCCCCAGCCAATACACCTACGATGGGTGGAAAGAAAATAATTTTTCCCTCCTCTACTTGTACTATCAGGAATGTGATGGATGGACTGAAGATAAAAAAAGGCCAGTGAGGACCAGCAGTCGCCATATTTCTAGAATGAGATGACAGAGGCCTGACCTGGTCCAGAGATAGAATGACCAAACGGGGCAGATTCAGTAAGCTGGCTGAGGTACAAGGAAGAATAGAGGTTGGCTCCAACTTTAGCTGGAGTTGGTGTTCACATGTCATCTTCTACCATACTTTCTATGAACATCCCATCTCATGGAATAGGACTTGAACTTATTTCTGTTCACAAAGAAACTTAAACTTACAGACCTTTTAGATCTTCCCAGAACACAGTCAGTTTGAGTAGATTAAGACTGACAAAGGATCTGACTTCAAATGCAGTAGCTGCAAGAATAGAGATACTTTCAAATGAGAAAGGAAACAGGAACCAGTTCATGATGAAAGAGACTGGGGACACATTTGATGTTCAGCTGCCTGGTGGTCATTAATGTAGAGATCGCCTCACTGTAATTAGGAATGCTCACTTGGTGTTCTCTCATAGCAGTTGACAGAGGTGATGACTGCTGTTTCAGATATTTGTGAACATTTAGGGTAATCTTTTGTTTGTTTTTTTTCATTTGTTTCTTTGTCAGTTAACTATTGGAGAAACATAAGTTTCAGTTCTATTGAGTCTTCCACGTTGAAGACAAGATAGAAAATTCTCTCAGAGATTGAATCTCTTCTAGAAAACTTCATCAGCATTGAAATAAACATTAGGGGAAATCTTGTAACAGAGCTATGAAGGCCAGAACCTTTCTTTTAAATTTTTCTTTTTTTTAATGTTTATTTATTTTTGAGAGAGAGAGACATAGTATGAGTGGGGGAGGGGCAGAGAGAGAGAGGGAGACACAGAATCTGAAGCAGGCTCCAGGCTCTGAGCTGTCAGCGCAGAGCCTGGCGCAGGGCTCGAACTCACGAGCTGTGAGATCATGACCTGAGCTGAAGTCGGATGCTCAGCCAACTGAGCCACTCAGGTGCCCCAAGAACCTTGTCTTTTGAGGGGGAGACCAGGTCTTTCGTCTGATGGTACAGAATGAGGATGATTTATTTTAATTTTATCTATTAAGTCCCTTATTTACATAAGCAATTGCTTTTGGTCTATTACAATGGCTTATGCCTTCCTGAATCCAATCCTAGAGCATCATCTTTCCCAAAGACTCTGAGGAGAAAGGACTTCATTTGTGATCTCGGGAGCTACAAAGAGGCGGCACCTCAAGAGCACACCTCTGTACTGGGCAGCCTGCCTTGCCTTAGGAACAGAGGAGGCAGCCAGGCCTTTGTCCAAAAAGCTTTTTCGTGACTAACCGACAGTGAAACTGTTAGGTGGAAAATGTGCTGCAGAGTTTCCAATTACTCTGAAAGTAAAACTAATGTCCTCATGTACTTCCAGAATAATTATTAACGTCTTTCGTGATTGAAAACTTTAAAAAGATTCAGATCATTGGAATTAATATGTTCAAGTGATCTTGCCTAGCATCTAGATCATCTTGAGTAATTTAGATCAAAACGTTTGCTTTTATGCTCTAAAGCACTTGTGAGACATAATTTTCAAAAATACATTCATGAATGGCAAAAAATATATATAAAGCAAATGTTGTGGCCCAGGAAATTTTGATATGTTCATTCATAGTTATACTTCAACAGTGTGTTGACCCAACTGACAGTTTTTGAGACTTGTTACCTGCCAAAGAGTATTCATAGCCTAGGGTTCATGAGCAATTGTGAGTTTGTGGATACACACACACACACACACACACGTGTGTGTGTGTGTGTGCATGTGTTTGAGGTTTGCCTCTACTAACAGAAGAAAACTTGCATAAATTTGCCACTTAAAAGACAATCTTCATCCAAAAATAGATCTTGATTCTTGTACTATATCATCACCTTACAGTTTGAGGAAGGGGAAAGCATCATCTGGAAGGAAAAATATGCTTAGGAAATTCACTGTGACTCTCTGATTTTTAGGTGGTTTCCACAAAGCTGACATGGTTTTGTGTGTGTATGTGTGACTGTTTCTCTCACAAAAGAAATGAGCAAATATATAACAAAGAAGATGTTTTAGCAAGACCGAGTTTCACCTCTGTTTTTGGTCCTAAAACCAAATGTTTTCAAGGTAAAAACTTTCCAAGCAAGGGGAAAACAAACAATAGCGTTCTTTGTAAAAATGCCTTCTTGCCGCTAATTTGAATGATTTTAGGTAATTACAGTTGGCCACGATGCAAATTCTCATGATGCAGAGTCAGTATGGCAGTAGGAATAGAAAGTACAGACTCTTTCTCAGAGCCTTGGGCATCATCTCAAGTTAGGTTCTCTCTGCCCCAGGCCTCCCGCTGGCTCATTCCCAACCCATGGCCTCTCATGCTAAACCTTGTCTAAATCTGACAGCTCCACCGGGTCCTACGCTCGGTGGAAAAATACCATGTGCACATGTTATTTCCCATCCTCTATGGCTGGAAGACACTGATGACATGTAGTGCTCCAGACTTCCAGAGTCATTTCCAGTAACGAGATATTTTTCATGGCAGATGTCCACGAATCACTCCGTCCTATAGATGGTCGGGCTGTGTCTCAAGGATTGAATGACTTGCACTCTGAAAATCCCTACAGAGCAATGACAGAGCCAGTTTCATAAGGTAAGGCCTCCAAAGAAATGGGTCATCCCACATGCAAAGTCAGGAAATGAAAATGTGGCCTCGGGCTCAGTTGCAGGGGAGAAATTTTAGGAGGGCTAAATATAGTCACCCAAACTGGAAGACAGCCAGCGCTCAGGGTGCCCGCTTTAGGGGCTTACACAAGACCACTCTGGCATCCTTAATTGCCACAGGTGTGTTACGTAGTTCTTTTAATCTCTTTTAATCTCTCCTAAAAATAAATCCTTAATGAGTCTAGCTCCAAATGTTGACTGTATTATCATTTTTAAGTTAAGGATGAAAAGAGGCTGTGGTGAGGACTAGAAAGAAGAGGTGTTCCTTCTTGGGAAATCAGAGGTGTAGCCCATGAGTTGCTAAGGGATGATCCTGAAAGTTGATCTTTCTTCTTTTCAAGACAAAATTTCTTACAGACCCCTGTTTAATTTGTTCTGTACCATATTATTTTTTGTTTTGTGAAAGCCTGAGAAATGTGTCTGTCCAAGTGTGGTTCCTCGCTGCCCGGGTCTGAGGATAAGGCCACTGCTTTGTCTGCCTCCCCTTCAGAGTTGTCTGTGCGCCGCCCAGAGGTGCTAGTCCCGTGGTGGGAGTAGTGAGACCAACATATGGGCCAGCAAGGTCCCTTCACTCTCCAGGGAACCCCACCTTCCCGGGTGCAGTAGGGGTGGTAGAAGAGACTGGGTGTTAGCAAGGGTTTTGGAACAACGTACGTCTGGCAGTTGAATTGAGGTTTCATTTCTTACTGTCGCGTCCATGCACAGACCTCAGGTTATTTGTTTCTACCTCAGAAATAATAACACCAGGCCTTCCAACAAAGGCTGTGAGAACAGATGAGGGAATGGTGCAGGATAGTCATCAAAGGACCCTACACAGGATATCCTCAGTACACACTTAGAGGATCTTGCTTAGCATTGAAGTGATCATCCGGAACAATCAGGCAACCATAGTTGCTTTTATTGCATCCAAAACACTTCTGGAAGAGCTCCTAGCTGGCTCAATCGGTAGAGCATGCGACTCTTGATCCTAGGGTTGTGAGTTCGAGCCCCACATTGGGTGTAGAAATTACTTAAAAATTAAATCTTTAAAAATAAATAAGTAAAATACTTTTGTAAAACATGATTTGGCATTTGATAAAGAGTATTGGGGACAGGGTTGGTTTTGCAAATGGCATTGTTTCCATGGGATAACTCACATAGATTAGCGTATGTTATCACTACCAGAAACAGAGAGGGAAGATTCTTCTTAACTGGCATTTCAGATGTCTCCAATTTTTTTTCTTTGACTCTCAATTTAAAGTCATATCAATTTGCTTCCTTGTTAGAAGGTTTGTACATGAAGGCGGCATTCCACTATGGTAGCCCAGCTATTCCAAACTGGCTGCTTATTAAGGCATTCACCAGTAGTGGTCTTCCATATTTTCCTATGTGTTTTCCCCTTCCTCAAAAACAGGGACCATATGGGCACCTCTCTCATTCCCTGCGCCCGCCCCCCCAGTCTTAAAACTAGCTAGAGTTCAATGAACTCTTAGTGATTAACTGTTAGATGCGTGTAGAACGATTTACTGCTGAGGGATTTCTCCAAAGACACAACCTACAAGCTGAGTTTCCCGTCTCATGAAAGCCACTCTCTCCACCCAAATTTCTGTATTTAACTATAATCTTCAATGGATAAACAGGTGTTTTGGGGTTTTCATTTTGTTTTGTTTTGTTTTTTTGGGCCACTGGTTAGCTCCTTCTCTGTTTAACTGGTTTTGTCTCCATCCAAGACTACTCCTTTGTTTTTTCTTCCTACAAACTCTTTTTTAAAAAGAGGTTTCTCTCTGCAACTTTTAGTTTCCCTGAGGCTGGGCGGATAGACTTATGAGGCTTGAATTTTGTTTATGTGCTTTGAAAATTCTAATTATAACTCTTTGGGGAGTTGCTGTGCAAAGCGTTGTATAAAAGGAGAACTGGATGGGGGACTGACAGGCTGGTGGGGATTAAACGTGCATGTCACTGTGGTGCTGGGTGCAGCTGCCGCAGCAGCTAATGCTACAACAAATAACCCTGAGACAAAGGTTTGCTGCAATACATTGTTGTATCTTACTGGGCTCTTAGAGGGGGGCCTGGTTAAAGGAGGGCAACATAGCACTCTTAAATATGGTGAAGTTGGCTGCCTTTCCAAGCTGACTTAGAGGAACCAAGGAGTCCCCCCAAAATGGTGCAAGCCTTTCATTCTATAGCTGAAAGGTCAAGTGTGGAATCTAAAAACTCCCTGCTAAAGCCATGGTGTGCCACTACATAAGACAGAGTCACTGACTGGTCAGGGAGTGGCAATGAGGAGAGAACTTGAGGTCAAGGCCCTTAGAAGGAGAGGCTTTGCTGGGGCGCCTGAGTGGCTCAGTCGGTTGAGCGTCGGACTTCGGCTTAGGTCATGATCTCCTGGTCTGTGAGTCGAGCCCCACATCGGCCTCTGTGCTGACAGCTCAGAGCCTGGAGCCTGCTTCGGATTCTGTGTCTCCCTCTCTCTCTGCCCCTCCCTTGCTCATTCTCTGTCTCTCTCTCTCTGTCAAAAATAAATAAACATTTAAAAAAATTAAAAAAAAAAGAAGGAGAGGCTTTGGAGTAGGGTATTTATATGTTTTGTTCCTAGGCTGGTCCAATGAGGATAAAGTAAATGTTCTTGTTAAGGATATCCATTGAGGAGTCTCAGGATAGCTACTTTACCCCCCTCCCACCCGCTTTACCACACAGTCTACAATCCACCATGCACGTCTAGCCTTGTGGGCTAAGAATTGTCTCTTCCCCTCCAAGTGTCTGTTTTTTGTCATTATTTGCAAAAGCGAGGGCAAGGAGAAAGTTAGTGGAAACATCAAGTTGTTTATACCTTTGCTTCTCAAAGTGCGGCCAATGGACCAGCAGCATCAACATCACCTACTGACATCCTACTTGTTATAAATGAAGACTCCAGCCCCTACCCTAGACCTACCGAATCAGAATCTGCATTTTAACAAGGTCCCCAGATGATGTACGTGCACATTAAAGTTTAAGAAGCACTGACTCAGATCTTAATGTAGATTTATTTAATTTTGGTTTGCACATTAGAAAGACAATGGATCATTTCTGGATGTTGAAAGAGGATACGAGGACGCAAGAAGCTGTACCCCGTTCTATTCCTTGATAGATTCACCGGAATGTCTCCGGGGCCCATCATTCTGTCAGTCCTAGGCCAAGTCACTTCACTAGTTTATTCCTACTCCCGCTGGATCAATACACTCCACCTGTCAGTGACTAGGTCTCAGTCATCCCCCTTCTTGTGTCCGTCTAGACATTCCCAGAAGAGGAAGGGAGTAGCTCACATATGCTCACCCTGCTACAGACATCGTGTCCAACCATGCTCAGAAGAAGAGGACATCTTTCAGACCTCCACGGCCCACAGCAGCTGCACTCTGGTCTGCTGTTACCTGGAGTTCTTTGCCATCTGCTTACTAGGTTCTAATATTTATCTCTATCTCAGGTGAGAACATTTCCCTTAGAATGGCCACCTCTTTTCTGAAGAGGGGGGCAGGAACGGAAAGGATGGGAAAAGAGGGGGTCCCATGCAAGACGGTTGGAGGTAGTGGCCAGAGAGCAAAGTGGATCCCCAGGTAATGCTCTGTAGAGATATGGGAGAAGAAATTCAGCACACAGTCTGCTGTTTCGTGTGAAGTTTCTTTCTGAGCTGTGCTCTAACGCCAGCCTCCCTCCATTTCTCCAAGCAAGACTTTAGCAAAATCTGCTGTCTCTGACTTCTTGGCAAGAGAGCTGAGCTTCAGAGACCGTGTCTAGCTTGTGGTCAGGTGATGTGGTGAGTTGAGATATTACCTCACCTTTGAAGGCACACCACACCAGCTGGCTAAGTGACCTAGATTTCAGGGGAAACAAGAAGTTGAGAACAGTAACTATGGACGTGTAAGTCCCCAAAATTCTAGAAACCTTGGGGACATCATTGATTTCCCACAGAATATGGGATGAGGGAGGTTCGAACAATTACTTTTTACATTAAACACATGAGTGCTCCCAGTAGGGACTCGGAAACAATTCTGCCAGTGAGTGTAACTGTGTCCTTTCCTGCCAGGACAGAAAGGTTCTGGAAGGTTAGGGAGATTAGTTTGAGTTGAAGTCAGGAAAAGCCACTGCTGCCTGCCTGCACTTAGCCCTGAGGACCCCCTTTGCCGGTCTCTGAAATCCAGCTTCCATCCCTTCGCCCTCTGCCCCTTGTCTGTCAGACACGTATGTGTCTGAACCCTTTTTTTTAATTTTTTTTAACGTTTATTCATTTTTGAGAGACAGAGAGAGACAGAGCATGAGTGGGGAAGGGGCAGAGAGAGGGAGACACAGAATCTGAAACAGGCTCCAGGCTCTGAGCTGTCAGCACAGAGCCCGACACGGGGCTCGAACTCACAAACTGCAAGATCCTGACCAGAGCCGAAGTCGGACACTCAACCGACTGAGCCAACCAGGCACCCCTGAGCCCTAAGTTCTAATTCCCTCCCAGAGTCACCAGTGATATTGAGGAACCTATAACCCCCAAGAAGATTTTGTCTGTGGAGCACACTTAAAGGGTCTACACTGGGAGCCACCAAGTCCTGACATCTGCAAAGCTGAGCCTCTGCTGAGCTGTAGCTGAGAGACACAAGGACAAGAGAACTTGAGTTTACTTAGCTGCTACCATACGAGCATGAAAAGTCACCTTTCCTGTTTCTGGAAGTTCTCCTCGTTCTACCTACCCAGCCCAGTGCCTGCCAATGTACACAGATGCTTCAAAGGAATGACTGAGCCTTCTTTTATGCAGGGGTGTTGACTGGTACAAACATGTATATCTAGTTAGGTCACTAAATGCTTGGTTTTCTTCATTCAGGCTTAAAGCACTTATTCATCTAGAAGCCTGAAAATCTATCACCACACCACTCGTGGTCTGCTGGCTCTGCCACCATCTCCAATAGTCCTCAACCTTTGGAGGCCATGAGAATCACTTGGGATGACAGTCAAAGATGCAGATTCCTTGGCCCTGAGCTCAGTTGAGACTTTGTCCTGGTGCACCATGGGCAACACTGGAGAATCCCTGCTCCAGGGTGCTAACTCCAAGTTCCCTATCCTATCCTCCAGAGTCATTACTTTCTGCCCCTCCATAGCCTTTGGATTCTTTTTTTTTTAATGTTTACATTTATTTTATTTTTGAGGCAGAGAGAGACAAAGCATGAGCAGGGGAGGGGCAAAGAGAGAGGGAGACACAGAATCCGAAGCAGGCTCCAGGTTCCGAGCTATCAGCACAGAGCCCGATGCAGGGCTGGGACCCACGAACCATGAGATCATGACCTGAGCCGAAGTCAGATGCCTAACTGACTGAGCCACCCAGACGCCCCCATAGCCTTTGGATTCTTAAATTCCCTTCAGAGGTAGGTTCATCCTTTTTGCTTCAGGCATATTGTGGCTTTAAGAGTCGCCTATTTATTTACCAGCGTAGTCAGGTTCCTCTTTTTTAGTTTCTCTGACTCCATTTTTTCCCCCTAAAACTCTCTCCTCATTCCTCATAATTCTGCCCTTCCTCCTGCTTCATCTTTCTACTTAACCTTCTGGAAAAAATTAACCTTGGTAATAGTCCCTTTTATACAGACCGCAAAACACAACAAAACACACTTACATTTTAAGGGAAACTTCTCTTTACTATCATTAAAATGTTTGAAATAACAAAGACTCCATCTTTATATGATTAACAGAAGAACCTCAGACCTGTGCGCATGGAAGGAGCAGTGACAAACTTAACCTACCTCCAAATTGTTGCTGTGGCCAAATCATGTTCCCCGTAAACAGGGAGCCACTCTCAAGCTGCTTTCACTGTGAGACAGAGGACCTAAAGCTGTCTCACTGTTCCTAGTCACCATTACAATGAAAAGATGCTACTTTAATAAGAGACTCTTAAAAAATGAGAACAAACTGAGGGCTGATGGGGGGTGGGAGGGAGGGGAGGATGGGTGATGGGTATTGAAGAGGGCACCTTTTGGGATGAACATTGGGTGTTGTATGGAAACCAATTTGACAATAAGTTTCATATATTTAAAAAAAAGAAAAGATGCTACTTTAGCATTTTAATAGTACCTACATTCCTTATTTTAAATGAAAAAATAAAATCCTTTGAAGATTTATATTTACTAAACGGGTGGGAAAAATAAGTGCTTCAAATATTGCAGGAACAAAAGAATCATTTTTTTTTAGGCATAAAATTGGAAGTTTTAGATTCAAATTACATTTTACTCATTCAAATCCTTTTGGTGAGGTCTCAAATCTTTAAAGGAAAGGACAGCTAGCTGAATTAAGAATTGAACTGCTTAAAACTTGATGAGACAGATAACGAATTATATCTAAATCATTTAATGGTTTCGTGTTTAATGTATCTTCTGTAAATGTGGTGTTGGGTAATATTGCTTAAATTCTGCTTTTTTAATAAAGAGCTAAACTTTTATAGAAAGGAGGAAGAAAAGCAATGGATTTAATCTCTACTCCAGAGAAGTCAGAGCCCCCAAACCAATGCGGTATGACTGCCACCTAGTGGCAGTATATCCTCATCACAGAAGCCGTGCCTCCTGGAAGTAGGGGAGAGGGCTATATAACAGGTGCCCTGACTGCAGAGCTAATTTACAAACTAAATTTTGTAAATTTGGTTTAGTCACCAGGTGACTGCAGTAGAGTTTTATTTTCCACCATGTCAACTTTCATCGCTTCTAAAGCTATTTGAAGAAATATATACTTGTTAACATAGTTTCAAAGACAGTTATACAAGGACATGTAAATCATGGTTTTCACTCTCCGGGAGTTTATCCTTATTTCACTCAGGCTCCAAATGGACAAATAATATATATTTGAGGTTAAAGTTTCCTATCAATTTAATTCTATCTTAGAAAACACTTTGTGATTTAAAAAAAGCACTGGGGCGCCTGGGTGGCGCAGTCGGTTAAGCGTCCGACTTCAGCCAGGTCACGATCTCGCGGTCCGTGAGTTCGAGCCCCGCGTCGGGCTCTGGGCTGATGGCTCGGAGCCTGGAGCCTGTTTCCGATTCTGTGTCTCCCTCTCTCTCTGCCCCTCCCCCTTTCATGCTCTGTCTCTCTCTGTCCCAAAAATAAATTTAAAAAAACGTTGAAAAAAAAAAATTAAAAAAAAAAAAAGCACTGAGTTTTGCTGATTTTTGTATCTTTGGCATCAGTAAGGGAAAGAACAGTGGGGCTAAATCGGATTCACTCAGCTCCAACACTGACCAGCTGTGGTACCTTAGGCAAATATTTTATTATTTTCCAACTCATTTGTTCAACCTGTTAAACAGAAGAGCTGGAATAGATTGTCTCTAAGATGATCTCCACGAAAAGTTCCAAGACTTCGCCTGTTTCTTAATTTCTACCCCACTGTGGACCAAAACATTTTTAAACTTTAGCTGAGTGGCTCCATTCACCCTGTTCCAGCCCTCCCACCCCACATGATTGTGGGCGATTTCAAGACTGACCCAATTTTCATAACCTGATTCTATCCTGGAGCCTTCTGGGAAACTGGAGTGTCTCCGAAATAGCTCAACTGAGTTGGTCAAGCAATTTTTGCTGCTTGCCATTTGCACCTGTGGGTTAGTAAAGCAGTCTTTTCAAATGAAGTTGGCAAAGAAGGCATAAAGGATTTGAATAAAGCCCACAAGGTTCAAAAGTGTGTAACCCGACATAGTTTCATTTTGTTGAGTTAGCAGCTATTTTTGCAAACTTAAAAACAAAAGCTGGTGTGTTCGAGGTTTCATTTCAGTCCATGCTTTCATTATTCAGAAATCAGTGCCAAGACGATTAAGCATGACCTTTCCATACAGATGGTGCCTCCCTTTGCTGGCACAAACAGCACCTGTCACACTTAACCTCAAATGCAGATGTTTGCATATTTTTAAGATACAGTGTCTTAAAATGGTAAAATGAGTGCTGACGTAAAGGCTTTGCGGAAGGGCACATAATATCACTTAATCTGTTTGAATTACTTGATAAGAAAGCCATACTGCAGTTCTAGGAAATTAGGAAACATGTAAAACAAAGCACTCTTCTTGAACCACATATCCATGTGCTTTCTTAAAATTATTTGAAATAATGTACAAACACTGTTGATTCACTGTGATAAGAGGTGTTTTGTTAAATGTACATGATTCCCCAACTTCAACACAAAGTATAACATGTACTCCGCATGTGCAGAAAAGCTTCAGCAATCCTGCATCATTGTTTCCAAAAAAGTCACAGTATCTCCAAGTTAAAAGGAAGCTTACAAGTCATTTCCTCCCCATATAAGAATCCCTTCACTAGTAGCTACAGAGGCAAGGGAGAGAAAGGGCTGGGAGCAATCTAACCCCAAGAATAGCCAATAAGATTGGGAAAAAAAAAAAAAAAAGAATCAACTTGAGGAGAAGTCAGTCTGTTTTTATTATCACCAGCGACCAGCGGTTCCAAACAATGGCAATGATAAAATACTCATCCAGGCAGGAGCAGACCGCCTTCACTTCTCCACCCTGCCCCACCCCACCAACTCCCATGCTTTCTACAGGATCTAGCCTCTGATGTAATATTACATGACTTACAGCATACTCTTTTTTTCTAATAAATCTTCTTTATATCTCCTAACTATCAAAGTGATATTTTATAACTTAAAAGGTATAAAAACAATATAAACAAGCATTTCAAAATTTGTCCATAATTTCATTATTCAGAGCTGCTTCCAGCCTACCAAAGCGTGTTTCCCGTCTGTCCCTCTCTTATCAATTTTTTCTTTACATGATTCAGATCATTTGTATATCCATACTAAAGACTGTCAATCACATTTTTAAAGGCTGCATAATAATTCACCATAGAGGGCTGTGCCAAACATTTTTTTAACTATTCTGTTAGTGTTACGCATTTAAGCTGTTTCCTGCCTATCACTCTTATAAGATAATGTCATGGTAAAGATTACCATACTATTATTGCATTTGTCTAAGTATAGTGGTTAATATTCCTGGAAATGGAATTACTGGATCAAAGATTAAGCACTTCTTACGAAAATCTTAGAAATTATACTGCTAAATGGCTAGTTTGCATACCAACAGCAGTGCATGAAAACGCTGATCACACTAGATCTCACTGACAGTCAGCATTATCAGGTGGTTGGGTTAGAGAGAGAGGGGGCTGTTTGTTTATTTTCATTTTTTTTGCAAATTTGATAAGCAAAAATGTATCCCATTGCTAATACAACTTATACTCCTTTGATTACAAGTAGGATTTTGCATTTGCATTTTCTCATTTATGAATTCCTCTTCAAGCCCTTTGCTTGTACAGATAGCCAGGCTTTGGAACTTATTTTTTATTAAAAAATGCACAAAGAAGCACAATTTTTTATAAGTTTGCCTGCCTGGGCAAGTCTCATACTGAAAAGTTTTTCTGCTGCCATGTAACCTTGACCCCACCAACCAAGTGCTGCCTTTTGGAGGCACACACACACTAAAAAGGCATCCTTTCCTTTCTACGGCCCTCTATATCCTTACAGATAACCATCACAGTCTCCTCTGTGTTTTTCTTCCCAGACGGACCAACTGTTTCATCATCCTATTTGGTCACATTTTAGTTTATTGGAGTCCACTGGAGTGGTGGACAGAAAAGAACACAGGAATCAAGCTGTGGTTTCACCAGGAGGATGGGGCAGGACTTTGACCTCCACTGACCATGGTGCTGTCTCTGTTAGTGTTGCTTAAAGCATCCTTAATTCTTTATCATCTGTCTATCATCTACCTATCTATCTATCTATCTACTTTCCTGCACGATTTCATGGATGTTTCACAACAAGTAAGAAAGCTACTGAAACTCCCAATCTTTATTTAAATGACTTTTCTCAAGCTAGGTCTCTTTATTCTGTGCTCAAAGGATTGATCTGAAGACCCTAAAAGCAGATCTTTACATTCATGAGCGGTGTGGCAGATACACTAGCAAAGCAAAAAGCAAAACCAAAAAAACAAAAAAACAACAAAAAAAAAGCACTCTCCTCTATTTGGCACACAGCTAGATTTGAATTCCAGGCTCTGCTGCAGCTGGGTAGAGCCACAGGATAAGTCACCTTCAGTGGAACAGGAGAGGTTATATGTATCTGTTATTGGTCCAGCCCCTAAAAACCTCCCTCAACTGTTCCTCCATGTTGACCGGATTTGGGAAACTGAGAACAACTTTGAAATCCATGTGTTAAAGACAGCACAACGACTGATGTCCTGGTATGTAAATGACTATGAGGTGGGGGAGGGGGGTTGCCCCCGCTGACTTGAATACCCTCACTGGACAGTTACGTGAATAAGAACTAAACTTCCTATGCGCCGAAGTATTAAATGTTGAGTCCACTGGAAGTAGTAATTTAGCATACCCTAACTAACACAGGAGAAAGCAAGCTACAGAGGAAAGAACACAGAACGAGAATAGCATGCGTCTCTCCCATTCCTGACCTCTGCTCCCCTTTTATCACAGGAGCTGGGAGCCCAAAAACTGCATCTCATTGATTCCCTTGCCAGCTGTCTTTTAGAAAGAATCTGTCTCTTGGGAGACTAGAGAAAGGAAGAAATCTTTTTTTTGTTTTTTAGCTTTCTGCTTTAGGCAGTACAGCCAGCAGCAGTGGTGGCATTTGCGAGCCTCAGAAGCAATAAAGCCAGTTTTCAGCTGCATCAACAGAGGTGTGTCCCCCAGGGTCCTGGAGACCAGCAGTGGCAGTCTCCCTCCCATGCTCAGCAATGCAGACTTGTGTGCCCGGATCAAAGGAAGTCACAGCTTCATGATCTCCTCTTATTCTTCCAACTTCTTTGTAGCCAGTTCCCTGCATTATATCCCTTCCTGGATGAAATATCCAGAATGTTGTCTTTTTTTTCTCACCTGGACACAGACTGACAATACACACAAATTCTGTTTCTGGAGCTGTGTCCTAGAATCCATGTTCCTGGAGCATGCCCTTTGTTGTTTCTGAGCCCCAACTTTCTGATATATTAAAAAAAATAGCAAGAATGATGAAAACTGCTCTGCCTAATTAACATAACATTCATGATATCTAAAAGAAAGTGATTATGGAAACTCATTGTAATTTATACATACATAATTTTTTTTCAGTTGTCACACTTCTAATTAATTTAGGGCAAAGCTGTACAACGTAGTGAAGCCCCATTTATTACATTTTATCTCTTACAAACTTAAAAAATTTTAAGTAATAATTCCAGGCCCCAAGGTAGACCATGAACCTACTACCCATTTAAAAAAAAAAATTCCACCTTCCTAAAAGAAGTGTGATGTTTTGGGCTGACAGATCAACATCTTAGATAAAATCTGTTGCCGTGAAACATAAATTCTGACCTGGTAACCTGACAGAGCGCCAAGATTCTAACACTACAGAATTCAAGGCATTCTTTTGAATTCTGTCCTTTAGTAGTTTTCAAAGGAAAATCAGGAAAAGACTTCCAGCTCAGTGAAGACCTTGGTCAAAGCATGGTACAAGAGAGCAGGTGTGCAGACCTTGGGAAACGCGTGCCAAATTCAGCGGGCCATGGGAGTGCGTTTCTGCGACGGGGCTCTCACCACTCACTGCTTCGGGGTCAGTTTTCCATAGCCTGCTCTCCCAGCGCCCCAGTCCTGCCATTACTCATCTGGTACCTGGCCCCCAGAACAACCAGAGCCATACTGCCTGCCCTTCTTAAAGCCTGCATCCCAGTCTTTGGGAATGATCCGCTCGTCCTGATGAGTTCCGTTCATATACCTCATGGCATTTCTGCCTCTGCTCTTGAATAGTATTCCACAAAGCAGAACCCACATGCTGTCTTCTTCAGCTTATCCAGGCCCATAGTGGTTTTCTTCATGTCACTTTTGCTGAAAAGTTCACAGATTTGTTCTTCAGTTGAGTAAAAGGAAAGACTGCCAACATACAACCTACGGCTCTTCTTCGGTAATTTTTCCTGTTCTTCATTGTCACCTCGGAAGTTTTCCTGTTCTTCAACGTCACCGGTACTGGCGGGTCCCGGTACTGGCTCAGCTCCACGTAGGAGTCGCTGTGCAGCGCCTTCAGAAGGCCATGGACACAGTGCAGAGAGGAAGACAAAGACGCCGCCACTCTGGGAACAATGAAGCCCGGCGACCCATTATTAGTATTATTATTTTAATGCAACCTGGTTAAGCTTCCTCTTGTTGGTCGCATCTTTCTCTTTCTAGAATTTTAGGAGCCTCTCGAGTATTTCTAAATCTTGATCCAGTTATAATATATTAGTTATTTCATCCTCTGAAAAAGACTAATATAACCTACTGCCATCAGGAAGAAAGCTGATCTTCTATAACCACTGAGGTGATTGTATTTCTTATTCCAGGGCAAAGCTTCAGTTGTTTCAACATTGCCTGTTGGCAAATGTCACCAATGAACCCGTGAGCCTGGCTTCCTGTATATATGCAGAACTGATTAAATGCCAGAGATGGGCTTGGGCACAGAATACATGGTAGACAAAGAGGAAGGGTACCTCAGTATCCCAGGTGAATGTTCCTTGACTTCCACTCACTTTGCTTAGGCTCCTCTTAGAAGAAGCAGGACCTCAGCCCTTTATCACTCACAGCTTCCTGTTATTTCTGGGAGTTCCCAGAAACCACCTCATGTGTGCTGAAGACCAAGTCCCCTCCTGTTCTCTTGCTCTATCTCTTGCTCTATCTATCGCAAAGACCATTTAGCCATGTCCTCCATGAAGCTGCCCTATACAGTGTACATGGCTCCCCCATGCTCCCCTGGCTCTGTGGAGGCAGTTCAGTAATGTGCACAGAAGCAGGAAAGGGCTGGCTTTTGATCCCACTACTGCTCTCCTCAGTAGGGGACTTTATATAGCTGCCTTTAATGGATTTATGACATCATCGTTTTTATGATGTTCTTGGAGTGAGAAAAAATTGTGCTTGAGGTAGACCAGGGAGAGTGACAGGATCACATTACAGGAGATCGTGTTGGGTAAGAGATACTTTCTTGCACCATGCACAAAAATAAATTCAAAGTGGATGAAAGACCTAAATGTGAAACAGGAAACCATCAAAATCCTAGAGGAGAACACAGGCAGCAACCTCAGTGACCTTAGCCATAGCTTCTTACTAGACCCATCACCAGAAACAAAGGAAACAAAAACAAAAATGAACTATTGGGACCTCATCAAGATTAAAAGTGTCTGCACCATGAAGGAAACAATCAACAGAACTAAAAGGCAGCCCATGAAATGGGAGAAGACATTTGCAAATGACATATCTGGTAAAGGGTTAGTAGCCAAAATCTATAAAAAACTTATCAAACTAAGCACCCAAAAACAATCCAATTAAGGAATGGGCAGAAGACACGAATAGATATTTTCCAAAGAAAACATTCAGATGCCTAACAGACACATGAAAAGGTGCTCGTTCATCATCAGGGAAATGCAATCAAAACCACAATGAGATACGACCTCATACCTCTCAGAATGGCTAAAATTAACAACACAAGAGACAACAGATGTTGACAAGGAAGTGGAGAAAGGGGAACCCTCTTGCACTGTCAGTGGGAATGCAAACTGGTGCAGCTACTCTGAAAACAATATAGAGGGTCCTCAAAAAGTTAAAAATAGAACTACCCTACGACCCAGCAATTGCACTACTAGATACTTACCCAAAGGATACAAAAATAAAGATTCGAAGAGGTATGTGCACCCCTATGTTTATAAAGCATTGTCAACAATAGCCAAACTATGGGAAGAGCCCAAATATCCATTGACGGATGAATGGATAAAGAAGATGTGGTATATATATATATATACACACACACACACACACACACGCGTGCGCACACACACACACACACACACACACACACACAATGGAGTATTACTCGGCCATCAAAAAGAATGAAATCTTGCCATTTGCAACAACATGGATGGAGCTAGAGTGTATTACACTAAATGAAGTAAGTCGGTCAGAGAAAGACAAATACCATATGATTTTACTCCTATGTGGAATTTAAGAAACAAAACAGACGAATATAAAGGGGGGGAGAGAAAAAAGAGAGGGAAACCAACCATCGGAGACTCTTAATGAATAGAGAACAAACTGAGGGTTGATGGAGGGAGGTGGGTGGGGATGGGCTAGATGGATGACAGATATTAAGGAAGTCACTTGTGATGAGCACTGGGTGTTGTATGTAAGTGATGAATCACTGAATTCTACTCCTGAAACCAATATTTCCCTGTAAGCTAACTAACTAGAATTTAAATAAAAATTTGAAAAAGAGAAAAAAAGTGTTGGGTAAGAGATAGAAATATATATAACATATAACTTTATAGATCATATAATTGATTTGTCACAGAAGTAAGCAAAAATTCTATGTAATCAATCAGGTAGAGCTAAACAGAAGTGGTATCCAAAATATATAGATTGCAAATGAATACAAGGAATCTTTTGGGGTGTTGAAAACATGCCAAAATTGAATTGTGATGACAGCCACTCAATTCTTTAAATTTACTAAAAATTGCTAAATTGTATTGCTAAATTGTGCTAGAACAGAGTCCCAGGGGTGCCCTTCATTTGTTGGGTGGTGGAAAGGTCTCAGGCATCTGGGAACAGGGGTGGCCAAGAGGACTGGAGGACAATCAGGGGCTCAGGGCAGTGGCTACTTATAAACTCGGATGGAAGTACTTCAGCATATTAACAACCAACATTAAGTGTTTTGACAAACAATATGGCAGAGTATGGAAATTGGAAGGACAGGCCAGGGGCAGGAGGAGAAGCATTTGAATATGGCGGCTAAGGATGCTCCTTCTGAGAAGGTGACCTTTGAACAAAACACCTGAGTGAAGTGCAGGAGGAAACCACATGAGATCTAGAGGGAGAGAAAATCAGGAAAAGGGAAAAACTTGTATAAGGCCCTGAGGCAAAAATGAGCAGGTTCAAGGAGAAGCAAAAAGGATCGGAAAGCTAGGTTGAAGAGAGTGAGTAAAGTGCCAAATGTGTATGGTGTATAATCTGGGGGATACCCTGTCCCTGCTCTAATAACACAGCAGCTGAAAATATGGGTAGGAATGGAGATAAAGTCCACAGCACCCATCAACTTGATCCTTGGCATGCTCTTCCTATGGCCTTGATGGAGCCTGTGACTTTTGCTGTACTGTGGATTACAGTGGGTGAGGGGCACATACTGCCCTTGAGAAGTTCTGAAAGAATGGAGCTTATCCTGAATGACATATGGCAGTGTGAGACAAGGATTTCCCACCACTGCAGGGGACTCTTGATTCTCCACCTTCCCTGAGATGGGTTTTGTCAACTGCACTGCTGTACTACTTCTATAGAATTTTCAAACACTGGAAGATGATATGAAGGAATTAAACCACATCACTGGCTTGGTGAAAGGAACAAATATTTCACATTAGATAAAGAAGGTTGGGAATGGAGTTCAAGATTAACTACTGAAAATGAAAAGTGAGAAAATGATAGAGAAGAGGGTAAATAAGAAAGAGGAACAGGGAAAGTTTGGGAAGGTTGAAGTAAATTTTACACCCTGAAGTTGGTGAGTTATACCCATATCCAGACAGCCTCCTTATTCAACAAAGAAGCTAGGACTGCTTATGGAGATGAGACAAAAATGAAATAAAGTCTCAATTCAAGACAACCCAGTTACCTTAGCCTTTGATACTGGATTAAGTGATCATATAATTGTGGCAGAAAACACAGAGGTGGTGGCTTCAAGCCAAACTAAACTGGCATTTTTTTAGTGTATTTATGTATTTTGAGAGAGAAAGAGAGTGCATGATTGGGGGAGGGATGGAGAGAGAGAGAGAGAGAGAGAGAGAGAGAGAGAGAGAGAGAGAGAATCCAAGCAGGCTCTACACTGTCAGCACAGAGCCCAATGTGGGGCTCAAACCCACGACCCTTAGTTCATGACCTGAGCCAAAAGTAGAGTTGGATGCTTAACCAACTGAGCCACCCAGGCGCCCCTAAATTGGCATATTTTTAAAAGCAATATGGCAGCTCGGAGCCCACCACAGAATTAAGAGGAGAGATGGAAGCCTTTCCTTTGGAGCTTTCCTTTGGAGAGCTGGCCTGCAGCTAAAAAACATGGTCAGTTCTTTCTTTCTCTGCTGTTTCTGTGCCCTAATTTACTATGAAATCATGATTCTTTTTCTTTTTCATGGGTTGGGAGAGCAGACAGTGGAAAACAAAGTTAGGCTTCCTCTACCCCAAGTTATGGTAACCTCAGTACGTGATAATCCCAAGCCATGGTTTACCTTTCCAGAATGTATCCTTTATTTCCCACCAACATAAACGATGGAGAGGAGGAGATCATGCTTATTTAATAACACACAGTTAACCAAGGAAGCTGAAAGATGGTTCTTTCTGTGAAGAGAATAAATAGAATTGCCATTTCCAGGTAACCAGGTGAAAAGCAGATATTGTGATAGTTAAGCTTCAGAAATACATTAGGAAAAGATCAAAAAGGATTTTTTAGAGGAGTCTCAAATGTTAGAAGCCCATTCTCCTAATAAGGAAATTCAACTCTGGACACAATAGCTCTCAATGATTTGGATATGATAGTCATTCCAATAAAAGCCCAAGATTTCTTTTTTTTTTTAAGTGTTTACTTATTTTTGAGAGAAAGAGAGTGTGAGCGGGAAGGGGGAGAGAAAGGGGGACAGAGGATTTGAAGCAGGATCTGCACTGACAGCACTGAGCCAGATGTGGGGCTCGAACTCACATACTGTGAGATCATTACCTGAGCCAAAGTCAGACAGGCGCTCAACTGACTGAGGCACCAAGGTGCCCCAAAGGCTCAAAATGTCTTGATAAATAAAATTTTTTCCAACAAAGCATAAGATGTTCTAGAATTGTTAAAACAACTTGATAGTTTGTATCCATTTCTGTGTTCAAAACCTGTATGGAAAGAATTCAGTGCCTTGAACCAGCACCATTGAAATAAGTAAAAAGTCATTTGCAGCTATGTGGATGGACCTCAAGGGTATTATGCTAAGCAAAATGAGTCAGTCAGAGAAAGACAAATATCATATGACTTCACTCATGTGAGAAATTTAAGATACAAAACAGATGAACATAAGGGAAGGGAAGCAAAAATAATATAAAAACAGGGAGGGGGACAAAACAGAAGAGACTCATAAATATGGAGAACAGACAGAGGGTTACGGGAGGGGTTGTGGGAGGGGGGGTGGGCTAAGTGGGTAAGGGGCACTAAGGAATCTACTCCCGAAGTCATTGTTGCACTATATGCTAACTAACTTGGATGTAAATTTAAGAAAATAAATAAATAAATAAATAAAAAATAAGTAAAAAGTAAATTATGTGATATGAGGCAAGAACTGCAGTTTCTTTAATTTAAAAATGAATATATAATACCTAAAAAATCGAACTTAAAATATATTATGAAATATTTATTATGAATACCCAGAATTTTGTTGAAACCATCTGGTAATGCTCTAGCAACTGGTGCCACTGTAATCCTGAATGTGTGGAGAGTGGAGCAGGGGGCCAGTGGGGAAGGGTGGGAGCCTGGGGAAAATGGAATAAGTGACAGAAACAACGACTTCAAAGGACAGGGTCACAGGAGCCCCTGGGTGGCTCTGTCGGTTAAGTGTGGACTCTTGATTTTTGCTCAGGGCATGATCTCATGGTGCGTGAGACTGAACCCCACATTGGGCTCCTCGCTGAGCATGGAGACCATTTGAGATTATCTCTCTCCTTTTACTCTGCCCCTCCCCCGCTCGTGCTCGCGCTCACTTTCTCTCTCAAAATAAATAAGTAAATATTAAAGAAATATTTTTTAAAAAACGAGAGGATCACAGGGGCGCCTGGGTGGCTCGACATTGGCTCAGGTCTCGCGGTCCGTGAGTTCGAGCCCCACGTCCAGCTCTGTGCTGGCAGCTCGGAGCCTGGAGCCTGCTTCAGATTCTGTGTCTCCTCTCTCTGACCCTCCCCCGTTCACGCTCTTTCTCTGTCTCAAATATAAATAAACGTTTAAAAAAAAAAAAAAAAGGAGAGGGTCACAGATGGGATAGCAGAATGAGAAAAGGAGAAGGGCAGGAAGATTGAAAGGGAAGAGGGTGATCTTAGTAAATTTTTGCTACTTTCCTGAAAAAAAAAAGGGGGGGGGAGGTTAAGTAAAAAACAAAGCAAAACAAAATTTGCTGAAATGGGAACAAAATAGCTGCTGAAACACTGAACAAAAAGCTGTAGAAAGAGAACAGGAAATCTCTGCCCAGCTGCCCCTTATCTCTGCCGTGTGTACGTGCGTCACCTCCCAGGCCAGGACTGGCATCTGCTGCAAGTGGACCCAGTGCTCCCCTCTGGGCAAGCTGTAGCGAAAAGAATTTTAAATGTTCACGTGCAATCAGTATGCTGTGCGTTAGCAGAGCTTCGTCTCCCCCAGGCTGTCTTTAGACAGGCAGGAATTTCTCCCACGCACTCAGAGTAAGCCCGGGCCTTGCAAATCACTGACAGACGGAGGTAGTAGGGAAGAACTTTAAGGAGAGATGAAATGATGCCACGGGCAGATCCTTCCCTTTAGGAACAGCTCTGCTGTCTTGGTATCCTATACGGCAGTCTCCTCAAACTTCCAGGGGCACGGGAGTCACCTTGGGGATCTTATTTAAATGCACATGCTGGTTCAGAAGGATGGAACGGAAATTCTGCACGGCAACAAGCCCCTGGTGACGTGAGTGTTGCTGGTCTTCAGACCACATTGGGAGAAACAAGTAATAAAGCACCCCGGTGACTCCTGAGTGAGTCAGGTGTGTGTGTGTGTGTGTGTGTGTGTGTGTGTGTGTGTGAGAGAGAGAGAGAGAGAGAGAGAGAGAGAAGGGAGAGAATCCAGAAGAACATTCTCTCCTGCAGGTACATAGAGAGAGAAGGCAGGAAACAATACATGTTCTTGGTCCATTTATTACTGCACTTTGTCCGATTCCCAAGGATTCAGAGTTATAGTAGTTTCCCTTTGGCACTTTCAGGCACACGGGATTCTCTCATGAACTGGGACACAAAGCAATACCAGCTGAGAGGAAGCCCAGTGAAGGAAGCGGGAGTTCCCACCATGCCCGTTAGTTGGGCACCAGGCTGGCCTCTACAACTTTTCCTATCTTCTCATCCAACCCTTCCTTCTCAGAGAAAACAGTCATGGGCGCGTTGGAAAGCTTGGGTGATTGAGGCAGAAATATTGAGAAGATGCTAAAAACCGGACTTCAGGATCAAATCTAGTGGTTTGACTCTGATGTCTTTACCCGCTGTGAGGGGTTCCCGAGATAGAAGCTTCCCTGGAGTCCCTTGTGTTTGTGTGGGTGTGTGTGAGACAGAAGGTGGGGGTGCTTGCACCCTCTTGTACAAGGTTAATAGCACCAAGAAGAAACTATGCTTGACCTCACGAAAAAAGTTAGGATCGATAGGCCAATCCCAGCTGGCATGACTTTATCTTTATTCCCTTTGATAGAAACTGCATGTGTGGGTGTCCTCAGAGGTAGCTACCTAAGTTTGCATACTTCCTGGCTGACAGAACACTCCTGCCCGTGCCTCAGGGCCAGGGTGGTGAGTGTCAGTGGGAGGGGTAACCAAGTTTCACTTCCTTGCTGGTTGGAGGCTCAACCACAGCAGGCTTCTCCCTCAGAGGAGGAGACAGTGAGAAGCAGTTGGAACTCATCTCTCTCTGCCTTCCCATAGCACCTGGCAGGGGCTCAGGAGACGTGAGGAGCGCGAATGGGCAGAGCAGAATCTCTAGAAGGGAAGATGAGCGCCCAGGATCCTTCAGATCTGTGGAGCCGATCAGACGGAGAAGCAGAGCTGCTCCAGGACTTGGGGTAAGAAAGCAGGTCTTCCTCTCAAAGTACTTCTTGGGCGAGCGTGGGCTCCCAACTCCCACCCAAATGCTCACTTCGATTGATGATCTTTAGCACGCTGCCATCTACATCTTCTATCCCTTCCACTTCACTCATTTGTGTCTGTTAGGAATCTTTCTGCTTGGGGCCAAAAGCATACAGTCTTTTCCCAGATCTGAAAACAGGTAGGTGAAGAGAATGAGACACAAATCAAATGTCGGACATTCTTTGAGACTCGGGACAGGATTGAGATGCAGAAGTTGGTGTTGCTTGATTTCCTTGATATGGGTCTGCTTTATGAATGAAAGTGCTGTTCCAGAGTTTTGAGCTCGAAGCTGTATTGCTAGGAAAGTAAACAGAAAGCCCAGCCTACTGCATGGGAGAAGAGGGACTTTTTCAAAAGACAAAGAATGAGGAAGTGTCTGCAATGTCCCATCTGTGTTTCTCTCTCCTGACACTGCGTCTGTGAGTTCTTGTATGTATTCATGTCTGCAGGCACAGCGCTGAGGCTTTTAAATACAAACAAGTCAGGAAGAGGATAGCATTTGTGCCTCTAACAGGTTGTAAGTTTAGGGAGATGGAGACATCACAGTCCTGTCAGAAGGGACCAGATGAGACAACTCATGGGGATATTTAATAAAAGGAGCAAGTATTATGCAAGAGGTGTAGGGGGTTTCCTAGAAAAACTGGGCCTTTACCCTAAAGCATCAGAAATGTCCTCAAGAGGCTGATTTTGACACCTGGGCTTCACGAGAGGCGAGCCCAGCACCTGTCTTAATAAACAGCCCTATCTCCACAGCAACCCACTGACCTAGAAACTGTTACCACCTCCATCACACAAAGGAAGAAAAATGGTACCAGAGGGCTTGAAAACATTGCCTGCATACACGTCAACACTTGGCAAAGTTGGGATTTCAACCTGCAGAAGCCTACATTCTTAACCAGAGAAAGACTGAGACAGGGATGAAATCTCTCTGCATTAAGGCTGCAGAGATCGTATCTGTTTGTGTGGTGTTACTGTAAAAGTTCTCAAGAAGTCCTGTCTTTAGATTTTAAAATGGAGGTCTCCTCATTGAACTCTCCCTTCACAAGATAAATCAGACAGAACAGCTAGAATTTTCTAGAAAGTAAACTCCCTCTATTGGGAATTCAGCGTTTCAGGATGTCACTGTTCTTCTAGGTTGAATCTCCAAAGAGAAAGGGTAAAATGCCCCTGAGCATCCAAATGGGTGTCACAAAGTCCAGGCACTAAAGCCAGACCCTTGGGATCTCACTCCTGGCCTTATTAAATTATTAAAGTGTACTTCTTTACATGCTTCATTATCAATATTCCCAGCCCACGATGGGTAGGAAGTTCCAGAAGAGAAGAGAGACAAAGGAGATACTCAATTCAATTAAATGATCTGAGCCCACATTCTGTGCTTGAATGACATTGTCACCTCCCTGGATGACAGCGATGAGCTAGCCAATGTCTCTTCTCTTCACCATATGCCCATAGCAGGAAGTGACTGCGGGTAAAACCCACAAGGAAAACAGAATTGTGCCTTCCCTCCTTGTTCAAAGAATGGACACATTCTCAACACAACCCAGAAACACCCAAAACAGATACAGTTATGTCCAGACTTCTGTATTTCAGAAGGCCTGGAAATTACAACATCTGAGGATGATTTCTGTAACAACAGATAAGCTACAATTACCTAGGAAAATTGCTCTACAGTTGTGGTTCTTCAACCTTAATTGTACACTAGAGTCACACAAAGAGTTTTTAAAAGTTCCTGTACAGGCCACAGGCCAGACAAATGCCATTAGTATCTTGGGAGTGAGTAGGTTTTTTTTTGACACTCCCTAAGTGGTTCCAGAGAGAGGCCAAGGTTGGGAGTCACTGCATAGAATATAAATCCATCAGAAGTGCTGAAAAAAGTGTGGCCTTATTTCTCATTTGTTGGGTAAGCACCTGAATCTTAAATCCATTCATAAATGTTGACTTCTTGTTTGTTGGTTTGGAGGCATTTTGCTTAACAATTTTATTGAGGTGTATTTTACAAAAGAGTGGCACAAATATCACCATAAATTAATTTTAGAACATCTTCTTCCGCCCTAAGAAGAACTTTCAGGAGCATGGTTTATTTAAATATACTTTAAATATTTAAATATACTGCTGATATACCACTTGGATGAGGGGTGATTTCTAGAGTCTTCCTATTTCCCTGATGTAAATCCTTCTACCATGGGCAATTTCCAATTGCCAAGGGTTTAACAACCTGCTTGGAAAATTCCTGAACCTTTCATAATGGACTTGAGAAAGTCCATACTTATCCTTCCAGGGCATCGCTGATACACCTTTTATAGGTGATGATATCTGAGAAAGCTTGAAAATGACCTGTTGTCCTTGGCAGAATTCTGAATATAAACGAAACTTTTTCTTTGAAACTTGAAGTCACTGGTTAGGTATGATCTGTACTAAAACTTCTGGTTAGTTCAGTTTTTCTAAAAGCTCCATAAAAAACAAAATGATATAATGTAATTGATAGATAATAGGTGGCCGGTTTTAATGACTTCATTTTAAAATTATTTTAAATGTATTATTTGAGTAGTTAGGTAGATTCTTATGTTGGTATTTTGGGTGGTTAGCGAGATCTCATACATCCTTATTCTTTGGTCCCTATTTTTATTCAGGCTCTGCAATATCTAAGTTCTGAAAATTAAACCCTGAACTGCAGCAAATCCATCACTTGCCTTTTTCTAGGACACACATGGCTCACTCAGAGCACAGGTTATTCTTTTCTAAAGTACCTAAGTCAAGCAACTCAGATGCATTTCTGTGTCTCATTTATAGAGCGTCAATCTAAAACATTTATTTTCTTTAATCCTCAATGTGTTCATGTGTCCAAAACAAAGGGGAAATAAAACCATCTGTGATTGTTGCTCAGATTCACTTACGCTTTGGGGGTGTGGGATTGGGGGAGGAGGCGGCAGGTGGGCAGGAAGGGAGGGGCCGAGGGTATGGAGAATGGTCAGCAATAAGGAAGAGGGGCTGGGAACAGAGTCAGGCTGTTTGTGCTTTCTAAATGAAGCAGTGGGGGAATGAAACAAGCAACGAATACAAGCGAGATCACCGAAATCACAAACTAGTATAAAATTGCTGGTTAGTTAATAATTTGAAGTTCCAGACGTTCTTTGATCACAACAAAGGTCCCTGGAGGACAATGTAGGAATAGTATATACTTTGTGAATGGGTAAGCCTTCATCAACTGTGTAACTACATACACAAAAAGGATACTATAAAACAAAAATATATTAGGACTTTTTAAATTAAATATTCAAATTATCTCTCAGACGTATTCCTTCAAGTGAGAAATATGATAAATGTTCTCTTTGTATATACTTTCCCAAATCTCAAATTTTAAGAGAAAGCCGCAGCGTGTAGCTGTATTGGCTAGAGTCAAAAAGCTAGATTCTAAGTTCTGGCTGTTGAAAAAAATAAGGAAGTTTCTCATTTCTCTACCTCCGTACATGTAAGAGAAGGTTAGAAGAGATCAGGGGTCAGCAAACTTTGTTTGTGAAGAGCCAGATCACAAATTATTCAGGCTTTGCAGGTTTTATGATTTCTGCCACAGCTATTCACATCTGCCACTGTCATGCAAAAACAGCCGTAGATAACACGCAGACAAGTGACCGTGACAGTACAGTGTTCAACAAATATTATTTATGGACACTGAAATTTGAATTTCATATTATTTTCATGAGTCACAAAATATTTCTCTATTTTTCCCTCCAACCATTTAAAAATGCAAAACCACTCTTGTCTCTTAGCCTACACAAAAACACGTACCCTGGCAGGAAATACAGAAACATGTACCCTGGCAGGATTTGGCCCTCAGGTGGTGGTTTGCTGACTCAGGGAACAGACGATAATAAGCAAAATAAGTCCTCTTAATGAGGCAGACATTTTGCGTACACTAGCTCTGGTCTTCAGATGGTCTTGGCGTTCTAGTTTGCTATCCAAGGAGACTCACAAGCAGAAAACTCAGACTGCCTGAGGTCCCAGAGAATCTGTTGGGATACGCGTTATTTTCTGACCACGTGCTACGTGCCAGCACCATATACCTCTTATGTGCACTATGTCATTTAGCTTTCCCAGTAACACTTTCGATGTGGTATGATTATACTCATTTTATAGAGAGGGAGAGTGAGTTCAGACAAGGTAGGTGAACTATTCAGGTCACAGACCTCATAGCGGTACAGCTGCAGGACATGCCCGTGAGCTTACCCCAAAGCTGATGCTCTTTCCACTGATCAAAACAGCCATGTGTTCTAATCACGACAATTAGTATTTATTGGATGCTCACCGTGTGCTGGGCAGTGTGTTAAACCGTTTGCGTGTGTGATTTATAAAATTGACACGTCACTGGGAAGTGGGTACTATTAACTAATATCACCTCCATTTACAAATGAGGAGCGTGAGGGACAGCTTTTATCACCATGCACAAGCTTACATGCTCATAAACCTTTACATCCAGGAGTTTGCCTGTCCAGTGACGCAACTTCCTGATTTCTATCGAACTTTTCTCTTCTTACTACATTAGCGCTATTTGTTAGTGCCAGATGAACTCGGAGACAAAAAGAAAGTTCCGTCATTATTATAACCAGCAAATGTGATCACTAAAAGACATTTTTCTAGGGCAACTGGGTAGCTCAGTCAGATGAGTGTCCGCTCTTGATTTCAGCTCAGGTCATGATCCCAGGGTCATGGGATTGAGCCCCATGTCGGACTCTGTACTGACAGCAAGGAGCCTGATTGGGATTCTGTGTGTGTGTGTGTGTGTGTGTGTGTGTGCGTGTCCCTCTCCCCCTCCCCTGCTCATGTGTTCTCTCTCTCTAAAATTAAAAAAAATAATAATTTAATTTAAAAAACAGACATTATTCTTTCACATTCTTCACATAATAAGCCAGGCCAACACCCTAATTAATCAAAAATTTATTGAATTTTGTGTAGGTTCCATTTTTCAGAGCTAGACAAATAGAGTAGGCTAAGAAAAGTGTAGTAAAGTCAAAGTTTTAAAGGAATCTGTTTACAAGGCGCCTGGGTGGCTCACTCAGTTAAGCATCAGACTTAGGTCAGGTAATGATCTCTCGGTTCACAGTTCGAGCCCCATGTCGGGCTCTGTGCTGACAGCTCGGAGCCTGGAGCCTGCTTCGGATTCTGTGTCTCCCTCTCTCTCTGCCCCTTTCCTGCTCACACTCTGTTTCTCTCTCTCTCTCTCTCTCTCTCTCTCTCTCTCTCTCAAAACTAAACATTAAAAATTTTAAATAAAATAAAATAAAATAAAGGAATCTGTTTACAGAGCTGTGATACCAAGTAGAGCAATAAACCTTGCGCCTCTTCTGTGCGCAACTCTGTAATCTTGGATTCTAAAAATGGAAGGTGATTCTCTCATGGCTGTATGAGGGTATGTAACTACTGTACAGTGTTCAGTCTCTCCTTGACTCAAATGAATTTCCTCTTCAGTTGTTGTGTTTTCTGTTCCTCCCTGGGTGATGGTGACTTCCTTCTACTTACGTGTGGAAATCTGTCCACAAACCTTCTCCGCACTGAGTGGAGTCACTTTGTTTCATTCATTCGCTGCTCCATCCATTCATAGATCCATCAACTGAATGACGACATTATGCCTTGCATAATGTGGGGACACTGAGCTTAAGAAGACACGGCTGTCACATCGGGTAGTTTACAGCACAAAGGACAGAGAATGTACCTACATGGACAGTTGGAACACAGGCAGGGGGGCGCTGAGGGCTATGACTGTGTCTAGATGAAGCACACAGCATATGGCAGGCAGGAAGGAGATCACTGGTTGTGAAGAAGATGGCTTTGGAACTGATAGGCATTTGTCAGTTGAAGTCAGAACAGATGAGTGAAGGGGTAAAAGTGGCAAAACACATGGGTGTTCAGGAAATAAAAGAAGCCCACATGACTCAGAGCCTCTCGTCCCTGGGACCCAGCAGTTAATGAGTGCTCATTCACTAGGTTCTGGGATCTGCCTCTCGGAGTCCCCACCGTCTGTCTGCCTCATTCTCAGAGAAGGCACCCACCTGCCTTTCCTCTTCTGGTTTCTAGTGTCATAACCATAGCCTTAGCCGTTTAAAAAAAAACAAAAACCTGCATTAATGTCTCACTCCTACCACTTCCCTTTGTAAATTCCACTTCTGGCTCCTACTCCCTGATACAGACCTGTCTGAAACCAGCACAATCCACGTAGTCAAGACTTAATCATGTTCCTTGCTTCCTCTCTAGAGTCTCTGTGGCCACATGTTCTCCTTGAGCACCCACCTGCCAGTGCCTGCCCCCATTATCTGTTTTCAGACATTTTTGTTTACAAATATTTATAACTTTAAAGAGCATAAGAGCAGGGTGCCTGGGTGGCTCAGTCAGTTAAGCAACCAACTCCAGCTCAGGTCATGATCTCCCAGTGTGTGGGTTCGAGCCCCGCATCAGGCTCTGTGCTGACAGTGTGGAGCCTGCTTGGGATTCTCTCTCTCTCTCCCTTTCTCTCTGCCCCTCCCTTGTTCACGTGCTCTGTCTCCCTCTCTCAAAATAAATAAATAAACTTTAAAATAATAATAAGTAATTAAAATTTTTAAAGCTTTCAAAAACTAAATAAAAAATAAAAAGCATAAGAGCAATAAGCTAATTTGTTTTTATAAAAGTATGGTTAGGGGTGCCTGGGTGGCTCTGTCAGTGAGGCATCTGACTTCAGCTCAGGTCATGATTTCACGGTTCTTGAGTTCGAGCCCCGAGTCGGGCTCTGTGCTGACAGCTCAGAGCCTGGAGCCTGCTTCAGATTCTGTGTCTCCCTCTCTCTGCCCCTCCTCCTCCGTGCTCTTTCTCTCTCTCTCTCTCTCTCTCAAAGATAAACATAGAAAAATTTTAAAAATAAATTTATTTAAAAAATAATAATAAAAATAAAAGTATGGTTAGATAAGAAAATATTACTTTTTAGAGACACATGCTGAATGAACTACCTGGGATTAAAGTGTCATGATGTCTGTAATTAACTTTAAAAATGTTCATCCAGGGAGGGTTGGGGGAGGGGGAAAATGGGCATTGAGGAGGCCACTTGTCGGGATGAGCATTGGGTGTTGTATGTAAGCTAATTTGACAATAAATTGTATTCATAAAAAAGTGTTCATCCAAAAGCAATGGGTGTTGTATGTAAGTGATGAATCACTAAATTCTACTCCTGAAACCAATATTACACTATATGTGTAATATGTGTAAACCTAAATAAAAATTTGAAAGAAAAAATAAAAAATAAAAATGTTCATCCAAAAATACATAAAGAATATATGGCAAAAGTTTGAAATTTATTCTACCTAAAATATGGGTACTATTTAAATATGTGTATTACTTTCTTCACTACTTTATGCTATTTTTCTCTTTTATTTTTTTTAACAAAGCTTATTTATTTATTTTGAGAGAGAGAGACACACACACAACATGTGCAGGGGAGAGGCAGAAAGAGAGGGAGAGAGAGAATACCCCAAGCAGGCTCTGCACTGTCAGCACGGAGCCCATGTGGGGCTCGAACTCCCGAATCATGAAATCCTGACCTGAGCTCAAAACAAGAGTCAGATCTTTAACTTACTGAGCCACCCAGGCACCCCTATTTTTCTACTTTCTGAAGTTATTCATATAAACAGTTAAAAAAATAATTATCTGTATTAATTGTTGAAAATTTGAGAAATGAAAGCACCCAAATTCAGCCATGTACAACCACTCAGAATAACATATTGTTCAACTTATCTCCAGTCTTTTAAAAATATTTTTCTGTAAACACACACACACACACACACACACACACACACACACACATTGAACTGTGGCCATACCACATATATAATTTTTCTCTTGCTTTCTGGTAGGATATTTTTCCATTATCTACTTCTTAGTCTGTGTCAAAGCATGTTCTTGGTTTTTCCCCAGCCCAGCCTGTTTCCCTCTATTAAAGCTTGGATATTTAGGTTGGTCCGAATTCCAGAAGACTTTACATAGATTAAGAGTTTGGACTTCAGTCAAATTCCGCTTGGCAGTATAGAGTTATTGAATGCTTATTGGAACATGGAATTATATGGTCATCATGTTTTGTTTTTAGCTTAATCTGGAAGTTGAGCGTGGTAGGTAGCAATGGGTCCAGAGCCAAGAAAACAAATTAGTGAGGGAGTTTACAGGTTGGTGAATGAGGAACCAGAGTGATCACCTGGGAATGGCAAGAAAGGAACAGAGGTGAAAGCCAGTAATTCCACGGAACTAAGCACAGTGAGTGATTCACATCCGAAGAAGAATGACTTCTGCTTTTGCATCATTTTTCGAAGTAACATCAAAGGAATTTTGAAAACCTTAATGTCACAAGTGTCTTTTAATTCATTCTTTGTTTACTTTACCACCATACATTTCTAACGTTGTCTAGGATTCATGTTATTGCTTTTATGGTTCTGACTCACCACCACTAGAGTCTATGTCTTGGGTTGATTCTCCAGATAATAGAAGCGTTTCACAAATGTCAGTCTTAAGGCAGTAAGAGGTTTGTTGCACTTCTCTCAGCTGAGCACAGTAAACTCTTTGATGGTGAGCTCCTCAGGAGCAGGGGGGCCCTTTGCCTGCTCCGGCCCAGCCCACCACTTGGCAAAGAGTGGGCGTCCGAATGTTTGAATTGCTTCAAGTTGAGTCAAGGTCCATAGACCATATGGACCATATGGACCGTATGGACCAAGACCATAATTCAAGGTCCCTGACTTCAGCACTCTACCGCACCACCCTGATGACATATTTGCATTTATTACTCTCAGACTCCATCTGTCCCCTTATACCCAAAAGTTTTTACCAGTGGGACAAATTGACATTGGTGGCAGGCATCGTCTGAACCATGGAATACGGAAGATATAACTAATGAAACAAGTATCTGTCTATATTTTTTCATCCCCCCAAAAAGTCTGGGGCTCTTTCCTGTAGCTGTGACTTGCTAAAAGTGGCCCTCGCTATCTCCTGGACCAGCCCGCAATGGCAGGTTGCCAGCAACAACCTTGTTGCCAGCAGCAATTGTCCAATGACAACTACCTGCATTTTATGCAGTACAGGCTTCAAGAGTA
Organism: Panthera onca; assembly: GCF_046562875.1. NCBI lineage: Eukaryota > Metazoa > Chordata > Mammalia > Carnivora > Felidae > Panthera > Panthera onca. The sequence continues at coordinate 83,218,669 of NC_138342.1, forward strand.
ATGAGCATAAGTGCAAAGTCAAGTTTGACTCCACTCAGAGATGAGCCCTCCTGAGAAATCTCTGGTATGGATCCCCACCCAGCTATTCCAAGCTTCTTGAAGTTCTTATCCACGAAGTGTTTGTACTGGTCAGTCTCTGAGCTTTGGATCCCTGTCCAAGTCAAACAATCACTAAGCTGTGACCCCTAGGGAAACAATGACACCCTTTTTGTCTTGCAACCATTCCTCCACCTGTGTTGGCTGACCTGGGGATTGCACCGAAGGACCCGTGCTGGAATGATATGCCCCCCCACCCCAGTCCACGGCACTGCCCCTCTGGTCTCTGCTGATCCTTAACCTCCCTGATGAGTCATTTCACCTACAAGTCAGGCTCCACATGTCTCTCTTGAAGTGTCTGTGTCCTTCTCTCTTTGGTCTCCCGGCCTCTGTCTCCTGAATACTCTGCTCCCATCTGTTTTGTGTTCCCTAAGCCGCTGCCCTCTGTGCTTCTGCTATCTGGGTGAGCCCCTGTGCCTTTCTCTGGCTCTGAGTTTTGCCTATCTTCTCTCTCTCTCTCTGTCCACATCTCTTGCTTGTGTCCCTGACTCTTTGCACCAGTCTGTGTCTCCAAATATCTGAGTCTCTGTCTCTGTCTCTGTCTCTGTGTTTCCATCTCTCAGAACTGCCTGCCTCACTCCTCAGACTCCTTCGAGAACAGGTTTGCCCTGATCTCCAACTCCCACAGAATTCTCTGCTTCCTTTTATCCCTGTTTTCCTTTAGCTGAGCCTTGACTCCTACCAGAAAGAAAAACATCCTTGGGTCCCACCTTCAATTCCTTGTTTGACCAGAGAGCCAGAGCCCTGCCTCTGTGATCACTCAGGTATGCCTCTTAATGCCCAGGGCAGCTGGCCTCACCTTTTTGCTCTGCCATTAGCATATGTAAATGTGGGCATGTAGAATGGCAATATGAAAAGCCACAGACAAACTGTTCCATGACAGAAACCTCTTCAGTGGAAGGACTGTGGTGAGTTTATTTTCGGCCTAACCTATGCATCACACTCATGCCTCTCTTAGGCCTCATTAGAGCATTCAAAAACTTTGCAGGGCTTGTTCAGTTCCCTCCACTTGGACAAAGTCTGTTGCCACGATCAATGGAAAAATCAGCTCGCATTTGTGAATATGGAACTTAATATAATTATATGGACAACACTGTCTTGTCCCTGATATTGTCACAGCCTGATTCTCATATAAATTGCAGCACTGAGAGCTCTTGAGCTAACAAGGCATTTCCCTAGCCTAAACCCATGATTTCTGATGGCACATGGGGCCAAGAGCTTTATTTTTCACAAAGTCACAGTATTTAGCACCAACCATATGCCCAACTGAACATGAAGGAAATCAACAGCCAAGCGATCCTGTAGAATGACTCAGGTGCTAAGGACAGATGAACCCAAGTGAAGATTGCTTAGAGTAAGATTGCCCAACAGTGTCATCTTATATTCTATCCCTGTTGCATTCAGAAGGATTCTGAGGCCCAGTATAGCCTTAGCAAGGAAGAAAACATATCAAGTAGCTATATTATCCATGGCCTTTAAAAAGGGGAGTGGCATCATAAACTGCACATTTGCTGTCTTCTGTCTAGAGGGTGCAAAGGGTGTCCATGTCATTGAAAAGTGAGAATCATTTCGAAAATGAAGAAAAAAGTGAAAATTCTCTAAAGAGTGTTTTTATCGGCTGTTCGACTCCAAGGACTATTAGCTGCTGTGACACAAACAGGAGTCTCTGTTCTTGCTTTAGATGGAAATACATGTTTTCTTTGTAACTCTGATGGGACAGGTCTAGGTTCTGTGTCACTTCCCTTTGCCAGGAAGGGGAAGAATAAGTCATTAAATATATGAAGAATCTGTAGATGTGGGTTATTAAGAAATTTTCTCACCAAGAACCATATAATCTAAATGGTTGTGTGGCTCACGTTGTAACATACAAGATCACTTTCTGTGTCCACGTGTCCTTCCAGTGTTATTTTGCATTACTCCCCAACATAAAACCTCTGTTCCAACTAGGCATTCTGTTTCCTATATACGCCATGCAAGTGTCAACCATAGTGCCTTTGCTTATGTCATTTCTCCAATTGAAATGACCTTTTTTCTCACTATTTAGTGAAACCTAAATTTATTCCTGAAGCTCCAATTCATGATCTTCTTCCTCCATGAAGCTTTCCTTGATATGCCAGCCCCTCGTGAGCACCCCCCTCCTATACCATTTATTGGCCATATCTCTAAGATTGCAACTATTTGGGAATTTTCTGACCAGGAGAGCAGCAAATCCTTCTCTTTTCCTCCCCATTGGTATTTTAAAGCCACTTAGGACTTTCTTTGCCCTCTCTGTACTCCTCTTTAGATGAGACACACTGTGAACTCAAACCATCGAAGTTACTGAAACAAAGATTTTGGGACCAAGAATCCTGAACCTTGTGCTTCTCAAACTCTAAACTGCGTATCAATCATATGGAGCTCTTGATAAATACAGATTATAACTCAACAGTTGTAGGGGGCCTGACAATGTACACTTCTAGCAAGACTGCAGGGCACTGAGTAGCAAGGCTTCGCATTGTTTTTCAAACACCAGGCCCTACCCATTAGTGTTCATAAAGTCAATTCAGTGGCTCACGATCAATGTTTGTTTTAAAATAAATGGAGAAGGGGCACCTGGATGGCTCAGTTGGTTAAGCATCGGACTCTTGATTCCGGCTCAGGTCATCTCACAGTTCATGAGATAGAGCCCCACGTCAGGTTCTGCACTGATCACGAGGGGCCTGCTTGGGATTGTCTCTCTGTTCCTCCCCTCTTGTGTGCATGCTCTCTGTCTCTCTCTCTCTCCAAAAATAAATAAATAAATAAACATTTAAAATATTGTTTTAGAACTAGAGGAAAGAAAATAGTAAATAGTAAGTATCCTACAGAAGAATAGTGTTGTTTCTTATAATACTTTGTTTTTTGTGTGTGTATGCTATAATGTGTGTGTGTGCATGCATGTGTCTGTTTAGAGAGAGAAAGAGAGAGATAAAAATGTATTTTATACTGTGGGCTGATTCAAAAAGTTTGAAAGCTTCTCCTCTAAAGGATAGAGCAAAGTGAAATACCAACTCATATCAGCAAATTAAATTAAGGCAATAAAACCCAAAGGGATAAAAACTATGAAGTCTCCAATAATACTGAGGCAATTTCCCAGAAGGTTCTAGCACAAAGGGGCACTGCACTGGAATGGGAGAAGAAGCTGACTTGAGGAGCAGCTTTTTGGATCTAGCTCATCTGCCCTTCTCTGTGGTTCAATTTACTTCCTGTAGTTCACTGAGAAGCAGCTATGAAAATTCTTTAGAGGGTGTGTGTTTCCTAATTTGCTACTATATCATGGAAGGGATAATACCACTGTTTCCTTCAAAGTCAACTGTTGGTTTTGGTAACCTCATAAACCCAGTGCAAATATTCTTTTGAAGCTTGGTGAGTCTCTGGTCTGTTCCCTCCATTAGCCTGAGATATAATTACAGCAATGTGTGGGCCTCGGGGGAAAAGGAGACTATAACATTACTTGAATGTATGTTATAAATAGTAGTTTCTTGCTCTTTTTCACTTCTTCAGAAAAAAATGAGACTAAAAGAATTTTTTTTTGAATTTTTTGTTTCAGGAAGATGAACCTTATTCCCAACTATGCCCACACTGAGCACAACACCTAGCATATTTATAACATGTTGTATAATTAGCAAATCTTGCGCCTTTCTCTCTCCTGCAAAAGTTACAGAATCATAAAAAAAAAAAAAAAAAAACTTTGTAAAAGAAGGTCATGTTCCAACATATGAAAATAAGAGGGTTTCCGTTCTGTGGCATTGTTATTAGTCACCTTGCCTGCTGGGAAAATTAAAGTTGCTGCTTGTGTGGGGTCACATAGCTAACAAGTTGGAAGCTGCAGCAGACAGGCAAGCTAAGGAAATGACTGGAGACAAAGGCATGGTCTCCCCTCAACAAAATTCTCACTGATACTATCTAGACGTTTGTCATCCAAGTTAGCTGCTTATTAGCATTTCTTTTCAGTTGGCATTTCCCAGTAGTAGAACGGTGTCTTACTGCACTTCATTCTAAAGCCATCACCTCTTAAGGCAGCAGGAGAGGAGGTGACAGAACACCAGAGGAAAATGACTTACTTGGGAGTTGTAATCAACAATAGGTTCAGCATGAATCAGCAGCATGATGTAATTGTCAAGAAACTAATGCAATCCCAGGTTGCCTTACTGTGTACCCAGCAGCTAGAATAAGGGAGATCCTTTGGGATCCTTCGGGTCCACATGTTTTACACCTCAGATCTTAACTTGAAGATAGATTTTTATTTTTTTTTAATGTTTATTTTAAAGAGAGAGAGAGAGAGAGCTCACAGGCTGGGGAGAGGAGGAGAGAGAGAGGGAAACACAGAATCCAAAGCAGGCTCCAGACTCTGAGCTGTCAGCACAGAGCCCGACGCGAGGCTTGAACACACGAAGTGTGAGATAATGACCTGAGCCAAAGTCGGATGCTTAACTGACTAAGTCACCCAGATGCCACACCTTGAGGATACATTTTTAAAATTTGGAAGGTATTCAAAGAAGTTAAGGTCCTTGAATGATAAAGGGCCTGAAAGCCTGTCATAAAAAGAGAAGTTGAAGATCATGGAAAGAGAAAACAAGACAATCTAAATGCTTTTATCTGTTTATGTAAGTACCATGTATATAACTCCAAGAAGTAGCCCTGGGACCATCTGTGGAAAGCTAGACTGCAGGAAACAGCGATTCAACGTACACAAGTTTTCTGGCCATCAACCATGGCAGTGCAGAAAGAGCTTGCCTATAGAGTAGGGAGTTCCCTGTCATTAACAACATGCAACATAGGTTGGGTAAGAGTCTTATTAGGCTTTAGAACTTTATTTATACGGCGCACAAAAGAGTTTTAAAAGAAAGAATTACAAACCAACCTGATGGTTGTAGTGGCGGATTATACGTGGCTTTTATTTACTAAGCTAAACATTTCTAATTGCTTAATGTTTTAGAGATTAAAAGCATAAGTGACTTTTATAATCACTAGAAATAAGTTTACTATGAAGCCAATGAGGCTTCAGCTTCAGGGCCCCTCCCTGGCAGTGATATAGTTAATAAATGTCATCAACTCAAAGAATATTTAAGATTAGTTCCCGTACATGAAAATGTAAAATGCCCTGGAATCTTAGAGCTCATATTCGAAAGAAATTTGATAGAGGTCCCGGAATTGGCCAACAATTACAAAAACTTCATTACCAATAAACCTGAAAATAATTTTTCAATGTTATCAATAGTTTTTAAGAATATTCTAGATGAAAGACTGAATTATTGTTTTATTCTCTCTCTAGAAGATTATATTATCAAAAAATTATCATATGAAGAAATAATCAAAGACAATACGACCAAAAATATAGGGGATAAAAGTACAAAGCTGTGTGATACAATTAAGGACAATGGGCTATTTTTCTTGGTTTTGTGATGTTTGTGATATTTGTCAGCTTTTTGAGTTTCTACTTTTTTTGTGATTTCTCATTCTAAATAATTACTTTTCTTTTTTTTAAATTAAACAACATACTTTTTTTAATGTTTATTTCTGAGAGAGAGAGAGAAAGCACACATGTGTGCATGTGCAAGTGAGAGAGCACACGTGTGTGCGTGTGCAAGTGCCCCACTTGCAGACAGAGAGAGGGAGGCAGAGGATCCAAAGCAGGCTCTGCACTGTCAGCACAGAGCCCAATGTGGGGCTTGCACTCACGAAACTGTGAGATCACAACCTGAGCTGAAGTCAAGTGCTTACCCGACTGAGCCACCCGGGTGCCCCTGAATAATTACCTTTCTTATTTTTTTGTAATTTGGTATGAATTTTCTTAAACAGAATTCCGTATTTTACAAGCTTCAAGCTCCTTATGATCTGACTCTTCCCTCTAAGAATCAGAATAACAACAAAAAGAATTTTAAGCACAGTTCCAATTATAGGAACTTGGTTGGAACACAGTTCCATGCAGTTGGGATTCTATGTAATGAGCTGTCAGATGTGCCTATTAAGCCATAAGAATCTCTGTAGCTGTCAGCCAAGGACCTGTCAATATCCAGCGCGCTGCGTCACGCAGCCAACCTCCTGTCTTCATCTCACCACACCTGACTGCCTCTTGCTGGCACGCAACCTGAGTCCTTCACTCCACCAAGTGGTGCTCTGATGCTAGATACACCTGCCGTTCTCTTGTTTCTAGGTCTGCACTGCTGTTCTTATTCCTTTCCCATGCAACAGCTCCCTGAACGATTGACACTCCAAATCTCACCAGCCTTTAAATGGAGAAAAAGTTCCCTTCCCTCTGTCTCTCTCCCCACCCAAGTGCTAGGTCAGTTCCAGTGTTCAACTGAATAAATGAAAGAATAAAACAAATTATTAGCAGGGCTATCTCTGGAGGTTGCGTGAAGGAAGAAGTGAACTGTTTCTCACTGTTTCAAATGTTCATTTCCCAGTTGATACCTGAATCTATTTTGTTGTTATTTTTTTCATCAGAACAAGCCACATTAGGAAAATTTGATTGAGCTAAAGTCTCCCTTAACAGTACTCCTGGTTCCTTCCAGGATTTGAGTTTGGGGTGTAGTTTCTTCAGACTTTTATTTTGTGCTTTTACATATCTTTCCACATGAACATATATGTGCTGTGTTGTTTGGGTGGAGGGGAGAGATTTTTTTTCTAAATACATGGTATCATACTGTGCTTTTAACCACCACTAGTGCTTTTAACTTAATGACATGTTTTGGGATCTATCAGTCTTCATGCGTGTATGTCCACAAAATCCTCGGTGAGTCTTAGTGAGGGTGCCCCTGGCTTCTGAGCAGGACAGTTTTCAGTTGTTTCAGGACTGCAGTATTCTTTTTTGGGAGTTAAGTATTCCTGGCACCCCCTTCACCCTCTTGACAAAGTACTAAAGCACCTGATCGCTTGCCCTCATCATTTGGCAATGAAATGCTCTCCACACCTTTTCTCTTCCAGTTAACTTTTTACGTCTTGTATTCTACGAGCCCTCTCAACTTTGTCATTTCGCTATTGGTAGATATTTAGCATGGTTCCAAATTTTTACTCTCACAAACAAGTCTGCAGTAAACAGCTTTGTTCATACTTCCTTCTGCTTCTGTGTATTTCACGAGGCAGACGCTGGAATGGCCATCGCTGGCCACAAGTCCATGTTTGGTTCACATGTGCTAGATTGCCCTCCACCGTATACCCTTACCAACAGTAGGCGATAATATCCATTGCCCTGGATTCTTCAAGACTTAATACTCTCTAATTCTTCAATTTTAACCAATCTGGCGAATAAAGAAAATATCACATTCTTGTCTTAGTTTGCATTTCTCTGACTAGTATTGAGACTATTTGAAATACCCACTTCCTCTTTTGTGAAAGACTTTCATTTTCTCTTCTGTATGTGTACATATTTTAATTTTTATTACATGTGCTTTATAATCAGAAAAAATAACACACATGTTAAAAAGTAACTTACGCGTCATTTAGGGTCTACTCAGATATTGGCTCCTTCAAACAACGGCCTTGATCTTTCTTCCTGCAACCATTCTCTTGAACGTAGTTTGCATAGTACTTGTCTTATCCTCTTGAATAATTAACGGAGACTAGACTGAGGCTCTCCCATTTGTGGTCCCTCTGACCTGCCTCGTGCAATGCCTTGTGCAATGCTCTCTGCAGATTTGAAGCTTAATAAAGATCTGAACGATAGACGGTAGAGAAGGTTGACTATGAGAAAACTACCAACTCTACTCTATTTTCAACCTTTAGCTCTTCATGGACATGGTCTTGAACAAGCCTTACCAAAAGTGGACATATTCCTATAAAGGACATGTAACGTTATTTGGCTCTTGAGTCACTTCCCTGGAAGATATGCTCATCGAAATTTCTCGGAAAGGAATACTTAGCTCAACTAAAAGAGGAAGGTCAGATATTTGTGGAAGAGCTCTTGGGGGAATGAGGATCCCATTGCCCCATGGACATCATGAAGTGATAGGAGGCTGCCTGGCAGTCCCTGTCTTGGATTAGCCCAGGCCCAGGACTCCTAAAACCCACCACATGGCAATATTGACTCAACCAAGCTGGCCACCCACAAATTAACACGTGCTGAGATGTGTGAGATTAGAGCATGGTGTGATCCTCCTTGCTTTATACTCAAGTATTCTTATGTGTTTATGATACATAGTAGTATTTAAAAGATTACCATTAAAAAGTTCTTAGTAAAAACTGCCTCCCAGCTGTAATTATCAGAAGAATTCTGTAAATGTTTTAAACACAGACTTCAGATCTCACTGAAAATAACCTGAAGGAATGTCCAAATCTTTTATATTTTAGACTTTTGTTAATCCAATTTTGTTATGTCAGATCCAAATAAGTGATCTATTGGTTCAAGCTGAATCCTACACTAAAATGTTCATCCAGAAATTAATTATTGGCATAATGCATTTAAGAACATGTGACCTTGGGGCACCTGGGTGGCTCAGTCAGTTAAGCATCCGACTTTGGCTAAGGTCATGGGTGGCTCAGTCAGTTAAGCATCTGACTTTGGCTCAGGTAATGATCTCATGGTCCGTGAGTTCTAGCACAGCATCGGGCTCTGTGCTGACAGCTCAGAGCCTGGAGTCTGCTTCGGATTCTGTGTCTCCCTCTCTCTCTCTGCTCCTCCCCTGCTCGTGCTCTGTCTATCTCTCAAAAATAAACATTAAAGAAACAAAAACAAGAACATTAAAAGAATTAGAATTTTGGCTGTAGCCAAACCTGAAGTTTTTTATAGCTTCATTTTTAATTCCTCCAATTACTCTGTTTTTCATTGAGGTATAACTGGCATACAATATTGTATTAATTTCAGGTTCCAATTGTCCTTTGAAAGGATTTTGTAATGAGAAGATTTGAACTTGTCAGCAAATTAGCTCAATGAACGGGACTGCTTTACCCATAATTGACTTAGTGGGTTTGCTTATAAAAAGTTTGTCCTAGGGCACCTGGGTGGCTCAGTCAGTTGAGAGTCCGACTTGCGCACAGGTCATGAACTTGCGGTTCGTGAGTTGGAGCCCCGTCTGGCTCTGTGCTGACAGCTCAGAGCCTGGAGCCTGCTTCTGACTGTGTGTCTCCCTCTCTCTCTGTTCCTCCCCTGATCGCACTCTGTCTCTCTCTCTCTCTCTCTCAAAAATAAATAAAGAATAAAAAAGATATTTTTTTTAATGTTTCTCCTTGCAATTGCTTTGAGCTAGTAGATACACTTCTAACATAGGACAGAGGCCTCTGTGCTCCCACAGAGGAAATATGCTAAAGAAACATACATTAGGAAATGCAGATTTAGAAAACAGATAGCTTGGAGACCTATATAGAAGCTTCCTTCTTGGTCTTACGTGTGCTTTTTATTATCAGGCTGAAGTGACATGCGGTAGGGATGTCACAGTAGATGCCAGTGTGGTTCATGACAGCAGGCTCCCTCACCCTCAGAATAGGGCTCTCCCTTGAGGCTCCTGTCCATTATACACACCTCTTCAATAGCTCTCGGTTCACTGACGTAATCGGCATCGTCTGTATAGTCGCCCGTGTCCCCTTCCTCTCCACTGCCCAGAGGTGTGGGTCCCTGGCGGCAGCCGCTTCCCCCAGTACCTAGCTCTCTGTTAGCCAAAATAAATTCAAAGTAATGAAAAATTATATTTGAGCAACAAGAAAATCGCACCGCAAAGGATGTATCGCAATCCATGGCTTTGTGAGTCTCCACGGTTTCGTGTAACAACTAATGTGTGCTGAGTTCTGCTGTTTGCCAGGCCTGTTCTGACCATTTCGTATGTGTTAATGGGAGCAGCACTTATAATTGGCCCATGAGATATGGCTGTTATTAATCCTGTTTCAGAGGTGAGGAAACTGAGGCTCAGACTGGTTATGTAACTTGCCCAAGGTTGCACAGCTGGTAGGGGTTAACACCTGGGTAGGACTCAGGCAAACTGACTCTGGAGACCACAATCCTAATTCACCACACTGGACTGCCTCTACCAAGTCATTAAGAAAATGACTTGTCATTTGACAAGTCTTGTCATAATGACAGAAAGAGCTGTCATTAGGAGAAAGGAGAAAGGTGCAGAACTGTGTGCCTAGCAAGCTCTTATTGTCATAGAATTAGGAGGTGGCGGAACATACTGGATGCCTTTAGATGCAAAGGATGGCTCTGAGGAGGAAACACAGGAAAATGGTTGACATTGGTGTCCTCTGTGGGAGCGAACAGGGAGACTGGGGACTAAGGGTGAGAACAAGGCTTTATTTTTACTAACTCTTCTTTGGAACGGTTTGGAATTTTTTTTTTTCTTCTACCGTGGATATATGCTACCTTTTCTAAAACAAAATTTTTTTTCATCTCCTTGGGACTTCTCTAGCTCTTCAGATATTTGTCAGTTTGAAACAACATCTGATGGGGCTCATGCGTCATGTGTAAAACATCTGAAGTCCTTGCTTTCAACTTCATTTCAGTCATTCCAGTGGACTCCAGTGTAATAATAGCCAGTGGTTTTCCACACTGCAAAAGGTAGTACCATACTTGCAAAAGAGTATTTGAGAGAGGGATCAAAGAAAGACAGAAATTTGCCCAAATCTTCTTTTTTTTTTTTTTTAATGTTTATTTTTGAGAGAGAGCACACGAGGAGGGGAGGGACAGAGAGAGAGGGAGACACAGAATCTGAAGCAGGCTCCAGGCTCCGAGCTGTCAGCACAGAGCCCCACGCGGATATCAGACCCACCAATCACCGAGAGATCAGGACCTGAGCTGAAGTCAGACCCTTAACAGACTGAGCCACCTACAGGCCCATGGCCAAATCTTATTCTTAGGGTTATTTTTGACTTGGACTTTGAAAAGGATTTGTTTACGCAGTGACAGTGTGTTTGTTTGCTAGGACCACCATGACAAAGTGCCACAAAATGAGCAGTTTAAACAACAGTAAAGTTCTGCAGGATAGAAGCCAGAAATCCAGGAGTCCATAGTATGGGTTCCTTCCAAGGGTTGTAAGGCAGGGACCTGTTCTGGCCTTTTCTTCTTGCCTTGTAGGTGGCCACATTCACATGGCACTGTCCCTGTGTGCAAGTCTGTCTCCAAATATGCCCCTTTTATAAGAGGACACCGGTCATATTAGATTAGGGCCCACCCTACATGACCTCATTATAACTTGCTAAAGACGAGATGCTAGCTCCAAATAAGGTCACATTCTGAAGCCCCGGGAATTAGGACTTCAACATATGAATCTTCAGGACACCATTCGACCCATAACACTGCCATGATCCACTTCTCTCTACTCTCCCCTCAGCCTGGCCCAAAGAATTCCTCGTCCTGACGTTTGGGCTGAGACTTTGGTCTTTGGGCTACCTATGGTGGAGAATATTGTTGACGTCATCCTTGAGGGGAAAACCCAATGAAGGAAAAGTCACCTGTGGTTTGTCCTGAGTGCAAGTGTGGTTCTCTCCTTCCTAGGTGGTACCATGGTAACCTCACACGCCATGCGGCCGAGGCCCTTCTCCTCTCCAATGGATGCGACGGAAGCTACCTTCTGAGGGACAGCAACGAAAGGACCGGGCTGTACTCTCTCTCTGTGAGGTAGGATGTGTAAGAACTATGAATTCAATCTCGCCCCATCTCTTCCTTACATGGGCATTGCTTTATCATCACACTCAAATTGCCAGATAGTAAAATTCTCATGTCACCAGATAAAATTCTCTCAATTTCTGTTAGACCTGCAGGTCTAAGGATTCCAAGCTCTGAATGGTAGACTGTAAAAAAAACATTCTTCCTCCTTCCCTTGGCAGGGAAGAAGAAAATGTTAGAGCCGAAGGATACTTTACAAATCGTTTAATGTCTTGCTTGACTGATGGAAAAACTGAAACCTGAAATGGTAAAGTGTCTTTTCACCCAATAAATCAGCAATAGAAACAGCACCGGAATCCAAATCCCTAAAACCTGGCCCAGCGCCCTGTTAATATTCATTGCTTCCTCTGGAAAATCAGAATGATTTGTGGCTGTGCAACTTTCATCACAAACTCAAGCAGGCAGTGAGGCAAATTTTAAGTTTTTTCTGTAAATGGACTGACCTTTCTCAAGGCTCCACTTCCCCTGAATGTTAGTAAAACTAATCTAGTCCTTACCAACACAAATCGGTGATGGCCCAGTCCTTCTCTGGTCTTTCTCCTCCCCTGCTTCTTCCTTGTTGGCCTCCGTATCAGGGAAGATGGCCTCACCAGGTGATAATCAGGACAGCGTCTGTTCCCTTGGCGTCTGAGGGCCTGTAGCAAGTCATTCTGGGTTTGCAGGGAGTTGGCCTCGGCTTAGACTGGGAATGTGAAGAGTCCATGAAGTCGCTCTCAGCCACCCACTCATTAACCTCAAACTGTGACTGTTTTATTACTGTTCTGATGGCGCCTCCATATACCCCTGAAAATAGTCCCCTCTTTGTTCGTCTTTCGCGCTGATCTGGCATAAGGAGGTTTTCTCTATTCTTTTCTGCTCCACGTGGTCTAGGCCTCCTTGTCACTAACTCAGGAGCAACACTTACACCCTTTTCTCTCTGAATCCTCTTTTTCATCTAGTTTAGCAGTAGTTTCTTTTGTTTTGTTTTGTTTAATTTTTTTTAATGTTTATTTATTTTGAGAGAGAGAGAGCACATGAGCGGGAGAGGGGCAGAGAGAGAGGGAGACACAGAATCCAAAGCAGGCTCCAGGCTCTGAGCTGTCAGCACAGAGCCCAATGCAGGGCTCGAACTCACAAACCATGAGATCATGACCTGAACTGAAGTCAGAGGCTTAACTGACTAAGACAGCCAAGTGCCCCTGTTTTGTTTTTTAAAGTCTCCTCTACTTCTGAGAGGGGGGAGAAACTGGCTATGAAAGTATTTCCCTAAATAATTGATGGCAGGCTTCTATGAGCTCAAAAGAGAAGAATCACCATATTTTTTTATCTTCTCTTTGGGCCTCTGGACCTACATATTTTCTACGCCACACAACAAATTACCTAAAATGTAGTGGTGTTAAACAACGTAAACTGATTATCTCACAGTTTCTGTATGTCAGAAGTCCCAGTGAGTTCTCTGGATTCTCTGCTTGGCTCCGACCATGCCAAAATTAAAGTGCTGGCTGAGGCTGTGGTTCATCTGGGCCTTCACATGCTCTTTCTTCAGTCTCTTCTTTCTTCTTCAGCCCTTTTCACTCATGTCCTTGTTGCTATAGGACTGAGCTCCCCACTTTCCATCTAGCTATTGGCCAGGGATCGCTGTCGGCTTCTGGAATCCACCACCATTTCCTGCCAAGGGGCCCCCACAGGCAGTTCATAGCATGGATGTTTGCTTTCTTCTAGACCATCTAGAGCGAATCCCCCTCTCCTGTGACCAGCCAAGGAAACCCTTTTGCTTTTACCAAGACTTTTATGTGATTAGGTCAGGCCCACCCAGAGAATGTCCCTATTTTAAGGTCAGCTAATTTGGAGCCTCTATTACCTGCAAAATCCCTTCATAGTAGCATCTATATTAGCATTTACTGAATAAATGGTGGAAAGTGTATGTAGTCCAGGGGCTGAGAATCTTGGGGTCCTGTTGGAACACTTGGGGTCCTGTTGGAACACTTCCATCCAGGGCACGTCTATAAGCCTATTTTAAGGGGAGTGGAAGAAATAGGTGGGAGGGTGAGGAGGTAAGTAAGAGGGTCACAGATTTTTAAAAACCACCTTCATTAACAGTTTTCATGTTACTCTGCTCTATTTTGCTTTAAATTTTTTCTAAATAACATTTTGGAAAAATTATTACTCTGACATGAATTTGTGCATGGGTGGAAGCAGGAATGTTGCTTTCTCTGATCGACAGCAAAGGTGAAAAACTCATCAAGTTGTCAGGCTGCAAATCCTTTAATGCAAAGATCTTCCCCCGATCTCAAACAAACATGTGGAATTATTAGATCAAAGAATGTTAACTTGTCATCAATATATTTCTCATCGGAAAGGTTAGATCAGAAACTTCTTCCAATTAGGTGGCACATATATATCACATCTATACAAAAATGTAAAAAAAAATAACCACGGGGGGCACCTGGGTGACTCAGTCGAGTGTTGGACTCTTGGTCTCCGCTCAGGTCATGATCTCACAGTTCATGAGCTCAAGCCCCACGTCGGGCTCTGTGTGGACAGCACAGAACCTGCTTGGGATTCTCTCTCCCCCCCCCCTCTCTGCCCCTCCTTGCTCTCTCCCTCTGTGTCTCAAAATAAATAAATAATCTTTTTAAAAAATCACCAACAGAGGTGACAGGAACCACAAACCAGCTCAAAAGAATGCCTTTTTTTTACTCATTCATTTGTTCACTCCGTTAATAAATATCTAAGAGCATCCACTCTATGCCAAGCTCTTTGATAAGTGTTGTGGAAGATTCAGGCTTTGCCCTCAGGAAGTACAGCTCACAGGACAGTAGGATGCTATACAAGTAGCTCACGACAAGGAAGAGTGCAGTGAATGATGGGAAAGGAGCCAGATGAGTGTGTGGACTGTCGAGGGGAGAAAAGCAAGTAACTCATGTTGTATCATGGCATACTTGACCCAGCAGGTGTCTTTGGGCTGACACTTGTTCAGAAACAAAGGAGGTGATGTTGCTGGTGAAGGGGACTGCAAGAGCTCAGGGACCATAGTGGGAACTCTGAGGAGAATTGTAGGTCCGGTTGGATCAGAGAAGCAGTCCTCAGGGTGTGGTCCCCAGACTGGCAGCATCCCCAGAGAACATTAGGGATGCAAATTCTTGGGCCCCACACCCTGACCTGCCAAATCAGGAATTCAGGGGGCAAAGCCCAGAAATCTGGGTTTTAACGAGCCCTCCAGGTGATTCCAATTTCTGATGCGTGTTAACGTTGGAGCAGGACTTACACAGAGAGGAGAGGAATAGCGGGAGTCAAATACTACTTATCTATTTAGGGGCACCTGGATAGCTCAAAGCACCCGACTCTTGATTTCTGCTCAGGTCAATCTCACAGTTTCTTGAGTTCGAGCTCTGCGTCTGGCTCTGCACTGACAGTGTGGAGTCTGCTTGAGCTTCTCTCTCTCTACACCTCCCCTGGTCATGCGATCTTTGTCTCTCTGTCTCTCTCTAAGAGTAAATAAATACACTTAAAAAATTCTTTTAATACCAGTGCTTTCAATAAGTGTGTTGTAATTCTCAGTTTTTAGAAGGGTTTAATGATGATGCTCATGCCTAATGTTATATTTCCCTTCAAAACAAGATAATTCATTTCTTAAATAACCTAAAGCATTTCTTTTTCCCTTTCAGAGCCAAAGACTCTGTCAAACACTTTCATGTTGAATATACTGGATATTCATTTAAATTTGGCTTTAATGAATTCTCATGTCTGAAGGATTTTGTCAAGCATTTTGCAAATCAGCCTTTGATTGGAAGTGAGACAGGTAAGCCACGAACAGATAGATACTTGACCTATGAGACATTGTTTCAGGATGGAGGAAGGAAAAGGAGGATTTCATTAAATAGTTGTCACTTCTGTTGGGTTATGTACATACGATATGTGATTAGATATGGTTAGAAACAATTTTTTCCAATTGCTGTGCCATATGCTACATTAATAAATTTAATCTATATCTGTATCTATATATCTGTATTACCTTTATGAGAAAACAATGTGCTTTGAACAAAGTAGACAGTTTTTTTAGAATGTGATGTAATAATGGATTGATTTAAAGTACACAACTTTAAAAAATAGTCTATTCATTTTACAATAATATATATAGTAAACAAAGAAAAAAGAAAAGCTAGAACAACTTTCTGATTCCTCATAATTTTAGACATGGACAGTTTACATATTGGGACCACCCATAAAAGATAATGTTGAGCATTTTTTAAAACAGAATTCAACTTAAATGTTCACAAATATCACGGAATGTTAAAAATATTGACTGGAAATTGCTCTTTTGAACAATGCCTTTATTACATCATAAAATTCTGTTTCTCTTGGTTTTTGTAAGTCTTTACACTGGACTTAAATATGGATGGAAAATTTTGAATTTCCCTGTTTGAATGGTTAAAGTCCAACTAGAATATTCAAGTTAAAAAACAAAAGACACACTACCCGGGTATCTGAATTATCTAACTTGTTTTGCTGTACCAATTAAAGTAAGCAAAAGATCACCCCTATATCTGTGATACAGAATCACAATTTTATGTGGCCTAAATGATGGTAATTCTTGGGTAATCAAAAGTTGGGTGATTCCAGAATGTGTAGCAGAAGAGGAACTCAAGACTTAACAGCACAGCTATCTTACCATGAATGTGTTTATACTTGCTTTCTTGGTAAACATGGCCAGTGGACCTTTTGTTAACTTCAGTGTGGTTGTAGAGATGCCTCGCCAGTCTTTCCTCCTTTGCTGTTTCTGTGGCCTGGATAGACCCTGATATGAATCACACAGTATCAAGTGTAGATGAGAAGCACAGTGGAAACCACAGAGTAGTTGCCTTACTTTATACTGACCGCATAAGACCTATACTAGAATATTCCAAACTGCAAAACTGAAGCTATAATCTTTTTTTCTGGTGGAAATTCTTCCAATCGGCCCTGAAAACTACTTTACCAGCAGTAGTTCACATAAACAAATGACAAGTGGGCATGCATTATTTATTTCCATTGCTACTTTGGCTATGGCAAGCATTTTAGTTTCTCAAATCCCTTCACTTCAAACTTACCTCCTACTTGTTTCCCACTCTATGTTCGACTTTATTCACTTCTTGATCACAAGAAATTGAGATTTTGAAACTAAAAACTTTGTTTTGTCTACCCCTATTTGTGTCCTTCTCTATGTCCCCCAGGTCCTGATACAGTGCATGACACTTTGGGTGATGGATGGATGGGTGGATGGATGATGATTATGAGTGGGAACTCTTTGTCACTTCAAAGCCATGATAAGTGTTATCTTCCAGCCTTTTTTCTTCCTCCAAGCAACGTCAGCTTCCTTCTTTTGAACTCTCCTCCTAGACTCTATATTTAACCCATTTGATCATTCTCTGTGCTCCTTCCTGGACTTTCTCCAAGTTACGGAACAGGTATACATTCTGTCTACCAAAAGGTTTCAAAAACCTTTAAGGTCAAAGTGAATGCAGTGGTTTCTGGGTGAACCTTTCTGACACAGGTCCAATCTCCAGGCAAGAGGATCACCTAAGACTTCTTCAAAGTAAAGGCTCCTTGACATTGAATTTAAGACAATGTTAAATTTCCCTGCAAATACAGTAATCTAACTAAAGAAGTTTTACTATTAATCCTTTGGGAGAGTGAAGATTTGTAATCCTGATTCCTAAGGTAGTTTTATCCAAAGCTAAAGTTTGTTGTATCGTTATCATTTCTATAATCATTTTTTACAATAAAACTCAGGAAACTAAAATTTTTATCCTCTCTGCTGCATCTTCTCTGTGCCATTCATTATCCAACAGGAAATTTGCTATTATTTGAATCCCTTGCTACAGGCTCTTGATGCTTATGGATATATACTTGGCTTCCTAGCTTCCAGGCCTTGAGTTAGATATCACCAACTCTGAAATATTCCTCTTATCTGTCCCAGCCAGATGAAGCAAAGCCACTGAGGCTGGGAACAAGGGGAAAAACCCATGACAAACAAGTGTTCCAATGTTGCCTCTCTGGGAGTAATAGGCCTCAGGAAACAAGATAACGTGCTGAAGTCATGATGACTCTTAAACCCAGCAGATTTTCAGAAGCCACAATCAGCACTATGACCTGTGAACAACAGTGAATGGAAACCAGGATGCCACCTTCTAAAAATAGGTCCCTTCTTGTTCATTTGAGTATTGGCTCCTGGTGTTGAGCAGCAGTGATCAGGAGGCCTCCAGTCTGATGATTTCTTGGTCTGCATCAGAGAAGTGCAAACTCTTAAAGTTTTCATGTAATTAAAGATTACCAGGAGAAGCATTTGTCTGCACAATGGATGAGGCCAGCCAGGGTTCTTACCTCCAGATCCTAGAATGGAAAGGACTAGAACTGGGGATTTCAGGCCACTCCTTTTAGCCCAGACCCCCATCAGGCCAGCAGCACCTTGCAGTGCCTAGAGAGTGAGTTTATTTAAAAGAGACTTTCCCACACTTACCCACTGACAGGGACGGCACTGCATCTGAGGGCAATGGGCAGGACCTCCAAATAACCAATAGCTTTACCTGACTTCGCCTTGCAGTTAAATATAGTGTAGAGGGAAACCCAGAACACTCAGTTCTGGGTCATAAGAAAATATTTGTATTTGGGATAAGTAAAAGTGTTAACCTAAAGGGAAGAATACTATTTTAAGATCTCTTCTTTCCTATTCTATTCCTTTTCTCTACTCCTCAAATTCTCAGGATTTCTGTTTCCTGAATCTGAAAAATGAAGATTTCCTGAGCAAGAGCTAAAAGCCTCCTGACAAACTGAATATTCTATTGTTATAATTTCCTTATCCCTTGCTATAATCTGCATTTAACCTTTCAATCTCCATGAAAGTTTCTGTCACTCTAATTTCTCCTTATTAACAGCCATCAGCATAATATCGTTAGATATTTCTGATTGCCAAATCCCAATCATTTCCCAAGTAAATATCATAGTGACATTCAACATGCTCTCTTCCTTTACTTTCCTCAGTGGCTCTTTTATGTTCTAACATTTTGTTTAATTCACTTTTTAAAAAATTTTTGTTTAATGTTTATTTATTTTTGAGAGGGAGAGAGAGACAGAGTGCGAGTGGGGGAGGGGCAGAGAGAGAAGGAGACCCAGACTCCCAAGCAGGCTCCAGACTCTGAGCTGGTGGCACAGAGCCTGATGTAGGGCTCTAACTCGTGAACCTCAAGATCATGACCTGAGCCTGACCTAAGTTGGAGGCTTAACCTACTCAGCCACCCAGGACTCCTGTATAATTCACTTTTTTAAAAAATCGTTGCAAAAAATAAAAAAAAAAACCAAAAAACTCTTTGCATTAGTATGTAAACCTCTTAAGAAGAGGGATATTTGTCATTTTTGTACCCTGATCATATGTCCCAGTAGGTACAAGAATGAATGGTAATAATTTTCACAACATTTCATAATTTCATGTTGGTTTCCCATTATCTCATTACCAAAGCCTGCATTGCAGCTTGAATGACAACACATCAACCAGTGAACTTCTGACAATTAGTTTTTACTTGCAAAGTTTTGTTTTAATGTTTATTTATTTATTTTTGAGGGATAGCATGAATGCATGCATGAGCCAGGGAGGGACAGAGAGAATCCCTAGCAGGCTCCAAAAGGGCTGTCAGTCCAGAGCTCGATCAGGGGCTTTATGTGGGGCTCGATCTCAGGAACCATAAATCATGACCTGAGTCATCCAGGCGCTTCTCACTTCCAAAGTTTATGCAAAGCATCATTTAAAATGATGCTTTGTGTTGTATGTATGCTCAGTAATGCTTAAATTCAGAATTTGCCTTTTTTTTTTTTGTACATTTATTTATTTTTGAGAGACAGAGAGAGACAGAACACAAGTGGGGGAGGGGCATAGAGAGACTGAAACACAGAATCCAAAGTGGGCTCCAGGCTCCGAGCTGTCAGCACAGAGCCAAACACAGGGCTCATACTCACAAACCATGAGATCATGACCTGAGCCGAAGTCGGACGCTTAACCAACTGAGCCACTCAGGCGCCCCAGAATTTGACTTTCATTCGTTATAATAAGCTGCAATATAAAACTTTTCTTCCTACTTGTACATGGCTTCTAAATTCAACTCAAATAGACTTGGAAATTTGAGACTTTTTTATTAACATGGATACATTTGGGCCATTATTAATTTTTACTGTACCCTCTTATAATTAGCTAGGTTTCATACACATATATTCTTTGAACATAGAGAGCATTTATCTTTATCCTTAAATGCCTTAATATTATTAGAACAAAAATTACCTTTCCTATTACTTTGTGTTTCTATTAGAATACTTCTGTATATGAAATTGCCATATACAATTTGTTATAGGAATTACTGTGTTGTGACTTTAAGCACCCACCCAGCATGAAAAAGGATGACATGAATCAAGTGTTATGTTTGTACTTACCCTTTATAATAATCCGTTCTCGGTTTTGAAGATCCCATCTGGTTCTTTCTTAAATGTCAGATTTCCACTTCTCTTTTTGTTTTGATGTGGGGATTCCCAACCTCTTGATAACTGCAGTCATTATTATTAATTTATTTTGTAACACCAGCCTTTTTACCCAGGTGGCATTTTAAAATAATTACGTTAAAATTCAGTGTAGTTTGGGAATTGTGTGCCATTTCTGAAAATAATCGATGACAACTCAGAATTCTGCCAAACCACAGCCAAGCATCACTCCTTTAGTTTCTGCTTGCCAAAAAAGCAAGTTTTCTCAGTTTGTCATAAGGTGTGTTTGCAAAAGGAAAAGGCAGGCAGGGAAGGGAATAGGAAAGCAACACGTATGGAGTACTCACTGAGTTTTGAGCGTGCCGTTGGATGTTTTCGCAGATATCAAGTTATTGACTCTCCCGAACCATCCACGGTAATGTGAAAGTGGTCCCATTTTTAGATGAGGAATTGAAAACTTGGACATGTGAAGTTATTTGGCCAGCGTGGCACAGCCAGAAAACATCAGAGCTGAGAGTGAAATCCAAGCCAACCTGGTTCTAAACCATAGGGGCTTTCCATTCACCTCACTGTCTCCTGACGCTGGTCTACCAGTGACACAGCAGCACGACATTGCCACAGCACAGTGTGACCTTGAGTGGGTTTGGACAAGAAGATCTTTGCCCCAGTGACACAGTAGGATGTTTGTAGGACAGGGCAGAGCTATCCCCCAGTCTCTTCTTTAAGGTCTGTAACAATATTTTTGGTATGTGATGTAAAGGCATTGTTCTAAAGAATGTGAATCAATCTGAACTTCTGTCTTCGTATTTACCGCTGTTCCTATGCTATTTACATGAATTGCCACTTGGGAAATTATCTTGGAGGACATCTTAAAACATAAAAGGCTGACTAAAAAACATACATAGGCCCATCGCATTTATGTCTCTCCGGAAGAGATATAAGACAGCCTATGTAAATATGATACAGTAAAAGAAAATGTAAAGTTTGGGGTGCCTGGGTGGCTCGGTTGGTTGAGCATCCAACTTCGGCTCAGGTCACGACCTCACAGTTTGTGAGTTCAAGCCCCGCATCCGGCTCTCTGCTGTCAGAGTGGAGCCCGCTCGGATCCTGTCTCCCCCCACTCTCTGCCCCTTCTCCCTTGTGCTCTCTCCCAAAAATAATCAACATCAAAGAAAAAGTGACATTATAAAAAAAAGTAAATAAAATGTAAAGGTTAAATGAGAATGTGGAAGAAAAGGAAAATGAGACACAAAGACGCAATGATGTCAGAAGTAAAGTACTTTAGGGGCGCCTGGGTGGCTCAGTCGGTTAAGCGGCCGACTTCGGCTCAGGTCATGATCTCGCGGTCCGTGAGTTCAAGCCCCGCGTCGGGCTCTGTGCTGACAGCTCAGGGCCTGGAGCCTGTTTCGGATTCTGTGTCTCCCTCTCTCTGCCCCTCCCCCGTTCATGCTCTGTCTCTCTCTGTCTCAAAAATAAAAAAAAAAATAAAAAATAAAAAAAAAAAGAAGTAAAGTACTTTAAACAGGCAGTGTGCTTGGCAAGAAACAGGACACACCCTTGGTTACTAAGTGTCCTAGTATCTCTTGCCCCTGCATTAGGCTTGTGTGTGTAACTAGATTTACAGGATATTAGAATGGGAAGGGATCCCACAGACCGTTTAATTTTTCCTTTACAAATGGAGAAACCAAGGCCTGATTAGAAACGTTGAGGCAAAAACTCTCATCTCCTTTCCTCAGGCTACCTCCTCAAGGATCTGCTTGTTCGAATTTTGATTTCCATGTACACCCTTGTGCCGACAATAAAGTACATTTCACAGGCCGTAGAGAGTTTCCATTACTCCATAATGAGTAAACACGTGAACTCCTAGTTCAACTCCAGCCTCTGCCATTCATTCACCAGCTGTATGTCCTTGGGAAAATGATGTAACCTCCCTGAGATTCAGTTTCATCATCTTACAAATCAGAGCTGGTGACCTAACAGTTCATACCTTAATAGTTCCTGACTTGCTCTTGAGGGTTGAATGAGATTGGGTATGAAAGGCTATAAAAATCATTTTTAGCTTGGCATAAATAATCACTATTATTGTTTTTTAACAAAGCACCGTTATGGTAATCCCATCATATTGTCTGCAAGAGCTGCATATTCTTTGGTATACCATGAAGAGTTAGTTGGGGGCAATTAATTACATTTGTATTTATCAAGTGTTTATGTCATCTTCAAATTTTAAGCCAGCTCCGCAGAGGATTCAGATAAAGGATCAGATAAAGTGACGGCTCCGCAAAGAGCGAGCGACCTGACTTGACTTGGACATTTTAACAGAATCTTCTGACCTGGCCAGCTGATCTACTTCTCCTCCCTCTGTGTAGTTCTCCCTGTGAGACTGGAAAGGGGCTATCAAAGCCCCTGTGTATGTAAGCGAACGTAGTTTGACCCGCATCATCTTAATGATGGGTTAAAGTTCATTTGCAGGGTAGGTTGCAAAGAAGAAAGGAGAAAGAGCTTGAATATTCCTGTCACTCCCTCTAGAAAGCCACTTCCCACCGGCAAGAGATGACAGAGAAATCCGCCGTGCACACACCAGTTGCCTAGCTTGTTTTCTGAACCTGAGGGCAACAACGAAGCATGAGTGGATGTAGTCTTATTTGAATTTAATTCAACAAATATGTATTGGGCGCCAGCCACGAGCTGAGGACTACTAGCTACTGATGATGCAGTGATGAATCAGGTATCAACCTCATCCTCCAACATCTTACAATCTAGTTGGAAACCTGATGGGCAAGCACAAGCTTTAGTGCCTAAAAGAAATATTCTAAATAAAAGTTTCCCTGTTCAGAGCTAGATGTGCTCTTGTGCTACCCTCCACTTCAGATATCGAAGCAATGCCTGAGGCTTGAAAACTGTTCTGTGTTTCTGAAGCGCTGCGGGATACAAGATAAGGAGTCCTCCGATGCAGTCTCACTGTATCACAAACAGAGTGGGTGTCCTGTAAGTTACAGTTCATCCAATGCAAACTGAAATGCTTGCCTTGGCCCTGCTCTGATCACCTCAAAAATGTACCTCCACCGAGTGTTTCTGAAACCAGGTTTCATATCAAAGGCAGGAAACAACAATCTCCTTCATGTAGTTCAGAAACTGAAGTGAAACTTGCAGCCAGGTTTCCAAGAGCTGGGCTGTACAGCTTCCTCTCTCCTCCCTCCACCAGCCCCTGCCTCCTGTTGCTTTTTATCTGAATCTTCCAACCAAATCCTGGAATTAATTTGCCCTGAATATCACTAAACCCAAGTTTCTCTCTTATGGGGCCAAGGCACTACCTTGGACCTTAGGTGGAAATACAATCAGTCTGTGGTGGCTACATATTCAAGTTTCTTTTGATTGCAGCCAACCTTGGCTAGCTGAATTTAAAAAAAAAAAAAAAAATGGAGGGAGGGGAATACAGGGAAATAAATGGATTTTCCTTGGGGGTGGTGGTGGTAAGGATTGGTATTCTCTCCCAGAATTTAAAAGCAGACTGAACACCAAGAGACAATAACGAATCAGCCCCATGATCACGGCACCGCTGAAGCTTTCAGCAAACTGACATGACTGCCTTGGTCCTGCTGATCACCTCAAAAGTGGGCCTCCACCGAGTGTTTCTGAGATCAGGTTTTATGCCAAAGGCAGGAAAGAACAGTCTCCTTCATGTAGTTCAGAAACTGAAGCTAGTGGGCCTTCTCTCCAGAGAAATCACTAAGCAGATCCCCGAAAGTAAGTCCCGTGAGTGCAGCCTGAGTGAGGTGTTTGTGGGGGAGGCCCAGGGTCTGTGGGGATCTACACTGGCGTACAAGGATGGGGCAGTGTCTACGGAAGGGGAAATCACTCTTAGCCCAGCAGCCGTGCCAGGAAGCTCTATATATTATTATTTTCTCTTGGGCAGACTGGTCAGCTAAGACCTTTCAGGGGGCTGGATGTTTATCAGTGGAAGTTGTCATTTTATAAGTGCTTTGCCATTTTCTTCATTCCACCATTCAATCCAGCCTCCTTCATGGTCTTACTAGTTAAAGTCAATGTATAGTCAATTGTACTCTCCTGTTGACTCAATATCATTTCCCTCAGTTTAGCTTTTGTTGGTGAAACTTTAGAAGAGGTTTTCGAAATAGAATTTGGTTCCCCCTAGTGGAGATTTGTACAGCTGTACTTGGCCTTGTGGCCAAAGCCGGCCTTGCCCGAAGCCGGGGTAATCATAGACCTGGGAGGCTGGTTCCTCCCAGGCTCTTCTCTGAATTAACCCTGAATTACTGTGGCATCCATTTATCTACTCACTCATCAAGCTTTCATTATGTCAGCATCTCTACCAGGAAGTGGGATTGCAAAGGTAAATTTGGCACTGCTCTAAAGAGACTCACAGGGTGGGGAAATGCACCTGTTGAAAAGGCAATGGCTTCATAATACCAAGTGGTTATAGCATTGTGACTCAGGCAACATTCCTTGCACACAGATCTTACACTATAGCACAACTGGCCCCCCAGGCTATGCTTATCTCCTGGGCACTGTACTATGGTAGGCAAGCTAATGGCCCACCCAAAGATGCCCATGTCTCTCCCTGGACCTGTGAATATGTTATGTTATGTGGCATGAGAGAATTAAGATTGCAGATGGAATTAAGAGTACAAGTCAGCTGACTGGATGGGGAGGTGTGCGATTACAATGGTGTGTCCATTGTAATCATAAGGATCCTTATAAGTGAAAGACGGAGGCACAAGAGGGAGACCCAGAGACATGGCAGCGTGAGCAGGCCTTAATGCACTGTTACTGGCTTTGAAGATGGAGGAATGTGGCCACCAGGCAAGGAATGCAGGCAGTTTCTAGAAGCTAGAAAAAACAGGGAATGGATTCTCCCCCAGAGCGTTTCCGGAAGGAAAGCAGTCCTGCCAATACCTTGATTTAAGATTATGAGACGCATTTCAGACTTCTGACCTCTAAAACTGTAAGGTAAGAAATTTGAGTTGTGTTAAATAACTACGTGGTGATTTGTTACAGAAGCAATAGGAAACCACTACAGGTAGTATACTTGGGTACGTGCCAGAAAAAAATTGGCTAGATACATCTTTCTAAAGCATCATTTAAAAAATTATTTTCATATTGGGGGACGTAGGTGGCTCAATTGGTTAAACGTCTGACTTCAGGTCATGATCTCGTGGTTTGTGGGTTTGAGCCCCCTGATGGGCTCTGTGGTGACGACTCAGAGCCTGGAGCCTACTTTGGATTCTGTGTCTCCCTCTCTTTCTCTCGCTGTCTGTTTCTCTCTCTCTCAAAAATAAACATTAAATTTTTTTTAAGTTGGGTTATAGACGTAGTTTGAATCCTTATAAAACATTATTTTCATATTAAACATGGAAAAGTAGGGGCGCCTGGGTGGCTCAGGTGGTTAAGTATCCGACTCTGATTTCGGCTCAGGTCATGATCTCACGGTTTGGGCTCGGTGCTGACGGTGTAGAGCCTTGGGATTCTCCCTCTCTCCCTCTGCCTCTATCCCGCTCTTTCTCAAAATAAATAAATAAGCTTAGAAAAATGCATGGAAAGGGGAGAAAGCATAAGATTTCACGTTTTTTCTAACTTGAGAGCTGCTTTGAACACTGGGGTCCAGTCCCCTCTCCTCCACGATCAGACGGAAGGGTTTAGGAGGCACCAATACATCTTGGAGCTGCCGTCAGTGGCTACTAGACTCTGCCATTTTTACTCTCAGCAGAATGTCACACATGGGTCTTTGTAAACTCAACATTTAAAAATTCATGCTCCCAAAGACGCAATCATTAGATTTTCACTCAAGAGTTTACAACTACTCTATATCAAAGCATAATAATATCTAACATTTTCTTTTTCACTATCCTTTTCACAAACAGTTCTTTATTTGGTGCTTCAGAGAGCCTTGTGAAGACAGGGTAATTCTTCCCATGTGTCCGGGGAGGAAACAGAAGCTAGAATGATCGTCCAAGGGTCAACACTGCACTGAGTGGCAGGGGTGGCTCTTTCCGTGATGCCACGGTGACTGCCTGGCGCATCACTGGGGGTGGTTCTCTGGGGAGGGGGGGGTCACCATGGAGCCAACCGCACATTCTGCAAGCATCTGGCACATTGTGATTGTGTCACACGGCCCCTGAGCCTGCACAACGGCTGCTCTTGATTCACGCGTCTCTGCTTTCCTTATGACTGTCAAACCATTACCGGCCTCTTGTCCTGATATGACTGGATCTGTTCTCATGAAAGGGTCATGTTGACAGGAGAGCACTGACGATGTGCAAGAGTGGGACCGGGGCCTCAGATACCTGTGAAGGCCAGTTTTCGCTGTGATCCCAACGCTATGGGTGTGAACTGGATGCTCAAGAAGGAGGAGGCCAGAGTCTCATTCTTTTCTGGGGCCAAGGTCAAGGACCCTCTCCTGGCTTCTCTCAGTGTTCCTTTTCAAGTGATAGCAGGGCACCACGTGGGCGTAGTATCAGAGGCCACGGTTGTGTGTTTGCAGTCAGTTCGTTGGGCATGCTCAAGCCCCGTGGAATGGTTGGGCTTTGTTGGTAGGTCTGTTATTGTTATCAAGTGCTTTTTAACTGCAGAGGTGGTCTTTCTTCTCTTTCCTCATCTCTCTCTCTCTCTCTCTCTCACTCTAATTCAAGGTCCATACTTTCTATAATCTGTTGAAGTACCTTTTCAAAGAGGCCTTTCTGACCACCCTTTAAAATATCACCTTCTCCCGATGTCACCCTCATCCCCCACTACGCCTGTACCTTGCTCTATTAGGGTTTCCATAACACTTCTCTCACCTGACATACTTCTTTTCATTTTTTCTTCTCCTCCCCTAGCAGAGGATCAAGTGCTCTATCTTCTTTGCTGCTGTATTCCCGCTGCCTGGACAAGTGTCTTGCCCATAGTAGAGCTCAAGAAATATTTGTTGAATGAATTACTGTATTCTTTACATCTCTGCCCATGTCGGGTACAATCTCCGTCCTGCCTTTATAAGACCCAGTGAAATAAAAAGCAAGAAGCCATAGCAAAGGGGGAAAGAAAACCTTAACTTATTCATTTTGTAAAGTATCTAGTTCCTGCTCGCTGGTTGACTGGGGCAGGGAAGGGTGTAGAGGGGGGATGGTCAGAAACATGGTGTCAGGTGGGCTCTCAGCTTCAATGTGCCATGCCCAAGTCCCCAGAGACTGGCCCCTTTTGGAGCCCTTGTGCTGCCCAATCCCCTCCTCCAGATGGAAGTGAAGGCAATCACACATAAGCCAGTTCAGGTCATGTTCACTGGAGGAAAGCGAAAGCTTCACATAGTTTATTTTGTTAACTGGGTGGCAGGAGACAGTAGGGAAGATGCAACGAGTCCAGTTTTTTGAGATCCACTGATTTGTTAGAAGGCTTATTCTGAAACGAGTGAGGAATAAGGTCTATGGACTGAATCCTCCCATGCCTCCGTGCATTTGTTGGGTTTTACTCTCGTGGTTTTTATAAAGCCTGCCTGGAAAACTTCCAGTTGTAGCCTCAGGTTTGGATCCATGTTGTCTCCTCTACGAAAGCTTTTCCAAAGTGTTCCAAAGGAGGGGTCTTCGGGGGCCCCGGGCACCACCGGTATGCTTTGCCCACACCTCTGACGCTGGCCTCGTCACCCTGTTCATGCACGTGACTACCCGTTAAGTGACTTCCCATGCTAGTTCTATCTGAACACTACGAGGACAGAAACCATCGCATCATGCTTTATATCTTCAGCGTCCAGCTTAAGTGCCTGGCATATAGTTGGTACTTGATAAACATTGAGAAATGAATGAGTGAATAGGTAAAAAACAAGAGACTGAAATCTAGACATGTTATCTGGTCATTTAGCATTTGGACCTTCTTTCTGGGGCTCCTCTTTGATGAGGTTCTTTTATCTTCATCCAGGCACTCTGATTCTTCTGAAACATCCCTATCCAAGGAAAGTGGAGGAACCATCCATTTATGAATCTGTCCGGGTTCACACAGCAATGCAGACGGGAAGAACGGAAAGTGACCTCGTGCCCACTGCACCCTCTGTAAGTGGCCCTCCATCTGACCACAGCGCTTTCACTGTCTAAACGTGGTAATATGCAGTAAGAGTTCAAAGGTTTTCTATATTTTTTAAATGTTTATTTTTGCGAGAGAGAGAGTATAAGCCGGGGAGGGGCAGAGAGAGAGGGAGAGAATCCCAAGCAGGCTCCACACTGTAAGCACAGAGCCCGATGTGGGGCTCAAACTCATGTACGGTGAGATCATGACCTGAGCCTAAGTCGAAGGCTTAACTGACTGAGCCACCCAGGTGCACTGAGTTAGATAGTTTTAAAAGGATGTTTGTTCACATAAAAATTCTAACTTGTGATATAAAACCTGGAAAGAAACATAAGGTTTGAAGCCCATGACTCAGTTCATCTGGTCCATCTGGCAAATCATCAAAAAATACATTGCCATAGTGATAGTATTCTAAGTACCTTGAAAATGACACTTAGGGGTGCCTGGGTGGCTCAGTCAGTTAAGTGTCCAACTTCAGCGCAAGTCATGATCTTACAGTTTGTGGGTTTGGGTCCCCTATAGGGCTCAGTGTTGACAGCTCAGAGCCTAGAGCTTGCTTTAGATTCTGTGTCTCGCTCTCTCTCTGCCCCTCTCCCCTTGTTGTCTCTCTCCTTCTCTCTCTAAAATAAAATAAAAAATAAAAATATTTTTTTTTAATAAAAATTAAAAAAGAAGAAAATGGCACTTAAATTCTTCCCTTTACTTAGCTAAACAAGTTCTTGGTAGAATGGGCGAGAGATGTAGATGTTCACATAGTTGGCTAAACTGTTATTCTGCCACAAGTTTCTTATATTAAGAAAATTTGGGGGGCGGGGGCACCTGGGTGTCTTAGTCAGTTAAGTGTCAGACTTCAGCTCAGGTCATGATCTGTGGTGCATGAGTTCAAGCCTCACACTAGGCTGTCTGCAGTCAGCACAGAGCCTGCTTCAGATCCTCTGTCCCCCTCTGTCTCTGCACCTCCTCTCTCTCTCTCTCTCTCTCTCTCTCTCTCAAAAAACAAACAAATAAGTAAATAAAAACATTAAAAAAAGGAAGAAAAAAATTTTTTTACATCTCAGTGGTCTGCAGAGGAACAATATTCCCCACTTTGACTATAAAACCTCAGGATGTTATTTTTTTCCTATTCTTTTTTTTCCCTCCTGAATGAAGGGTATGGACAGACGGACAGACAGAAAATATTTGCACTTCTTTTTTTAATTTCTTTTAATGTTTATTTATTTTTGAGGGAGAGACAGAATGTGAGTGGGGGAGGGGCAGAGAGCGAGAGGGAGACACAGAATCGGAAGCAGGCTCCAGGCTCTGAGCTGTCAGCACAGAGCCTGATGCGGGGCTCGAACTCACAAACCGTGAGATCATGACCTGAGCCAAAATCGGGCGCTTAACCAACTGAGCCACCGGGCGCCCCAACATTCGCGCTCCTTTGCAATGTGGGCCTTTGTTCAATTTCAGTGCAACAGCAGCACTCACTGTTCCTCAAGTCCATTTCTGTTTGCTCTATGAGCTGTGAGCCTGCAAGGAATCCTCCCAGAACTGCTTCCCTGCCCTGTGCTCAGGGCTCTCACACTCTCCCTCTCTGCCTTGCTTGCCAAATACTCCCGGTATAAGACATCAGGATTTGTGTGGATAATAAAGAAGACAAAAAATGAAATACGGAGAACCAACTCTAGACAGCAACTATGACACTTGAAAAAAATCATCCCTTGAAGGTATTAGGCTACAGATGACAAACGTGTGGCCTCTTTGTCTCTGCAGAACTTTTCCTACCCTGCCACCAAAGAGATCTTTCTTAAAAAGCAGATCGGTCACTTGACCTCCCTCCTTAACCTTGGGTGGTGGCCGCTGTCTTCCCCTCCCACCTGGCCCTGTTCATCCTTCTGGCCTCACCTCTGCTCCTCTCACACTCACGGTCATGTGCATCCCTCTGGCTCTGCTCCTTCTCTTCTCCCTGCCTCAGGTACACTGTGAACACCACTGCTGTGCCCTCACCCTTCAAGGCTCATCAGAGATTGGTGCCTCTCAGGAAGCCTTCCTGGGCACCTCCTAGCTTTGGTGAAAATGCCCCCTTTTGTGCTCTGAGCACCCACTGTTCACTTTGATCCTGCCATCATCACGCTGGAGGCTAATAACCACTTGTGCATGTGTCTGCCGTCCCCGCGGTCTGACACTTCTCAGGACGAGAATCCGAGCTTGTCCTTGGAGCTCTGTAGCCTAGCCTGGTTCCCAGGTGCACATTACATTTTTTGCTACTCTGCTACGTCTCCTTGAAAGTGAGCATTGTGGGAATTGGGTGAAAGGGGTATTTTAGCTTTGTTAGAGTTGGAAGAGGAAGTATCAAACCTCAGAACCAGCAACATTTAGGAAAGCAAGACAATGAATAGTCCCAAGTCCGAACAGACCAAAGACCAAATAAAGACTCAATCTTGGAGTGCCTGGGTGGCTCAGCCGGTTGAGCATCTGACTTTGGCTCAGATCATGATCTCATGGTTCGAGAGTTCGAGCCCCACGTCGGGCTCTGGTGCTGACAGCTCAGAGCCTAGAGCCTGCTTCAGATTCTCTGTTCCCCTTTTTCTCCGCCCCTCCCCTGCTTGTGCTCTGTCTCTATCTTTCAAAAATGAATAAACATTAAAAAAACAGAAAAAGACTCAACTCCTAATCGTTTTCCAGCCAACCCACCCCTCCCTGACTTCGTCTTTATGCATCCTTACCGCCTTACCAATCACCTCACATCTCTTTCATTTGTCCAGTCCATGTAACTTCACATTCTCCTCAGCTACACCCCCCCCCCCCCCACCGAGATCCCTGCTGCTACACCCGCCCTCCCCCCACCCCTCACCGAGATCCCTGCTCAGGGTCAGCTGCACCATACTCTACTACGTGTGTTCTTTATCAACAGTAAATTGCAGGACCTGATCTGTAGAGCTGGCGCGAGCATGGGACGTAGCTCCCTTAGGTAGAAATAGACCTCTTTGAACCAAATTCTGAAAGCCTCATTGCTTACCTTCTTTGCTCACTCCAAGCATGGGATGGATTCCCCTGCCCAAGCATCTCAGTATGACTATACACAGAACGTTCTGTACAATGGGGTTTTTAAAACAGTGGTGACTGATTGGTGGAGTGTGGCTTCACCCACACTGCGGAATGACAAATCCATGAAGCTTATTGTGCATCAATACAGGCAGAAAATTACCAACGTTTTCTGGTGTCGCAGGCAGAGAGAACAGTACAAAAGCCCTGAGGTGGGGACTGAACGGAGGTGCTTTGCAGACTGGCAAGATCAGAATGATTGGCATGAAGTGAGCGAGAGGGCAAGTGGTGGAAGATGAGATTATTGAGGGAAGGAGGGGTTGATCGCCTACAGCAGTGGGGTTCTTAAGGGGCCTGCTGCCCAGCTGAGTGTTTGGAAATTCGTGGTGCTTTGGGGCCCTCCTGGCATCAGTGGGAGTCAAGAACTGAGAAGAGCCTTGGACTTCACCCTGCTTGCAGACTAACAAAGCTCCACAGCCTCATGCCAGACTTCTGTGTGTCTGCCTTTCCTCTGGAGGGAAACACTATTTCTCTCTTCCAAAGTCATTTGCTCAGGAGCGCCTGGGTGGCTCAGTTACACGTCCGACTTCGGCTCAGGTCCTGATCTCGCAGTTGGTGAGTTTGAGCCTCATTGGGCTCTGGGCCGACACTGCAGAGCCTGCTTGGGGTTCTCTCCTTCCTCCTCCCTCCTCTCTCTGCCCCTCCCCGACTTGCACTAAGGTTGTTTGTTCTACAAGCATGCCTTAAAAATAGCTCTGGGACAAAGGGCTGGTGCCTTGCTCATAAGACATACAGAAACATGAGAACCCCTGAAGACTTGTTTCCCAGCAAAGGCAGGGGCCGTGGAGGCTAAATGTGCCACCACACATAGGGGAGAATTATCACGTCCAAAATGTCAGCTGTATTAACAATAGGAAAGGCCTTGTAGATAAAATAAATACTTTATTTTTGTTCTAAGTGTCGAGGAGAAATGATACGGGTTTTGAGCAACGTAATTTAAGTTTTAAAATTTTAAGACGCTCATTCTCACCACTAAGTGCAAAGTGGAATGTGTTGCAAAGTTGGGGCGAGGTGCCCAGTTAGGGGGGCTGTTGGAGCAGTCCAGGGAGAGACGGTGGCAGTGGAAACTGAGAGTGGGGATAAGAACTGGTGAACCTCAGGGTGTGTTTTGAAGGTAGAAGAGACAAGACTTACAACAGGTTGAATGTGGTATGTAAAGGAGTCACAGAGTAGGCCTCCTGTACTTTACTCATACGGCCAAGTTGGCAGGAGGGGCGGGTTTGGCAGATGGGAAGAAGCAGTTCTGTTTTGGCTCTGGGAAATGTGAAATACCAATTGGTTCTGCTGATGGAGATTAAGTGAGATAATATATTTCAAGAGCCTGACATAGAATAGGTCCTATCTAAAATGTTAGCTCTCTGGGGCTCTTGGGTGGCACAGTTGGTTAAACGTACGACTTCAGCTCAGGTCATGATCTCATGGGTCGTGGGTTCAAGCCCCGCGTCGGGCTCTGTGCTGACAGCTCAGAGCCTGGAGCCTGCTTCTGATTCTGTGTCTCCCTCGCTCTCTGCCCCTACCCCACTCACACTCTGTCTCTGTCTCTGTCTCTCTCTCAAAACTAAGGACACATTAAAAAAAATTTTAATACAATACACTATAATACAATAAAATGTTAGCTTCCTGGGGTGCCTGGGTGGCTCAGTCAGTTAAGCATCGGAATCTTGATTTCAGCTCAGGTCATGATCTCACAATTCATGGGTTCGAGCCCCACATCTGCCAGTGTGGAGCCTTCTTGGGATTCTCTCTCTCCCTCTCTCTCTGCCCCTCCCCTGCTCGCTCTCTGTCTCTCAAAATAAATAAATAAACTTAAAAAGTATAATAATAAAATGTCAGCTTCCTTAGCTTCCCTGTTATGGGATTCATCCTTTTTTTAATGACTCCTTCCTTCTAAAATTTCTGTTCCCTTTGCTTCTGCAACATTTTTCTCTCTTTATTCTGTTATCTTACTAATATAAGATACATTGTGACATCATAATAGAACAAAATGTCCTATAAGGAATTTGGTTTCTTCAGAAATTTATGAAGTTACAAAGTCTTCACCTTAGGGTCCTTGTTTTAGGCATATTTCTATTTGCACTGTTCCCCACCATTCCTTACATTTTATAGGTGCTAGCTATGTGTGTGATAGTTACCCTTGAATTAATGCTACATGAGTGAAGAAATGATTCATTGTCACTTCAAGTGTCAATAAATCTGCATTCCTGAAATTTTTTTCCACTGAACAGAGGCCTCGAGAGATCGTCTGTGAAAAAGGGATGCTAGGATAGCAGAGGATCACGTGATAAAATAAATATGGAAATGCTATCTCTACTGTTCCCTCTCAAAATTCACAAGGCATATTAGCATCATACAGACTTGGGGAAGTAAAGAAATGTCTCTACTTAGTCCAGCGTTTCCCAAATGTATTGACCCAACATCAACCCACGGGTGTGTGCCTGGGTGCGTAATACCGGTGCAACAATCAAAGCAATGGGTTTCACATGACACACTTTACCAATCCCAACTTTTACAAGTGATGTGATGTGGCTTATTATTTGCAAATGGCTAACTCAAGTTAGAAGAGAGTCTCTCACTTGTTGTCTGTTGCTATAGGACTCCCCCAGAAGATCCAGTCTGCAAACAGTTTCTCCCCACACAGGGAGGATGTTCAAGAAGGCGATTACTCAAAGATCAATGGCAAACTTGTGTTCCTTTTTAAAATAGGGCAGAAATAGACAAAAATCACGTTGTGATAGATCTGAGCTTTACTTGGTGCTTCTTTCTTTTTCAGCTGGGCACCAAAGAGGGTTATCTCACCAAACAGGGGGGCCTGGTCAAGGTAAGGAAATGGGTTTCTGCCTGGAGCCAGCCACAGAGAAAGAGAGCATGTCGGTAGACTCAATTCCCACGTTGACATTCTTTTAAAACATGCTTGCCCACTCATTTTGACCCAGTTAAAATATTTCTGTTTCAAGAGTTGATCTTTATGACTAATATTGGTCAAAATTCTGGAAACTCACTTGACTGTCTTTGGCAAAGTCAAATGTGTAAGAGTAGGCCTACAGTTAATACTCCCCAAAACTTACAGTCCTTTTAATGGAACAATAGAGGATGAAGGATGAAAGTAGCAAGTTAACTCTAGAACATTCTTCTTTTTCATTTTTTTTTTAACAAAGAAGTGAAAACTGTATAAAATGTTTACCCAAAAGTAGGCCAAAAATATCACTGGCCTTAACGTAACTATGTTATAAAATCCCAAAGGAAACACAGTTTAGAACTTTACTAGTGTGGGGTACCCAACTGTCCCTCCATTTATGTCATTGTACCAAGATGGCCTTCATGGAATAGGTCTACTCTTCCCTATTTTAAGAGTCGGGGCACTTAACCTCTCTCATGGGTACTGGCCTGCTTGAGTTCAACCTAAATATTTATTTATTTGTGTCCCTACTAGACTGGATGCTTTCTAAGGATAGGAAGTATTTATATTCACGGCATATCTGTTTTTAAGTTCTCTGTTACCTCTTTTAACTGGACACATTGCCACCCAAGATGAGGGTTCTGTCAGTACGTAAGAAGGAGGAGGTGGGAAACACCAGTTCCTGCCACCAATACCATGGAATTCTTAGGCAAGTCTTAGAAAATTATGTGGTTTGAGGTTCCTAAACTTCAATTTGTGTATTTGTTAAACAAGAATATTGGCATCATATAAGGATTGGCTATAATATATATGAACCTCCAAGGATAGTATGTCGCCCATAGTAGGTGCTCACAAAATGGTATATATTCTTATTATGGAGTTAATAAGACAGACATTTAGTAGTTTGTTATAAATAACCTTGGATATTTATGATAGACCATTTCTTCTTATTTGTTTAAGTATGTCAATATCTCTATCTTCATTATGAACTTAAAGCATGAGATCACTTTAGTTTTTGTAGGTATTTTGAAACTTTTCTTCAGAAATGACTTACCACAACAATATTTTATTGGATCTAATCTTTTAGATACTATTGAAATGAAAGGAAATGATCCAGTTCAAAGATTGCATTCCTATATTCAAAACCTGCATGTTTTAATTATTCTTTTCTCAGACCTGGAAAACAAGATGGTTCACATTGCACAGGAATGAGCTGAAATACTTCAAAGACCAGATGGTGAGAAACATAATACATTTGCCCTTTAAAAATCAGCTCTCTAGATGCAAAGAACATCTGCCTTTGAAATCCCTGAAATTTTCTTTATGAGTACCTGAAGTGCCAATAAGTGATTGGAAATGTGTGTTCTTGATTCCTGATATGAGAGTTGTTTTCTTTTTAAGTAATCTTTACCCCCAACATGAACCCTCGGGGTTCAAACTCACAACCCCGAGATCAAGAGTTACATGCTCCACTGACAGAGCCAGCCTTGTGCCTTAGGCAGAGTTCTTCCGCAAGGATGAGATGTGTGTCCCAGAAACGGATCTTTTGAACTGCTAAACCAGCTTCCCAAGGCACATCATTCCCTTGTTTAGGGCAATGGGTTTGTTGTCTTGCTGGGGTGTATTAGCTTTGTCTGCAGCAGTTTCTCCCTTTAGTAAAATATGTCCATTTCCCATGCCCATTTCATGAAGCCAGTTTGAAATTATTTCATTTCTTCTCACTTTCTCTACACCAAATTTCTGAGAAAGTAGAAGTTTAAAAACATGAAAGAAAAATATGGCTCCCTTCTATGTTTAAAATCCACCTCCAATAAGACAAATATATGACTTCACTCATATGAGGACTTTAAGAGACAAAACAGATGAACACAAGGGAAGGGAAGCAAAAATAATATAAAAACAGGGAGGGGGACAAAACATAAGAGACTCTTAAATATGGAGAACAAACAGAGGGTTACTGGAGGGGTTGTGGGAGGAGGGATAGGCTAAATGGGGAAGGGACATTAAGGAATCTACTCCTGAAATCATTGTGGCACCATATGCTAACTAACTTGGATGTAAATTAAAAATAAATAAATTATTAATAAAATAAAATAAAATAATTTTTAAAAATCCATCTCCACTAAATTTAAATCGATAAAGGAGCACCTGGGTGGCTCAGTGGGTTGAGCATCTGACTTCGGCTCAGGTCATGATCTCACGGTTGATGAGTTCGAGCCCCCCGTGGGGCTCTGTGCTGACAGCCTCAGAGCCCTGGAGCCTGCTTTGGATTCTGTGTCTCCCTCTCTCTGCCCCTCCCCCACTCATTTTCTGTCTCAAAAATAAATAAACATTAAAAAATTTTTTTTAAATAAATAAATAAAATAAATTGATAAAGACAATCTCTTCCTAACGTCCAGTTTCATGAATAGCAAATCCCCAAACCAGGGTTATGACTTCCCTTTAGGAAGGTTCTCTATGATCAGTCCCCTTAATGAAAGCAAAATCGACAAGGGCATATAATGGAAGATTTTTAGGGGAATAAATGATGGACAAATTTGTGTGTTTTATTGTGATGACATATAAGTTGCTTTTTTTTTTCTTTTTTGAAGTCACCAGAACCAATTCGGATCCTAGACTTAACAGAATGTTCAGCTGTACAATTTGATTATTCACAGGAAAGAGTAAACTGCTTTTGGTAAGTTGTCTTGTAAGGAAATGATTTTAAACGTCTTCTTGGCAGACAATTACTTTAGCTGAGGAATAAAAAAACCCTGTATGTACAAATGTCTTGATCTGAGGGGCACGGATGTAACTAACACACGGCGTATGTATGTTAGGAATGCTACAGCTGAGCGTGACATAATACCTCATTTAAAGTGACTTAAACCAATAGGCAGGTCCGGCAGCATAACTGTTTACGTTGTACACTGCATAAGTATATACGTAACAGAATGCCACCAACATCTCAGCTTTATTCCTTTGGAGTTTTTTACTCATTTTAAATTTTAACTTTGTTGACTGCAACAATGGGTGATTTGTATTATTATGACTATTTCTGGCAGATAACACAAAAGTGTTTCGTTCTAACCTAATCAGTGCATCATGACAATTCTCTGACTAGGAGACGTGTCTTGAAAAAGGAGTGCTTTATTTTCCATCAACTTTAATGTTTTTCAAACATACCCACATACCTTTCAGTTAGATGCATCATAAGTATTTTGCCATTACCTGCTATATCTCTATCCATTCACTTTTGTTCCTGAACAAATTGAAAGTAAGTTGGAGACATCATGGCACTTTATATATACCTGGGCATGTACTCCCTAAGAATAATAATGTCACCATTACACATCCAAGAAAATTAACGTTAATTCTGTAACATCTACCAGTAATGGATATCTTTTAAAAATTCACTTAAAGGGGGGTGCCTGGGTGGCTCAGTCGGTTGAGCAACCGACTTCAGCTCAGGTCATGATCTCACGGCTTGTGAGTTCGAGCCCCACATCAGGCTCTGTGCTGACAGCTCAGAGCCCAGAGCCTGTTTCGGATTCTGTGTCTCCCTTTCTCTCTGCCCCTCCCCGACTCATGCTCTGTGTCTGTCAAAAATAAATAAACTTTAAAAAAAATTTTTTAAGAAAAATATAAAAATTCACTTAAAGGTACCATATGAGCCAGCAGCGGAAGGGGGGGGGGCGTTATTGGTTATATAACAAAATATCAGGAGGCAGGCAGCTAACATGACAAGATGGGAGCCAGTGTCTCTACATTTCTCTTGACCTTGAGCAATTCATTTGCTACTTTAGTGTCCAAGATAACTACTCCAGCTTTAGGCCTCACATTTTCATGTCAGTCATGAAGAAGGATGTAGGGATGGGATCACCCATACTTGTCCCTTTTTATCAGGAAAGCAGGCATTTTCTCAGAAATCTATCAGATTTCCCCTCCTATCTCATTGGCCAAGGCTGGGTCCCATGGCCATCAGCAGCAGCAGGGAAAGCAAGAAAACTAGTATGATCATAATTGGCTCCAACTAATTATAATTTATTGCCTGGGGTTCTGTTAGCAAGAAGAAAGGAAAAATTATCTGCATTAATAGGCAATTAATAATGTCTCTCACAGAGAGTACCAAACAATGACAATTCCAGAAACCAGTTCTATATAGTACCACCACTATCCCCTCACCACCCAACTGGGCCTCACATCAAGGTTTACCTTCTATACACAGGGACTTACTTCTTGTGTATTCAACATTAATCACTGATAACAAACAAGATATGCTGCTTTGGCTTTAGGATATAGAAACCCTTCTGACTTAGAGCGGAAGGCTTTTTAAAAATTTTTCTCACGAGAGAGGAAAAAAGGATTCTTAGTGTTTCGCATCTCAAGTCTAAGGACAGGAAGTATAGGCAAGATGTAAGTTAGGGCTGATCTTTTTAGTCAAAAGATTTGACTAGATAGCCAAAGAGAGACAGTCAATGAAGAGCTACCATATTCTTAGAATAAGTTTTCATGCCAGTAGGAAAGTTTGTCTTCTTCTAAGCAGAGATGAACTCATGACACAGTGGGCAAAATGAATAGTTGAGATTTATTGTCTTTTTTTTCCTGTCCTAATTAGTTAAAAGTACCTACATCCAACAAAGCAGCTTATTTCTCACTGAATCAGGCCAACACAAATGGGTTTCTTCAGCAAACTCTTACCCGTCTTGCTGATTCTTTGAATCCTAGCACGCGTTCGGAGTCATTTAACACATCAGCTGAATAAACACACAAGTGCTGTATTCAGTCTAAGACATAAGCCTACAAAAGGATATGGGGGTGTCCTGGACATGTTTTTTTTTTTCTGTTTTGACTTCTCATTAGAAAATATAAACTGGGGGTGCCTGGGTGGCTCAGTCGGTTAGGCGTCCGACTTCGGCCCAGGTCATGATCTCACGGTCCGTGAGTTCGAGCCCCACGTCGGGCTCTGGGCTGATGGCTCAGAGCCTGGAGCCTGCTTCTGATTCTGTGTCTCCCTCTCTCTCTGCCCCTCCCCCGTTCATGCTCTGTCTCTCTCTGTCTCAAAAATAAGTAAACGTTAAAAAAATAAAAATAAAAAAAAAAAAAAAAAGAAAATATAAACTGACCAGTAATAATACTATGAATCCACAACTTCCTCCACATTTCTGCCCTTTGCTGGCAGGAATCACTCTGAATTTATCAGTTCTTCAAGTTGCTCTTTGTTGATTATTTTTTCCTGTTGAATATTCTAATTACTGTTCAACGAATACATTCAACCAACCACCTGGAGTATCTTATGTTTTTCTTTCGTCTTCTCAGCTTAGTGTTTCCATTCAGGACATTTTATCTCTGTGCAAAGACAGGAGTAGAAGCTGACGAGTGGATCAAGATATTACGCTGGAAACTGGTGAGTTATACAAGTCCTCTTGATGTCTAGTACTCAGAAATAACATGTTGACAACTTCAAACATATTTCTATTGAAAGTGTCAGACTATCTCCAAGAACGAATGGGATGTCCACTGGCAGACTTCTTGTGAGTCACAGAAGGCATGGAGATGGGGGTAAAAGAGAAAGGACAGGGCTACACTGGGGTCTCAGCCCTGGAGCCTTAGCCTCTCGCCCTCAAGATTAGTCTTCCTTTGAGTGGGTGGCCTGATCCAATTTTGCCTGGAGGACATGTGGGACTGGAAGGTCAGACAGAGGAAAGCCGCCATATTTCTATAGTAGAAATTCCTTTTAAATAGAGAAGGAAGATTGATTGCTAGAGGAACTTCCCTTAGCTTCCAGTCTTTGTGAAGATCAAGCATGAAATGTGGTTTATTTTATCTGCTTTCTTATAAGGTGCTTATAAAAATTCACCAGTCTCATACATTTTTTGTATATGTGTTTGCAACTTAGTGAGTTGTTAGTCAAGAACGTGTCCTTACAGCTTTCTAAAATTTTCAATAAATACCATCTTGAAACCCTTGATGTTTTCAAACATCAACAACTTTTCTTAATTTTTTTTTTTTTTTATGAAGAAACTTGTTGAATATTCTTTTGTAGATGCTGGGACTTTTGCTTTTGGTTGTATTTTCAGTTTGAAATCCAAATAAGTATACCACTCATTTTTATTTTTTATTATTTAAAAACATTTTTTAAATGTTCATTTATTTTGAGAGACAGAGAAATAGAGAACAAGCAGGGGAGGGACAGAGAGAAGGAGATAATCCCAAACAGGCTGAGTGCTGTCAGTACGGAGCCTGATGCAGGGTTCGAACACACAAACCGAGAAATCATGACCTGAGCCAAAATCAAGAGTCAGACACTTAACTGATTGAGTCACCCAGTCTCGCCCCCCCACCCCATTCATTTTTAGATAGTTCCAATGTATTTGATACTCAGTGGGGAACTACTTTGCCACATGAAACATTTGCTCAGATAATTTTTTATTCTTTGTATTCTGTAATTATGCAAGTGACACATCATTATTATAGAAAAATTAAGGTAAAAGTACATCAAACTCACACACTTTCAGACTTCTCCCTGTGCAAACAAATATTTAAAAATCAAAATTTAATCACTCTTTACATACATACTCCACTGGCAATGTGTCATAAACATTTTTCCCTATTTATAAATTTAGATCTAAGTATTCATTTTGATTCATTGAATAGTATTTCATTTTATGAATTACCGTATTAGGCCAGTTCCCAATTTGTACATGTTTTAGCAACTACTTTTCAATATTTATCCTGCAAAAAGTACGGAAAGCCATACTGAAATTCGGTGGGGGATAGGGGTGTCACGTGTTCATTAACTTATAGATGCAATGTGTCCTTACTAACCAGCATGTCTTATTTAATATTTGCTAAGTTTGTTATCATAAAATTGCTCACCAGTAAATATGTATGTGTGTATGCTCTATTACAGTCTCAAATAAGAAAGCAGCTCGACCAAGGGGAAGGCACAATCCGATCTCGGTCGTTCATCTTTAAATAGGCCTTCCCTGCCCAAGCGCGCAGGGCGGCATGGTCCCTGATGTTGTGATCCACAGCAGGCTTCAGACGAAAGCTGACTAAGGCTTTTTCTTTCAAAACAAACCAAAAGCACATGCAGATTTGGACCTTTCGGAACCCACCACATTTGCTGACTTGTGGGTAACTGCTTGCCCTTCAGGATGTTGTCACCTCCGTGAGAATACCAAAGCTGTCATCGTTCTAATGGAAGCCGATGAAACCACCAACCCAGGCGTGCTCACTTTTAGGAAATGTAGAAGACAAAGGGGTTTTGTGTTCTCTCACTGCGGTCCCCAAGCCGCATGGCATCTCATTCTGCATCACAGTCAGCTCCTCCGACATCCAGGTTGTGCTATCAACCAGGAAGGGAACAGCTATGTGCTTTGCTTCTACAGAAAGTGTCTAGAAATAGCAAACACCGAAGATTGAGGGTGGGGGCAGCGCTGGTTCTGTTTTTTGTTTTTGTTCTTTCTTTATACAGAAAACCAAACAAAACCAAAATGGGAAATTTCTTTTCTCTTCGTAACAGGCTCAGGCATCTAGTGGGTCCTTCCTCCCCTTCTAATGATAAGCCTGTGAGAAGTACATGTCCTACCGGCTATTAGGTAGGATGAGAAAGATAAAGGAAGGCAATCATTTGGGGGAAAATGTTTTAAAGAGTAGGAAAGCCTAACTTGAGGAAAGGTAATAAAAGAGCCAGTAACTTGTAGTTTAATAACAATCCGTGTTATTAGTATTATAACTAGAACAATAATAGAGTATTTGTAAGCGCTGTGTTCTCTTCATGCAACATCTCTGCGAACAGACTGAAAGACTTGTGAGGCCGAGTGTGTTGGGACAGTCCCTTCCTCAGGGCGAGCTGCCGGTGTCGGCCTGGGGCAAGTCAGAATTCCCTTGTACTGAGATGGCTGAGCACTCTCCCCTTATTCAAGAGCAACTTCTGTGGCCACATGAAGGAGCAACACTAAGTCCGCATGACACGAACAATGACGTGTTACACCGCATTTTCAAACTAGAAAAAGAGGATTGAAATAGGGTAACGAGATACTGGCATCGAGAGCTCAAATAGATTCTAACCCCTTCTCTTATCTTTATGAATACTGCTTTTTTTCTTTTTTTTAGATAGAAGTTTAAAGGGAAAGAAAAGTGGAAGGAGACCCCAAATACAAGAGATTATGGTATATGGTGCGAAGCGATGTCGTAACACTGCTTTTGCAGTTCCAAATGCGTACCTTGACGAAAAAGTTGCTTCTGTTGCTCAAAACATCTAGGACTCAGAGATTACATTACATTTTTGTGTATTTCAACAAGGTTTTTCATGTATTTTGTTATGTTTGTATCATATGAGATAAAGCAAATGGCAACTTAAAAATGTATTATGTCAAGTTCACAAAGTAAGCAGTTGCAAATGAATCTTCACTGAGATGTGCGGTTCATGTTTTATTTTCTTAGAACCAAGTTTTTCTTTGTGTAGGTAATATTGTTCCTACTTTTTGTAAAATATGTCCTGTTTATTTATATTCTTTGGTTAAGTTTATTAAAAAGAGCATTTTGCTGTGCCTGTAATATTTTGCTATTAAAATATATTTTATCTGTAATTTAAAAGGAAATACAACTGATTAATGTCATAAATGGCAATGAAGAATCCACTTCTGTTAGACTGTGTGCTATGAAGAATTTGGAGTTGAAGAAATACTCTCGGTCTTGAAGGAGTTCTTAGTTAATATGGAAAAGATAATAAATACATACAGGGGCACCTGAGTGGCTCAGTTGGTCAAGCATCTGACTCTGGATTTCAGCTTAAGTCATGATCTCATAGTTCATGG
Source organism: Panthera onca (assembly GCF_046562875.1). NCBI lineage: Eukaryota > Metazoa > Chordata > Mammalia > Carnivora > Felidae > Panthera > Panthera onca. The sequence continues at coordinate 83,261,690 of NC_138342.1, forward strand.
GTTTGAGCCCTGCATCGGGTTCTGTGCTGACAGCTCAGAGCCTGGAGCCTGCTACAGATTCTGTGTCTCTCTCTCTCTCTGCCCCTCCCCTGCTCGTGCTCTCTCTCTGAAAATAAATAAAATTAAAAAAAAAAAAAAAGGGGGGGGGGGGCGCCTGGGTGGCTCAGTCAGTTGGGTGTCCGACTTCGGCTCAGGTCATGATCTCACAGTTTGTGGGTTCAAGCCCTCCGTCGGGCTCTGTGCTGACAGTTCAGAGCCAGGAGCCTGCTTCAGATTTTGTGTCTCCCTTTTTCTCTGCCCCTCCCTGACTCATGCTTTGTCTGTCTCTCTCTCTCTCTCTCTCAAAAATAAAAAGGAACATTTTTTAAAAATTTTAAAAATTAAAAAATAAAAATATGGGGCACTTGGGTGGCTCAGTTGGTTAAGTGTCCGACCGTTGGTTTTGGCTCAGGTCTTGATCTCACAGTTTGTGGATCCAAGCCCCACATCAGCCTCTGTGCTGACAGCTCCAAGCCTGCCTGGGATTGTCTCTCTCTCCCTTTCTGCTTCTCCCTTGCTCGTGCTCACCTACTCTCTCTCTCTCTCAAAATAAATTTAAAAACTTAAAAAGTACACACACACACACACACGCACACACGCACACACACACACACACATACATCCATGATCACGTATAGAACTAAGTAACACAAATTCTGCACATGAGGCACACAAAGCTACATGATGAAGAGTATACTTCAGCAGGGATACAGTCGTTTTTTGGAGGGTTTGGACATGAAGAGGTCAAGCTCACCTATAACATAACATACTATGCATTTGTACTCCACTAGATGCTTTACCTGCTCTCAGCAGCCCTGAAAAGTGGTCACGATTTTGCCCCCTGCCAGGAGCCTGCTATTTCTCCAAATCCAAGATAAGGGAGGATGGTTTATGCCAACAGCAGATGGGAGTGGGGCCGTCTGGGAGAACAGCCAGTGGGGTGTCTGCATCAGGTCCCTTCCACTACCAGGTATGTGTTTATCCTAAAGGAAGTGCCACTTAAGACACAGCCAAAGTATTAGCAGGTATTCTCAGAACTCCGCCTAGGAAAATCTTGCCCCACAGCAACACTGTTCCCTCTGGACTAGCGGAGTCACCCCCAGGGTAGGGATGGCTATTTATGCCTCTGAGGGCAACCTGTCCGCTATGACAGAGCCACTAGGAATCAGAACACTCAGTGGGCCACAGCCCTTCTCTTCCCACCCACATGATGTGCCAGAGTGGGTGCTTCCATCTTTGCCCCTCCCATTCGCCATGCACAGGTCAGAGAGTCAGGCTGTGTCCCTATTTCAGGCAAAGAGCAAGAGAACAGTATGGTGTTAACATCGATCCTACTTCCCTTCCCCTCCACTACTTCAGGTTGGTTGCAACAAACCCGTATTTTTGCCAGACTCCTCCGAGCCAAGTATGCTTCATAGCAGATTCCAGGCTAGAGCCTACACTCAATCACTTTGGACTCAGGCCATCTGGGCATGATGCCCCGCAGTTTCCTCAGTCATGTGCCGTGAAGGACCAGGCTTTCTTTTTCTTTTTTTAAATTTCTGATCTATCACCGACTGAGATTTTGTAAAATCCGATAAAAATAAGTCGTTAGAGACACGAACTCAAACCACAAATAGCACAACCTCAAGTTCTTATTATCAAAAACAACAGACATGAAGTTGGTTCTGCCTAATTGCTGTTGTTTAAACACTGACTCTCAACACTTACTCTCTTACTTCTGTACTTGTCACGTGCCGCTCACAGGCATTAACAGCCCAGTTTGTGGACCACATTTCTAGTGGCTCTGGTCTAGTGAACTGGCAGATAAAAGGAGCCAAGAGCCTTCTCGAGAAAGAATGCACCCGAGGGAAGAGAAGGTTGTGGTGCAAATGTCTTATTGATGGATTATGGACACTCGCCATAGGGGAGGGGTGATTCTGAGCACATTCTTGTCTGTTACGCCCACAGCAAGCCACAAAGGAGCGTTCTCACTAGGGTCTTAAGGGGAAGACATTGGGATAGCGTGTTGTGTCACATTTATAGCTGTGAAGACCGGGCCCTTAAGTCTTCCACAGTGTCTAGGCACTCAGCACAGCGGCAGGGGCCAGGGGTTGAGCTCATCCCAGAGAATGAAATTGGCAGATGCCTGCAAAAACTGGTTTCAGGAGCGTATGGAAAGTGCTCTATGGGGAATCCCAGAGACACTTGGAAGACATCTGAGAGGAACTGGATTTTCCACAGAAGCCACGAGGATGAAACCAGAGAAGTGTGGCCAGTAAGTTCCTGAGCCTGTGGTTATTTCTCCACTTCTAGAATGCTTAATTGGTGTAGACTTACTCAGTAACTGGCAAGATACACAGCCTGGTTTTCCGAGCTGCGCTGCGAGGGCTACTATAGTCGGAAAGGACAAATGTAAGTCACTGGAACCATCTCTACTCTGGAAGATTGTAAACCAGAAGCAATATTTGGGGAGGGGTTTCAGAGATTAGTGCCACCATCATGCACTTGAAGGATGCAGGGGTGGTGATTTCCACCACATCCCCATGCAGCCCACCCGGGGGACATGTGCAGAAAATAGATGGATCCTAGAGAATGACAGTGGATTATCACAAAATTAATCAGGTGGTGACTACGATCACAGCTACTGTTCCAGATGTGATTCCATTTCTTGAGGAAATTAACAAATCCCCTGGTCCCTGATGTGCAGCTATTGATCTGGCAAATGTATTTTTCTTGATAGCTATTAGTAAAGACTGCCAGAAGCAGCCTGCTTTATCCGGCACGGCCACCAATACACCTTTCACTACCCTACCTCAGAGGTTTACCAGTTCAGCCCCATGTCACAATTTAGTCCACACCAACCCTGATCACACTGCTCCTAAGACATCACATGGGTCCACTGCGCTGATGGCATTAGGCTGATTGGACCTAAGGAGCAAGAAGTAGTAACGACTCTAGACTTTTTGGTAAGACACTTGTTTGAGGGTGGGAAATAAATTCAGGGGCTTTACACATCACTGAAACTCTAGGGGTCCAGTGGTGTGGACAGGTCAGGTATCTTTTCTTTTTAAAAAAAAAAATTTTTTTTTTGGATGTTTATTTATTTTTGAGGCAGAGACAGAATGTGAGTGGGTTGGGGCAGAGAGAGAGAGAGGCACAGAATCTGAAGCAGGCTGCAGGCTCCGAGCTGTCAGTACAAAGCCTGACATGACATTCGAACTCACGAGCTGTGAGATCATGACCTTAGCCGAAGTCGGATGCTCAATCGAGTGAGCCACCCCGGCCCCCCTCAAATATCTTTCCTAAGGTAAAGGATACCTTATTGCATCTGGCCCCTTTTGCAGCCAACCAAAGGCACAATACCTAATGGGCCTCTTTGGATTCCGGAGGCAATATACTGCTCATCTTGCTGATGGAACTTGTTGCCTTTACCATGTTCCCCATCATCCTAAAGTAGCAGGCCTGACAGAGTGGCAGAATGGCCTTTGAAGACTCGGTTACAGCCCAGCTGGGGCAATGTCCCCATGTTCTCGCGCTGTGCTAGTTTAGAGGCATTTGTTCCAAAGGGAGGAATGCTTCCACCGGGCGACACAATGATTCTAACACGCTGGACATTAAGACTGCTACCAGCTACTTTGGGCTCCTATCTCTGATTCAACACATGAAGGGAATTACCGTACCGGCTGGGATGACTGATCCTGATTCCCCGGGGGAAACGGGGCTGCTACTGCACAATGGAGGTAATAGTATGTTCCAAATACAGGGGATCCTCTAAGGGATCTCAGTACCACCAAGTCCTGTGACTAAAGTCAATGGAAAACTACAATTCAATTCAGGGAGGACAGCCAAAGGCCTGGACTCTTCAGGAATAAATGTTTGGGCCACCCTACCAGGCACAGCCACGACCAGCTTGCTGAGGGAGAGGGAGTATGGAATGGGTAATAAAAGGCAGTTCTAAATACCAGCTACAACTACACACCCAGTGGGAAAAACAAGGACTCTGATTATTACCTTTCTTCCTTGTTTTGTTATGTTTGTGTGTACATAAATATGTACGTATTATAAATACACACATAGTAAGCACATCTTTTTTCTTCCCTCTGGTATCCTCTTATTACCTACCATAAGATATATTAAAAATGGTTAACCTTACATCACAGCATTTAAGCTATAGTATATGAAGGCGAGAAGTGAGCATCACCCAAGAACATCGCATCCTCTTCCAGGGAGAGTTAACATGTTTTCTGTATGTGGGTTAGTTGTTTGATGTTAGAAGTACTTTATGTGGAGATTAAGGATGCTTTAGGAAGATGTACACGATGCCAAGCTGACAAGGGTAGACTGTGAATGTTATTCTGTGTGTCAGCTTAGGGAGGCTGGAGGACCCAGTTATTCAATAGACCATGAACCTACATGTTATGTATTGTGTAGCTGTGCTTCACACCCATCTATAATCCACTGAATTTAAATAAGAGTTATCCTCGATAATACGAGGGGACTTCATCAATCAGTTAAAGGTTAGCCTTGGGGTTCCTGGGTGGCTCAGTTACTTAAGCGTCCGACTTCGGCTCAGGTCATGATCTCACGGTTCGTGACTTCGAGCCCTGCACCCGGCTGTGTGCTGACAGCTCAGAGCCTGGAGCCGTCTTCAGATTCTGTGTCTCCCTCTCTATCTGTCCCTCCCCCACTCACTCTCTCTCTCTCAAAAAAAAACATTAAAAAAAAAAAAAAAAAAAAGAAGCCTTAAGAGCAAAACTGAGGTTTCCAAGAGGAAATTCCGCCTTAAGACTGCAGCTTCAGATGTGAGGGTGATCTGGCTGCGACATCTGTCACCCCACTGATCGCCAGGGTTGATTCAGCTGATCTGGCTGGCGAGGCGGGTGTCCCCTTCCTTCCTCACCACTCCATGTGCGTCCCTCCCAAAGCTGAGTGCTCCATCGAGGTGGACGACCTTCTCCGATAGAGGAGGACCGTTCTTTGGTCAAGGGTATACGAGTAGCTGCACTCCCCTGCTAGAACCTCCAAACAAGTTCTCAAGGTTCACCTGGAGGAGAACGTAGGGTAGCCAAGCTTCTAAGACTCCAGACACATCCAAATGAGGCGTTGCATGTGGCAATTTGCCTTTGTTTAAAAAAAAAAAAAAAAAAGACTGCAGGCTCAGCTCCTGCCACAGCTTTCCCAGCCTTCTGACCTGCCCTACAGATTCTGGACCAGCCAGTTCCCACAATCACATAAACCCACTCCTTGAAATCAATTTAATACATATATAGCTTACTGCTTCTGTTTCTCTGGCAATCCCTGACTGACACAATTTTCTTCCCCAAATACCCCATCACCATATTATTATAAATTGTGTTTGCTGGAATACTTAAATTTTATTGTGTTTGAATTTAAAAGTTCAGAAACCACCAATGAAGTTTACAGTAAAAAGGCTCAATCGTGGGCTCCCTGTCCCCCAGGTGCCTAGTCCACTAGTGCCACCAGGTTCTTCTGTGTATCTTCAGAGACAAGTCTACCACATGCAATCAAACAGGAACACATGCGTGTATTTTTCTTCTTACATATAAACTGCAGCATACCATGCAATCTCATACTATGCTTGTCACTGAACGTCATGTTGTGGATTTCTATGTCAGTAACTAAAGAACTGCTCCATTCTTTTTTTCATTGGGCAAATGTAGTCATTAATGTAACCAATCCTCCACAATTAGGGTGACCAAATAATTTCTTACCTAAAGTGGGACACTTGACAGATGAAAGGAGCGTTAATAATTACACCAAAACCAGCAGGTATAACTGGTATGTTAAGCCCAGAACATAGGATCACCCTGTCTATGAGGAGTCATTCAGGTTGTTTCCAATCCTTTGTCATTACCAAGGTGCAATGAATACACTTATAAATATATAATCTTGCACATGCCCCTTTTGTATCAGTAGAAATTTCTAGAAATGGAATTGCTGGGTGGGAGGACAATTTCTTTTAATCAACTTGACTGGTCACAGGGTGCTCAAATTAAACATTTCGTGTCTTCGAGGATGTTTCCGTACCATTCCATCTGTGGACTAAGTGGATTGCCCTCTGCAGTGAGGGTGAGGTTCATTCAACTCACTGAGAGTCTGAATAAAACAAAAGCTGGAGAAAGGAGGAATTTGCCCCTTTGTTTGCCTCACCCATGAGTTGGGACATCTTATCTTCTGCCCTCAGTGGATTTACACCAGTGGCCCCCCTGGTTCTCTAGCTTGCAGATCATGGTACTTCTCGGCTTCTAGAATTATGAGAGGCAAGTCCTCATAATAAGTCTTTTATATTTGTTTAAAAGTCATAATACATACTTATAATAAAAGGTATATATCCTACTGGTTCTGTTTCTCTGGAGAATCCTAATAAACTAGGCCAAAGGTTATGTGCATTTGGAAGTTTGACAGATTACCAAAAAGTCCTATAACCTAGTGGGTTGAGTGTTGGAATCTTGATTTCGCCTCAGGTCATGATCTCACAGTTGTGAGATCACCAAGCCCTGTGTCAGGCTCTGTGCTGAGCTTGGAACCTGCTTGGGATTCTTTCTCTCTCCTTCTTTGCCCCTCCCCTGGCTCATGCGCTCTCAAATATTTTTTTTTTTAAATTGCCTGTCCTACTTACTAATCCTTTTCCCACTGACTTATGTCAAATTCATAATGTTTTAAGTTCTCGTATGTACATACTGAAGTCTGTTTCTGGGTTAGTTTGTTCCATTTATCTGTCTAAAGTACACCTAATTGAGTTTATACTACTATTTTTTTTTTTTAACATTTATTTTTGAGACAGAGCATGAACGGGGGACGGGCAGAGAGAGAGGGAGACACAGAATTGGAAGCAGGCTCCAGGCTCTGAGCCATCAGCCCAGAGCCTGACGCGGGGCTCGAACTCATGGACTGAGAGATCGTGACCTGAGCTGGTCAGACGCTCAACCGACTGAGCCAACCAGGCGCCCCTATACTACCTTTTAAAAAAAGTTTATTTAGTTTCACATTACCTTTTCAAACATTTCTTAGTGATTTTCACCTCACTTTTCTAGAACAATTTATCTTCTTCAAACAAATTTTAATAGTAGCAGTCATCATGCAAAGGTTAGAAATGGCTCCATTTATTATTATAGTTTCCTTTCCTGGGATTTTTAGGTATATAATTATTATTACCTGAAATTAAAAGTTCTGGCTACCTCATTTATAATCGACCATCTTCTTGTTTAAGCATCACTGCATTAGCAACAATCTCCTGGACACTATTAAACAATAGTCCAGATAATGGGAATTCTAGATTTTAATGGGTGCATCTAATGTTTTACTAGGTTTCCTTAACTATTTATAGCTTCCTGCAGGTAAAACTTACCCTCCTGCTTACTTCCACATAAATGCTGTTGCTCAAGTCCCATTTAAATGCCCCCGTTCTGGGTTTCTACAGCCTCCCGTATAGCTTCATGACAGCTCTTCCTGTACATACCTGTTTGTATTTACTGAGCTTTTAAGTTCTTTAAAGGAAGGTACCACAATTTAGTTTCATACTTGTACAGAAAGAGGAACGGAGGGAGGGAGGGAGGAAAAAATAGGAGGGAAGGAGGGGGACAGGAAGAAGGAGCAAGCAGCCACGGTGTCTGGCTGACCATTCACTGCACAACCTGAGAGAGAGTATTCACACACTCCACGTGCAAGGCACCCCTGGAGCACAGAAATATGAATCGTATTCCTTAGAATGCTGCAGCGTGGCAGCTCTGGGAAACGGTGCACAATAACTGGTGCTCAACGCGTGTGAACTGAACTCTACCAGCGACAAACGCTGATTGTCAAAGAACCTAGGAAGAAACTACCAACTCTGAATGATGGACTGCGTTCCTGAATATAAATGGCTTATTCCAGATCCAAGACACTTCTTTTGTAGAGATTACATTAGGCTCATGAATACAGTGTACTTTCCAATTGACATTATATGGTGCGGAAAACAGTCTCCAAACCGATGTCTATAAGAAACACTCACTACTTATTCATGTAGTTGAAAGAGTGAATTCGGTGAACTATATTCTTAAAGAAACCTATTTAGTGCTCAAACTATATACTTTAAAAAATACTATTTTATTTATACTCATGTATGAAAAAAAGTGGCTGCACTACCATGTTTACATACACACCAATACTGGAAACAATTCAATAATGAATCACTTTTAAATTTTATAAAGAACACACAAACATTAAAACACTGGTTATAGAAAGCAGAGTGGAGAAAAAAAAATTAGCTATCATTTTCATTAAAGAGCAGCACCCTCTGAGAAGAATCAAATCAGTTAGTAATATTCATCTATATTGCAAAATAATATATACATAGAAAAGTTAGTGATTGTACGGATTTTATTACTTTTACTAAGCCATTTTATCTTCCTCACACTCAATGCAAAGAAATAAAACAATATAAAGAAAAATATGTCCTCATTATTATTCACAATAAAAAGGGTCTGCTTCATTCTGCAGGCCTGGGCATATTATACAATAGGGAGCACTTAATGGCTCCAGTGGATCAAAGTACCATTTTGATTCTGACCCAATGAATAGAATCTCATGCATATCTGGTGACTGGACTAACTCCATGGGAGCTGTGATGTATTGAACCATTTCTGTGCTATCCCCAGATCTCACTAAATTAAGACCCTACACAAGAAAAGATAACAATCAATCTGTCCATAAATTGTATCTCTAGGCTCTTTCTTTAGTGGCAGAAGGTGGGAAAGGGGCCCTTTCTTGAGTATATGGATATAAGTATTGTTGTGTCTAAAGATTGCTGGATTGATACTGTGTCTGTTATAATGAAAATCAGGTGTACATCAAAACCACTGCCAGATTAAGAAACTTCCACAACTTGTCTCAATTCTTCGAATAATGGAGCAAGTTCCTTTTCTAGGCTGACAATGAGTCCTAAAACAGAGATTAAAAAAATTAGAACATCAGAAAAATATTCCTGAAAGTCTTTGACTTAAATTTCCTGTCAAAATTTAGTTACTAAAAAGCAAACAAGATCTAGTTTAATCCCCATAACTAAAGCAAGATATTGTAATGCTAAATGATCAAAACCCCGTATTAAGAAGTTTATTTTCATCATTAAAGTAAACAAAAAATATTTTTATGTATAAGAAGATATAAAATGAATTATATATACTGTAACTTCGTTACAGTTTTGAAAGGAAAACTTTAATTTACACTTTACTATTTCAAAACCTGTACAGATTCAGAAATGATACAAGATTTTTACTTAAAAAGCTACACTTTTTTCCTGAACAAATTTTAATGGACTTTATCAAAATATATGTAACAGGCTGCTTCAACCGTAAGCAAAAAAATAATTAGAAATTTATTTTATAAATTCAGCAAATCTAAAGCATAAATGGGTAAGTCAAGTGAAAGAATGAATTTTAAAGATGAATGGTATAAGGAGAAAACATACATTTCCATGTTTAAAATTTAGTGATGAATCTGGGAGACAAAGTAGTCTAGAAATTAGCGTATCTAGCTTCTCCTTAGTTTACCAGAGTGAAAAGCTATGTATTTTACACTGCTTGTTTTATGCTCAAAAATCTTCCTCTATTTTGCAGAATATTAAAAACATCTGAGATTCTAGGCTCAGTCAATTGAGCATCAGACTCTTGGTTTTGGCTCAGGTCGTGATCCCAAAGTTGTGGGACAGAGCCCTGCACTGGCAGAGCCTGCTTGAGATTCTCTCCTCCTCTCTCTGTGCCCCTACCCCACGCTCTCTCTCTCTAAAATAATATTGACAAGAAAAAAAATAAAAATAAAAGCATCTGTGGGGTGCCTGGGTGGCTC